>NC_092739.1:3160503-3761336 GCF_047496795.1 Chiloscyllium punctatum
TCTACCTCTACCCCCTCTCTCTCTACCCCCCCCCTCTCTCCTCTCTCATCTCTACCCCCCCCTCTCTCTCTCTACCCCCCCCTCTCTCTCTCTACCCCCCCTCTCTCTCTCTCTCTCTACCCCCCCCTCTCTCTCTCTCTCTCTCTCTCTCTCTCTACCCCCCTCTCTCTCTACCACCCCCCTCTCTCTCTACCCCCCCCTCTCTCTCTCTACACCCCTCCTCTCTCTCTACTCTCTCTCTCTCTCTCTCTTCTCTACCTCTCTCTACTCTCTCTCTCTCCTCTACCTCTCCTCTCTCTCTACCCTCTCTACCCTCTCTCTCTACCCTCCTCTTCTCTCTCTCATCTCTCTCTCTCTCTCTCTCTCTACCCCCTTCTCCTCTTCCCACCCCCCCCTCTCTCTACCCCCTTTTCTTGTCCCCACACTCTATCACTCACCCCCTCTCTCCCCCGCTCTCCTCCCTCACTCACCTTTCTCTCTCTCTCACCCCCTTCCCCCAATCTTGGCCCTCCCTCCCCCCCTCCCAACTTCTAACTTCAGCCTGTAAGCATCTAATCCTTTTTTGTACTGTGTTTGTTTATTGGAACTGTTGTGTACGCAAATGGTGCTGAACCCTGTGCAACCCATCAGCAAATATGACCTTCTGATGGGAGCGGAGGTGGTTATTGATGAAACAGCTGAAGGTGGTTAGACGTAGGACACTCCCCCTGTGGTACTTCCTGTGAGATATCCTGCAGCTGAATTGACTGACCTTCAACAACCACAACAATCTTTCCATTGGCCTTGTGTGATTCTAACCACTTGAGTGTTCGCCTCCATACCCGTAGGTTTCAGTTTTTCCAAGACTCTTTGATGCCATACTCAAATCAAATAAGGCCTTGATGTCAAGGACTATCACTATCACCCCTCCCCTCTGGAATTCAGCTCTTTTTACCCATATTTGAACCAAGGCTGTAATGTGATCAGGAGCTTCAGTGCCCCCGGCAGAACCCAAATACTGGGCGTCACTGAGCAGGTTATTGCTGAGCAGGCACTGCTTTGATAGCCACTGTTGATGACAACCTTCCATAACTTTACTGACGACCGACAGTAGAATTATGGGGTTGTAATTGGCTGGGTTGGCTGGGTCCTAGTTTGTACGTACAGGGCATGCTTGTAAATTTTCCACATTTTCAGGTAGATGGCAATATTGTAACTGTATTGGAACATCTTGGCTAAAAGAGTGGCAGGTTCTGCAGCACAAGTCTTCAATACAATTGTCAGAATGTTATCAGGGCCCATAGCCCTTGCAGAATCCAGTGCCTCCAACTGTTTCTTTGATATCATGTGAGAGAATTGAATTGGCTGAAGTGTGGTATCTGTAATACTGGAGACCACTGAAGAGGCTCAGGTGGATCATCCACTTAGCACTTCTGGCTGAAGATTTGTACGAATACTAAGCTGTCTCTCTGTTGTCTCTGAGAAATGATACTTATTTTCTGCATTAGTCTGACCCAGCCCTGAACGACACTGCATTTGCGTAAATGAAATGTGTCCTACTCTTCAACTTAAATTTACTTACTATGCTCCCAACACCGCTGTCCAGTTCCTTTAATGTATACTGAATAGATGCACCAACCAACCCACCCAACCACCCCGTGACTGAACACTTTAACTCCCCCTCCCACTCCGCCAAGGACATGCAGGTCCTTGGCCGCCTCCATCGCCAGACCATGGCAACTCGATGTCTGGAGGAAGAGCGCCTCTAACCACAAGGGATGAATGTAGATTTCTCCAGCTTCCTCATTTCCCCTCTCTTCCCCCCCCCCCCCCCCCAGCCGCATCTCAGTCCCAACCTTCTGACTCAGCACCTCCTTCTTGACCTGCAATCTTCTTCCTGACCTCTACACCCCTACCCCCTCTCCAGACTATCACCCTCACCTTAATCTCCTTCCACCTATCGCACTCCCAGTGCCCCTCCCCCAAGTCCCTCCTCCCTACCTTTTTATCTTAGCCTGCTTGGCACACTTACCTCATTCCTGAAGAAGGGCTTATGCCCAAAACATCAATTCTCCTGCCCCTTGGATGCTGCCTGACCTGCTGCGCTTTTCCAGCAACACATTTTTCAGAAATGTGAAAGCTGTCAGGAAAAGTATTTGAAGAATCTGGAACAGCAAGAAAACAACAGTGTTTCCTGTGCTTCAGCCATTGAAGAGGTAGTTTCAGTTCACATTTAAATTTCAAATATTGTGGGAAACAAATGCAGAATATATTAAAATATGTTCTCCAAATGAAGCTTCCCAAATAAAACAGTCGGAATTACAGTAGCAACTTTGGTAGAGATCAACATTCTTTGCATTTACAGTATGAAGGGGGCAATGAAGTCTTAACAATAATTGACAGAACTGAAGCAGCTCAGTCTCCAGTTCTAATATTCTCTAAAATCTTTTTTTTAAATCAAAATTAATATACACTTGTCTTTTTGTGAACACTCAGCATTTATAAAAAAGCATAGATGTTTTAATACAATACTCTGGCTAAAGCATGACCACTGACACAATTGTGGTTTGAAACAAACATTGTAGAATTTCAAACACATCAGGGGCTCAAGGCCCTCAATCAATTTGTTTTAAGGTTACAAGTTTGATCAATTTTAAAAGGACATAATGTTGTATAATATTAATGTAAAAACAAAATCTGCTCTATTACATAGCCCACAAGACACACTGAACTGTCACTTAAAAGGATTTTCTGAACCAGTATTTTAACAAAATATTTAAATATCAAACACTCTCAGCATGGCACAATTTACACTGAAACTTCTTTTTTGATCGGAGTATTAGTAGAACTTTAATTTCAGCATTTCTCTCTTTTTGAATCCTTTTGATGAAATTACACTTATAAAAAAGAGAAAGCCCTCGCAGCGGACCACATGATGCCGCAGTCCAAGCCAACCCCTTACCCAGAAGAAGGACTCGCAGACTCGAGGCCATACCTCAGAAACTGAGACTCCCATAACAAAAACCTGGACAAAGCTTCACAGGCAGTCAATATCCTTTACTTTTGGGACCTGAGCAGACCGGCTCCGCTTTCTCCCCCTTTTCTGAGTGATGCCATGTTGTCTGACAAGAACTTCTAAGGGGAGCTGTGTGGGATAAAGGGAATAACTTTAAGCTTTACCAAATTCTGTTTAGATGTTTTTCGTTGAAGTTCCTGGTTTCTAACTTTGGAGCCTCAAACCTAGTGTCTGTAGGACTTTAAACCCCTTTTTCCAGGAGACTCGAAGCCTTTTCCTTATTGTATTTGTCTCAATCAAAAGCCCTGGGGACTCTAACCCCAATTAAAACACTGCTTCATGCAAAGTGACTCGGTGTGCAAATCATCCCAAAGATTCCGTTACCACTGAGTCCCAGGAGATGAAAGGTCGACTGAATGTTAAGTTTAGAGACAGAGATCAAGCTGAATCTTACCTTGTGGGCCCATCCATCTCTCACAACCAACACTGAGACTATTACTTATTCAGTCCACTTGGAAGCTGTATGTATATTGGAGTCCCACTGCCACTACCATATGTTAGGTTCTTTTCCTGAGGTTTCACACACGAGATGCAATTTGCACACACCAACTTCTGCAATTAACATTTATATAAGGCAGTCCAAGCTAGGTAACCCCCTTTGATCCTCCTCACAGGCATGCGAAGTTGAGTCAAAAGAGGCCCCGAACAAAGGAAACACATGCCCTTTAGGGTAATGCTCACCGGTACTCTCGCCAGTTTAATTTGATAAAAGCAGGAGAGTAGGGTAAATGGCTGGCTAAATGACGTGGGAGTCATCCACATTCCTGCATGAATGTCGTCCCCACCCACTTCCAGAATGTTCAGCTTCTTGAGAGAGACTGTACTGTTTAATGTCTTTAACATTACACTATTAACTGTGAACCTGTTTCCATTATAAATGATCCCACTGAGAACATGATAGCACTGCTACCACATAATGAACATAATGCCACCACCACTACCACCAAACACATATTTCACTTCCCTTTCTTTTCATCCTTTACGACATGGGTAAAGCCCCCTGCTTACTTTAACCAGCAACACAGAAAAGATTTATCCGGTAAGGTAATCTGTGAAAATTCAAGAGGCCAAGAACCATTTTAAGTGAAAAGTAACAATTTTATTTCTTAAAGTATAACAGAGAATAGTTAACTAGCAACTTTGCAAATCCTTTCTCTAACCTAATGTTTAATTATGTGAGGAATAAGAGAATGGTCAAAGAAAGAGTAGGGCCGATCAGGGATAGCATAGGGAACTTGTGTGTGGAGTCTGAGGAGGTAGGGGAAGCCCTAAATGAGTTTTTTGCTTCTGTCTTTACAAAAGAAACGAACTTTGTAGTGAATGCTGGAATGGATAGAGATAGAGGAAGCTGATGTGCTGAAAATTTTGTCAAACATTAAGATTGACAAGTCGCCAGGCCCAGACCAGATTTATCTTCGGCTGCTTTGGGAAACAAGAAATGCAATTGCTTCGCCACTTGCGAAGATCTTTGCATCCTCGCTCTCCACTGGAGTCGTACCCGAGGACTGGAGAGAGGCAAATGTAATTCCTCTCTTCAAGAAAGAAAATAGGGAAATCCCTGGCAATTACAGACCAGTAAGTCTCACGTCTGTCGCTGCTAGGTGTTAGAAAGGATTCTGAGGGATAGAATTTATGACCATCTGGAAGAGCATGGCTTGATTAAATGCAGTCAACACGGCTTTGTGAGGGGCAGGTCATGCCTCACAAACCTTATCGAGTTCTTTTGAGGATGTGATTAGAAAAGTTGATGAGGGTCGAGCTGTGAATGTGGTGTATATGGACTTCAGCAAGGCATTTGATAAGGTTCCCCATGGTAGGCTCATTCAGAAGGTCAGGAGGAATGGGATACAGGGGAACATAGCTGTCTGGATACAGAATTGGCTGGCCAACAGAAGACAGCTAGTGGTAGTAGAAGGAAAATATTCTGCCTGGAAGTCTGTGGTGAGTGGAGTTCCACAGGGCTCTGTCCTTGGGCCGCTACTGTTTGTAATTTTTATTAATGACTTGGATGAGGGGATTGAAGGATGGGTCAGCTAGTTTGCAGACAACACAAAGGTTGGAGGTGTCGTTGACAGTATAGAGGGCTGTTGTAGGCTACAGTGGGACATTGACAGGATGCAGAGATGGGCTGAGAGGTGGCAGATGGAGTTCAACCTGGATAAATGCGAAGCGATGCATTTTGGAAGGTTGAATTTGAAAGCTGAGTACAGGATTAAGGATCGTATTCTTGGCAGTGTGGAGGAACAGAGGGATCTTGGTGTACAGGTACATAGATCCCTTAGAATGGCCACCCAAGTGGACAGGGTTGTTAAGAAAGCTTATGGTGTTTTGGCTTTCATTAACAGGGGGATTGAGTTTAAGAGTCGTGATATCTTGTTGCAGCTGTATAAAACTTTGGTTAGACCACACTTAGAATACTGCGTCCAGTTCTGGTCGCCCTATTATAGAAAAGATGTGGATGCTTTGGAGAGGGTTCCGAGGAGGTTTACCAGGATGCTGCCTGGACTGGAGGGCTTATCTTATGAAGAGAGGTTGACTGAGCTCGGACACTTTTCATTGGAGAAAAGGAGAAGGAGAGGGGACCTAATTGAGGTATACAAGATAATGAGAGGCATAGATAGAGTCGATAGTCAGAGACTATTTCCCAGGGCAGAAAGGGCTAACACGAGGAGTCATAGTTTTAAGCTGGTTGGAGGAAAGTATAGAGGGGATGTCAGAGGCGGGTTCTTTACACAGAGAGTTGTGAGAGCATGGAATGCGTTGCCAGCAGCAGTTGTGGAAGCAAGGTCATTGGGGATATTTAAGAGACTGCTGGACATGCGTATGGTCACAGAAATTTGAGGGTGCATACATGAGGATCAGTGGTCGGCACAACATCGTGGGCTGAAGGGCCTGTTCTGTGCTGCACTGTTCCATGTTCTACTTTCCCTTCTGCAATACTGATCTGATAAAACCCCAGATTAAGATTTCCCGACATTCAAATTTCAAAATCAGCCAGCTGTCAAATCTTCTCTTGGGCTCTTCCTCTGTAGATTTTCTTCTTCTTAAGGATTTCTGTTTCACCGGACACTGATCAATAAAGGTACCTTTTTAAGAGAGCTAATTTTTGGGTAAATGCTGGAGGTTTGAAGTTCTCCCCCAACTGTTCAGGCTCTCCTGGTCTTTTCCTCCAAGGCATCAGATTGTGTCATTCGCTTTTAAGATTTTGAATATGACACTTGATTGGAGATTGATATTTAGGAGTATAATTTAAACTGATTGGCTGAATTTGAATTTGTTTTGTCGTCTCCAGGCAACCCAGCTAATCTAGCTGGAGGACCAAATGTCACATTGTTACCTTATTCAGAACACTTGGTGCTGTGTCAAGTAGTTGTGCTAGCTTTTAACTCTCTTAAAGGAACAGTACCCCTTACACCTTCATAACACATCATTCTGAAAGCATCATTCCCTCCAAGGCACATGGGTCCTTCCATAGTCATCACAGTATCCTATTCATTTCCTACTGCACATTTCTACTGAAGTCCAGAAGGTAGCAATACCTTCCCTTTCCCTGTTTCCTTACCACCTGAGTGTATAATCAATCCGGATCACCTACAACCAGTATAATGAGATGTTGAATTTAAGATAGAATATAACATGAGTTATGCAGCAAAACACATGGAAATGACCAGCTCTGGGTATTGACTCAGATGAACCGGACAGCTAACACAGTGAAAAGCTTGCTTTTTTCCCTTTTTCTTTTCTCTGGCTCTTTTCACTTCATATCTCTTGTCCCCGTGACTACTTAGGAATGTTCAATCGCTAAGAGTTTGAGTTATCTTCTGAGCAGCACTGAGCTGTCCCAAAATCTTTTACTTAGTCATACAGCACAGAAACAGACCCTTTGGTCTAACCAGTCCACGCTGATCATGTTTCCAAACTGTTTGGATCCACCTGCCTGCATTTGGCCTGACATTGAGCAAAACACTGTTTAATGAAATGCTACATAATTTAAACTTTTTAAAAAACTTTTAGAATAACAGAAGTCTATTGGAAAACTTCAGAAAATAATAGATACATTAACTATTAACTGTTCGAACATAGTAGTATCTAATAAGCATACCCCTTGGCAAATTCAGAAAAATAGATTTATCCCAGACATAACCCAGCAACAGGGAGAAATCCAGCTTCTAGCTGTAATGAAGAGTGGGAAAAGATTGCTTCTATTTCTTCAAAACTCTAGCAACTTCTGCTTTTTTCACTCTCCAAAAAGCTGTAAACAAAAAAGTTGTGGTCTGAGAGAGTTAGCCATACTTATCCAGGCTATTTCTATTGTTCCAATTAAAAAAAACCCAAGGTCCCTCAAGGTGTTTACTGGCTTTCCAAGTAGACATTTCAGCATCTCTTTCTTAAAGCCTCTGTTTTGAAAACAAATGGATAAAATAACCTCTTAAAACCACAGCATCATCACATCAGGCAAGAAATACGAAAGAGGAGTATAGAAAACAGGATGTTGTGATTTTTTTATGACCAAAATGTGCACCAATCACAGTCTGCTCTACAACTTGGTGAGTAAGTGAGCAGCTCTGACGGCATGAGTTAAAGGTTGATGAGCTTAATATGGAGCTGTGTAAGCTGGCAGTTTAAATGCTGTACTTGCCTTTAAGGCTGGTCTTTGACCTTCAAGATAAAGTTATAGAAGAGCTGGAAAAGAGGAAAGGTAAATCCACTTTGGGGAATAATCCTCATTCCTTGCTTATAGCTATACAGATGATCTTGCAGACTGCTAATTGCCAGAGAGTGCAACTTAATGTGAAGAAATCCATCCTCTGGAAAGACACCAATGTTTTGAAATATTATGTTAGACAGCCATGATATCCACACCACATAGTGGACAACTGTCTGCACTGAAATTGTTACTAAGTGCCAAAGCCATCTTATGATTGACAGGCGTAGCCATTCCTGGTGAAGGGCATCTTTTTTTCCCAGCGCTGTGAAGGTAGACCAAGCATCAAAGAGGAAGGAATGTCCAAGGACTATCATCCATATAATGAACCCATACATTAACACAAATACCAGATGCAGAAGGCCGTAACATGCATTAAAGTCTATTAAACACACTAGGGCACTACACCAGTGTGCAGAAAGTTTCAGAATCAGAGAGATATGTACACAGCAGTTACAATGGTGCACTAGTTGGTGTCGGAGCAGGTCCTTTGGTGTCATTTGATGAAGTACAGCACTTGGGTCAGCAGTACAGGTACACAGATACCTTGCTAAGTCTCTCCACACAATGCCAGGTGATGTGCTCCAAGTGGAGGAACCCAACAGATTGCACAGGCTATCACTACTACAAAGAAAAGTCATGTACCTTCATCTTCTACATCTTCCAAAGTCTCTCCAGTCGTGCACTCTCTGTATTGCATGTTCCAGTGGACATGGCAGGCCCTACAGAATTGCAGAGCCCATAGTCTTAATGAAGATTCCCAGTGGATCACTGCACACTGAGGTCACCTACAATGCTCCTGCTGCATCAGAAACATGAGCAGCCTTCCTCCACCTTCTTCCTGAAACTGTTTGCAAATGCCAGGCTTTGAAGAAACTCGAGCAGGAGTGGGTTCAAGCAGGATCGTCCCATCATATTATAGAAATTTAAATCAAAATACTGTTAAGTCTATAAATCAAAAGGTAGCACATAACCAAGAAAAATGCATTTTCATAGCAGCATTAGAGAAGACTATAATCAGACAGTCATCCCTCTATCACTTGACATTTAGAAAGATTTGGCCGTGTGTCGAGAGTGTAGTGCTGGAAAAGTACAGCAGGTCAGGCTGCATCCAAGGAGCAGTTCACCAGCATCTGTACTGAACAGTGATGCCGTCCTGATTATCTGCATGCTCTGTCTTCTACGGGATGAATCGTCAGGTTTCCATGCCCCAACATGGGCATTCAGACATGCCTTGTCCTGCAAGTAGGAAAAGTAGGTGTAAAAGCATGAATCCAAAGACAGACTGAATCAACTGAGCGGTGTGTCACACTGGGAATTCAGGTGGCACCTCATCCTTGGACATTACATGGGCCATTCGCCATCCTTGTTGATGGGAAAATAATGCACTGATTGTGTCCTGTCTGGTAACTGAAACCCAATAAAGAGTGAAATGTCTGCAATTGTTAAATAACTGATTTTACCCATGTGCAGTAGGTTGTGAAACCATTTCTGTCACTGTGTCCTTGATCTTTCGCATTTGGTTGAAGTGCTCATCATGGCTGCTGTTACCTGCCATATACACTTTCCATTATATATTCCTTTTTGGATACAGATATTCCTGTGGTGTTCCACCTGTTGACCCAGGATCTGCAGAACCAAGATGCAATGCCTCTTGTGTGACTCTGCATTTTTATGGCAGCATGTCTGATAAGCAAGCACGTGGCTGAGTAATTATTCTGTTTCTGTTGTGCTTCTCAAAACCTGTGTGCAATTTTCTGTTGGAACTTGGACTTCAATTTGTGCACAGGCAGATGTTGCAGTGGGAGATGGACACTGTTTAGTTGGAAGTTAGGATCACTGGGTTTGGATGTGAACAACACAATGACATTGGCTAATAATGGGTTTGAAAAAAGTGAGGACTGCAGATGCTGGAGGTCAGAGCTGAAAATGTGTTGCTGGAAAAGCGCAGCAGGTCAGGCAGCATCCAAAGAGCAGGAGAATCGACGTTTCAGGCATAAGCCTTGTGACATCACTGAAGAAGGGCATTCCTGAAGAAGGGCTTATGCCCGAAACGTCGATTCTCTTGTTCCTTGGATGCTGCCTGACCTGTTGCGCTTTTCCAGCAACACATTTTCAGCTAATAATGGGTTTGCCAAATTTGAATTGGAAGTTTACTGGATACAACTTATTTCTTGGTTACAACTTGCATAAGCAGAGATACAAAAACAGTTAAATATTTTTTAAAAATTCAAAACAAATTAAATAAAATAAGGATGTAGAGTTAGATAATGTATTGTTTCGAGATTAGAGTGGTGCTGGAAAAGTACAGCAGGTCAGGCAGCATCCGAGGAGCAGGGAAATCGCTGTTTCGGGCAAAAGCCTCATTCCTGATGAAGGGCTTTGCCTGAAGTGTCGATTTCCCTGCTCCTCAGATAATGCCTGACCTGCTGTGCTTTTCCAGCACCACTCCAATCTAAACTCTGATCTCCAGCATCTGCAGTCCTCACTTGACCTAATGTGTTGTTTCTGCATGACGTGGAAGCTGGTGGATCCCGATTGTAGTAAATGTCAATTACTGGAAGAACTCTGGCTCAGAGTCGATGAGTTGGAGTCTGAGCTTCAAATATTGTAACATGTCAGGGAGTGGGGCAGTTACCTGGACGTATGTTTCAGGAAACAGTAACACCCATTGAACTAACTAACTTGGATCCAGCCAGTAGTCAGGAACAGAAGGATTTGGCCATGGGTGAGGTAGATAGAGGATCGTGGACGTAGAGTTGTGGGAGCCTCAGTCCTTATCCTTGTCGAACAAGTTCAATAGTATTGCTCCCTGTGTGGATGGGAATGGGGACTGCAGGGAGGATGAGCCGACTGACCACAGTACCATGGTGCAGGGAGCCATTCAAGTGAGGGGAGAGAAGTGAAATGTAGCTGGAATTGGGGTAATATAGTTAGAGGCATAGCCACTGTTCTCTGTGACCAGGATCGAGATACCCGAAGGTTGTGCTCAGATTCAAGATATTTCATCTGGGCCAGCTCTTTGGGCCAGCTGGTAAGTAGCATTGGTCAGATAGAGTCATGCTGCTATTTGTGCACAGGACATACCTGGACAATTTTGCATCTTGTCAGGTAGATGTCAGTGTTGTAACTGTACTGGAACAGCTTGGCAAAGGGGATGGAAAGTTCAGAAGCATAGGTCTTCAGTAATATAGCCAGAATGTTGTCCAGGCCTGTATCCTATGCAGGTTTTGCAGATCGTTACCCGGTGATCCTGGGTTAATGTCGGGGGAATCCAACCCGGTTCCTGCTCTTTGTCTCCTTATCACACTGTAACACTGGGTAATGATAATCAGTCAAAGTTTCCCCTTTGATCTCTACTTAGCGTTTTATGCACTTACATTTCTTTTGCATGTGATGTGCATGTTTATAGAAAGTACATTTCTGTCCAAGTTTAGCTGCATTGAGCATGGACAGTTCCCATGTCCGAGGAGTAGTAAATGGCGCTGGCCATTGTGTAAACAGCAGTGAGCATCCCTATGTCTGACTGAATAATGAAGAGAAAGTAATTGACAAAACAACTGATGATAGTTGGGCCAAGAGCACTATCCTGAGGAACTCATGTAGTTAATTCATCTGATGGCAGGACTGATGTGTGAAGAGAAACTGGATTGGTTTAGACTATATCACTGAGTTCAGAAGAATGGAGGGGGTCTCATAGAAAATTCTAACAACACTAAACAAGGTGAATGCACAAAGAATTTTCCCAAAGACTGGGGAGTCCAGAACCTGAGGTTACAACCTCAGTATACAGAGAGGGCCAATTAAGACTGAAGTGAGGTGAAACTTCTCCACGCAGACAATAGTAAGCTTTTGGAATTCTCAAACAAAGAAAGTAGTTGAGGCAAAAACATTGACTGTTTGCAAAAAGGAGATAGATATAGCTCTTAGGACGAAGAGATAAAATGATGCAGGTCATTCTGATATAACGCATGCGTCGTCAACACAAATTGCCTATAATATGATTGACAAATTATGGAAATTGTTTGGATAACACAAACTTTCTACAAAACGATTTTCTATTGGCAATCTAAAACCGTGCATTTTCAAAAGTGGTTTTCCACTGCATGATTTTCTTTATCACAATGTTGCAGAAGACCAGAAGTGTTACGTTATATCAAAATGGTCTGTAATGATCATGGTTGTTGGAGGACAGTCACTTTAGCTACAGGATATCTCAGCCGGAGTTCCTAAGAGTAGTGTCCCAGGCCCAACCATCTTCAGCTGCTTCATCAATGACCTTCCCTCCATCATAAGGTCAGACATGGGGGTGTTCACTAATGATTACACAATGTTCAGCACCATTTGCAACTCCTCAGACACTGAAGCAATCCATGTCCAAATGGAACAAGATCTGGGTAACATCTAGGTTGGGGCTGACAAGTGGCAATTGACATTCGCACAACATGAACACCAAGCTATTTCCTTCACAAGTAAGAGATAATCTAACCACTCCCCTTGACATTCAATGGTTTTATCATCACTGAATCCCCCACTATCAACATCTCAGGGGTTATCATTGATCAGATACTCAGCTGGACTCATCACATAAATCACAATGGCTTCAAGAACAGGTCAGAGGCTAGAAAAATTGTGTCGAGTAAATCACCTCATTACTCTCCAAAGCCTGTTCACCATCTACAAGGCACACGTCAGCAGTGTGATGGAATACTCCTCACTTGCCTGGATGACTGCAGCTCCAACAATACTAATAAGAACTTTACACCATCCAGGACAAAGCAGCCCACTTGATTGGCACTATATCCACAAGCACATACTCCTCCACCACTGACGCTCAGTAAGAGCAATGTGGACTATCTACAAGATGCACTGCAGAAATTCACCAAAGGTCCTGAGACAGCTCCTTCCAAAATCACCACTACTCCATCTGGAAGGACCGTAGAAGCAGATATCTGGGAAAACCACCACCTTCAAGTTCCTCTCTAAACCACTCTACCATCCTGACTTAGAAATATATCACCATTCTGTCACTGTCGCTGGGTCAAAAACTTGGAATTCCCTCCCTAATATAAATGTGGATCAACCCACAGCAGATGAACTGCAGCGGTTCAGGAAGCCTGATCATTACCACCTAGGGCAGCACAGTGGCTCAGTGATTAGCACTGCTGCCTCACAGCACCAGGATTCCAGCTTCGGGCGACTGACTGTGTAGAGTTTGCACATTCTCCCCGAGTCGGTGTGGGTTTCTTCCGGGTGCTCCGGTTTCTGTCCACAGTCCAAAGATGTGCAGGTCAGGTGAATTGGCCATGCTAAATTGCCCATAGTGTTAAGTGCATTAGTCAGAGGGAAAATGGGACTGGGTGGGTCACTCTTCAGAGGGTCGGTGTGGACTGGTTGGGCCAAAGGGTCTGTTTCCACACTTTAGGGAATCTAATCTAATCTTCTCAAGAGAAATGAGGAATGGACAATAAATGCTGGCCAGCCAGCAATGCTGACATTTCACAAAAACGTCTGGGTGTATTTTCCTACACCCAAACCCCTGCACCGCAAGAGAGTGGCAGGATTTGAAAGTCTGCCTGAAAAATGGTCGAGGCAGAAATCTGGTGGCAATATACCCCACGTGCTACGGTCTGCAAGGGCCATGAAATAACTGCTGGAGAGTCAGAGTAGGCTGGAGGGTAGGGTGTTTGTTTTTCATTAAATGCAGACACAGTGGATCAGTGACATCTTTCTGTTCCATTAGCTCTCTTTCAGTCAAACACAGAATTTGCAGCCACCAGCTTGCCCACAAACATTGAATCACCCATTTTACCAAAGTTACATACAGATATAATTATTTTCTAGTGTTCATTTGGAGGATCAGGGCATCACTTGCTCGACCAGCATTTATTGCCCTGAAGAACATGAGGGTGACCTGCATCCTTCAACTGCTGAAGTCCATGTAGTGTCAGGATATTCAGAATGCTGTTAGAAAGGGACTTCATAGAATTCACTCAGTGACAATGAAGGAACAATGATACGGATCCATGTACAGATTCGATGTGTCTTGGGGAAGAGCGTGCAGGTGATGGCGCTGCTGTTTACCTATCCTTCCTGGTGGAAAAGCGCATGGGTTTGGAAGAGCATGAAACAGTAAGTTAAACTGTTTGTTCACTGAAATGTAACTAACTTGCATGTTGCAACTTAATTGTCCCTCTGGAGATGCTCACTCGCAATAAATGATGGACTCTTTGAATGTACCACAGTGTTAAGTTCTATGGCTATGTGAATTCCTTCCATTCCCTTAGTCTATGAAAGACCATGCATGCACCAGCGAATGGTCTCTTTTATGCCATCTGCTACCCCATCCTGGCAGCTATTGGCGTCCCTGGTAAGCGGTGGATCACATTTGCTTTTGTAAATCACCAGAAATACTGTCACTTGATTTTTTTGATGCAGATTTTTCAAAAGTACTATTCAGTGCTGTCCAAGGATGAGGGCATCAATTAAGTTCTAACACAGATTTGGTGAATTTTAGGGTGTGATACTGTTGTTCTTGTCTTCTGGAACGGTGAAATATATTCTTCAATTTTTGTTGCTGCACCTCTATAGCACGATAATTTGTCAGACTGCTGTAATAGAACACATAATGTATGGCAAAGTATGAACTGATTTAAATGTATTTTTGAACATTCAGTTACATTTTTAATGCAGCAAATGAAATCTAGTGCACTTAGTATTATGTGGCTAACAGTTCATCATACTAATAGAAAGTTGTGGAAATCGTTACACGTTTTGTAGTAAATGTTTCTAAGAAAAGAGAACTTATGTTTAAAGTGAGAAGTAAATGATTTAGAGGAGATCTGAAGATTTTTCTTCATCCAGAGTGTGTTAGGAATATGGAACACACTGCCTGGAAGGCACTTTAAGATACAAGGGCACAGTAGGTTATGGACTAAATGCAGTTGAATGGGATTTGTGTAGATTGGTATTTGTTGGTCAGAATAGACATGGTAGGCCTAAGGGCCTGTTGCTGTGCTGTATGACTCTATGACTCTAAAATACCCAAATATATATTTTCCTACATGGACCTTATCACTATACCGGAACAAGTATTTCGTATGCTCATCATATTTCAATGCAATTGTTACGTTAGATGACTAATAATATAAATAAATAGTCAGTGATTACACTATCCTACAGTGCTGTTAATAACTGCCTAGCAGTGACTTTGAAGTGGGCAATTAGCACGAATGTGATCTGAGGAATTAATAATGAAAATGTTTGAAATAGGTGCATGAAAATACAAGATTTTCCTCCGTAGTCTAATTTTTCTTCAGCTGACAATAATTCCTTAAAAAACAGGAACCCGAGAGTACTGTTCTGTTCTTAGAGCCTGTCCTGCCAGTCAATAGGATCATGGTTGATCTGATATTCCTCATATCCACTTTCCCACATTTTTCCCAATAACCCCTCGATTCTCTGACTATCTCAGCCTTAAACACACACAAGCACTGTGCCACAACAGCTCTCCATGGTAAACAGTGACAGCCATTCAACTCTCTGAGTAAAGAAAGTCCTCCTTTCAGTCTTAAATTGGCTTCCCTTTATTCTCAGACTATGCCCTCTAGTCCTAGACTCTCTCATAAGGGCAAATGTCCTCTCAACGTCTAGCCAGTCTAGTCCCAAAAGAATCATACATGTTTCAGTGAGATCACCTCTCATTCTTCAAATGTCCAGCGATTAGAGTCCCAATTTGTTTAATCTTTGCTCATAAGGATTCTGAGTAATCCAAGATGGAGGATGGGAAAAATTTCTGGCTTTAACAACTACTATTTTTGAGGTATTTTAGGTGCTGGAGATGATTTCCTCGAATTCCAGGAGCAACAATTACGATTTCATATGCTGTTGCATTGTTTTGGAACTTTTGGGAAAAAAAAATCAAAACAACAGCAGTTTTAAAAGGGAGAAGAGCAGACAAAGGAAGCACATGGTGAGGTCAGTGCAGGAGAGAGAGAGAGAACCTGCACAGTTACTGTCTTTGATGTTTTCAATTCATGTATCGCTGGGAGTGCATCTGGGAAAACTAACAAACAGAGAAATTCACAACTAATCTTGGAGGAACCTGTTTGGGTGAAGTTCACAGCACACAATCAGGTAAATTAATCATTGTTTTAAGTGTGTCCAATAGAAAGGCTGCAGTAGTGAGTAGTGGGCCCTTTCTTTGCTCATATGCTTTTGGATATGTCTCTTGATTAAACTTAAAATATAAGCCCTAACTATTCATTTAACCTAGGGCAGTGTTTTGTAGAGGAATAAGACGATGTTATTTTCAGGGTCTGTAGATTGTGAAGGAGCAAAAATGGCCTTTAGTACAGTGATATGTACTTCTTGTCAGATGTGGGAGTTTAAAGAGAGTTTAAGGGTTACTGCAGATTATATCTGCCATAAATGCTGTTGGATGCGAATCTTATCAGATCGAATGGATCGGTTGGAGAGACAATTTGAAGCAATGTGGAATTTGCAACAGTATGTGATGGATACCAGTTATAGAAAAGGGGGAAAGTCTCAGATACAGTCACATGGATGGGTTAACTCCAGGAAGGGTGAGAGAGGTCGGCACCTAGGGCAGGAGTCTTTTGTGGATATAACCATTTCAAACAGGTGTGCTGTTTTGGAAAATGTAGGGGGTGATGGATTCTCAGGGGAACGTAGCACAAACAGCTAAGTTTCTGGTAATGTGACTGGCTCTAATGAAATGAGGAATATGTCGGCTTCCAAGAGATCAATTGTGTTAGGGGATTCTATAGTCCGAAGTACAGACAGACGTTGCTGTGACCAGCAGCGAAAAAGCAGAATGGTGTGTTGCTTTCCTTCCAGGATCAAGGATGTCTCAGAGAGAGTGCAGAATGTTCTCACGGGGGAGAGGGGCCAACAAGAGGTCATTGGTTCCAATGTGGACAATGTGGAAGGGAAAATGTTGAGATTCTGAAGGGAGATTACAGAGAGTTAGGCAGAAATTTAAAAAGGACGTCCTTGAGAGTAGTAATATCTGGATTACTCTCAGTGCTACGAGCTGGTGAGGGTAGGAATAGGAGAGTAGAGCAGATGAATGCATGGCTGAAGAGCTGGTGCGGGGGGAAGGATTCACATTTTTGGATCATTGGAATCTCTTCTAAGGTAGAACTGATCTGGAGAAGAAGGACGGATTGCACCTGAATTGGAAGGGGCCTAATATACTGGCAGGGAGATTTGCTAGAGCTTCTCGGAAGGATTTAAACTTGTAAGTTTGGGGGTTGGGACCCAGGGAAATAGTAAGGAAAGAGATCAATCTGGCACTGGTACAGTTGGGAAAAGGAGCAAGTCAAACAGTCAGGGCAGGCAGGAATAAAGCAGAGAGCAAGATAGGACTGATAAATTAAACTGCATTTATTTCAATACAAGAGGCCTAACAGGGAAAGCAGGTGAACTCAGGGCATGGTTAGGAACATGGGACTGGGATATCATAGCAATTACAGAAACATGGCTCAGGGATGGGCAGGACTGGCAGTTCAATGTTTCAGGATACAAATGTTACAGGAAGGACAGAAAGGGAGGCAAGAGAGGAGGGGGAGTGGTGTTTTTAATAAGGGATAGCATCACTGCTATACTTAGGGAGGATATTCCTGGGAATACATCCAAGTCATTTGGGTATAACTGAGAAATAAGAAAGGGATGATCACCTCATTGAGATTACATTATGAACTCCCGAAGAGTCAGTGGGAAGTTGAGAAACAAATTTGTAAGGAGATCTCAGTTATCTGTAAGAATAATAGGGTGGTCATGGTAGGGGATTTTAACTTTCCAAACATAGACTGGGACTGCCATAGTGTTAAGGGTTTAGATGGAGAGGAATTTGTTAAGCATGGACAAGACAATTTTCTGATTCAGTATGTGGATGTACCTACTAGAGAAGGTGCAAAACTTAGCCTGCTCTTGGGAAATAAGGCAGGGCAGGTGACTGAAGTGTCAGTGGGAAGCACTTTGGGGCCAGTGATCATAGTTCTATTAGTTTTAAAATAGTGATGGAAAAGGATAGACCAGACCTAAAAGTTGAAGTTCTAAATTGGAGGAAGGCCAATTATGATGGTAGTGGGCAAGAAGTTTGAAAAGCTGATTGGGGACAGATGTTCGCAGGTAAAGGGATCACTGGAAAATGGGAAGTCTTCAAAAATAAGGTAGTGAGAGTCCAGAGACGGTATATTCCAGTTAGGGTGAAAGGAAAGTCTGGTAGGTATAGTGAGTGCTAGATGACTAAAGAAATTGAAATTTTGTTTAAGAAAAAGAAGCATATGTCAGGCATAGACAGGATAGATCAAGTGAATCCTTAGAAGAGTATAAAGGCAGTAGAAGTATACTTAAGGGGGAAATCAGGAGGGCAAAAAGGGGACATTAGATAGGTTTGGCAAATAGAATTAAGGAGAATCCAAAGGGAGTTTATAATTACATTAAGGACAAGATGGTTACTAGGCATAGAATAGGGCCCCTCAAAGATCAGCAAGGCAGCCTATGTGTGGAGCCAAAGAAGATGGGGGAGATACTAAATGAGTATTTTGCATCAGTGTTTACTGTGGAAAAGGATATGGAAGATATAGAATGTCGGGAAATAGATGGTGACATTTTGAAAAATGTTAAGATTACAGAGAATGAGATGCTGGATATCTTGAAATGCATAAAAATAGATAAATCCCCGGGACCTGATCAGGTGCACCTTGGAACGCTACAGGAAGTGAGGGAAGTGATTGCTGGGCCTCTTGCTAAGATATTTGTATCATCAATAGTCACAGGTGAGGTGCTGAAGACTGGTGATTCACTAATCTGATGCCACTATTTAAGAAAGGTGGTAAGGAAAAGCCAGAGAACTACAAACCAGTGAGCCTGATGTCGGTGGTGGGCAAGTTGGTGGCTTGATTCCTGAGGGACAGGATTTTAATGTATTTGTGAAGGCAACGTCTGATTAGGGATAATCAACATGGCTTTGTGGGTGGGAAATCATGTCTCACAAACTTGACTGAGTTTTTTGAAGAAGTAACAAAGAGGATTGATGAGGGCAGAGCGGTGGACGTGACCTTCAGTAAGGCATTCGACAAGGTTCTCCATGGGACCTTGGACCATGGTTCCCATAGATCTCATGGAATACAGGGAGAACTAGCTATTGGTCTGACTCAAAGGTATAAGACAGAGGGTGGTGGTGGAGGTTGCTTTTCAGACTGGAGGCCTGTAACCAATGGAGTGCCACAAGGATCAGTATTGGTTCCACTACGTTTCATTATTTTTATAAATTATTTGAATATGAACATAGGAAGTATAGTTAATAAGTTTGCAGATGGCACCAAAATTGGAGGTATAGTGTACAGCGAAAAAGATTACCTCAGAGTTAAACAGGATATTGATCAGATGGGCCAATGGGCTGAGGAGTGAAAGATAGAGTTTAATTTACATAAATGTGAGGTCCTGCATTTTGGAAAAGCAAATCAGATAGGACTTATACAGTTAATGGTAAGGTCCTAGGGAATGTTGCTGAACAAAGAGACTTTGGAGTGCAGGATCTTGGCTCCTTGAAAGTAGAGTCGCAGGTAGATAGGATAGAGAAGGTGGTGTTTGGTATGCTTTCCTTTATTAGTCAGAGTATTGAGTACAGGAGTTGGGAGGTCATGTTACGGCTTTTCACCTCCTTTTCACCACCTTGAACTTTTTTTTGCCAGTGGTAAGCCATTTCCAGGGTTATCTACTGCTTCTTTTGTCAGAAAGAATCTGTCTTTCTCCCAATTTCTATCCTTCCCAGGATGAAATTCCTGTCGGAAGCAAAATGTCACCTTGTGCACCAACGCATATTCATCTGCCATCTCTGATTCTTCTCACTTCTTGAACTTTCTGTTCATCCATGTGAATTTGTGTCATCTCTGGAAGTAAGGTTTTAAACTCCTCCAGCAGAATAATCTCTCTTAGAGCCTCATAGGTCTTGTCCATTTTTAAAGTCCATGCCCATCTATCAAAATTGCTATGTTTAATTCTTTGGAACTCAATAAAAGTCTGACCTGGTTCTTTTTTTACATTTCTGAACCACTGTCTATACGCTTCTGGTACCAATTCATAAGCACTCAAAATAGTCTGTTTGACATCTGTGTAATCTCTTGACCCCTCATCTGACAGTGCTGCAAATACTTTACATGCCCTGCCTATCAGCTTAGATTGAACTAGCATCACCCACAAGTTTTCTGGCCACTCCATCTGCCTAGCCAATTTTTCAAACACATTAAAAATGCTTTAATATCTTTCTCATTGAAATATGCCAGCATTTTAACATATTTGTATACAACCCTATCTTTTTTACTTCCTCTTCATCCTGTTAACTTGACTTTCCTCACTAATTCGCAACTTCTCAAGTTCAAACTCTCTCTGTTTCTCCTCTCTCTTGCTTTGCTCTGCTATGAACGTTTTCTCCTTTTCTTTCTCCTCTAACTCAAACTGCTTCATCTGCAATTGAATTTTAGCTATTTCCAAAGATTTTAATGGCCTTTCCAGCACGTTTCAATTTTGAGCTATTTCATTACTAACTTTACCTTATTTCAGAGACACAGGCAATTCCAATTCCAGCTTGTCTACCAATTGCAGCAGCTTTTCCTTCTCACCTTTTGTAAAACTCCCAAAGTCACTTCTTCCACTCCCAGAAAGCATTTGGGAACTGAAAGTGCCATTTCTTTCATTTTAATGTAACCAACTACCAGTAGCTGAAATTAAACAGATTTTTCTCACCTAAGTTTTATTGAAAGATCTAGGACACTAATCTTCAAGTGTATTTAAATCTGCTGGGAACTTTTGTACTTCAAATCTGTTCAAATCCCGGATGTGATCCATCCAAATCTGTCCAAATCCCAAATGATGAGCCCATAATCTGTTATGACATGGAGGTCAAACCCTTCTTTTAATTAAAACTAAAACATTCAGAAAAGTTCACCTCATCTCGTAGTCTAAGTTTGAATAAGTGAAAGGAAATTGCTGTTTTCCAAGGTTTAAAGAAAAAAAAATATTTTTCTAACTTGAAAACTAAATAAAAGTATGAACAAATCCTTTTGTATTATCTAATCCCTATCTGACAAAAACACTATGAAATATGGTTCTAATAAAACAATGATTAAACATTAAATCAACTTAATCTCTCAAAGCCCACACTGTCTCTGATGTTATCTTCCTTCCGGTGTTCTGAATCTGTTACTTGTTTCTGTTCTTCTGATTCTCTTGTCTCTCCCTGGGTCATTATCTTACTTCTTTACTGCTTTTACTGGAAAAGGTACCTTTGATGGATAGTGCCTTTGGAGATTTCTTTGAGAATAAGATGCTTATTTCGTCAGATGACAGTTCCTCTCACTAATTCTGAATTTTCTTTTATATATAACCCCCAACAGCTTGCTCTCGCATTGGTCCGATGTTGTCTTTACAATACATTCAAATTCAGTTGGTCTTTGGTATCCTGGGCTTAATTTAAATTAATTGGTTAAATGTAAACTGTTGTCGAAACAGCAACCAGAACTCAGATATCCATTTAACAGCCAATTGTTACATGTATCTATTTTGGAAGAGCCTGTCTCTTAGCTGTTCTGTATACTGGCTGATTTTGCTGTACTTTAAACTCAGAAAGCACTTGCTATGTTAAGTATGCTGTTCGTAACAACGCTACTTCTACCAATGCCTTATTTCCCTTTCTATTGTTTGCTTCCACCTAAATGGACTCAACATCATCTGAGTCTAGATCATCCCTAACAACTTCTTCATTTCATCTCTTAGTAATAGAGCTACCCATCCCTTTTTCCATTCCGCTACCCCCACCCCGTATCTTTTAGAGGTCAAATAACTTGGCAATGTTAAGTTCCCAGTTTGGATGTCCCTGTAAACATGTTTTCATCATGACACTGTGATCACATTCATTTACCTCGAACTGTGCCATATTTCGTGTGTTAAGATACAAAGCCTTTAAATTTGTTTTATGATTGAATTTCCTTGCATTTGGTGCAGTATGAAATTCACACATTCTGCTCCTTTTTATTTTCTGGAAACAATCGGCTCTAATCAATCACCTGTAATCCTACCTTCTGATTTATGTTTGATTGTCTAATTTTCAATACAGCTGAACCCCCAGATAACTGTCAAAAGCACTCAAAAGGTCAACATTTATTGCTTATCACTAGTTTTCAATAGACAAAGTAAGCTAAGCTGTTTCATCAGCTATTACAGTGCATATGGTGAGATAGGTCTCCCAAGCATTAACAAGTAACCTTTACACCAAGTGCTATAATGAAATATTTGACCCAATGTTTAAGTAAATAACAAGGTTTAAAGGAATTATTAAAAAGGCAGGAGAAATAGGGATGTAATTGTAAAGACTAGTTCCTTAGCAGATAAAGGCATAACTTCCACTAATTGAGTGATTAATATCAAAGGTAATTCATTAGGCAAATCAGAGGTACTTTAACCTCACATGATATCAGCAATTTGCAAGAAGTGGAATAGCAAGTTAAGAGTTCAATAATGGGAATATTAAAACAAAAATTTTGCTGGACAGGGAGACAATTTAACTCAATAAGCATTTCATTAATGGATCAATGTGGTTTCCTGGGATTAAGAACATGGGAAGCAGATTTTATGAATGAACTTAACTTTGATGGCTCACCAGAGGCTGTGACTAATTTATCAGAGATCAGAATTCTTGAAGTTTGAAGATAGCAAAGAGGTAGGTCAGGATGGTTTCAATAATAGCAAGTTTTGAGACAACAGTTGGTACTTGCAGTAAACTTGGTAAATTCACTGTGTTTATATCTCTGTCTCAGCTAACTTGATGGCGATTCTAATTCTAATCCGAGGACGGTGCGGCCTCTCCCTGTGCATCACTTACTACCTGGTGGCAATAGCAGTGAGTGATTTTCTTGTCATCATCACTGCTGTCATCCTCAACCGGATCAGCCGCATTTACTTTCAGAACAGTGTCCTGTCCATCACCCCCATGTGCAGTGTCAGTTCAGTGCTTGTTTATTCTACACGGGATGGCTCAGTCTGGCTGACTGTGGCCTTCACTATTGACCGTTTTATAGCCATCTGTTGTCAAAGCCTTAAGACCACATATTGTACTGAGAAAACCGCTTCACTTGTTATCGGGTTGATCTGTGTCATAAGCTGGGCTAAGAATATCCCTTTCTTCTTTGTCTATCAACCTTTGTATGTCTTGGATGGGGTGCCCTGGTTCTGTGACATCAAGTCTGTCTTCTACACGTCGCCAATCTGGCAGGCCTATGACTGGTTGGATCACATCCTAACCCCGTTTCTTCCATTCTTCCTCATTCTCATGCTCAATGCCCTAACAGTGAGACACATTATTGCAGCCAACAGGGCCCGGAGGAGGCTCCGGTGTAATGGGAATCATGAAGACCCAGAGATGGCCAACCGCAAGAAGTCCATTGTCCTGCTTGTCACTATCTCGCTTAGCTTCCTCCTCCTGTGGGCTACCTATGTTGGACAATTTCTCTTTGTGCGGGTCACAAGTGAAGGCTACTACACAAGCCTGGATTTCAATAACCCACAATACATCCTGCAAGAGACAACCAATATGCTCCAGTTACTAAGCTCCTGCAACAATGTCTTCATCTATGCGGTGTCACAGATTAAATTTCGAGAGGAACTGAAGAAGATGCTGATATGTATATTCACCATGCTCATTGCTCGGATTAAACAGTTATGAAATATAAAATTGTTTTTGCATTATTTTAGTTCTGTTGGTATGGCTCAGTGTATTGCAGTCTTTAACTGGAATCAGATATTCTTGGTTAAAAGGCCCCACAGGTGACAGATGTGAATCCCAAACACACATGGGTTGGGTAAAAATATATGTCCCTCACTTAACTTCACAGAGATCAGACTTCTGCTTATTTATCTGAACAGTTGCATCCCCCTTCTTCATGGAAATTTGCTTCTGTGTGCGATACATTACAATAGGAAAATGCTTAGTTTACTGCAAAGTTCCTTGGCACATCCTAAGGTCAAGGAAGACTTTTTTTTCCTCCATTCTATCCTCCATTCATTCCTCTCTTTTTCTTCCTCATTCTCTCTTCTTTCTCTCCCTTCTCTTTGTTTTGTTCTTGGTCTTCCAACTTGCTTTCACTTTTCCTTCCATCTTTCTTTCTCACTGGCACCTGTGTTCAATTGGGGTTCCATTTGCATGCTGAATACTCTGAAATTTAAAATAAAGTGCTTGATAAAACAGGAGTGTATTTTTCAATAAGCAATGAATTGTGATCTTCGGTGAATGGCCTGAATGATGTGAGACACCTAATCGTCCATGATTTTCGAATGATATATTGCCAGACTAGGGTAAGCTTGCAAAAAGAGCACATTAGTTTAACTCACTGGAGAGCCTTTGCAGGATCTCTTAATCAATCTTATTTTTTTAAAAAAAACTTAATTCACTCAGTTCTACAGTCTTAATTAATGTCAGTCACCCAGACATTAAAATTCCAATATGGCTGCACACTTATTACTTGAATTCATGGTTTCAACAACTTTGCAGAATGCTGTTTGCTCTGACAACACAAGGACATTGGCCCCAACATGATTAAAGTGAAGTCCATCCCACTGGATTATCCCCCTTCTAGCCCAGTATTGGTGCCAGTTCCTCATTAACTAAAACCAATCCCTCTCACATCAATCTTTGATACACAAATATAGTCCTTGACTTCATTTACACTGTGCCTGGTCACCTACTGAACAGGTAGTAATCTAGATATTAGTATCTTGGAGCGTTTTTTTAAAGATTTGGTTCTTAACTATTGAAAATATTTCAGCAGAACCCCATTCATAGTCTATCAATGTTGGTACTGTGTGGATGGTGATAATTGAATCTGTGCCCTCCCACGCCAAGATTTTCTCCAGCACTAAGGACATGTTCTTAAGCCTAGCATTGGGCAAGCAGCTAGCCTTCAAGACTCGTGCTCACAAATACAAAGAAGACTATTTATCCTCTTTTGACTGCCCCCTTCCACACTTCCTATTTCCACTCCCACTTGAATGGCTGCCTGTATCATAGTGTCACTGCAAGAGAGGAAAGCAGAAGGAGAAACCAATCAATTAGCTTAATCTGTGTGACTAATAAACAAGAGGTTACAGAGAGCAAGTTAAACAGACAAGGCAAGCAAGAACATGGCAGGCAATGAGGGAAAGCTTATAGATTAAACTGCATTTATTTCCATGCAAGAGGCCTGGTAGGTAAGGCAGATTAGCTCAGGGCATGGATGGGAACGTGGGACTGGGATATTATAGCAATTACAGAAAGACAGCTGGGGAAGGAGTGAGACAGGCAGCTCAATATTCTGCAGGAGAGATGCTACAGGAAAGATAAAAGGGAGGTAAGAGAGGAAACGGAATGATGTTTTGATTAGGAGAAACATCACAGCTGTCCTTAGAGAGGATATTTCTGGGGAAATTACCCAGTAAAGCTATGTTTTGTGGAACAGAGAAAAAGTGGGTGGACACATTGACGAGATTATACTATAGGTCCCCCAATAGTCAGCAGGAAATTGAGGAGCAAATATGCTGGGAGATCTCAGATAGCTATCCGAATGCAAGTGTTGTAACGATAGGGGACCTTAACTTTTTAAACATGCATTGGAACTGCTGTAATGTTTAGGGCTTGGATGAAGACAAATTTGTTAAATATCTTGAAGAAACTCTCTCAATCAATATGTAGATAGATTTAGAAATGAGAAAAACTCAAAATTCACTTGGGAAATAAGGCAGGGCAGCTGACTGAAGTTTCAGTGTGGGAACACTGTGGGACCAGTAACCATAACTTTAGTAGTTTTAAAATGGTTACGGAAAAGGATAGGCCTTGTTTAAAAGTTCTAAATTGGAGCAAGGTCAATTTTGACCATAATAGAAATTTTCAAAACTTGATTGGGGAGGTTATTTGTAGGTAAAAGGGATGACAGGAAACTGGGAGGATTTCAAAAGTGAGAGATGAGAGTTCAAAGGCAGTAATTTATACGTTCATAAAATATAGGAGCAGAAATCAGGCCATTTGGCCCATTACATCTGCTCTACCATTCAATAATGGCTGATAAGTTTCTCATCCCCATTCTCCTACCTTCTCCCTGTAACCCTTGATCCCTTGACAATCACAAACCTATCTGTCTCAATCTTAAATATACTCAATGACCTGGCCTCCAAAGCCTTCTGGGACAATGTATTCCATAGATTCACCACTTCCTGGCTGAAGACATTTCTTCTTAACTCCATTCTAAAAGGTCTTCCCTTTACTAGAGTTGAGGAACCACGAAGGCAAAAAAAAATGGGAGTTATGTACAGACCTCCCAGCAGTGGCCAGGACCAGAGACGCAAGATGTACCAGGAAATAGATAGGGCATGTCAGAAAGGCAAGGTCACGGTGATCATGGGCGTCTTCAATATGCAAATAGAATGGGCGAATAAGGTTGCCATTGGATCCAAAGAAAGGGAATTCATGGAATGCTTACAGGATGGCTTTTTGGAATAACTTGTAATGGAGCCCACAAGGGAGCAGGCTATTCTGGACTTAGTGCGATGTAACGAGCCAGACTTTATAAAAGATCATAAAGTCAGTGAACACTTAGGAGGCAGCGATCATAATATGATAGAGTTCAGTCTGCAGTTCAAAAGAGAGAAGGCAAAATCAGATGTAATGGTGTTACAGTTAAATAAAGGTAATTACAAGGGCATTCGAGAGGAACTGACGAAAATCGACTGGAAGCAGAGCCTAGTGGGGAAGACAGTAGGGCAACAATGGCAGGAGTTCTGGGTGTAATTGAGGACACAGTACAGAGGTTCATACCAAAGAAAAGAAAGATTACCTGGGGGGATTAGACAGCCATGGCTGACAAAGGAACTCGGGAAATGTATCACAGAAAAAGAGAGAGCCTATAAAGTGGCCAAGAGCACTGGGAAATCAGAAGATTGGGAACACTACAAAAACAAACAGAGGATAACAGGGAAAAATACGGAAGTAGAGGATCAAATATGAAGGTTTCTTTCAATACACAAGAAACAAACGAGAGGCACAAGTAAAGATTGGGCCACTCCAAATTGATGCAGGAAAACTAGTGATGGGAAATAAGGAACTAGCTGAAGAACTTAATAAATGCTTTGTGTCAGTCTTCATAGTGGAAGACATGAGTAATATCCAACAATTAAGGAGAGTCAAGGGGCAGAGTTGAGTACGGTAGCCATTACAAAAGAGAAAATACTTGAAAACCTAAAAGTTCTAAAAATTGATAAATCTCCTGGTTCCTCTCCCTAGAGTTCTGAGGGAGGTCACTGAGGAAAGTGTGGAGGGGTTGGGTGTAATCTTTCAAAAATCACTGGAGTCAGGGAAAGTCTCAGATGATTGGAAAATTGGTAAAATTCTAGAATTCATCATTAAGGATGAGCTTTCTAAATTCATGGGTCAGATTAGAACAAGTCAGTGTGGATTTAGTAAGGGGAAGTCATGCCTGACCAACCTGTTAGTATTCTTTGAAGAGGTAATTAGTAGGTTACACCAAGGAAATCCAGTGGATGTTATTTACCGAGACTTCCAAAAGCCTTTGATAAGGTGCCTCACAGGAGGCTGCTGAGTAAGGTGAGGGCCCATGGTTTTTGAGGTGAGCTACTGGCATGGATTGGGGATTGGCTGTCTGACAGAAGGCAGAGAGTTGGGATAAAAGGTTATTTTTCGGAATGGCAGCTGGTGACAAGTGTTGTCCTGCACTGTTCAATGTTGGGGCAGCAGCTGTTCACTTTATATATAAATGATCTGGATGAAGAGACTGGGAGCATTCTGGTGAAGTTCGCCAATGATATGAAGTTAGGAGGACAGGCAGCTAGTGCTGAGGAGGTGGGGAGGCTGCAGAAAGATTTAGACAGTTTAGGAGAATGGTCCAGGAAATGGCTGATGAAATTCAATGTGAGCAAATACGAGGTCTTGCACTTTGGGAAAAAAAACACAGGCATGGACTATTTTATAGATGGTGAGAAAATTCATAAAGCCAATGTACAAAGGGATCTGGGAGTGCTAGTACAGGATTCTCTAAATGTTGACTTGCAAATTGAGTCCGTGGTTAAGAAAGTAAATGTAATGTCATTTATCTCAAGAGGGTTGGAATGTAAAAGCAGTGATGTGCTACTGAGACTTTATAAACGTCTGGTTAGGCCCCATTTAGAATACGGTGTCTGGTTTTTGGGCCCCACACCTCAGGAAGGATATACTGGCACTGGAACGTGTTCAGCAGAGATTCACACAGATGATCCCTGGAATAGTACACCAATCATGTGATGAACGGCTGAGGATATTGGGATTGTATTTATTAGAGTTTAGAAGGTTGAGGGGAAATCTAATAGAAATTTGCAAGATAATGCATGGCTGAGAAAGGATGGATGCTGGGAAATTGTTTCCATCATGCAGGGATACTAGGACTTGTGGGCACAGCCTTAGAATTAGAGGGGGTCAATTTAGAATGGAAATGAGATATTTCTTCAGCCAGAGAGTGGTGAGATTGTGGAATTCATTGCAATGGAGTGCAGTGGAAGCCGGGACATTAAATATCTTCAAGGCAGAGATTGATAAATTCTTAATCTCGCAAGGAATTAAGGGCTACAAGGAGACTGCGGGTAAGTGACGTTGAAATGCCCATCAGCCATGTTTGAATGGCGGAGTGGACTCGATGGGCCAAATGGCCTTACTTCCACTCCTATTTCTTATGGTCTTACTCTAAAGCTATGCCCTTGGCTCCTAGCTTCTCCTAACGATGGAAACATCTTCCCAATATCTACTCTGTCCAGGTCATTCAGTATTCTGTATGTTTTAATTAGATTCCCCCTCATCCTTCTAAACTCCATTGAGTATAAACCCAGAGTTCTCAACGCTCTGCATATGTTAAGCTTTTCATTCCTGGGACCATACTCGTGAATGTTCCCTGAACATGCTCCAGGGCCAGTACATCCTTCCAGAGATAATGGGCCCA
Source organism: Chiloscyllium punctatum (assembly GCF_047496795.1). Lineage (NCBI taxonomy): Eukaryota > Metazoa > Chordata > Chondrichthyes > Orectolobiformes > Hemiscylliidae > Chiloscyllium > Chiloscyllium punctatum. The sequence continues at coordinate 3,189,299 of NC_092739.1, forward strand.
AAACTGTGCACAATACCGCAAATGTAGTCTGTCCAAAGTCTTATAGAGCCTCCAAAGTACATCCCGCTTTTATATTTATGTCCTCTCAAAATAAATGCCATCATTGCATTTGCCTTTCTAACTAGTGACTCAACTGTAAGTTTACCTTGACAGAATCCAGGATGAGAACTCCCAAGTCTCTTTGCACTTCAGACTTCTGAATTTTCTCCCCATTTAGAAATTAGCCCATACCTCTATTCTTCCTACCAAAGTGCATGACCTCACGCGTCCCCATGTTGTCCTCCATCTACCACATATTTGCCTACTCTTCTAATCTGTCCAAATCATTTTGCAGCTTCCCCGCCTCCTCAATGCTACCTGTCTCTCTCTACCGATCTCTGTATCATCTGCAAGCATAACCAGAATGCCCTCCGTTCCTTCATCCAGTTCGTTAATATATGAAGTGAAACATTGTGATCCCACTACCTTGTCGAACACCACTTTTCACCAGCTGCCATCCTGAGAAAAACCCTTTTATCCCCACTCTCTGCTAGACAGCCAATCCTCTATCCATGCTAGCACCTCGCCTCTAACACCATGGGCCCTTATCTTTCTCTGTAGCCTCCTTATCAAATGGCTCTTCAAGTCCAGGTAGATAATATCCAATGGCTGTCCTTGGTCTAACCTGCTCATTACTTCCTCAAGAAATTTTAACAGGTTTGTCAGGTATGACCTCCCCTTGATGAAACCATGCTGTCTTTTCCCTATTTTACCAAACACTTCCAAGTATCCAGAAATCTTGTCCTTCACAATGGATTCCAAGATCTTACCTATGACCATGTTAGGCTAATAGTCTGTAATTTTCTGTTTTCTGCCTTACTCCCTTTTCAAACATGGGTGCCACATTAGGGATTTTCCAGTCCTCTGGAACCCTCCATGATTCTAACTATTCATGTAAGATCATCACTAAGTCCTCTGCTATCTCTTTAGTTATCTCACTTAGAATTATGGGGTATAATCCCTTGGGTCCAGGCGATTTGTCCACCTTCTGGCCATTTCGTTTTTCTAGCACCTTCTCCTTGGTGATGGCCACCTTACTCAGCTCTGCACCCTCAAACTCTTGAATTTTTGGGATATTACTCAGGTCGTCCACTGTGAAGACTGACATGAAGTAAGTATTCAGTTCCTCAGCCATTTCGTTGTTCCCCAGTACTATCTCCAGCATCATTTCCAGCGGTCCAATGTCCACTTTTGCCTCTCTTCTGCAATTTGCATATCTAAAGAAACTCTTACCATAAGACCATAAGACCATAAGACATAGGAGTGGAAGTAAGGCCATTCGGCCCATCGAGTCCACTCCGCCATTCAATCATGGCTGATGCGCATTTCAGCTCCACTTGCCAGCGTTCTCCCCGTAGCCCTTAATTCCTCTAGACAACAAGAACCTATCAATCTCGGCCTTGAAGACATTTAGCGTCCCGGCTTCCACTGCACTCCGTGGCAATGAATTCCACAGGCCCACCACTCTCTGGCTGAAGAAATGTCTCCGCATTTCCGTTCTGAAATGACCCCCTCTAATTCTAAGGCTGTGTCCACGGGTCCTAGTCTCCTCGCCTAACAGAAACAATTTTCTAGCATCCACCTTTTCAAAGCCATGTATTATTTTGTACGTCTCTATTAGATCTCCCCTTAATCTTCTAAACTCCAACGAATACAATCCCAGTATCCTCAGCCGTTCCTCATATGCTAGAGCTGTCATTCCAGGGATCATCCGTGTGAATCTCCGCTGGACACGTTCCAGTGCCAGTATGTCCTTCCTGAGGTGTGGGGACCAAAACTGGACACAGTACTCCAAATGGGGCCTAACCAGAGCTTTATAAAGTCTTAGTAGTACATCTCTGCTTTTATATTCCAACTCTCTTGAGATAAGAGACAACATTGCATTCGCTTTCTTAATCACAGACTCAACCTGCATGTTTACCTTTAGAGAATCCTCGACTAGCACTCCCAGATCCCTTTGTGCTTTGGCTTTATTAAGTTTCTCACCATTTAGAAAGTAGTCCATTCCTATATTCTTTTTGCCAAAGTGCAAGACCTCGCACTTGCTCACGTTAAATTCCATCAGCCATTTCCTGGACCACTCTCCCAACCTGTCTAGATCCTTCTGTAGCCTCCCCACTTCCTCAGTACTACCTGCCTGTCTACCTAACTTTGTATCATCGGCAAACTTCGCTAGAATGCCCCCGGTTCCCTCATCCAAATCATTAATATATAATGCGAACAGCTGTGGCCCCAGCACCGAACCCTGCGGGACACCGCTCGTCACCGGCTGCCATTCTGAAAAAGAACCTTTTATCCCAACTCTCTGCCTTCTGTTAGATAGCCAATCCTCAATCCATCCCAGCAGCTCACCTCGAACACCATGGGCCCTCACCTTGCTCAGCAGTCTCCCGTGTGGCACCTTATCAAAGGCCTTTTGAAAGTCCAGATAGACCACATCCACTGGGTTCCCCTGGTCTAACCTACTTGTTACCTCTTCAAAAAATTCCAACAGGTTTGTCAGGCATGACCTCCCTTTACTAAATCCATGTTGACTTGTTCTAATCAGACTCTGCTCTTACAAGAATTTAGAAACCTCATCCTTAATGATGGATTCTAGAATTTTACCAACAACCGAGGTTAAGCTGATTGGCCTATAATTTTCCATCTTTTGCCTTGATCCTTTCTTGAACAAGGGGGTTACTACAGCCATCTTCCAATCGTCCGGGACCTTTCCTGACTCCAGTGACTCTTGAAAGATCTCAACCAATGCCTCTGCTATTTCCTCAGCAACCTCTCTCAGAACTCTAGGGTGTATCCCATCGGGGCCAGGAGATTTATCAATTTTAAGACTTTTTAACTTTTCTAGCACTATCTCTTTCGTAATGGCAACCATACTCAACTCAGCCCCGTGACACCCTTTAATTTTTGGGATATTACTCCTGTCTTCCACTGTGAAAACTGACGCAAAGTACTTGTTAAGTTCTCCTGCTATTTCCTTCTCTCCCATCACTAGGCTCCCTGCATCAGTTTGAAGTGGCCCAATGTCTACTTTTGCCTGTCGTTTGTTTCTTATGTACTGAAAGAAACTTTTACTATTATTTCTAATATTACTGGCTAGCCTACCTTCATATTTGATCCTCTCATTTCTTATTACACTCTTTGTTATCCTCTGTTTGCTTTTGTATCCTTCCCAATCTTCTGATTTCCCACTGTTCTTAGCCACTTTATAGGATCTCTCTTTTTCTTTAATACATTTCCTGACTTCCTTTGTCAGCCAAGGTTGTCTAATCCCTCCCCGGTTAATCTTTCTTTTCTTGGGAATGAACCTCTGTACAGTGTCCTCAATTATACCTACAAACTCCTGCCATTTTTGCTCTAGTGTCTTCCCGGTTAGCCTCTGCTTCCAGTCTATTTTAGTCAGTTCCTCTCTCATGCCCTCATAATTACCTTTATTCAACTGTAACACCATTACATCAGATTTCGCCTTCTCCCTTTCAAACTCCAGACTGAACTCTACCATATTATGGTCGCTACTTCCTAAGGGTTCCCTTACTTTAAGATCTTTTATAGAGTCTGGTTCATTGCAAAGCACTAGGTCCAGAATAGCCTGCTCTCTTGTGGGCTCCATGACTAGCTGTTCCAAAAAGCCATCCTGTAAGCATTCCATGAATTCCCTTTCTTTAGATCCACTAGCAACATTATTTACCCAGTCCACCTGCATATTGAAGTCACCCATGATCAATGTAACCTTGCCTTTCTGACATGCCTTCTCTATTTCCCGGTACATGTTGCGTCTTCCTTTATACTACTGGCTCGCTTACCTTCATATTTAATCTTCTCCCTCATCACTTCTTTTTTTCTTGCCTTCTATTTGTCTTTGTAAGCTTCCCATTCCTCTGGTTTCCCACTGCCCTTGGTTACATTACATGCTTTCTCTTTTGCTTTTATGCTATCCCTGACTTCCCTAGTCAGCCATGGTTGTCTCATCCTCCCTGTATTATGATTCTTTTTCCTTGGGATGAGTCTCTGCTGTGTCTCCTGAACTACTCCCAGAAACTCCTGCCATTACTGTTCCACTGTCTTTCCTGTTAGGCTCCTCTCCCAGTCAATTCTATCCAGTTCCTCTCTCAGGCCTCTGTAGTTGCCTTTATTCAGCTGTAATACTGTCACCTCTGATCCTATCTTCTCCCTCTCAAATTGCAGAGTAAATTCAATCATAATATGATCACTGCCTCCTATGGGTACCTTCACCTTAAGCTCCCTTATCAAGTTTGCCTCATTGCACAACACTAAATCCAGGATTGCCTGTTCCCTGGTAGGCTCCATCACAAGCTGCTCCAAAAAGCCATGTTGTAGACATTCCACAAATTCCCTTTCTGTAATCCACTACCAACCTGATTTTTCCAGTCCACCTTCTTATTGAAATCCCCATTTACCTTTCCTATACATCTTTTCTATTTCCTGGTGTATCTTGTGCCCAACTCCTGACTACTATGTGGGAGCCTGCACATAACTCCAACTTGGTTTTTTAACCTTTGTGGTTCCTCAATTCTACCCACACAGAGACTACACCATCTGATCCTATTTTGTTTCTTACTATTGATTTAATTTAATTTCTTTTTAATAAGGCATCCCCACCCCCTCTGCCCACGTCTTATGTTTTCAATTGAATGTATATAGAGTCATAGGAATGTACAGCACGGAAACAGACCCTTCGGTCCAACTCGTCCATGCCAACCAGATATCCCAACCCAATCTAGTCCCACCTGCCAGCACCCGGCCCCTATCCCTCCAAACCTTTCCTATTATTCATGAATATATAGCTCCTAAACAATCCTGATCCCCTTGTAGCCATATCTCAGTGATGCCCACTACGTCATACCTAGCAATTTTGATCTGTGCCACAAGCTCATTTATCTTATTCCTTATACTGCACGCATTCAGGTATAACACCTTCTGTCCTGTACTAACCATCTCTCTTCTCATTATCATTGAAGTTTGATTTCTAACCCTTTCCAAACACTCCGTCCTATTTGTGTCTATGCTCGAGATTTTAATAAGCTCCCTTCACCACCTCCTTTTGATTTGGATTTTCTAATTTCCTATGTAACTGAGTCTTTTCTGTTGCTGTTAGTTTCTGTTCCTATTAGTGTGCACAGCAAGGCTGATAGAAGTAGACACTGGATGACTAGAGACACATAGGGTCTGATCAAGGAAAAGGAGGATCTATCAGATAGGTCAAGTACATCCCTTGAGGAGTACATGAGGTGTAAGAGTACACTAAACAGGGAATTCAGGTGTACAAAATGAGGACATGAGATTGCTTTGGCAAATAAAGTTAAGGAGAATCTAAAGACATTCCGCTAGTGCACTAAAACGCAAAAATTAATATATAACCCTGAGACCTGATCAGGTGTATCCCCAGGATATTGTGGGAAGCTAGGGATGAAATTGTTGGGCCCCTAGTTGTGGTATTTGTATCATCAGCATCCAAGGTTGAGGTGCTGAAAGGCTAGATGGTGGCTAATATTCTGCCATTATTTTAGAAAGACTGCAAGGAAAAGCCAGAGAAATACAGACAAGTGAGCCTGACAATGTTTGGTAGGTAAGTTGTTGGTGGGGATTTTGAGAGGTAGAATCTATATGCACTTGGAGAGGCAAGGCCTGATTAGGGATAATCAGCGTGACTTTGTGCATGGAAAATCGTGTCTTACAAAATCCACTAATTTTTTGAAGAGCTGTGTGAAGGCAGAGCAGTACACGTTTTCTAAATGGACTTTAGGAATGTCTTTGACAAGGTATCTCATGGTAGACTGGTTAGTAAGGTCAGGTCATACAGGTTTCAAAATTGGCTTGACAGCAGGAGACAGAGTGTGGTGGTTTACTGTTCTAATTAGTGGCTTGTGACAAGCAGTGCTTTGCATGGTAAGTGCTGGGTCAACAGTTATTCATCATTTAACATAAATTTCATTTATATAACTATTTGAGAATTTAGAAAGCATGGTTAGTAAGTTTGTGGATGACACCAAAATTGATGAGGTAAGTGAAGAAGGGTATCTAATAGTACAATGAGATCTTGATCAACTGGGCCAGTAAGCCAACTGATGGCAGATTGAGTTTGAGTTTGAGTTGGATAAATGCGAGATGTTGCATTTTGGTAAGAAAAACCAGGCCAGGACTTGTACAATTAATGGTAAGGCCAGCCAGAGGGTTGTCAAGCAGCAAGACCTAGGAATGTTGGTACATATTTCCTTGAAAATACCATTGCAAGGAGACAGGGTGATGAAGATGACGTTTGGCGCCTTTGCCTTCACTGGTCAGAGCATTGATGATGGGTACTGGGATGTCATGTTACAACTGTACTAGACATTGGGACATTGGCAAGGCTACATTTGGAGTACAGCATACAATTCTGGTTGCCCTGCTATACGAAGAATGTTATTAAACTGGAAAGGGTGTAAATATTCATACCAGTTTAATTTTCCAGTCGTCTGGGACCTCCCCTGTGTTCAAGGATGCTGCTAAAATATCTATTAAGGCCCCAGCTGTTCCCTCTCTTGCTTCCCTCAGTAACCTGAGATAGATCCCATCCAGACATGGGGACTTGTCCACCTTAATGCCTTTTAGAATACCAAACACTTCCTCTCTCCTTATGCTGATTTGACCTAGGGTAATCAAAGATCTATCCTTAACCTCAACATCTGCCATGTCCCTCTCCTCGGTGAATGCCAATGCAAAGTACTAATTAAGAATCTCACCCATTTTATCTGAATCCATGCATAGCTGCCCTCCTTTGTCCTTGAGTGGGCCAAACTTTTGTCCTGTTACCTTCTTGCTCCTAGTATATAAATGAAAGGCTTTGGGATTTTCCTTAACCCTGTTTGCTAAAGGTATTTCATGACCCCTTTTAGCACTCTTAGTTCCTCATTTCAGATTGGTCCTACTTTCCCAATATTTTTCCAAAGCTTCATCTGTTTTCAGTTACCTAGACCTTATGTATGCTTTATTTTTTTCCTCTTAGCTAGGCTCACAATTTCACCTGTCATCCATGGTTCCCTAATCTTGTCGTTTCTATCCCTCCTTTTCACAGGGACATGTCAGTCCTGCACTGTAATCAATCTCTCTGTAAAAGTCTCCCACATATCAGATATGGATTACCCCTCAAACTGCTGCTCCCAATCTACATTCCCCATCTCCTGCCGAATTTTGCTACAGTTGGCCTTCCCCTAATTCAGTGCTCTCCCTTTAGGACCACGCTCAACTTTGTCCATGAGCATTCTAAAATTTACAGAGATGTGATCACTATTCCCAAACAAATTCCCGATTGAAAGTCCACCCACCTGCCCAGGCTCATTCCCCAAAACCAGGTCCAGTATGGTCCCTTCCCAAGTTGGACTATTTCTATACTACCTTAGAAAATACTCCTGGATGCTCCTTACAAATTCTGCTCAATCTAAGCCTCTAACACTAAGTGAATCTCAGTCAATGTTGGGAAAATTAAAATCTCCTATCACCACCATCCTGTTGCTCCTACATCTTTCTATGATCTCTGTACATATTTGTACCTCTATCTCACGCTTGCTATTGGGAGACCTGTAGTACAGACCCAACATTGTTACCACACCCTTCCTATTTCTGAGCTCTGCCAATATTGCCTCACTGCTCGAGTCCTCCATAATGCCCTCCTTCAGTGCAGCTGTGATATATTCTCTGACCAGTAATGCAACTCCAAAACTAGGACAGGAAAATATATAACTCTTGTGTCGCCTGCATTTTGAGCAGAAACAATTTTGTTCAATTATTGCTGAAAGTCTTGTTTTCATTTCTTCAAGCTACCTTCTATATTTTATTTAACATTGACACACTGAGAATGACTATCCATTCAGCATCAAAGTAAAGTGCTTTCAAAATGTTGAATCAAATTATCTGTCAGGATTCCAGCATCAATTATTAATGAATTAGCATTACAATAATTACACAATACTTTTACTTATTCTTTGTAACAAGTGTATTTTATTTTTCACTTCATCCATTATTTCTTGGAGCCAATGCTACAATATAAATATCCAGTTTTTTTCAGGCCAGCACACTCACAAAAGGACCAAAAAACTCCCTTCCAAACCTCATTGTAAATATGTGATTTTTACTCGTTTGAAAGATCATAGTAATCTCAGCCTTTTAAATTCTGAGAAAATTACTCTTCATTTCTACACATTGATTAGTCAAACAGATATCTCATTATTCCTAATTTCACCAAACTTTTAAAACTCTATTTTTTACTAATATCTAATAACTGTTCAATCCAGTAAGGGATATAAAATGCAATAACTGATGCAAAAACATTGTTGTTCAATTTATCAATCATTGTGAATATTGATGTTTATTTTAATTGTGGAAACATTATTGAATTAATTTGATATTTTACTTCAAAGCTAAATTTTATTGTATTTCTAATCACAATAAGATATAACTTTATTTCATTTGACAAATTATTTAAATGCATGTCATTTTTTTAAAAATACGCCAAAAAAAATTTATATCTCCATTATTTCATTAAAGAACGATGATAAATTTTGAATTCTTGGAAATCGTACATTTTCAGAAAGACTCAAAGTTGTCTTCAGCTGAATAGTCACATTGAATGACTACTTCATTATCTTTATCCAGTTCATATGTGTTGCAAAAGCTTTTTAATTTTCATTTCATCAAACAGAAACTGTGTTGAACATATGGAATTATTTCATTGCTTATTGTTTATCAGTACACAGTATTAACACATATATATCAAATTGTCTTTCCATAAATTATCACAAATTTCATATGTAATTAAGACATTTACTGATCCATTCCACAGTTATGTTAAATTACTGATTCATTTTCAGTCCATTCCACACAGAAGCTATCTAATTAATTCCCAATTACCACAACAAACATCTGATTAGTTTTCACTTCAGTAACCACTGTAAGCATTTGCTTGTTGTCCTGTCCTTCCCGGGTGGGTAAAGTATGGAGGAATCTTGTGGGGCAGTGATAGTGTCTCTACTACTAGACCAAGCAGCATGTTTTCAATTCCCATCTTTAACAGAGGTGTATCAGAGCAGGTCTGAATGTTTACTAGAAAATATGTAAGAATTGATTGAATTGGTTTTCAATTCAACATGTGACATCCTTCTATCTGTTCATTCCAATAATCACAATATGCACTACATATTTTCTTCATGTCTCTAATAAACATATTTATATAATTCTGCTCATTCTAAATTGCTTGGAAAGTATTTGAGAATTTTGCTGAGTTAAAGATGAAAGAGTCGAAGTAATGATATTCTTTTTTTTTGTTCTAAAGAGCTTAGATCAAATAATTCAAAAGTATAAAACCTTATTCTCCAGTGCTATAAATCTGAAAAAAAAATCAATTTCTTCTTCAGTAAAATAAACAAATGCCACTTCCTATTATTCATCAAATAGCTGATATCCTACATTTGTTACTAAATTTTGTAATTTGTCTAATATGTTAAATCCTTTGATCAAAGTGAATATTTAATTATTGTTCAGTTTATGAATTGCCTGAAATTTGTTTTGACTTTTCCACACACCTATTGATATTGAATATAAGATTGAAATGCTTTCAAAATATCGGAGTGTGCTCATTTGAAAACTGTCTTTGCATATCTCTCACTTATTGCATGATGGTTTCAGTGCATTTCACACAGAAATCCAGGTAAATATCAAAAATGGTTTGATTTTAAATAAGATCTTTCACAACCATTTGTAAATATGCTCCTAATTCACATAAAACATCACAATGTTATTGAAATCAATGCTCACAAAATACTGAACATAAAGCAACACAATGGTCTTCATGACCATCTAATTACTGTTCAGTAGAAAAATCTGAGTCACTATTTTGTTGTTCCTGAGAGCAATCACTACAGTAAGCACCTGGATATCATTCCCTCCAATAAATATATCAGCTTATCTCTTATATTTCAGTTCAGTAATTACACATGAAACTGGTTGCTCAAAGCAATATTTATTCTTTATTATGAAAGGCCAATGTTTTCATTTCAAATATTGCAAAAAAGTATAAAGTTCTGAAGTCACTATGTGGCTTCCCTATGTCTGTAACTTTGCCCAGTCTCTTCAATCTTCTGTATCTCTATGATATTCTCTGGTCACTACAATACTCACTATTTCTAACCTCCTGCAGTCATTCCTAGCCTTCCTAACTCTGTAACCGCCTGAAGCCACTAAAACCATCCATCTGTCTGAACCATGCTTTTGATTGTTGTAACCACTTTGAATTCCTAAAACTGTCTTTGTCTATAATCTCTGCCAATCCAAAGAACCCATGCTAACTCTGTAACTTTTGTATTACTCTCAGTATTACCAACGTCATGCAGTCTCAACAAACATCCCTACCTCTGCCATTGCCTAGACAGCCAAACCGTGTGTGTCTGACAGTAAACTAGGAACGTACTGGAAGGTATTATAAAGGGTATGACAATAAACAATAATTGGACCCTTCGAACCAATGGAAGATACAAGATTTTATCAAAAGATAAATATTTTTGATGAACCTGTTTTTTTTTCTGTGGAGATAAATGGCAGAATAGATAGGGGTTGAGGAAAAGAGTTGTGGTACGGAGATATGATTCATTTGAATTTTCAGAAACCTTTGGACAACATTCAACAAAGGATAAAGAGTAATTTGGAAGTGAATAGAGCCCCTTAAAGATCAATGAGACTGTTTATGTGTAGAACCAAAGGAAATTGATGTGATCCCAATCAAATATTTCATGTCAGAATTTGTTGTGGAGAAAGACATGGAAGCTTGGGAATTTGGGGAAATGACTAGTGATGCCTTGAAAAGAGTCCACACTGGAGAGCAGGAGGTGCTGAATGTTTTGAAATGCATAAAGATAGATAAATCCTCAGACTCTGATCAGTTCTATCCCAGGACATTATGGGAAATTATGGAAGAAATTGCAGGCTCCCTAGCAATCATTGATAGTCATGGTGAAGTACCAGACAACCAGAGGGTATCTAGTGTTGTTCCACCATTTAAAGCCTACAAGAAAACACCAGGAAACAACAGGCCAGTGAGCCTAACATAAGTCGTGGGTATGTTCTTGGAGCAGATTCTGACAGACAGGATTTTCATGCATTTGGAAAGATAAGGGCTGATTAGGGATAGTCTGCATGGTTTTGTGCATGGGAAATCATGTCTCACAAAACTGATTTAGCTTTTGAGGAGATGGCTAAGAGATAGATGAAGGTAGAATGGTAGACGTTGTCTACATGTGCTTTGGAAAGACATTCGAAATGGCTCCACATGGTTAAATGATTAATGATGTCAGATCACATGGCATCTAGGGAGAGTGAGCCAACTGGATATAAAATTGGCTTCACGGTAGGAAACTGAGGGTGGTGGTAGAGGTTAGGTCCAGTTTTGTTAGTCATTTATGTAAATGATTTGTATGAGAAAACAGTAATGTGTGTGTGAGACGCTAAAATTGGTGGCATAGTAGATGGTGAAGAAGATTATTTAAAAGTACAACAGGATCTTGGTCAGTTTGGCTAGTAGGCTGACGAATATCAGATGGAGTTCAGAATGTGGTGCTGGAAAAGCACAGCAGGTCAGGCAGCATCCGAGGAGCAGGAAAATTGACATTTTGGGCCAGACCCCTTCATGATGAAGGGCTCAAAATGTCAATTTTCCTGCTCCTCGGATGCTGCCTGATCTGCTGTGCTTTTCCAGCAACGCACTCTCAACTCTGATCTCCAGCATCTGCAGACCTCACTGCCCTCCTAGTTGAATATCAGATGGAGTTTATTTGAGATAAATGCAAGGTGTTTCATTTTGGTAAGACAAACCAGGGCAGAATTTATACAGTTAAAGAGCGAGCCCTGGATAGTGTTGTAAGACACGTAGACCTTGGGGTGCAGTACATAGATTGTTGATAGTGGTGTCCCAGGTAGACAGGGTGGTGATGAAAGCATTTGGCATGTTTGTGTTCATTGGTCAGAGCATTGAGAATAGGAGTTAGGATGTCATGTTGTGGCTGTACAGGATATCGGTAAGGACACCATACGTGTGTAGTGAATAATCTAGAAAAAAAAACACAGCTGGTTCTCTTATATCCTTTCTGGAAGGTACGTCTGAAATTCTTATCTGGTCTGGCCTACATGTGACTCCCAACCAAAGCAGTATGGCTGACTCTGATCTCCCTCCAGCAATTAGCAGTGGGCAATGTATAGTGGTCTGTCGTTTGGTACTCTCATCCTAAGAATGAATAGATGAAAGTATTTCCTCTCTATCTCTACAAGCACTTCCAGCTGCTGAGGTGGATTTGTAACATTGTTCAGTCCATTGCCACTCTAACCACCTCCAGAACCTTGAACTCTCCCTGTTCAAATCATCTCATTAAACCTCGATTACGTTTTCTCTTCCTTCAGCACATCTCCTGCCAGATGTCCCCTTTCATACCTACTTCCATATTTTGGTAGCCCTCTGTTCCCAAAACAGACTCTTTCTTCAGAATTGTTCCATGTTTTTGGTGGTCTAAGCCTCTTCAAATCCAATCTAATCCTTTCCATCCTGAGTGAGGCACCAGTGGGGTTTTGACTGTTTCAGTGGCATGTCCTTTTATTCAATGTTGTACACAATTCCTACAAATAATTCCCACAGGTCATTTCCAGCCTGATATTTCAGTCTGTTTACCCTGTTAACCTTGTTCAGTTATCTTCTCAAACTCATCTAATTGCCTATTTTTATTTCCAATTGCAACTTGTCCTTTCTGGGGTCACTTTAAAATTTGATAATTCCTTCAAATTTCACTTTAGCACAATTTCCCAGTGGGTCTTTTGATGTGGTATTACTTATTCATTCAGCTTCATCGCACAACGGTCGAACTGAGATAGTTAAACCCTAGTCACTTGCAGAAAAGAATACTTTGATTAGGGATAGTCAACACGGTTTTGTGAAGGGTAGATCGTGCCTCACAAACCTTACTGAGTTATTTGAGAAGGTGACCAAACCGGTCAATGAGGGTAAAGTGGTTGATGTGTATATGGAATTCAGTTAGGCATTTGATAAGGTTCCCCATGGTAGGCTATTGCACAAAATACAGAGGTATGGAGTTGAGGGTGATTTAGCAGGTTGGCTCAGAAATTGGCTAGCTGAAAGAAGACAGAGTGGTGGTTGATGGGAAATGTTCATTTTGGAGTTCAATTACTAGTGGTGTACCGCAAGTATCTGTTTTGGAGCCACTGCTGTTTGTCATTTTATAAATGTGGGCATAGAAGGATGGGTCAGTAAATTTGTGGATGACACTAAGGTTAGTAGAGTTGTGGATAGTGCGGAAGGATGTTGCAAGTCACAGAGGAAAATAGATAAGCCGCAGAGCTGGGCTGAGAGATGGCAAATGGAGTTTAATGTGGAAAAGTGTGAGGTGATTCACTTTGAAAGGAGTAACAGGAATGCAGAGCACTGGGCTAGTGGTAAGACTCTTGGTAGTGTAGATGAACAGAGAGATCTCATTGTCCACGTACATGGATTCCTGAAAGTTGCCACCCAGGTTAATAGTTTTGGAGCCATGAGGTCATGCTGCAGCTGTACAAAACTCTGGTGCGACTGCACTTGGAATATTGCTTACAGTTCTGGTCACCGCATTACAGAAAGGATGTGGAAGCTTTGGAAAAAGGATTCGGAGGGCATTTACTAGGATGTTGCCTGGTATGGAGGGAAGGTTTTACGAGGAAAGGCTGAGGGACTTGAGGCTATTTTAATTGAGAAAAGAAGATTGAGAAATGACTTAACTGAGACATAAGATAATCAGCAGGTTAAACAGGTTGGACAATGAGAGCCTTTTTCCTCGGATGGCAATGGCTAACACGAGGGGACATAACTTTAAATTGAGGGGTGATTATATATAGGACAGATGTCAGAGGTAGTTTCTTTACTCAGAGAGTAGTAGGGGGCGTGGAGTGCACTGCCTGCAACAGTAGTAGACTCACCAACTTTAAGGACATTTAAATGATCATTGGATAGATACATGGATGAAAATGGAATAGTGCAGGTTAGATGGGCTTCAGATTGGTTTCACAAGTCAGCGCAACATCGAGGGCCGAAGGGCCTGTACTGCTCTGTAATGTCGCTGTTTTATGTAAGACCAAACTGTTTGTTGCAGGACATAATTATTTTATGGCCATTGCACTTCATCAAACACTTTGCTTCTGGGGAAACTACCAAGCCCGGAATCGACTTCTGTTGGCACACCTGGACCAGGTTCAGCACTCTTCGCATATTGTTCGAAGACCTGTGGCCCTGAATAAAACCGGTCTGGTCCTCCTTTACAATAGAGGGCAATACCTTGCCCAACCTTAGTGCTAATGTTTTCGACTGAATTTAAAAACTCACGTTTAGCAGCGACGTGGGCCTGAACGAAGTTCAGTCCTCTGGGCTGTCCCTCGCTTGAGAATAAAGAGAGGTATTAGCTTTTCTCAGAGAGAACGGGAGGCAGTCCTGACTGTATGAATAATTGTACATATCCAACAATGGCCCGGCCTACATATGTATAAACTCCTTGTAAAGCTCCACTCAGAAATCCATCTGGGCCGGGTGTGTTACTGCTCTCAGCGCCTCCTGTATTTCTTGGATTGTTAGAGGGGTATTCAGAAGGGACACCTGCTGTGAAGTTACATCCTAAAGGTCCAAGCTCTTTAAGAAGGACTATCTTTGCCAAACAGTTTTCCAATCAATACAAGTAAAATTTCCTAAACACTGCATTCATCTTTTTGGAAAGACAAGTGAGAGTAGCAGTATCCTCTCTAATGGATGTGATAGATTGAGGGGGGGGGGTGCTCTTCTTCCTGGCCAAATATGTCAGGTATCTACCCAGCTTATCACCATACTTGAATACCCTTTGTTTTGTGAGGGAGATCTTTCTCTTCACTGTCTGGGTGAGCACGGAGTTCAGAGCAGCCCAGACAGCTGTAATCCATTGCAACTTGGTCACAGATGGTCTGTCAAAAAAAATGCTGTCTTGGCTGACTTCAACCGGGCCTCAAGCATCCACTGTTGCTCTCCCCTCTGTCACTTCCAGGTCACTGAGTAGGCCTTAGCAGTCTTCTAGAGCACCAACGGGTTACTGGCCGTACCTGAATTAATACCCCACAAAATTTTAAACTCCTGTGAAAAGTACCCAATAAACTTGCTGTCCTTCAGGAGAAAAAGGATCCATGCGCCAATGCCTCAAGCCTGTCCCATTACCCCTGGCCTTAACCTCCAAATACACTGCCACATGATCAGAAGTAGCTCTGTACCCAGTTCTACAGGGCAGATTCCTGAAGAAGGGCTTATGCCCGAAACGTCGATTCTTCTGTTCCTTGGATGCTGCCTGACCTGCTGCGCTTTTCCAGCAACACATTTTCAGCTCTACAGGACAGTACCAAATCCAAAGAGGCCGGTGGAGCAAAAAAAACATCAATCCTTGTGTGGCACTGTGGTGGGTTAGACATAAAGGTAGACTTCCTATCCTCAGGGTGAAGACATCTCCACACATCCACCAGCCCCAACTCCCCACATCAGTCCAGCTGTTATTTGAATTGCGGGGAGGTGCCTGGGAGACCCCTGGGCATCTGTCCACCTCAGGGTCCATAAGGCGATTGAAGTCTCCCCCTATAATCATGTGGCGCACTCCAAGTGCCATCAACCTGGGAAGTGCATCCGTTAAAACTTTAAGGGGGTGTGCCAGGGGGGCAATATTCAAAATCTCCTCCCCATCTGTTCGAGCTTTGAGGATCACAAACTGCCCATATTTGTCCTTAAATTTGGTCTAACAGCTGAAATGGGAGAATCTTCTGAATCAGTATAGCTATTCCCATGCTTTTAGAATTAAAAGATGAGAAGAAACCCAGCTGAACCCTCCGTACTGGGACTTTAAATGCTCCTTATAGTTGTGATGTGTTTCTTGCAGAGCAACGTCGCCTCCCTCTTTTCCAAGACTCAAAAGCATTTTCTTCCTCTTAAATTGGTGAATGACTCCCGTTAATATTCCAGGTGCATGATTTAAACAAACAGCCCGTGACTCCTACCGAGAGAAAAAAAGCCCTAGTCATAATGTGCTGAGTGGAAACAGTGACAAGTTCATAAAGTCTAGGAAATACAACTACAAAAGCAGAACTTTTAGAACTGCTCTTGCAGTGAACCAACACAAAAAGATACTGGGAGACTCCCCACCCCTTGTCCACAGGGGGCACTCAGAATACCCACTAACACCTCCATGGCTCCTTTGAGCTGAAGCACTCCCCAAACCCAGGCATTACAAAAGTAAAGAATACATGTACCTTACAACAAGAAAATTAGCAGTGGGCATTCAACCTATCCCACCCATACATTGACCCCAATTATTACTGATAAAAAAAACCTACCCCAACCCAAGAAAAAGCAAACAAAAGAAAATGATTAAAACAATGAAAAGGGAGAAAGAGAAAATGGATGAGCCCACCCACCCCAATTAAAGGAGCAGAACCAAGCAGACAAACATGAACAACAGAGAAAACACAGGAAACACTATTTTCCCGATTACTTGAACCAGCCAGTCTATTTTAAAGTGCCCAGGAAGTCATTTTCAATTCATCAGAAAATGCAAAGATGCACAGACCCTCCATGGCTGAGATGCAACACTGCTGGGGACCTTAGAGTAATATTCTAGTCTCTCAGCCTCTTCTTTACTTCATTAAAGATCTCTTTCTTGTGGATCACAGCTGCAGAAAGGTTCCTGGCAGCCCAATAAGGCAGATGTTCTTCCTCAGACCTCAATTTGAGGTCGCTGACCTGCTCCACTAAGGCCCAGATGCAGCGGTCACTGCTCGACCTCCACACGCTGCCTGAGATGCTGGATCTCCTGCTCATGCTTTTGCAGCATGGCTGTGATGGTTCCAGCCTAGTCTGGGTCTCCATCACTGAATCAATCATCTGTTGGAGCTTAGCGAACTCCGAAACCAGGCTCTGCTGTGCAGGTAAGTTCAAAGGAGCTTCGGTGGAGGTCAGCGCTGTTGCTGCAGGCACATCCATTACTGTAGGGGAATGCCCTGCTTGTCATGATCCACGCGACCCTTTTCCTTTAGTTATCTTCCCTGATCATCATATATCATGTTCAAAGAGCCTGGGGTCTTTCCAAAACTGACTAGGAAAGGGAGAGTAAAAGCACCACCTTGCCTAGGTTGTGATGCAGAGCTCAGCAAGACCAACCTATTGGATCACCACCATCTTGAATCTCCACAAAATATTCATTTAATATCTATCCCATCTTCTGCATTTCAGTACAATGATGACCTCCTTGATCTTTGAGGTGCCCAACTCACTCTAGTTGCTCTCTTGCTGGATATGTATTTGTAGAATCTCTTTGGATTATCCTTAGCCTGGGCAGGTAAGGTTCTCTCATATCCCCTCTTTGTCTTCCTGATCTCTCCCTCTGAAGAAAGCTCCTACACTCTTTTTACTGTTCAGGAAATTCACTTCAAGCCAACTGTCTATATATAATGTACAATTCTTTTTCAGTCTTCACTAGTGCCTCAACATCTTTATTTACCCATTGTTCTCTGATCATACCAACCTTACCTTTCACTCTAACAGGAACATAATGATTCTGAATTCTTATCACATTTTTGAAAACCTCCCACTTATCAGACATCTGTTGACTTGCGAACAGTCTATTCCAATTTAAAAGTATTTGTCGCATACCATTAAAATCTGCCTGACTTCAATTAAAAACTTTAACTTTTAAGGAAGGCTTATCCTTTTCTGCAACTGTTTTGAAACTGATAGAATTATGATAACGTGGGAACACTTTGGGTCTGGTTATCACTTCAGTCACTTCCCCTGCCTTATGACCCAAGAGGTCAAATGTTGCTCCTTCTCCAGTAGGACCATTTACATGGAGTCATACAGCATACAAACATATCCTTCAGTCTAACCAGTCCATGCAAAACCTAATCCCAAACTAAACTAGTCCCACCTGCCTGTTCCTAATCCATATCTCTCCAAACCTTTTCTGTACACATACTTCTCTAAATTACTTTTAAATGTTGTAATTGTGCTTCCATTCACTACTTCCTCAGAGATTTCATTCCACATGCCAACCACCCTTTGTGTAAACAATTTAACCCTCATGTTTTTTCAAATCCCTCTCCTCTGACCTTAAAAATGTGCCCCCCTACTCTTGAAATTCTCCACCCTGGGGAAAGGACAATTAACAGCAAGTCTATTTTTCCTCATTTTTTATAAACTTCTATAAGGTCACCTCTCCAACTGCTACATTTGAGTGAAAACAGTGCCAGCCGATCTAGCCTTTGGTTATAACTCAAACCTTTCATTCTTGGCAACATCCTAGTAAATCTTTTGAGCCCTGCCCAGCTTATATCTGGAAGACCAGAACTCCAGAAGAGGCCTCACCAATGTCCTGTACAACCTAATCGTGACTTCCCAACTCCTACACTTGAAGGAGTGAGCAATGAAGGCAAGCATGTCAACTGCCTTTTTAACCACCTGATCAATATGTGACGCAAACGTCAAAGAATTCTGTACTTGTGACTCTAGGTCCATCTATTCTACAACACTACCCAAAGCTCTCCCATTAATTGGATTAGTGATACCTTTAATTGTTTGTTTTACCCAAAATGAAGTACCTCGCATTTATCCCGATTAAGCTCAATCTGCCATTTTTCAGCCCATTGACCAATTTCATCAAGATCCCTTTGTAATGGTAGAGAACCCTCTTCACTGGGGTGGTTTGTGTGTGGAATGAACTTCCTGAGGAAATGGTGGATGGAGGAAGGAGGAACAATCACCACCTTCTTTACTGTCTGTGCCACCAATTTTGGTGTTTTCCACAAATGTACTAACCATGCCTTCTATATTCTCACCCAGATCTTTTATATAAATAACAAATGAAAGCAGACCCAGAATAGATTCTGATGGAACACCCAGGCCTCCAGTCTTAAAAAAAACTTGAACATCTTGAACAAATTATTTACCATCCACACCTTTCCCATGATGGTAGCCCCAGGCAATGTTTAAAATGTTAAAGTCGCCCACTATTGCAGCCTTATTATCCTCATACATATATCTGAGATCTCTCTACATATTTGTTCCTCAGTTTCCCTCTGACTATTGGGCGGCCTACAGTGCAATCCCATCAAAGTGATTATTCCTTTCTTATTTCACATTTCAACCCATATGTTTTGAATGGATAATTTTTAAAAAAAATTTCTGCACTTACAGCAGTAAAGTTTTCAATCACAAGCATGACTCATCCTCCTTTTGCCTCACTTTCTATCCTTCCTCTATCCCCTTCATACTTTTAAACTCCATCGAATACAGAACCAGAGTCCTCAACTGCTATTTTTATGCCAAATGTTTTTTCCTGGGATCATTCTTGTAAACCTAAAAACATTCCAATGCCAGCACGTCCTTCCTTAGACACAGGGCTCAAAACTGCTCTCAATATTCCAAATGTGATCTGACCTGAGCTGATACAGCCTCAGCAGTACATCTCTGATCTTGTATTCTAGACCCCTTGAAATAAATATTAAAATGGCGTTTGTCTTCCCATCTGCCAACTGAACCCGCATGTTAACCTTCACAAAATTCCTGAACTAGGACTCCCAAAATCCCTGTGCCCTTCAGATTTCTGAAGCCTTTCTCCATTTAGATAATGGTCTACACCTTTATTCTTCTGAACAAAATGCATAGCCTCACTTTTCCACAGTGTGTTCCATCTGCCACTTCTCTGCCCACTCTCCCAGCCTGTTCAAATCCTTCTGCAACTTCCCCACTTCCTCAGCACGACCTGTCGCTCCACCTACCTTTACAATATCTGCAAATCTGGCAATAGTTTTTTTGTCCAGATTGTTAATGCATAACGTGAATCCTTTAAGAGACCATTCTGAAAAAGACCCCTTTAACCTGACTCTTTGCCTTCTGCCAGGCTGCCAAACCTTCACCTTGCCACTAACACCATAGTCACACCTTATTGAGCAGCCTGCTGTGCGGTACCTTCTAGAGATCCAAATCAATCATATCCGCTGGCTATCCTTTGTCTAATTTGCTTTTTACTTCCTCAAAAGAAATCTAAGATTTGTCAGGCATAACCTTCCCTTGATTAAACCATGCTGACTCTGCCCTATTTTACCATGTGCTTCTAAATACTCTGTTGTGTCATTCTTAATAAAGGGAGTCAAAGCTTCCCAACAACTGAGGTCAGGATGCCCTGCCTGTAGTTTCCTGCCTCTGCCTCCCTCCTCCTCAAACAGGGGTGTTGCATTGGCAATTTACCAGTCATCTGGGACCTTTCCTGACTCCAGTGATTTCTGAAAATTTACCAATGACTGTATAATCTCCTCAGCTATCTCCTTCAGAACTCTGGGGTATAGACCCTCAAGTCTGGGTGGTTTATCCATCTTCAGACCTTTCAGCTTCCTCAGCCGCTTCTGCTTAGTGATGGCTACTGCTTTTACCCCTGCCTGACGTCTCCCCTGACGTTCTGGTGTGCTACTTCCAATGTGAAAACTGACGCAAAGTACCTGTTCAGATCCTCCGCCATTTCTTTGTTCCTCATTGCTACTTTTGCAGCCACATTTTCCAGCAGTCCAATCTCCACACCTGCTTCTCTAACCTAGTAGAGATCTAAAAAGGTTCTTGCATTATTCTTTTTTTTCCTGGTAGATGGATTCTATAGATGGAGGTTGGCCTTTGTGATTGTCCAGGCCAAGTTCACCATTCTCTGATCTTGAATGGTACAGTTACCACACCAGGTAGTGATACATCCAGACAGAATGCTTTCAATGGCACACTTACAAAAGTTGACAAGGGTATTTGCCATCATGCCAAATTTCCTCAGCTGCCTGAGGAAGAAGAGATGTTGTTGGGCCTTTGTAATCAGTGCGTCCACAAGAAAAGTCCAAGAAAGCTTGTTGTGGATGACCACTCCCAGGAGCTTGTCACTCTCCGCTCGTTCCACCTCTGTGCTGTTAATGTGTAGGGGGGGCATGAGTAACATCCCACCAAAAGTCAATAGTGAGTTCCTTGGTTTTGCCGGCATTGAGAGCTAGGTTGTTCTCAGTGCACCATTTTTCCAGGTCTTCCACCTCCCGTCTGTAGTAGGGACTGAAGCCAGTAGCTCTCACTGAATAAAGGATCACGAGTAGCCATTCAGCTCCTTGAGCCTGTTCCACCCTTGAATTAAATCATGGCTGGTCTGTGACCTAACTCCATATAGCTACCTTTGCCCCTTATCCCTGAAAATCTTTGCTGAATAAAAAGTTTGTCTATTTCAGGATTAATTGAGCATCAAGTGCTGTTTTTGGAAGAAGTTTCTAAATCTCTACCACGCTTTGTGTGTAACATTCCTTCCTGATATCGGTCCTGAACAGTCTAGCCCTAATTCACAGACTAGGCACCTGAGTTCTAGATTAAATTGGAAGAAATTTCTGTGCATTGTTACAATACAGGGTAAACCCTTCAGCTACTTAAACCAAAAAAAACAGAAAAGCTCACTTCACCTCAAAATCTGTTCAAGTATGAATGACAAAGGGTGACCCAAATTCCACTGTTTACAGAAAAAAAACATTTTTTTCCTTTAACTCCAAAAGGGAACATTAACAACAATTATCTACAATTGTATACCTCCTTTCTCTTAAGTTGGTTATCTACCTCCCACTCAATAACAATATACTGGTCCAATAAAACCCCTATTAAATTTACAGCAATTCAAGTTTCAAAACCAGTCAGCAGTGTCAATCCTTCTCTATAGATATCCCTGGGTCATCTTTGGCTTTCTGCTGCAAAGCTGTTTCATATGAAAAGATGCCTTTCAGAGAAAAGGGTTGTGAACAGTCTGTATGGCAGTAAGTGGTCTTTTTCTCTCTGGCTAACTAGCCAGTGCCTGCTTTTTATACCCCAAAACATCAGATCATCCCATTGGTTCAATATTGTCAAAACAGTAAAATTCAAATTTGATTGGTTTTTAGTATCTTGAGTCACAACTTAAATTGGTTGGTTGAATTTGAATTGTTGTGAAAACTTAGCAACCAAGCTCAGGCATTTGCCTCACAGCCAAATGTTACACTTTTAAACTTTCCAGCACACTCTGTGACATGACGAGTGTTTGCCAGCTTTCACTCTCTCTTAAAGGTGCAGTACCTGCCTTCAACTTCATAGCAGCATCAGTACTGAATATCAGGACATTATGTGAATTTGATGGAGCCTGGAGGTGGTCATGGTCACATGTATCTGCTCCCCTGGTCCTTCATGGTGGTGGAAGTGGTTGGTTTGGGAGGTTTTGCTAAAGTTTTGGTTGAGCTGTTCGTCAATAAAAGCCCTCTCATGCACCATCTCCTCCTTCTAGCCCCCTCTCTTCCCCCTGACAATGCACTCCCCACTATCCCATGGAGGCCAGAGTGTCTATGAGCATACAGGGTGGCAGATTCCCTGACTAAAGGACACTAATGGACCAGTTGGGTTTCACAACCTACTCTGATATTGGAAAATGTTAGACTGTATTATTTAAGTTGGACTGACAAAGCATTTAGAAATGAATAATATAATCAAGCAGAGTCCGCATATTTTTGTGAAGGGGAAATCATAGCTGACAAGTTTATTGAAATGTTTTGAGGTAACAAGCAAGATAGATAAGCGGGAAACCAGCAGAATTAGTACACTTGTATTTCCAGAAAACATTCAGTATTGTATTGTGTATCTGACTACATCCTAAGATAAGAACCCATGAACCTACTCTGAATTGACTGACACTTGTATAATGAACTCGAGGCAGTGAGTTGAGCTAAAGAGGGCATTTTCATCATTGGAGATAGTTACTTGTAGAGTCCCACAGGGCCACAAGTAGTTACAATATATACAAATAACTTGGATGACAGAAGTGAGTGTACTGTCGCCAAGTCTGCAGATGGTACAGAACAGATGGGGAGGCAAGTAGTGAGGATGGCATCATGACACTACAGTGATAGAAACAGCTTAAACACGTGGAGAAAAAACCCAGCAGCTCAAATACCATATGGGAAAAATTGAGGTGTATGCATTCCAGCAAGAATACTGAGAGAGGTGAATATTATTAACCTGGGGAAAATGCTGCAGAAAGCTACTGCGGAGAGAGAGAATTGTGGGTTGTTGTGCTTGAAAGATGAAAAGCCATCATCAAAGTTCAGCTGGTAATCAGGAAGGGAAATGGTCTGTTAACATTTATTTAAAGGGAATGATATATAAAAATAGGGATGTTTTGCAAAGACTGTAGATGACACTAGCCAGATCACACTTGGAATACTGTGAACAGTTTTGTTGATTGATTGATATGATTTTTTTGTCACGTGTACCTAAGTACAGTGAAAAGCTTTGTTTGAAAGCAGTAAGGCAGATCATGGGTTAAGAAAAAAAACATAGGCAATGTAAAGCATTCAGAGTGCACCACACAGAACGTGTGCTAGGTAGGATCAACAGGAACAAGATCAGAATTACTTGAAATCAGAGAGTCCATTCATCAGTCTAATAACTGCAGGGAAGAAGCTGTTCCTGAACCTGCTGATGCATGTGTTCAAGTTTCTGTATCTTCTGCCTGAGGGAAGAGGTTGTAGGAGAGCATTACCGGGATGGGAGGGATCTCTGTTGGCAGCCTTTATGCGGCAGCGAGCTGAGTAAATCCATCTATCTCCATCTACCTCAACACTGTCCTATCCCCCCTAGTCCATGAACTCCCCACATACGTTTGAGACACCATCCATGCCCTCCACTTCCTCCAAGACATGTGTTTCCCCGGCCCCCAATGCCTCATCTTCACCATGGATATCCAATCCCTCTACACCTCCATCCGCCATGATCAGGGCCTCCAAGCCCTCCGTTTCTTCCTCTCGCGACGTCCCCAACAGTACCCTTCCACTGACACTCTCATTCATTTAGCCGAACTGGTCCTCACCCTTAACAATTTCTCCTTCAAATCCTCCCACTTCCTCCAGACAAAGGCGTAGCCATGGGCATCCATATGGGCCCCAGCTATGCCTGTCTCTTTGTTGGCTACGTAGAACAATCCATCTTCCATAGTTACACCGGCACCACTCCAACCCTCTTCCTCTGCGACATTGGTGATTGCATTGGCGCCACCTTGTGTTCCCGCGAGGAGGTTGAGCAATTCATCAACTTCAACAACAAATTCCACCCCGACCTTAAATTCACCTGGACCATCTCTGACACCTCCCTCCCCTTCCTGGACCTCTCCATCTCCATTAATGATGACTGACTTGACACTGACATTTTTTACAAACCCACTGACTCCCACAGCTACCTGGATTACACCTCTTCCCACCCTATCTCCTGAAAACATGCCATCCCGTATTCCCAATTCCTCTGCCTCCACCGTATCTGTTCCCAGGAGGACCAGTTCCACCACAGAACACACCAGATGACCTCCTTCTTTAGAGACCGCAATTTCCCTTCCCACGTGGTTAAAGATGCCCTCCAACACATCTCGTCCACATCCCGCACCTCCGCCCTCAGACCCCACCCCTCCAACCATAACAAGGACAGAACACCCCTGGTGCTCACCTTCCACCCTACCAACCTCCGCACAAACCATCATCCGCCAACATTTCCGCCACCTCCAAACGGACCCCACCACCAGGGATATATTTCCCTCCCCACCCCTTTCCACCTTCCACAAAGACCGTTCCCTCTGTGACTACCTGGTCAGGTCCATGCCTCCCCCCAACAACCCACCCTCCCCTGCCACCGCAGGAATTGCAAAATCTGCGCCCACACCTCCTCCCTCACCTCCATCCAAGGCCCTAAAGGAGCCTTCCACATCCATCAAAGTTTTACCTACACATCCACCAATGTCATTTATTGCATCCGTTGCTCCCGATGCGGTCTCCTCTGCACTGGGGAGACTGGACTCCTCCTAGCAGAGTGCTTTAGGGAACTTCTCCGGGACACTTGCACCAATCAATCACACCGCCCTGAGGCCCAACATTTCAACTCCCTCTCCCACTCTGCCAAGGACATACAGGTCCTGGGCCTTCTCCATTGCCACTCCCTTACCACTCGACGCCTGGCAGAAGAACGCCTCATCTTCCGCCTCGGAACACTTCAACCCCATGACATCAATGTGGATTTCACCGGTTTCCTCATTTCCCCTTCCGCCAGCTCACTCCAGCTTCAACCTTCCAGCTCAGCACCGCCTCATGACCTGTTCTACCTGCCTATCTTCCTTCCCACCTATCCACTCCACTCTCCTCTCTGACCTATCACCTTCTTCCCCACCCCATTCACCTATTGTACTCTATGCTATTTTCTCCCCACCCCCATCCCCCTCTCATTTATCTCTCCACTCTGCAGGCACCCTGCCTCTATTCCTGATGAAGGGCTTTTGCCCGAAACGTTGATTTTCCTGCTCCTGGGATGCTGCCTGACCTGCTGTGCTTTTCTAGCACCACTCTGATCTAGACACTGGCTTCCAGCATCTGCAGTCTTTGTTTTTACCTATATAATGGACTGCAGGTTAACCCAATGATATTTTCTGGAAAACAAAGTTGTTTACTACACATTTATCTCTTCCCACCTGCATTTCAAGGTTAACTAAAATAGTTAGCAATGTCCTATCTAGCTTAGTTAATGCCATGCTGTGAAGGGTCCATTGTTCTGACTTATCTTTAATTCAGTTAGCTTAGCAATGCAGGAATATAGCCTGAAGCCATTTTAAACAGTGTTAATTTGCAAGCTGAAGCTATTTTGTTATGTTGCTTTGTATTAAGAAGCCATTTTGTGGTTAATAAAAGCATGCATAAAAAAATGATTACTCCTGACAATGGTCTAATTCCAGATTTTAGATCCTGACAGTATTACAGAGTATTACAGAAAAGAGCAGTCCATGTCTTTGTTACAGGGACCAGTTTCCCAATCATTCTTAAAGTGAACAGGCATCTCTGTGTTCTTTAAAGAAAACAGAATTCACTGTACATATTATAGGGAACAGCTTTCAGTGTCCTTATTATCAAAACAGCAGTCCCTGAATTTATTGTAGAGTACAGCAGTCCCTGCCATTGCTGTCGACAACAGCAATGCTTGGTTATATTGTAGAGAATAGCTGTCTCTGGCTTTATTGCACAGAACAATTGTCCATGTGTTTATTACAGTGACCAGCAGTCCCTGTTGTTATGATAGAAAACAGGTGTCCCTGTCTTTATTACGGAGAACAGCATTATCTGTATATATTAACAAGGATCCATCGAGTAAAATGGGATTTTGATCAGATGGCCCAATGGGCCAAGGACTGGCAGATGGAGTTTAATGTAGATAAATGTGAGGTGCTGCATTTTGGAAAGGCAAGTCAGGGCAGGCTTATACATGTGATGATATTTGATATATTTTCCTTTATTGGTCAGAACATTGGGTATAGGACCATTCGGAGGTCATGTTGCGGCTGTACAGAACATTGGTTAGGGCAGTTTTGGAATATTGTGTGCAATTCTGGTCTCCCTCCTATGAGATGGATGTTGTGAAACTTGAAAGGGTTCAGAAGAGGTTGGCCAGGAATTGAGGGTTTGAGCTATAGGGAGAGGCTGAATAGGCTGGGCCTGTTTTCCCTGGAGCATCAGAGGCTGAGGGGTGATCTTATAGAGGTTTATAAAATCATGAGGGGCATGGATAGGATAAATAGAGAAAGTCTTTTCTCTGGGGTGGGGGTGTCCAGAACTAGAGGATATAGGTTTAGGGTGAGAGGGGAAAAATGTTAAAGGTACCTAAAGAGCAACTTTTTCTCACAGAGGGTAGTGTGTGTATGGAATGAGCTGCCAGAGGAAGTGGGGGAGGCTGGTACAATTACAACATTTCAAATGCATCTGGATAGGAATATAAATAGAGGAAAATGAACCAAATGCTGGAAAATAGAATTAGATTAGTTTAGAATTTCTGGTAAGCATGGACAAGTTGGACCGAAAGGTCTGTTTCTGTGCTGTACATCTTCATAACTGTATAGCAGTCCCTGCATATATTACAGTAAACAGCAGTCTCTGCCTTTATTTTAGAGAACTGCAGTTCTTGTCTTTATTATAGAAAACAGCAGTCCCTGCGTATAATAGAGTAAACAACAGTCCTTGTGTATGTTTGAGTGAATAGCAGTCTCTGTCTTTATTACAGAGAACAGCAGTACTTGTGGTTCTTGTATGTAACAGCAGTCCTTAATTTTTCTATAGAAAATAGCAGTCCCTGTCGTTGCTTTCGAGAACCACAAATCCTATCCCTGTCATAGAGAGCCACAGTCCCTGTCTTTATTATAGAGAACTGCAGTGTCTGTGTGTATCACAGTTCCTGAATTTATTACAGAGAAAACAGTACCAGTGTTTCTTGTAGAGAACAGCAGTCTGAGTACACTACAGTGAACAGCAGGCCCTGCTGTTATTACAAACAGCAATCCTTATTTGTATTTTCAACAACAACAGTCCTTGGCTTTATTATAGACAACAACCGCTGCGTTTATTGCAGGGAGCAGCGGTCCATTGTTATGATGGAGAACAATAGTCCCAGTGTTTATTACAGTGACCACAGTCCCTGTCATTATTATCGACAGTGGCAGTTACTGCCTTTGCTACAGAGAACAGGGTGGCATAGTGGCTAGCACTGCTACCTCACAGTACCAGGGACCCCTGCTCGATTCCACCCTCAAATTACTGTCTGTGTGCAGATTCTACATTCTTCCAGTGTCTGCTTGAATTTCTGCTGGGCAGACTTCTTCCCCCCCATATCCAATATCTTTGTTTTCATTGTAGAGAACAGCAATTTCTGACTTCCTTGAAGAGACCAGCTGTCCCTGTGTTTATTAGTGTGGCCAGATGTAAGACCTCGCTGTTGTGATAGAGAACTGCTATCCGTGTCTTTATTATAGTGAACAGCAGTTTTTGTCTTTCTTACAAAGAGCAGAAATCCCTTTCATTATTATAGAGAACAGCGGTCCCTGTCGTAGAGTCATAGTCATAGAGATATACAGCACAGAAAAAGACCCTTCGGTCCAACTCATCCATGCCGACCAGATATCCTAACCTAATCTAATTCCATTTGCCAGCACTTGGCCCATATCTCTTTAAACCCTTCCCATTCATATACCCATCTAGATGCCTTTTAAATGCTGCAATTATACCAGTCTCCACCACTTCCTCTGTCAGCACATTCCATACACGTACAATCCTCTGCGTGAAAATGTTGCCCCTCAGATCCCTTTAAAGGATTCTGGGTAATCCAAGATGTAACAGCTGCTCCCTTTTTTAAGTACTGGAGGTGATTTCCTTAAATTCCAGGAGCAGCAATTACTGTTTTATATGCTGCTGCATTGTTTTGGAACTTTGGAAAAAAAAGTCAAAACAACAGCAGTTTTAAAAGGGAGAAGAACACGCACAAAGGAAGCACATGGTGAGGTCAGTGCAGTGGGGAGAGAGAGAGAGAGAGAACCTGCACAGTTACTGCCTTTACCATTTGAATTCATGTATTGTTGAACATCAAGTGCGTCTGGGAAAATTAACAACAGTGAAATTCACAACTGATCTTGGAGGAACTGTTGGGCAAAGTTCACAGCACAGAATCAGATAAGTTAATCATTGTTTTAAATGTGGCCTACAGGGAATCTGCAGTAGTGAGTAGAGTGGGTTCTTTCTTGATTATATGTTTTTGGAGATATGTCTCTTGATTAAACTTAAAATATAAGCCATAACTATTAAGTTAACCGGGGACAATGTTTGTAGAGCAATAAGACGGTGTTACTTTCTGGGCCCGTAGATTGTGAAGGAGCAAAAATGGCCTTTAGTACAGTGATATGTACAGCTTGTCAGATGTGGGAGTTTAAAGAGAGTTTAAGGGTGACTGCGGATTATATCTGCCATAAATGCTGTTGGCTGCGAATTTTATCAGATCAAATGGATCGGTTGGAGAGACAGTTAGAAGCAATGAGGAATTTGCAACAGCAACAGTATGTGATGGATGGCATTTATAGGAAGGGAGGAAAGTGTCAGATACAGTCACATAGATGGGTTAACTCCAGGAAAGGTAGGCAGCTGGTGCAGGAGTCTTTTGTGGATATACCCAATTCAAACAGGTATGCTGTTTTGGAAAAAGTAGGGGTTGATGGATTCTCAGAGGAACATAGCACGAACAGCCAAGTTTCTGGTATTGAGACTGGCTCTAAAGCAATGAGGGAGTACCTCGGGTTCCAAGAGATCAATTGTGTTAGGGGATTCTCTAGTTCGAGGTATAGACAGACGTTGCTGTGGCCAGCAGCGAAAAAGCAGAATGATGTGTTGCTTCCCTGGTGCCAGAATCAAGGATATCTCAGAGAGGGTGCAGAATGTTCTCACGGTGGAGAGGGCCAGCAAGAGATCATTGTCCACATTGGAACCAATGACATAGGAAGGGAAAAGGTTGAGATTCTGAAGGGAGATTACAGAGAGTTAGGCAGGAATTTAAAAAGGAGTTCCTCGAGAGTAGTAATATCTGGATTACTCTCGGTGCTATGAGCTAGTGAGGGCAGGAATAGGAGGATAGAGCAGACGAATGCATGGCTGAGGATTGGTGTATGGGAGAAGGATTCACATTTTTGGATCATTGGAATCTCTTTTGGGGTAGAAGTGGCTTGTACATGAAGGGTGGATTGCACCTAAATTGGAAGGCGGACTAATATACTGGCAGGGAAATTTGTTAGAGCTGCTCGGTAGGATTTAAACTAGTAAGGTCGGGGGATAGGGCCCAGGAAGATAGTGAGGAAAGAGATCAATCTGAGATGGGTACAGCTGAGAACAGAAGTGAGTCAAACAGTCAGGGCAGGCAGGGATAAAGTAGGACTAATAAATTAAACTGCATTTATTTCAATGCAAGGGGCCGAACAGGGAAGGCAGATGAACTCATGGCATGGTTAGGAACATGGGACTGGAATATCATAGCAATTACGGAAACATGGCTCAGTGATGGGCAGGACTGGCAGCTTAATGTTCCAGGATACAAATGCTACAGGAAGGATAGAAAGGGAGGCAAGAGAAGTGGGGGTGGGGGGGGGGGGTTGGCATTCTTGATAAAGGATGGCATTACAGCTGTGCTGAGGGAGGATATTCCCAGAAATACATCCAGGGAAGTTATTTGGTGGAAATGAGAAATAAGAAAGGGATGATAACCTTATTGGGATTGTATTATAGACCCCCCAATAGTCAGAGGGAAATTGAAAAACAAACTTGTAAGGAGATCTCAGCTATCTGGTTTTGGTAGGGGATTTTAACTTTCCAAACATCGACTGGAACTGCCATAGTGTTAAGGGTTTAGATGGAGACTCATTTGTTAAGTGTGTACAACAAATGTTTCTGATTCAGTATGTGGATGTACCTACTAGAGAATGTGCAAAACTTGACCGACTCTTGGGAAATAAGGCAGAGCAGGTGACTGAGGTGTCAGTGGGGAAGCACTTTGGGGCCAGCGACCATAATTCTATTCGTTTTAAAATGATGAAAAATGATAGACCAGATTAAAAGTTGAAGTTCTAAATTGGAGAACGGCCAATTTTGACGGTATTAGGCAAGAACTTTCGAAAGCTGATTGGGGGCAGATGTTCACAGGTAAAGGGACGGCTGGAAAATGGGAAGCCTTCAGAAATGAGATAATGAGAATCCAGAGAAAGTATATTCCTGTCAGGGTGAAAGGAAGGGCTGGTAGGTATAGGGAATGCTGGATGACTAAAGAAATTGAGGGTTTGGTTCAGAAAAAGAAGGAAGCATATGTCAGGTACAGACAGGATAGATCGAGGGAATCCTTAGAAGAGTATAAGGGCAGTAGGACTATACTTAAGAGGGAAATCAGGAGGTCAAAAAGGGGACATGAGATAGCTTTGGCAAATAGAATTAAGGAGAACCCAAAGAGTTTTTACAAATACATTAATGACAAAAGGATAACTAGGGAGAGCATAGGGCCCCTCAAAGATCAACCTTTGTGTGGAGCTGCAGAAAATGGGGGAGATACTAAATGAGAATTTTGCATCAGTATTTACTGTGGAAAAGGATATGGAAGATATAGACTGTAGGGAAATAGATGGTGACATCTTGCAAAATGTCCAGATTACAGAGGAGGAAGTGCTGGATGTCTTGAAATGCATAAAGGTGGATAAATCCCCAGGACCTGATCAGGTGTACCCGAGAACTCTGTGGGAAGCTAGAAAAGTGATTGCTGGGCCTCTTGCTGAAATATTTGTATCATTGATAGTCACAGGTGAGGTGCCAGAAGACTGGAGGTTGGCTAATGTGGTGCCATTGTTTAAGAAGGGTGGTAAGGTCAAGCCAGAAATCTACAGACCAGTAAGCCTGACCTCGGTGGTAGGCATGTTGTAGGAGGGAAGTCTGAGGAACAGGATATACATGTATTTGGAAAGGCAAGGACTGATTAGGGATAGTCAACATGGCTTTGTGCGTGGGAAATCATGTCTCACAAACTTGATTGATTTTTTTGAGGAAGTAACAAAGAGGATTGATGAGGGCAGAGCAGTAGATGTGATCTATATGGACTTCAGTAAGGCGTTCGACAAGGTTCCCAATGGGAGACTGATTAGCAAGGTTAGGTCACATCGAATACTGGGAGAACTAGCTAATTGGATACTGAACTGGCTCAAAGGTAAAAGACAGAGGGTGGTGGTGGAAGGTTGTTTTTCAGACTGGAGGCCTGTGACCAGTGGAGTTTGCATTCCCCTGGAGGGCTGGGTGATCATGGTTCTGAAACTCTACCAATAAAAGCTAACACACCATATGCCTTCTTAGCAACCCTATCAACCTGGGTGGCAACTTTCAGCAATCTGTGTACATGGACACCAAGATCTCTCTGCACATCGACACTACCAAGAATCTTACCATTAACCCAGTATTCTGTATTCCTGTTATTTCTTCCAAAGTGAATCACCTCCCATTTTTCTGCATTAAACTCCATTTAGCACCTCTCAGCCTAGCTCTGCAGCTTATTTATGTCTCTCTGTAACCTGCAACATCCTTTGACACTGTCCACAACTCCATCGACCTTAGTGTCATCTGCAAATTTACGAATCCATCCTTCTACGCCCTCATGCAGGTCATTTATAAAAATGACAAACAGCAGTGGCCCCAAAACAGATGCTTGCAGTACACCACTAGTAACTTAACTCCAGGATGAACATTTCCTATCAATCACCACCTCTGTTTTCTTTCAGCTAGCCAATTCCTGATCCAATCTGCTAAATCACCCTCAATTCCATGCCTGCATATTTTCTGCAATAGCCTATCGTGGGGAACCTTATCAAATGCCTTACTGAAATCCATATACACCATATGAACTGTTTTACCCTCATCCACCTGTTTGGTCACCTTCTCAAAGAACTCAAAAAGGTTTGTGAGGCAAAACCTACCCTTCACAAAACTGTGTTGAATATCCCTAATCAAATTATTGCCTTCTAGATAATTATAAATCCTATCTCTAATAATCTTTTCCAACATGTTACCCACAATCGAAGTAAGGTTCACTAGTCTATAATTACAAGGGTTGTCTCTACTCCCCTTCTTGAACAAGGGAACAACATTTGCTATCCTTCAGATTTCTGGCACTATTCCTGTAGACAAGGGCGATATAAAGATCAAAGCCAAAGGTTCTGCAATCTCCTCCCTGGCTTCCCAGAGAATCTGAGAATAAATCCCATCCACCCAAGGGACTTAACTATTTTCACACTTTCCAGAATTGCTAACACCTTCTACTTATTAACCTCAATCCTATCTAGATTAATAGCCTGTATCTCAGCATTTTCCTCGACAATATTGTCTTTTTCCAGTGTGAATACTGACAAAAAATATTCATTTAGTGTCTCTCCTATTTCCTTTGACTCCACGCACAATTTCCCACTACTATCCTTGACTGCCCCTAATCTTACTCTCTCTTTTGTTCCTGACATACCTGTAGAAAACTTTTGAGTTTTCCTTGATCCCACCTGTCAATGACTTCTCATGTCCCCTCTGGCTCTTCTTAACTCTCTCTTTAGGTCTTTCCTTGCTAACTTGTAACTTTTAAGCACCCTAACTGAGCCTTCAAATCTTAACTTTATATAAGCCTCCTTCTTTCTCTTGACAAGAGATTCAACTTTTTTAGTCAACCATGCTCCCTTACTCGACCTATACTATCCTATACATTCTAAATCATGCCTAATTGCTTCATAATTGTGTTTCCCTCAGTTATAACTCTTGCTTTTTGGTATATACCTATCTCTTTTTATTGCTAAAGTAAACGTAACCGCATTGTGATCACTATCATCAAAGTGCTCACCTACGTCCAAAACTAACAGGTTCATTACCCAGTATCAAATCCAATTTGGCCTCACCTCTTGTTGGACCTATCGACATACCGTGTCAGAAAACCCTCCTGCACACGTTGGACAAAAACTGACCCATCTAAAGTACTCTAACTACAATGTTTCCAGTCAATATTTGGAAAGTTAAAGTCCCCCATAATAACTACCTTGTCACTTTCACTCCTATCCAGAAATATCTTTGCAATTCTTTCCTCCACATCTCTGGAACTTTTTGAAGGCCTATAGAAAACTCCCAACAGGGTGACCTCTCCGTTCCTGTTTCTAACCTCAGCCCATACTATCTCAGTAGATGAGTCCTCATCAAGTGTCCTTTCTGCCACCATAATACTGGTCTTTGACTAACAGTGCCACATCTCCCCCTCTTTTACCACCTTTTCTGTTCTTATTGGAACATCTAAATCCCAGAACCTACAACAACCATTTCTGTCCCTTCTCTCTCCATGTCTCCAAAATGACCACAACATCGAAGTCCCAGGTACCAACCTACACTGTAAGTTTACCCACCTTATTCTGGGTGCACCTGGCATTGAAGTAGACACACTTCGACCACCTTCCTGCCTGCCAGTACACTCTTGCAACTTTGAAACCTTATTTATGTCCTCACTACTCCCAACCCCCTGTTACCTGGAGCGACAATTCAGTTTCCCGTCCCCCTGCTGAATGTCTTCATGCTAATGAATTAACTACAATTAAATACAGAGGTGAATTAAGCCATTATTTCCAGTCCTTGCTCCAATCTTCATTCCTGACCTACTGCCTCCATCCCTTTACCTTGTTACTCTTCTAGATTTGGTCAGGCTGTTCACAATTTTGGTGTTGCTTTTGACTCTGAGGGGAGCTGCTGATGTCATATCTGTGTCATAACTAAGACTGGCAGTATCCACATCTGTCATCTCATTCTCTGTCCCTATCTCAGTGTAGCTGCTACTGAAACCTACATCATCCCTACCTTCCAGGCTCAAACACTTCAATGCTGTGCTCAGTGATCTTTCCCATTCTACCCTTTGTAGCCATCTAATACTTTGCTGTTGGTACTTTGCAATAAGTTTCATTCCTCTGTTAATTCTATGCTCACTGACCTACACTGGTGCCCATTCATCAGCATCCAGACTTTAATATTCTCATCCTTGTCATCAGATTACTCCCATGGTTACCCCCATCTTTATCTCTGTAATTTCCCTATCCTAGATATGTAGGCTGTTTCAATTCCAGTTTACTACACATTCCCAATGTTCTATCATTGGTGGCTGCACCTTCAGCTGCCTCAGCCCCAAGATCTGGAATTCCCTTCCTGTATCTCAATTTCCTCGGATGCTGCCTGGCCTGCTGTGTTTTTCCAGCACCACATTTTTCAATTCTGGTACTCCAGCATCTGCAGTTCTTATTTTCTCCTCCTTCATTTCCAAACTGTTTGGATATCTGTCCCTCAACCATTTCATGTGGGCTCTGTACAAGACCTTGGTTTCCCTCCTTCCTGTGAAGTGCATTGGGATTAGTTTTCCATAGCAGTTGTTGCTGACTGCCTCTTGCTGGGTTTGCCCACACTCTGCCCATTATTCATTGCTCCTCTGGGTTTTGGGGGGTGGCCGCGCATGCGCTGTGCCCTCACCAACATGGCGGGCCCGAGCCCGAACAGCCATTAACTCGGGGCCTGTTTTCTGAATAAAACCTGTAACTGTTCCCGCTCGGGGTAAACAGCCGAACCGGAACAATCATATCTGGAGCCTGAAGTCCACACTTGAGTGTTTCTAAAGCGTCCCGTTGAAACAGGCCACCTGCTCCAGCTCACTCAGCCGGCAGTTGGTGTCTCCGCCACTTCTCGCTTCAAGCCCGCACCGCGCATGCTCGGATCGCGTGTCGGTCAATACACTATGTGGCCGCACAGAGACAGTGGCGCTCTCGCAGGCGGGTAGACAACCCCGCAATCGGGCCTCTCTCTCTCCAATTTCGTCCGTCTCCGGTCTGGGTGGCGAAGCGAGCGTCGCTTTGTGTGATCGGGGAGGAAGGCCGCTCACGCGGGGAGGCGGCGGCGGCGGCGGTTTCTGCTGGAATCCGGAGACCCGCTTTTGAAAAGCGGCTGGTGCTGCAGCCATGGTGGAGGTGCGGCTGCTCGGGTTGTGTCCCGGATCAGGGAGAGGGAGTTCGGTACCGGTCTCGGAGCTGCCACTGGCAGAGGCTGAGCGTTCCCGCCTCGGGTTACCTGCCCAGTGATGGGGGGGGGTGGAGGGGAGAGGAGAGGAGGACCCTACACAGTGGGCGGCTCAGTGGTTAGCGCTGCTCCCTCACAGTACGAGGGTCCCTGGTTCAATTCCAGTCTGTGTGGAGTTTGTACATTCTCCCCGGGTCTGCCTGGGTTTCCTCCCACAATCCACAGAGAGAGAGAGCACCCTGCCCACTGAAGTGGGGGATGGCGGGAGGGCCCTCACAAGTTGCTGAGGAAAATGCAAAAGGATAATTTTAGGGAAGCTGTTCGAAAAAGAGGGAGGTAGAAATGCTCTACAAAGTCCCAATATTATAAAGGGGAAATGTATGATGATTAAATGCAGTATAATATCGTCCCTCCATATCTGGCATTTATCCATTCAAATACCTTTAAAAATGCACTTCAATGAAATGACCTCTTACCCTGCATAGCTACTTGAATAATTCATATTTTGGTTTTGATCAGCTGTGTAATTACAGATTTTGTTTTAGATTATTTACAGTGTGGAAGCAGGCCCTTTAGCCCAATAAGTCCACACCGACCTGCCGAAGCGCAACACACCCAGACCCATTCCCCTACACCTAACACTACGGGCAATTTAGCATGATCAGTTCACCTATGTTTGGACTATGGGAGGAAACCGGAGCACCCGGAGGAAACCCACGCAGACACGGGGAGAATGTGCAAACTCCACACAGACAGTTGCCTCAGGCGGGAATTGAACCCAGGCCTCTGCCGCTGTGAGACAGTAGTGCAAACCACTTTGCCACCGTGCTGCCCACAGAATGTTGTTGCATTCCCCACTTGCCCATCTGTCTTTCATTGTAAATTAAGTTCTGTCCAAATGAGTCTTGTTTAAAGTGTCCATGTATATGTGAAAGAAACTTGAACATTCGTGCTTGTTTTTGTTAAAATAGAGGAAATCATAGGCTGTTAATGAAGTGTTTAAAGCTTAAAACGATGAAATAGAGCTGATCCAAACTTTGCATATTTGAGGTGTATAGAATGATGGAGAGTAGATGAAGTGACTTATGGGAGGCTTATATGATTATGTAATGCAATATTCAATAAAGTAGACACCATGAATGTTAATTAAGAATGAGCACTTGTGAGAAAGTGATAAAGTAATGCAGGAAAATACATTGTGTGGTGCTGGAAAAGCGCAAGTGGTCAGGCAGCATCCAGGGAACAGGAGAGTCGGTGTTTCGAGCATTCCTGATGAAGACCTTACGTTTGAAATGTCGACTCTCCTGCTCCTCGGATGCTGCCTGATTGGCTATGCTTTTTCAGCCCCACAATTTTTGACTCTGATCTCCAGTATCTGCAGTCTTCACATTCTTTTAGGAAAATACATCGGAATAGTATCAGGGGTGCAGGATCAGAACTGCTCATTTTGTGGAAGATCATGTATATCAGACAAATTTACTGCTCCTGTGTTATTTATAATTTTCTAATTCTATGAATCTTCAAATATATGATCTTGAGAATATACTGTCAGACTTCTGGAGAACATATGCTACTAGGCAAATTTCTCAATATGAGGGAGGCATTCCATAAGTACCATAACTTGTCTGATCTTGCTGCAGAGCTTTGAATTTTAGCTTGTGACTTCTGTTAATTAGTTAATTGGTGTTTTATTATTGAACAACTCTAGTGTATCCCATGCTATAATTAGAGACAACTTAACCTTTGCATGAAGGGGTCACAGAAGACTTGTAACCATAAACTATATGCTTAATAAGAAATGAGTAGACATTAGCACAAAGCATGAGGTGGTGACATGAAATTAGCATTTAATTTTAGTTTCCTTCACAAAAGTTATGGTTTGGAAGTTTTTTAAGCAAAGTTACAATTTTTTTGACAAAATATGTATTAGAATATAGTATTAGGTTCTCAGTTGACCAGCACTGTACACTATTACTCATTTGCAGTGTACTGTCATGAGAGAACTTGAAAGTGCTGAATGTTTAAAATAAAAGAACACATATAAAATTGAGATGAGGTTACTTATGTAGGGATTTGTGAATCTTTTGAATAATCTTCCCGCGAACATTCTGGGTTCAATGTTGTTGACTGTATTTAAGGTGGAGATAGAGTCTTGAATTACAATATGGTGGGAATTGCAGGGTCAAGAGTTGTAGGAATGAGATGAGACCAAGATGGGAGCAGCCATGATCTTATTGAATAGTGTAGCAGGCTCAAGGAGCCATATGGCCTACTCTTCCTAGTTCTTGTATTCTTACAAGCTGGAGGGTGTTTTGTTTCCATGCTTTAATTATATATAGTGCTTGTTAAAATTGGGAAAGTAAGTGTCGAGGAATGAATTCCAATTGCACAGAGCTCTACACTGGTAGTATTGAGCATTTTCAGGTTAGCAAAATGATGATCAGAGGAAGAATAAAGCTATTTCTGACTACCCCAGCAATGCTTTAACTGTACACTAAATCCGAGAAAGTGAGAATGTAATGGTTCAGAGGCGTTTGGTATCCAGAATTACTGCTGCTCTCACCTATTTCCTTTTTCCAAACATTTTTCAATGACTTGGGAGTGTTTTGTGATTTGGACCTACTGTTGCTTGAAACTGCCCAGCGCATGAGATGTGAAATAACTTCTCAGGTGGTGTTTCATTCTGTTCCAAAAGTAAATACCATTGTGCTGATAAATATTTCATGTGAACCTGTTATAATATTTCTTGAAGTGTCAGCAGGATATTTTTTAAGGTTACATGGCATGTTGAAATGTTAAGTATACAGAGAATATTTTGTTCAATGGTTCCACCTGCTTTCTTATTGTTTAGTTCAATTTGATTATTTGTTTGATTAGTTGTTTCAGAATGAGAATTTCATACATATTTTAAAATTGTTTTTTCCTTTTCGATAGGAGGTGCAGAAACACTCTGTGCATACACTGGTGTTCAGATCCTTGAAAAGAACCCATGACATGTTTGTTAGTGATCATGCTAAACCTATTGCAGCAGATGAGAAAAGGTGAGTGCTTCTGGTGATCTTGAATAATGATATTTGGTAACAGAATGAGTATCTGATTAGATACAATGAGAGGCACCCAACTTCATTACAACCAATGTTAAAATCTCAACGTGTTTTATGTCCAGCACATAGTTGGGTCAATCTATATTTTACCAAATACTTCAACCTGTGTTATTTCCCATTACCATGCTTTCATTTTGTCTGCTTAGACCACTTATTTGTAATAAAACGCCTGTTCATATTATAACCCCACAAAGTCTTCACTCTGTCCAAATCCACAAAATGTCCCTGGTCAGCCATATCATCTGGAGGCGTGGCATCCATATGTTATGGCACTTCTCTGTAATCCACAGCCAGTTTTTTATTGTCAATTTCAGTCAATGGATTAGTTTGTCAGTGTTTCCACCTCTGATTCAATAGTTAGTGTGTTTATGACCAACTCCTGAGAACTGAGTGCAAAGAAGATAGCTAGCTGTTTAGTGAAGAAGTGCTATGCCTTTTCAGGTGCCAGCCTTTAATTTCAACATTGCTTCAAGGTCATTGAATTTCAACATTGCTTGTATGGAGCGGTAGGAGATGGAGGGATACTAAACGAATATTTTGCATCAGTGTTTACTGTGAGAAGGACATGGACAACAGAGAATGTGGGAAAATAAATGGTGACATGTTGAGAAATGTCCATATTACAAAGGAGGTGCTGCTGGATGTCTTAAAGGTGGATAAATCCCAAGGACCTGATTGGGTGTACCCTCAAATTCTGTGAGAAGCTAGGGAAGTGATTGCTGGGCCCCTTGCTGAAATATTTGTATCATTAATCGTTGCAGTGAGATTCAGGAAGACTAGGAGTTGGGTAAAGTGGTGCCACTATTTAAGAAAGGTGGTAAGGAAAAGCCAGGTAACTACAGAGTTGTTGGAGGGAATCCCGAGGGACAGGATTTACATGTATTTGGAAAGGCAAGCACTGATTAGGGATAGTCAGCATGGTTTTGTGTCTCCTGTCAGCTGTCATATAATTCTCATTTCTATTTGTACTATCAATTCGTTCATCTTGTGCAAGTTGTACATATGTTCAGATAAACATTTAATTTAATCTTTTCACACTTTTCTATGAGTTCTACACTATTCGTCTTATGTGTTGGTTTGCTCTTATCTTTCGAAGTTCTGTCCTTTCCTCTCAAACTCTTATCACTACCCATTTCATATTACTTTGTTCTTTCCTTTTGATTTGACACGCCTCTTCTCTTGTGAATATTGTAGCTTTAAGTTTCCCCTGTAGCTCTCATTATAAGATTTGTCAAGACAGTGATTCCAGTGAGGTTCAGGTGAAGACCATCCCAAAACTACATCTTCCTTCTCCATTGTTAGTGCCAATGAATTGGAACCCTATTACAGCACTCCTGCGTTGTTTGTTATTCTCCCCACTTCAGCAGCCATGGTATTGTGGTCAATTTGTTCATTCTCCTTGCTGCCTCTGCTTTCCTCTACACGAGTTGCAAGCTCAAAAAGCAAATGCAAGAGTCGAGTTTGTTTTCAGTACTGCCTCCTGGTTACTTGCATCATTTGCAATCACATCCTCCTGTCTCTGAATAAGCATAAAATGTGAAGTACCTACTTTAAGAGTTGTGATTGCCTTCTGATAGCGTCCAGTAACTTTCCCCTCACAGATGCATTATACTGCCCAAAACTTAGACTTCTGCTTATAAACCTTTGCCAAAATTCTTCAAATCACAGCCACTTACTTCAGAAGTCTTGCTGCGAACCAAACACCAACTCCGTTGTGCCATAGCTGTCGGACAAACTCTGGATCTGTTATTCTTATTGTACTTTATTTGGTTTCAAGTTTAGAAATGGTTTACCATGATTATTTGTGGTTATAATAGAATTTAACAAATTCAATACTTGTGTGCTCCCATTACAAGTTTAAATTATTGCCCCAGTTTGCAGAGAGAAATATCTGACTGTCAAGAATCAGATACATACCCGCTTAATGTTTTTGGGCTTATCTTTTGGCCTCATTGACTGCAGATTCATCTCTCTAATCACTCCTTGTTGTTTGAAGGACCAGATCCATGTGCAATGCTTTGCCTGAGGCCCACTGAAGATGTTACCGAGTAGGATGACAAAACATCTGGAAATGAACCTTCCAGTTCAGCAAGCAAACTTACATCCAGAGACCAGATACACACCAACTCCCTAACTGTGAATTCTCTTCGAAAATACCCCAGCTGAAACACTCTGTTTTGCATTACCCAATCATAATGGAATTTGTACTACTTCACTTTGACTGTACTGTCCATCATTGCCTTCATCGATATTCAGAAATGAATAATGGTTAGGAGTTAATGGGAGCTCTGTTTGTTCTGCTTTCAATCCCTAACAATAACTCATTTTGTTTTTCTATCTGCGCAGTTTTAAGGTACGGAATGATTATCTCCTGGATCATAATGTCCATGTAGCTCTCCCTCCTCCCTGCTTCATTGCTGTGATGCCAGATGTTATTCAGATTCTCACACTGGAAATAGAGTTCCAGCAGATAACACTCCTGGTGCAGGTAGTTGTTTAGTACGTGAGAAGTGTCTGCAAGACATACATTTATTTGATGCAACTAAATTCCCTGCCCTACTCTACTCAAGCTAAATATCCTAGTGCCACTCCTGTGATGTAAAGAGAAAGAAATAGTAATACACAGGAAACAATCACTATCCTATGATACTATTCCTTGCTTTTGTTTATTTTGGAATTACTTTGAACTGAAATGTGAAAAAAATTTTATGCTGTATAACTGTTTCAGATAGTTACTTTTCTATTGATTCATTGATCTTTGTGTTTTTCTTGTTTGATCAGTTACAAACTCAAGATGAATGTGAAGTTACAGACAGAGTACAGTCCTGTGCTCCATATGCCTATACTTAAGGAAATCAGAGAGAAGAGTTCGCAGTCTGATTCCTACAATCATGGACATTATGACGTAAATCGTGGTATGCAGTCAACTCACAATAGAGGAAATATTTTCAGTTTTATGGAAGTGAATTTAGTTATGTTTATTTTATTCTGTCAGTTATGGCCTATGTACACTACTGCACATTTGAAGATTTATTTGTTATCTTGAGTATACAGCACTTATTTGTATGTGAGCATGTTGCCAGTTTCGAAACTGATCTCTGTGGCTGTGAAAATAAAAGAAAACTCTTGAATTTAAATATTTTTCATTTCGGAACTGAGTTTTCACTGGGGCCTGTAACCTTTTTGGAAAAAAAAACATTTAAAAGTATCAAATGAATTTCTAAAATAAAACAATTTTGGTTTTGTAAGTTTAAAAAATGAAGGGTTTATTGCTCTGGTAACTGTGGTGAACAGCCCCAGAAATTAGTAACACAAATTAAAGTTGGATAAGTACGTGGATAGGAGCTTAAGCTAGGACAAATGTTTGGCACAACATCGTGGGCCGAAGGGCCTGTTCTGTACTGTATTGTTCTATGTTCTATGTTCTAAATTCTTCTGTGTCGAAATTCAGAGATTTGGAGGTTATATAGATTTCCTCTGCTTTCACTGTTAGTTATAATCTGTCTTGAAATGATTATCTCTCACTATCGGCAATACAGATCATGTGTCACAACAATTAAAACTAATGTGCATTTCTATTTATTGTTTTCTGCCACTTTAATGTAAATCACTTTAGCTTAAAGAAATCTTAACTTGAGGAATCTTTAACTTAATTAGCGAACTAATTTTGAAGAAACTCCGGTCAGTATCATAGACCAGAAAGACAATTTGCTTGATGAAGATGAGTAGACAGGTTTCTTTCCTTAACAAGCATAACTTGTATTTCAAACAAAAATTACTCCAGCAAAGATTATTAACAGAAGGATTAGACTTTGAAAAGATGTGCAATTACTTTTCTCAAAAACTAACACACATGCAGCCTGTTGTTCTGAGAAAGATACAAAATTCCACAAAGCGTTATCTTAAATGTCCTTTGGCCAAATGGCAGCTAAGCTCCAGAGAAAAAGAGTGTTCACAAATTGACCCAAATGTTGATCTGCAACCAAAATCACATTGGAAACACAAGCTGTTGATACTTGGGTGTCTTCCTGGAGCAGTTGTGGCTGGCTGATATTTCTTTTTTTGGAGACTGTGATGTAGATTCTAAAATCATCTTTAGAAACCCTCCATGGATTCAGCTCTTGTGCTATAAAACTGATCTTCCAGTTATCCTTGAACTAACCTATTGCAAAGTTCACAAGACCTGACCCTATTACAAGGCAGAACCAAATGTAGAGACCAGCAGTTGCACACACTATTTCCTAAGTGTTTCAATATTCTCAAATAAATATATAAAAGAACAATGGATTTATTCACATGTTATGGTGGTAGGTGTCCATAATTATGATTTGAAGAATGTACTTGGTACATGTGTAATTTTGCATCATCAGTGCTGACTTTTACAAGTGCCACCGATTTAAAGCCTTATTTGGATGATTGCAATCTTGCTTTAAACTGTTCTGAAAGAATATGTATCCCTTATGTCTATAATGTTTTAGGTGAGGAATCCGAATACATTATAACTGGCACACATCCATACCCGTCAGGTCCAGGTCAGTAGCATTTCTGTTAAAATTTCTTTTTGAAGTTTATAATCTGTCATGAGTTTTAACACTGATTGTTTGACTGTCAGACTGCCAAATTCACTTATTGAGTTGATCAATGGGACAAAATAAAGCAGCTCCAAAGAATGAATAAGTATTCTATGCTTAATCTTTTAATAAGGACTTACTTGAACTTTATAAATGGTAACCTTAGTGATGTTAAGGTAGCATTATAGATTTCCACCTAACTAAATTTGAGACTAAGCATTATTTTTACAAACAGAAATTTGTTTAAACAAAAATAAGGGCATATTAACCAGAAACATTGTAGCATATTTGAAGTTACATGCAACTCTGGTATCTTAGGTTCTGAAATCAAGAAATTTATTTGCAAAACCACATAATTTTTAAAGTAAGTCTATAGTTGCCATTCTTAAATATACAGCATTTATTCAATCTCTGTGAATTGTAGGAGTTGCTCTGACAGCTGATACACAAGTGCAGAAAATGCCCAGTGAGGCAAGTGCTCAAGCCTTGGCTTTGTCGCTTCCTTCT
This sequence comes from Chiloscyllium punctatum, assembly GCF_047496795.1. Taxonomy (NCBI): domain Eukaryota; kingdom Metazoa; phylum Chordata; class Chondrichthyes; order Orectolobiformes; family Hemiscylliidae; genus Chiloscyllium; species Chiloscyllium punctatum. The sequence goes on from NC_092739.1 coordinate 3,233,058, forward strand.
TCACAAGCCAGGTAAGCTTTATGCTTTTAAAAGTTATTGGAACATAATAATGGCTATATTTTCTTGAAAGCCAGGAAGGAATTTATTTAATTATAACACAATATTCATAGTTTGGTATTTGAGAGGAACACGTAGTTACAAATGGTTTTGACAGCTTTATACTGTATTCATATTAGAAATTTGGTAAAGTTATGGTGGACACTTATTCACTGTTGGTCAACTCCTCAAATCTTGCTGAACAGGCATTTGAAATGAATAACCTTTTGTTGTTTCTATTGTGATGGTTTCCGAAATGTCAATCACTCAATTTGAGTGACAATTCCTGATGGATTGAATGGCCTCCTTCTGAGCAGTAATGACTTCATTATCAGCTTGTGGAAAGAATTTTTAATTTCTTTATTATTTCCATAAAGTCAAATGAATATTAACAAATAGCAGAATATTGCAAAATGTTATTGTTTAAATCAGTATAAAAATATAGCTTCCATACTGAGTCAGCGATTATATTACTGGAGGAATGATTCACATATCCAGAATTTTAATAAAGTTTATTAAAGATTATCCAAGAATTATTGACCGAAGCCAATAGAAGATGGAAGCTGAGCTAAGAATATGCTCACACGTACATGTACTCGAGTCTAGAGATAGCAAGGACACAGTTGCAAGTGTCAGCGAGGGCAATGTTGAACAATATTACAGAGGTGGAAATGAATGTCAAAGGCGTGAAGGAACAAGGCAATTAACTGTATCTATTCTTAGTCAATCTGTTAGAGGAATTTTATAATAAACAAAGGAACAACTGAAAAGCAAGTCCAAATTGGGGTAAATTCAATGTAACATCAGGTAGAAATAAAATATTGAAACAAGAAACAAAGGAAAGGAAGGCATTAAACAGAATTAGAGATGCATGCAATAATAGTACAACTGGGTATCGTCTAATGAGAAAAGACGAGCAACCTTGTGTGGATCCACTACAGAAGAGTGACCATAAAATTATACAATTGCTCATTAAGATAGGCTTTTGATAAGGTCACACAGAAAAGGCTAGTGGTAAAATGTAAGACGCGAGGTTGTGGATAATACAATGGCATGGATTGAGAATTGCTTGACAGACTGGAAACATAATGTGGGAATAAATGGGTCTTATTCCAGGTGGCAGGCAGTGACTAGTGGTGTACCACTGGGATCGGTGCTTGGGCCCTAGTTATTCATGACATGTATAAATGACTTTTATGAGGAAACCGAATGCAGTATTTCTAAGTTTGCTGACACCACAAAACCAGATGGGATTGAGAGTTCTGAGGTGTCAGAGTGACCTAGATAAGTTGACTAAGTAATATAACACATGGCAGGTTCAGTGTAACTTAGATAAATATGAATTTGTACTCCTTCAGAGTGAAAAATAAAGACAATATTTCAAAGTTTGTGAGAAGATTTGTAGCTCGGGTGGTTCTGTTCGCCGAGCTGGGAATTTGTGTTGCAGACGTTTCGTCCCCTGTCTAGGTGACATCCTCAGTGTTTGGGAGCCTCCTGTGAAGCGCTTCTGTGATCTTTCCTCCGGCATTTGTAGTGGTTTGAATCTGCTGCTTCCAGTTGTCAGTTCCAGCTATCTGCTGCAGTGGCCGGTATATTGGGTCCAGATCGATGTGCTTATTGATTGAATCTGTGGATGAGTGCTATGCCTCTAGGAATTCCCTGGCTGTTCTCTGTTTGGCTTGTCCTATAATAGTAGTGTTGTCCCAGTCGAATTCATGTTGCTTGTCATCTGTGTGTGTGGCTACTAAGGATAGATGTTCGTGTCGTTTCGTGGCTAGTTGGTGTTCATGGATGCGGATCGTTAGCTGTCTTCCTGTTTGTCCTAAGTGAAATAGATAAACATTTCCAAATGTGGGCAAGAGAGGTAAGCAGCATGGATGTCCTGGATAAAAGGTTTTGGGTTATGAGACTACACACCCCAAAAGGGATTGGCATAAATGAGGCCTATGGCCACCCTCTTGACCTTAAGAGTGTGAGGTGTTAATGGAGAAGTTGTTCAAAGTGGAAGGTACACTCAGCCAGAGGGGGCAGGGTGATGGATGTGGACAGTTTGGCCTTTTTTTCCAGGAAGAAGCAGAGAGCCTTGACCACCCATTCATGGCTGGAGCCCATGAATTGGGAATTCTGAAACTAATGTCAAACATCAGGGGAATTGCAGATGTAAATGGGAAGGTACTGGACAAGGGCGGACAAAGTCAAGTCAAGTCAAGGATAGAAATAGATGAGATCTGTGAGACAGGAGCAGACAGGAACAATGGGTTCGTCTGGGCAGTCCTGTTTGTAGATTTTGTGAAGGAGGTAAAAGTGGTCAGTGTTGAGGGGCTATGAGTTTGGAGGCAGCGATGGGGAGATCACCAGATGAAATGAGATTAGTGACCAATGTGGACAATGGTAGGGTCATGGTCCTGGGAGATAGGTGGAGGTGTCCAAGAGCTGGTGCTGTGCCTCTGCAATGTAGATGTCAGCATGTTTAGACCACAACAGCAACCCCCCACCACCCCCACCTTGTCAGTTCAGAAGGAGATACATTTGAATTAGTAAGTGGGGACAGAGGAATTAATATCAATGGCGACAATTCTCAATGAACAAGTCGAGTACAGGTTAAAAAGTCAGAGGGAGGGCTTAGGTGGAGGGGGAGTACTGGAGGCAGGTGATGGGGAGAGGACTCTTGTCCATAGAAATGGGCACGATGGCAAAGAAAGAAGAGAGGCATGTTGTGCCTGAAATTCACTGAGGTGGTGGGTGCAGGGGGACAAAATTAAAACCTTTGCTGAGTACAGAATGTTCAGCATCAGAGTGTGGAAGAGCAGAAGGGATAGTAAGTACACAACAGGGGGTAGGGTTAGAAGAAGGAGTCAGAGAGAAGGGGAGGGGAGAAACATTCTGGAGGGGCATGGGTGTCTCTAAGTTGTTACATCTTGCGTTTCTTAATGCCTGAAAGGCAAAGTTTTTGTCAGCATGTCAAATGAGCCAGAGTATAAGTTGGAATTGTAGGGGAGGCAGGATAGCTCTGCAGTAGTGCTGATTTCAGAGAGAGAGTGACCGAGTGTGTGCATATGGCGACACATGGCACTGAGTGTGGATCTCCGAATGCTGTGAGAACAGCTGTCTGAGGAGCATTGTACATCGGTTAAAAATGCCTTTTTTTTTTGCAACTGCACAGTAGCTCTGTGGTCAAATTCCAGTATAATCTGTTCTGATATAATGTGATAGTTCTGTTCCTATGCAGTCCCACGTTATAAGAAAATTGCATAATAGCAACACCATTTAAACCAATGGGACCGGAATCCCGTTATATCCAATACAGGTAAGGAGAGTTCGGGTTCTACCAATAATGGCCTAAATTCTTCAATCACGTTATAGGCAATTTGCGGTGAAGCAACACGAGTTATAGCAGAACTAACTGTACCACATTTGTCTCTTTTTTTTTAACCTCTCTGTAAAGATTGTACAGAACAAATGTGAGAACTCTTATATACCGTACTTATAGGCACACTTCTTTGAATAAAGTATATTTTTGCAATAAAGAAATGATCATTTAATCTTGTTATTTTATCAGCAATATTCAGCCTACTAATTTCACAGTAACGCCTAGGCTTGTGCAATATGTACCTTTTTGAATTCTGATGTTGATGCTCCATCAGTTTGTGATCTTTCCTCCATTACACTCTAAAAGTAGTAGGGAATCAGCTCCAAGCATACATTTTAATTGGTTACCCTGTTCAGCGATGTTCTTACACACCTCTGGAGTAGGTGGGACTTGAACCCAGGCCTCCCTGTCCCGGAGTAGAGGCCCTACTGTGTCACAGGAGGGCCTTAATGAACAAGTTTTAGGTTGTGAGCTTATTTGAGTTTATGATCTTCTCGTAAAAGTGAACTGTCCAACTCTGAACCCCTGCTTCATGATAATGAGCAATTGAATGAGAAAACTGCTTTCTACAGAATGTTGTGAAAGCTAGTGCAAATGTAATTCAAATGTTGTTTAACTTCAAATTAACTCCTGAATCTGATGATTTAAAAACTCGATCATCATAAATTGAGTTTAACCTGGAAATAAGTAATTTCTACACAATGTAGTAAGAGCTTTTAGTTCACTATTTTGAATAATTTGCCTACTGCTGATTTGAAGTATTTTTATTAAAAGCAGCAATGTAAGGTAACTGGCCCATGCATTTGAAGTTTGAGAACACCTTGGCTGATGAATAATGTATTTTTATATTTGCTATTAAGCATAATTCATTAAGTAATAGCTGTGTAGCTTTTCCAATTTTCTGTTTTAAATTGGATAGTGGTGTGGATTCTTATTTTCAATATTTTCGTTAATAAATGAAATGTGTTTTATTTCACTTTCAGACATGATGCAAATCGTACTGCAGCCAGTGTTGCTGATATCCACAGACATGCAGGCATTGCTGAACGTTCGCAGCCTCCAGGATCTTCCATGGTAAGATCCTTCAGAAATTATAAATGCTAACACACATTACTTCTGGTGATGGGACAGACTAAAAATACACAAATCGTGATCTTTATATTTGTGTTTGAATATGTTACAGGCTATAATGGATGCTGGAGGTTTAAAGAATTCTTCACTAATTTCAAGAAAACTTCCTACAATGCCAAAACCACAATGGCACCCACCTTGGAAGCTGTACAGAGTAAGCAAATTATTATGTGAACCTCTTGCATAAATATCCTATTCATAGATATTCATCACAGCTAAAACGTTTCATTCTGCAGCAAGAAAGTGTAAGTTAAAATGCTTTCTTTTTGCCTAACTACATAAAATAATGCTTTCAAGTCAAACATGACTAATACAAAAAGCATAATTTGGACTCAGGACAGGAGAATAACCAGACCCTGATTGAGGTGTCATGATCACACTTTCAGAACATATCTTTCCAAACAGTAATAGTATACTATGAACCTTCAACACTCCTCCCTGTGGAAAAGAATTGGATCTTGATCTTTAGTTTGAAATCAATGAAGCAAAATCAGTGTAGTTACAGCAAACTACACAGTCATTTTCTGTGCTGTTATCTTTCAAAGTTTGTGTGTGAAGGTGCAACATTATGCCCGAATGCTATGAATTGAAATATCATATTTACCATCTTCAGATGTGCTCGAAACCAATGAGATTCCTTTCTAATGTCTTACTACAGGGGAACCTCGATTATCCAAACGAGATGGGCGGGCACTATTTCGTTTGGATAATCGATTATTCAGTTAATCGATTAAATACCTTTCCTCTGGGGCTCAGAGTTTTTTAAGTCCACTCCCTGTCCAGGAGACGAGGCAGCAGCACACAGCGTGCGAGCCCCCCCCCCCAAACCCCGTACAACACTGCCCCACACCCCCATCCAACGCCCCCTGCCCGCCAGCCTAACACCACCCCTCCACCTCTCCCAAATCTGCCCTACGCCCCCGTCCAGCACTACCCACCCAACACCGCCCCATGTCCCTGTCCAACAGTGCCCCCTCCGGGAGAGCTAATCTGGACATCAACAACAAGACTGCTGCTGCCTTTTGGAGGGTGAGTCTCCAAATAGCACACAGCCGCGCGTGCACAGACAACTTTTTACTGTAACCTTTTGACAGTTTTCACCTTTGCCCTGTACAGGACAATGTTGACCAGATTATCTGAGAAAGGGGGCTTTAGGGTACACTGCTCTGCAGCACTCCAGTGAAAGTATGGGGGGGGAGAGAGAGAAGGCGAGCAGTCAGCCGTTTGGAGATGGTGCCTGTTTAATCACTGTAAACAAAAGACTCGATCAGTGTTGAAAACACGTCTTTGATGTAATGTTTCCATCGGGACCTCGAGATCTCCTTCAAATAATCCAATATTCAGATGGTTGGTATTTGGATAATCAAGGTTCCTCTGTATATGGATTATGATGCACAATATAATGTGTCTGGAATTCTGTCCTTTTGGCATATGAAAATAATGTGCTTGATTGGGAAGGCAGTGTTACTCCTCGTTAATTGTGTGTAAAGTAACTTTAGATAAAAAGCTGCTGTGAGCTTAAATGCCAATATCCAAACTTGTCCATCTAAGTCGTGCTGCATCATTCTGCCATTAGATTTAGCAAAAGATAATTCTGTTGTATTTCTCAAGATTGGCGTGTAAAAACGTAATGCCTTTGAATTAAACTCACTCGTATTTGCTAGAGCAAATAAAATTTAACTACCATTCTATAATGCGATAATTGTTCACTGTTGCCAGTCACCCTCTGGCACTGCAATAATGTGTGGAAATTCATTCATGACGTCCTCATAGTTAGAGAATTTAAAAATGTGAAATTAACTGGGGAGTTTAAATGTAAAATTTAACTTGGGAGGCAGTGGCCCAGTGGTATTATCGTTGGGCTGTTAATCCAGAGACCCAAATTATGTTCTGGAGACTTGGGTTCAAATCCTGCCATGGCTGATAGTGGAATATGAATTCAGTTTTAAAAAATGGAATTATAGGTCTGAATAAAGAATCTAATTTAACCCCTTGAATCCATTGATGATTGCTGGAAATATCCATTTGGTTCACTAATGTCGTTTAGGGAAGGAAACTGTCAGCCTTACCTACACACAACTCCACACAAACAGCAATGTAGTTGACTCTTAACTACCCTCTGGGCAGTTAGTGATGGGCAATACATGCTGGCCTAACCAGTGCCACCCACATCCTGTGAATGAATTGAAAAAGTAACTAAATTAACTTTTGACTTTGTCTTTCTGTCACTTAATTTTTCCTACTCCCTTTCTTTCTCTACCTGACTTAACAATATATACAATGACATTAATTTACATTTTTTCTCTTTATTGCAACAGTCTGGTTAAGGATCTGTGGAATTGCTTATCCTGTTCGTTCTGGTTACAAGTACCCTGAATCTCTTGCCACGCTGTTATTAGCACTTTCAGAAACTTGTAATATAAAAAGTGTTATAGAGTCGTAGAGATGTACAGCACGGAGACAGACCTTTCGGTCCAATTTATCCATGCCGACCAGATATCCCAATCCAATCTAGTCCCACCTGCCAGCACCTGGCCCATATCCCTCTAAACCTTCCTATTCATATATCCATCCAGATGCCTCTTAAATGTTGCAATTATACCAGCCTCCACCACTTCCTCTGGCAGCTCATTCCATACACACACCACCCTCGACGTAAAAAAGTTGCCCCATAGGTCTCTTTTATGTCTTTCCCTCCTCACCCGAAACCTATGACCTCTAGCAGTGGCTAACCGTGGGATCACTGGGAGACAATGAGGACTGCAGATGTGGGAGATCAGAGTTGAGTGTGTGTTACTGGAAAGGCACAGCAGGCTAAAAAACATCCAAGGAGCAGTCTGATGATGAATGCCATTTAGAATCATAGAATTTTATAGTACAGAAGGAAGCCATTTGACCTATCGTGTCTGTATCAGTTCTCAACTAGTCCCATTCTCCAACCCCATCTCTGTAGCCCTTTAAAAATACTGCTTTTAGGTGCCCTGCTACACCAAAATATTGAATATTTCTCATTTCTTGGAAGTCTGATATGACTAACATTTTTTCAACAAGAAATTATTTTTGAAAAAGTGATAGGTGACTCATAAAATCAATACCATTCAGTTAAAACTCAGAGCTTTGTTTTCCGTAGTAGGAAAGGATTAGCAAAAGTTTTTTGTAATTTTATCTTTTGCTCATCCTTTGTACAGTTACATGGTCAAAAAGATATGCTCCAATGTTGCTAATATTGATTAACACATTTGCCTTTAGGTAATCAGTGGCCATTTGGGCTGGGTTAGATGCCTTGCAGTTGAACCTGGAAATCAGTGGTTTGTTACTGGCTCAGCTGATAGAACTATTAAGGTAAGAATGGTTGTTGGAAGTCTGATTTTTAAAAACAGCTCTTTTGAATTATTTGGGTGGTACTTTATTTTTGGCTTATATTTGAGCAGTTCCCAGTGTCCGTCAGTCTAGTACCACAACTCTCTACAAGACATTTACAGACATTTAGCTTTGCATTAGTTCTCCTATTACACCGAAAGTAGTAATACGGTGCCTATTTAATCGTACTAGCAAATGCATTTGTAATTGATAAGTGTCATTTTTCTGTTTGAGAAACATTTGAAAGGAGACTGTGAAGAGAGTATCGGGAAATAGGCGAACCAGAATTGTTCCAAGTCCAGGAAATAAAACTATAGATAGAAATAATTCAATACCAGAATGTTACAACTGGAAATTCAGACTTCACTTGAAATTTGTTCAATATGATTTAGTAAATACTATTCTTATAATTTGTTGTTTTTATTGTATCATTTTAAGAATGTAGTTTACTAATTAAAACTAAACAACTCCATAAGATTGAAGTGAAAACTAAATGCTTAATCTTGGAAATTTGGAGCAAAAATTGAAGATGCTAGAAATATTACAGTGCAGTCATTATCTAACAGGTTTGATATTTTTCATTCAAACCTGAATCTGAAGGATGTTTCTCTGAAAAATCAACTTTGCTGCCCTTTTCAACCAGCTTGTATGTTGCTTGCATTTTGAAGGGGAAATTAAATGCTGTTTTTAAATTCAATTTTCACAGTTGACTGTATTTCCATAGTTGTATTTTAAGAATTTAGTTATTATTGTATAGAAAGTTAATTGGTGATTATAGAACAACTGAGCTACTATTTAAAAAAAACTTGAAATTATTGCTTTTAAAATGTGGCAAGTATTTGTAATGTGAGAGCCCATGTAGATTAATTTTATGCCATTGATTCATCACTTTAAAGCTGGCTTGTTTTGGAGTGAGACACCGTTTCTTTAAAATAAATTTTGTTGCATAGATCTGGGATCTGGCCAGTGGTAAGTTGAAGCTCTCTCTGACTGGGCATATCAGTACTGTACGAGGAGTGGCAGTCAGTTCGCGCAGTCCATACCTTTTCTCCTGTGGTGAGGATAAGCAAGTGAAATGCTGGGATCTGGAATACAATAAGGTATACATTTTCACAACTTGGGCATTACTAAAATGAAGTTAATCTTTTGCAATTGGGGTCAGTCAGCTCAATTGTCTGGATAGCTGATTTTCAATGCATAATGTCAACAGTGTGGGTTCAGTGCCTACGGCTGAGGTCATTGTGAAGATCCTATCTTCTCCACCTTGTCCCTTGTCTGAGGCATGTTGATTCTCAGGTTAAATGACCATCATATATCCCTCTGTGCCTCTCTCTGTCTCCACTCTCTCTCTCTCTGTCTCCACTCTCTCTCTCTCTCTCTCTCTGTCTCCACTCTCTCTCTCTCTCTCTGTCTCTGTCTTCTCTCTCTCTCTCTCTCTCTCTGTCTCCACTCTCTCTCTCTCTCTCTCTCTCTCTCTCTCTCTCTGTCTCCACTCTCTCTCTCTCACTCTCTCTGTCTCCACTCTCTCTCTCTCTCTCTCTCTGTCTCCACTCTCTCTCTCTCTCTCTCTCTCTCTCTCTCTCTGTCTCCACTCTCTCTCTCTCTCTCTCTCTCTGTCTCCACTCTCTCTCTCTCTCTCTCTCTCTCTGTCTCCACACTCTCTATCTCTCTCTCTCTCTGTCTCCACTCTCTCTCTCTCTCTCTCTCTCTCTCTGTCTCCACTCTCTCTCTCTCTGTCTCCACTCTCTCTCTCTCTCTCTGTCTCCACTCTCTCTCTCTCTCTGTCTCCACTCTCTCTCTCTCTCTCTCTCTCTCTCTCTGTCTCCACTCTCTCTCTCTCTCTGTCTCCACTCTCTCTCTCTGTCTCCACTCTCTCTCTCTCTCTCTGTCTCCACTCTCTCTCTCTCTCTCTCTCTCTCTCTCTCTGTCTCCACTCTCTCTCTCTCCCTCTCTCTCTCTCCACTCTCTCTCTCTCTCTCTCTCTGTCTCCACTCTCTCTCTCTCTCTCTCTGTCTCCACTCTCTCTCTCTCTCTCTCTGTCTACACTCTCTCTCTCTCTCTCTCTCTGTCTCCACTCTCTCTCTCTCTCTCTGTCTCCACTCTCTCTCTCTCTCTCTGTCTCCACTCTCTCACTCTCTCTGTCTCCACTCTCTCACTCTCTCTGTCTCCACTCTCTCTCTCTCTCTGTCTGTCTCCACTCTCTCTCTCTCTCTGTCTGTCTCCACTCTCTCTCTCTCTCTGTCTGTCTCCACTCTCTCTCTCTCTCTGTCTCCACTCTCTCTCTCTCTGTCTCCACTCTCTCTCTCTCTGTCTCCACTCTCTCTCTCTCTGTCTCCACTCTCTCTCTCTCTGTCTCCACTCTCTCTCTCTCTGTCTCCACTCTCTCTCTCTCTGTCTCCACTCTCTCTCTCTCTGTCTCCACTCTCTCTCTCTCTGTCTCCACTCTCTCTCTCTCTGTCTCCACTCTCTCTCTCTCTGTCTCCACTCTCTCTCTCTCTGTCTCCACTCTCTCTCTCTCTGTCTCCACTCTCTCTCTCTCTGTCTCCACTCTCTCTCTCTCTCTGTCTCCACTCTCTCTCTCTCTGTCTCCACTCTCTCTCTCTCTGTCTCCACTCTCTCTCTCTCTGTCTCCACTCTCTCTCTCTCTGTCTCCACTCTCTCTCTCTCTGTCTCCACTCTCTCTCTCTCTGTCTCCACTCTCTCTCTCTCTGTCTCCACTCTCTCTCTCTCTGTCTCCACTCTCTCTCTCTCTGTCTCCACTCTCTCTCTCTCTGTCTCCACTCTCTCTCTCTCTGTCTCCACTCTCTCTCTCTCTGTCTCCACTCTCTCTCTCTCTGTCTCCACTCTCTCTCTCTCTGTCTCCACTCTCTCTCTCTCTGTCTCCACTCTCTCTCTCTCTGTCTCCACTCTCTCTCTCTCTGTCTCCACTCTCTCTCTCTCTGTCTCCACTCTCTCTCTCTCTGTCTCCACTCTCTCTCTCTCTGTCTCCACTCTCTCTCTCTCTGTCTCCACTCTCTCTCTCTCTGTCTCCACTCTCTCTCTCTCTGTCTCCACTCTCTCTCTCTCTGTCTCCACTCTCTCTCTCTCTGTCTCCACTCTCTCTCTCTCTGTCTCCACTCTCTCTCTCTCTGTCTCCACTCTCTCTCTCTCTGTCTCCACTCTCTCTCTCTCTGTCTCCACTCTCTCTCTCTCTGTCTCCACTCTCTCTCTCTCTGTCTCCACTCTCTCTCTCTCTGTCTCCACTCTCTCTCTCTCTGTCTCCACTCTCTCTCTCTCTGTCTCCACTCTCTCTCTCTCTGTCTCCACTCTCTCTCTCTCTGTCTCCACTCTCTCTCTCTCTGTCTCCACTCTCTCTCTCTCTGTCTCCACTCTCTCTCTCTCTCTGTCTCCACTCTCTCTCTCTCTGTCTCCACTCTCTCTCTCTCTGTCTCCACTCTCTCTCTCTCTGTCTCCACTCTCTCTCTCTCTGTCTCCACTCTCTCTCTCTCTGTCTCCTCTCTCTCTCTCTCTGTCTCCTCTCTCTCTCTCTCTGTCTCCTCTCTCTCTCTCTCTGTCTCCTCTCTCTCTGTCTCCACTCTCTCTCTCTCTCTCTCTCTCTCTCTCTCTCTGTCTCCACTCTCTCTCTCTCTGTCTCCACTCTCTCTCTCTCTCTGTCTAGGTAAAAACAATGACTGCAGATGCTGGAAACCAGATTCTGAATTAGTGGTGCTGGAAAAGCACAGCAGTTCAGACAGCAGCCGAGGAGCAGTCAAATCGACATTTCGGGCAAAAGCCCTTCATCAGGAATACAGGCAGAGTGCCTGAAGGGTGGAGAGAGAAATGAGAGGAGGGTGGGGAGAAAGTAGCATAGAGTAAAATAGGTGAGTAGGGGAGGGGATGAAGGTGTCTGTCTGTGTCTGTCTGTCTCTCTGTCTCCCTTCCCCAGCCACCCCACCCCGAGAAAGCAGGACTATGGTGACTTCACTGGAAAAGCTCAGCAGGTCTGCCAGCATCTGTGGAGAGAAATCGGTATTAACATTTCGTCTCTCCACAGATGCTGCCAGACCTGCTGTGCTTTTCAGTATTTACAGTATCTGCACTTTTCTCAGTTATTATTTTCTGCAGTGACTTCTGCCTTACTTTTGATGTTTTACAGTACTTTACCTCAGCTTTTCAATGGTGGCACTGATTTTGCATAATGTGTAAATTTATGAGCTACAGTTTATTTCTATGCTTCCTGTTTAATTAGGTTATCCGACATTACCATGGTCATTTAAGTGCAGTATATGGACTTGATTTACACCCAACTATTGATGTCTTGATAACGTGTGGCAGAGATTCAACTGCAAGGGTAAACAGTTTTTTAAAATTATTGTCTCTATAAGTGTAATACATCGTAAATCAGCCATTAATGTAATCATACCCTAACATCTTTTGGGTTTTGATAAAGTGATGCATAAAACCTATTTTTCAAGGAACTCTTGAAAAAATGTCCTTTGTTTTTGACATAGGTTTGGGACATACGAACAAAAGCAAATGTACACACTTTAATAGGGCATACAAATACAGTAGCGACTGTAAAATGCCAAGCTGGTGAACCACAGATTATTACAGGTAAATAATTATATGTTTATTTTAAACAGCTGATTAAATATCGAGATTATCATCTTTCGCATCCCTTGATACTTAGAGATTGTGTGTTTGAGGAATCAGGGTATTTTCACCTCCGTCTACATTGTAGTTTTCTTGATAACATACTGATAAGGGAATGTGAATGATAAAATAATGAAGAGTTGCTATCTGAAATATACTGCATTGACAGAAATACATATAAATCAGTCTTTCACTTGGCAGTAATGTTTGCCGGTTTGAATGATGATGAGTGTGGAGGTAAAATGGAAAGTGTTGCCACTCCAATATTTAATGATGATTGGAGGTGATTGAGCAGGCCAGGATGTTATGGGGGTAGGGATCCCTTCTGAATGCTGGAAGGGGAGAACAAGGAAAGATGTGTTTAGTGGTGGCATTGTGCTGGAAGTGACGGAAATAGTGAAGGCTAGTCAACTGAATTTGGACAATGGTGTTGGAGGGTAAAGTGAACTTTGTTATTGGTCTGTGAGGGATAAAAGGTGTACCTGAGTTTTAGGAGCCTTTGTACGTGGTTCATAGAATCCCTACAGTACAGAGAGTGGCCATTTAGCCCATTGAGTCTGCACTTACCCTCTGAAGCATATCCCACCCAGACCCAATCCGCCACCCCAACCCTGTAAAATGGGGTTTTTACCATGACTGACCCACATAATCTTGGCATCCCTGGACACCATGGGGCAATGCACGTCTTTGGACTGTGGGAGGAAACAGGAACACCTGAAGGAAACCCGCTCAGACAATGAGAGAACTTGGCAACTCCATATAGATAGTTGTCTAAGGTTGGACTGGAACCCAGGTCCCTGACATTGTGAGGCACCAGTACTAACTACTGTGCCATTATGCCGCTCCTTGTGAGGGGGCCCTCAGTTGAGCAAGAAGGCAACACTGATGTGAAAGGTCGCAACATAATAACGATAGAGAAACTGAGGAGCAAATGTATACATAAAGGAATCCAGGTTTTTAAATTCATTTACAGGATGAGGGTGGTGCTGTCTAAGCCAGAATTTATTGCCCATCCCTAACTGCCCAGAGGGTCACCCACATTACTGTGGATCTGGAGCCACACGTAGACCAAACTAGATAAGGATAGCAGTTTCCTTGCTTTAAGGATATTAGTGAACCAGATGGGGTTTTCTGACAGTTGACATTGGTTTCATAGTCGTCATTAGACTCCTAATTCCATATTTTTTATTGGATTCAAACTCCCCCCATCTGCCATGGTGGGATTTGAATACAAGTCCCCAGAATACTACCTGGCTTTCAGAATTAACAGTCCAGCAATAACACCACTAAGCTGTCACTTTCCCATAAAGTAGTTGAAATAGTTGGGGGAATGAGTGGATTAATAGTGATTATTCATTAATGGAAATGGAGACAGGAAAAAGTCAAGGAAGAGAAGAGTTTAAGGTAGACCATGTGAAAGTGACAGGAGGTTATAGATCAGACACAGAAGTTTCTTCAAATTTCCTCTTCAGAATGAGAGCAGGAAATAAATCCAAAGCAATTAATAACATTTTAAAAAAAGAGTTGAGGAGGCAGGCCTGGGTAGAACTGGAGAAAGGAATTTCCACATATTCCGCAAAAAGATAGGCAGAGCAAAGGCCCTTACAGATGCTCATAGCAACACCTTGTATTGGTGGAAGTGAGTGCACTTGAGGAAGTTGTTCAAGGAAAGTACAAGCTCAAAGTGGAGGAGGATTTGGTGGATGTAGACTGTTTGGATCTCTTCCATTCAAGCAGAAATAGAAAATCCTGAGACTATCCAAGTGGGGCATGAAATTTTCATTGACTTGAACATCCATGCTAAAAAGGCAACTGGCAGGACCAGGAAATTTAAAGCTGTTACAGCGACAAGGACACCAAGAAAATGGCCAAAATAAAAGTCGGTATAGTGGGGCAGGAATGGACCATCACAAAAAGGCAATCTTGTTGTTCATTTTGGGAAAAGTAGAAGTCAGCTGCTGCATGACTGAGGCTGAGGGCCATGAAGAGAAGATCACTGGAAGAGCTGAGGCAAGTGACAGACCTGGCAATGGTAGTTTGATGTCTGTTGGTGGCGGTTTGGTTCAGCGCAAGGTTGGAGGAAATATGGGAGAATTAGCATTCTGCTTCTGTAGAGAGGAAGTTGATTTGCTAGGCAACAGCACCAGCAGGCTTGATGACTGCATTTGAGTTGAACTTGAGAGAACAGAGTTCAGCAAGCTCACAGGGAGACAATAGTATGACTGAGAAGAGCAGATAAATTGAGATGGCTAGTGTCACACTGACCGCTCTCAATGAAAAGATTGTGTGTGTGAGGGATCCAGGTAGATGGAGAAAACTGGACAGGGATAAAAGGATTTTCTGTCTGCCAGGATGACAGAAGTAGAAATGGAAGTGAAAACAATGGAAGAAATAGTCAGCATCATGCAATGTACCATTGATTTATGTTGGAAAAAAGTGGATGAATCTGAGGCGTTTGCTAAGGATACATCCTTCATCGTTGGAACCTGGAAAGTTGCAGCAGAATGTGAATATATGGCAAGGGGAAAAATCAAAGAAAAAGGACAGAGAGTGAAGATTAAGAGATTTGGTGGGGTGTAGCTACTGTTGAAGTAAATTTAGACTGAGTTAAATAGAGATTTATGGTAAAAGGAAAGAGCAGCCTTCAGTTCACGAACCTTATGCATCCTAGAGGTTAATACCAGTATAAATCTGTAAGCAAACTTGTACAAATAGAATTTGTACAAAGAGAGACAGGGAGTGACAGGCATTGGTGGGGAATAGGAAAACTGTGGAGATTACTCCTATTGTGAGTTGCTCAAACTTCTCCACTCCTGAAATGCTGAGATACTATTTGATCTTCTTAGTTTTGCCAGCATTTCTGTTTTTATTTCATAATTTCTAGCAACAACAATATTTTTGTTTTGGAATGTATTATCTTGCCTTGCTCCCAACTACCAATAATTCATTCTCTTGTGATTTAATTTTGCATGTTCAGTAGTCAGTTATATGTTAGTAAAGTTTTGGGAGGGAAGTAGCTAATCTGATTATTGAGCCTACTGATGAATCTTTGAAGAAGGAAGTACCTGGGAAAATAACTCTGCTCACTTCACAATGAAACGGCTCAAAGGATTGAAGGACATTGATTTTCATTCAGTTTAATTTGGGAATAGAGCTTGGCTTAGTTGGAATGACTTTGCTTAACTTGAGGTCGTTGACAGGGTGTGACTAGTGGTGTCCTACAGAATCTGTGTTAGGGTCTCAATTATTCACATTATTATCAACGACATTGATAATGACCTCGTCTATATATGTCCAAATTTCTGATGACACAAAGTTAGGTGACATTGTTGAGGGTTCAGATGATGGCATGAAGTTATCAAAGGATATTGATAGTTTCAATAAATGGGAAAAATTGTGGTAGGTGGAGTTCAGCGTAAACAAGTGTGAAGTTATCATTTTGGACCAACAAAGGATCGATCAGGGTACTTTCTAGAACGTACCAAGTTAAATGCAATGGATTTCCAAAGAGACTAGGGGGTTCTGGTGCATCAGTTTTTAAAATGACATAAACAGGTGCAGAAATAGTCAAGAAGGCTAATGGTTTCTGGCCTTGATATCTAGAAGATTTGAATATAAGGGTCAGAAGTTATGCTGCAGTCATATAAAACCATGGTTGAACCTCACTTGAAGTACTGAGAGCACATCTTGGGAAGGATATATTGCCTTGGAAGAAGCATAGCATAGGTTTACAAGATTGACACCTGGACTTCAGGAGTTAAGTTATGAATAAAGATTATACAACCAAATTCTGTAGAATTTAGAAGGTTAAGGCTGATCTGATCAAAGTCTTCAAGATATTACCAGGAAAAGGCATAGTAGATTACAATTAACTATTTCCACATGTTAGCGGTTCTAGATCTAGGGGACTCAGTATGAGATTTAGGGCCAGACCATTTGGGAGAAATGTTGCAAAGCTCACAAAGGGTAATAAAGGTTTGAAACAGAAACGGCAATTGATGCTAGTTCAATTTTAGATTTAAATCTGAGATTGATAAGTTTTTCGTTAAGCAAAAATATAGAAGGAAATGGGCCAAAGGAGTTAATCTACAGATCAGCCATGATTTCATTAAATGGTGGAACAGGCTTGATAAGCTAAACAGCCCACTCCTGTTCCTATTTTACTAAGCTCTGACCTGGCCAGTGGAGTAGTTGAGGAAAATTCAGATTACTACTAAAAAAATGCAATATGGTGTATTTTGATTAGATTATATTACTTAGTCTGGAAACAGGCCCTTTGGCCCAACAAGTCCACACCGACCCGACGAAGCTCAACCCACGCAGACCCATTCCCCTACACCTAACACTACGGGCAATTTCGCATGGCCAATTCACCTAACCTGCCCATTTTTGGGCTCTGGGAGGAAACCCACGCAGACACAGGGAGAACGTGCAAACTCCACACAGACATTCGCCTGAGGCAGGAATTGAACCCGGATCTCTGGCGCTGAGAGGCAGCAGTGCTAACCACTGTGCCACCATGCCGTTCTCCTAAGGAGAGGGTTAAAGCTGAACAAATTTTGATATAACCTGCTATGCACATTAATTTGCGTGTACAATCAACTTATTAGTCCCTTACATTAAAACAAAATGTTAGAGAAACTCAGCAGGTCTGGCAGCATCTGTAAAGAATGAAATATAGTTAACGTGTTAAGTTCAGTATGATACTTTGAGCCGCAGTATTTTGAGTTTACTGATTGGACAACTGACACCAATTAGCAAAGTGTATTGGAGAAGTGTAGGTAGGGTCATATACTTTGGGCAGAATGTCCATTATAGATGTTGAAGGGTGCTACAGTTGCATTCCAGATT
Source organism: Chiloscyllium punctatum (assembly GCF_047496795.1). Lineage (NCBI taxonomy): Eukaryota > Metazoa > Chordata > Chondrichthyes > Orectolobiformes > Hemiscylliidae > Chiloscyllium > Chiloscyllium punctatum. The sequence continues at coordinate 3,250,438 of NC_092739.1, forward strand.
ATGCTATTGGACCGTACGAGCACAGCATCCTCTTGACTGCTGAGAGAATAAGTACCACTGTGGAACTTAATGGAGTATCTGAGACTGACCTGATTAATATCATTGACTCCTGTTAAGCAAAAGTATAGGATAACAGCTATATGTTAATTTATGTGTCTTGCATTGATTGTGTACTTTCTGTCCACAAACTAATTCACTGTCAATTTGAAAGTACTGCTTTTACATGCATGTCTGTGATGGGCAGTGTCTGGAAATACCAACATGCTGCTATTTTTTTTATTATTAAACCAATAAAATTTCAAAATGACCTCTAAAACAAACTTAAGCTAGTGCATTTTTGGCAAATCTTAAATTTTTAATTCCCAATCATGGCATAAGTTACAATTTTGATAATGTGATTTAATTTATCTACAGATTGCGATAAATAAATCAGTTTACTTTTAAAAATCTATATTTAACTGGGCTTTTAAAAAATTCATGTACTTAACCATTGGAAATATTCTACTTATTGTGCACTTTGCTGAATTTCCTAATCTGTCTTTAGTGTATTATAGTCATTCTAGAAAATTGTTCTCCTTGCCCTCTAAAGATTGGAGAGTATCTTTGCTTTTTCCAAAGGATTTTGAAACTAAATTGAATTCTCCAAGGTCTATTTTATGAAAGTTTGTTTCAGTTAACAAACGGTTTATAATAAACCAGACTGACAAGTGTCCCTTATGACGTATACCACCAATCATCTTGTTCTTTTTAATTATGGAAAGCTATATTTATTAAAAACTATACAAGTCAGATATTCAATGAGCATATCTAATGAGCAAACCTTTATGCTGCGGTAAGATAAATTACATCTTAGTTTATTTTGACTATTTTAAGCTCCTTGAATACCCTTGTATTTTTGTAACTGTTCGAATGCTACAATAAGTTTTTTTTTATTTCTTTTAGGAAGTCATGACACAACCATACGACTCTGGGACTTGGTGGCAGGGAAAACTAGAGTTACATTAACCAATCACAAGAAGTCTGTTCGTTCTCTCATTCTACATCCAAGACAGTATGTCTAATGATAATGCGTTCCTTCAATATACTGTTAGAAGTCATAGAGTCAGAGAGGTACAGCACGGAAACAGACCCTTCATTCCAACTCATTCATGCCAACTGGATATCCTAACCTAATCTAGTCCCATTTGCCAGCACATGGCCCATATCCCTCTAAACCCTTCCTATTCATGTACCTATCCATGCTGAAATTGTACCAGCCTCCACCACTTGGCAGCTTATTCCATACACGTACCACACTTTGCATGAAAAGGTTGCCCCTTAGATCCCATTTAAAATTTTCCCCCTCACCCTAAACCTATGCCCTCTAGTTCTGGACTTTCCCACCCCAGGAAAAAGACCTTGCCTATTTACCCTAACTATGCCCCTCATGATTTTATAAACCTCTATAAGGTCACCTCTCAGTCTCCAACGTGCTAGGGAAAATGATCCCAGCCTATTCAGCCTCTCCCTATAGCTCAAACCCTCCAATCCAGGCAACATCCTTGTAAATCTTTTCTGAACCCTTTCAAGTTTCACAACATTCTTCTGATAGTAGGAAGGCTAGAATTACACAATATTCCAAAAGTGGCCTAACCAATGTCATGTACAGCTACAACATGACCTCCCAACTCGATGCTCTGATGAATAAAGGAAAGCACACCAAATGTTGTCTTCACTATCCTACCAACCTGAGACTCCACTTTCAAGGAACTATAAACCTGAACTCCCAAGGTCTGTGTGGTTAGTGACACTCCCCAGGACCTTACCATTATGTGCATAAGTCCTGCCCTGATAAGCCTTTCCAAAACGCAGCACGTCACATTTATCTATATTAAACTCCATCTGCCCATGGCACTTCTCAGCCCATTTGCCCATCTAATCAAGATCCCATTATTGTCTGAGCAAACCTCCTTTGCTGTCCACTACACCTCCAATTTTGGTATCATTTGCAAATTTATTAACTATACCTCCTGTGTTCACATCCAAATCATTTATATAAATGATGAAAAGCAGTGGACCCAGCACTGATTCTTGTGGCACTCCACTGGTCACAGACCTCCAGTCTGAAAAGGAACCCTCTTCCACCACCCTCTGTCTTCTATGTTTGAGTCAGTTCTGTATCTAAGTAATTAGTTCTCCCTGTATTTCATGTGACCTAACCTTGCTACCCAGTCTACCATGAGGAACCTTGTCGAACACCTTACTGAAGTCCATGCAGATCACGTCCACCACTCTGCCCTCATCAATGCTTTTTGTTACTTCTTAAAAAAACTTGATCAAGTTTGTGAGACATGATTTCCCACGTACAAATCATGTTGACTTTCCCTAATCAGTCCTTGCCTTTCCAAATATATGCAACTCCTGTCCCTTAAGACTTCCTCCAACAACAGATGTAGGGCTCACCAATCTATAGTTCCCTGGCTTTTCGTTACCACCTTTTTAAATAGTGGCACTACGTTAGCCAACTTTCAGTCTTCTGGCACCTCACCTGTGACTATTAATGATACAAGGATCTCAGCAAGGGGCCCAGCAATCACTTCTCTAGCTTTCCAGGGTTTCCTAAAGTTCTAGGGTGCATCTTATCAGATCCTGGAGATTTATCCACCTTTATGCATTTTAAGACATCCAGCACACCGCCTCAGTAATCTGGTCATTTTTCAAGATGTCGCCATCTATTTACCCACATTCTGTGACTTCCATTTCCTTCTCCACAGTAAACACTGATGCAAATATTAGTTTAGCATCTCCCCCATTTCCTGCATTTCCACACACAGGCTGCCATGCTGATCTTTGAGGGGCCCTATTCTCTCCCTGGTTACCCTTTTGTCCTTAATGTATTTATAGAATCCCTTTGGATTCTCCTTAACTCTATTTGCTAAAGCTATCTCATGTCCCCTTCTTACCCTCTTAAGTATACTCCTACTGCCTTTATACTCTTCTAAGGATTCACTTGATCTCTGCTGTCTGTACCTGCTGTGTGCTTCCATCTTTTTTCTTTACCAAAACCTCAATTTCTCTCGTCATCCAGCATTCCTTACACCTACCAGCCTTGCCTTTCACCCTAACAGGAATATATTATCACTGGAATCCCATTATCTCATTTCTGAAGGTTTTCCATTTTCTAGCCATCCCTTTGCCTGCGAGCATCCACCCCCGAACAGCGTTTGAACATTCTTGCCTAATACCATCAAAATTGGCCTTCCTCCAGTTTGCAACTTCAACTTTTAGAACTGGTTTTTCCTTTTCCATCACTATTTTAAAACTAATAGAATTAGTTGCTGTTAGTTTTAAAATAGTGATCTCTTTAAAACATGGATGATTTTTAAGAACATAATTGGAGATATGCATACATTGAAGTTCTTTGTCTTCATTCTTATTATTTTAATTATTTGTTGCATGCCAAATATTAAAGTACTTCTTTATGTCATAGATATACTTTTGCTTCTGGTTCTCCGGATAATATAAAGCAGTGGAAATGTCCAGATGGTGTTTTTATTCAGAACCTTCCAGGTCATAATGCAATCATCAATACACTTGCTGTCAACTCGGATGGTGTGCTCATATCAGGAGGTAAACAATCAGGAAATAATAGAGATAAACTAAGCTGAGCAAGATAAATATTTCATTTCTAAGTAATTTTTGTTATTTTAGGTACAAGTGAGAAGTTATTTGGCTATATATTTTTTCTTATATAATCTACCTTGTTAGCAACGTAAATGCAACTAAAATTTCAGTTTTACTTAAAATTGCAGCTTAATAAATTGCAGTATCTTATGAAATGTGTAGTTAGATGAATTGTAGAGAAGTTATTGAACTTCATTAGTTTTAATTGCAGTGAACAAAAGTAGATCTGTTCCATTGTACTGTGATGAGAATTTGCTGTTTATTTGAAACTATGCTCAATTGTTCGACAAGCAATTTAAAGGAAGAGCTTTTGATTTGTCAAAGAAGAATATTGTCCTTCCAAAATTTATTATAAAACACCTGTATAAAAACATATCACACTTCAGGCAAAAGACATAATATCAGAAACTTAGATTTTTTTGCATTTAGCTGTTTTATGTCGGGTCAATTTTTATGTGAAATTTATATTAACAGCTGATAATGGTACCATGCACCTGTGGGACTGGAGAACTGGGTACAACTTCCAACGAATACATGCTGCTGTGCAGCCAGGCTCCTTGGACAGTGAATCTGGAATTTTTGCATGTACCTTTGACCAGTCAGAAAGCAGATTACTTACAGCAGAGGCTGATAAAACAATCAAAGTCTACAAAGAAGATGACACTGCGGTATGTATTGATCTTAATTTTTTTTATTTAATAAAGAGGATTTTTAAAAAAAAGATAATAAACCATTGTTCTGTATTTGTTTCTCTGGTTTGTTATAACTGGGAACGGTTGGGAATACAGGTTACAATTTTGTCTTTGGACCTCTGTTCAAATTTATTCCAGTCTCAAAAAAAAACCTTATCTAGTAACTGCATTTGTGATGGAGTCTTATTCAATTTGCTTTGAAAATTGTCATGGCACTAATTTATCTCTAGCTTGGTATTATATCTGTAATACTACATCTATAAATTGCTTTTGGGAAAGACATAAAAAGCTTGGCTTTGTACATTTTTGTGTAAGAGTGTTTTCTATTAAAAGGAGAGTAAAATAGAAGTAATTTTGCGAATGTTGATGTTTACAAAATTCATTTCATTTAATTCGAAAGCTACAATCTGGATTATATTTTAATATGTCAAACTTCTTCAATTTGCTTTGAAGATCAAAAGATGAATTCTGAGATGGAGTCTTTTCTTTGACACAATTTTAACTTCTTCCTTCTTGTAAGGCTATCTTGTGCAAATTTCCTCTTTTCCAAATGAACTTGTTTCTGAGCTGTGCCTGATACTCTTGAATTAACATTGCACACACAATGATTCCATGTAAGTGGTGAATTGGGTAGTTAGATTATTGTAGGATTCTCTTCTATTGGTGTGGAAGAGCAGTCGTTTCAAGAGATTCCCTGGCTATAGCTCTGCAGTCTTAACACTAAGTAACGACTCCTTCTCATTAATGAATCAGAAAATAACTGAAGATAAGAGGAAATTGTGATCAAAAATGTGATGAGCCTTAAGTTAAAATGTTAATAAATTTGAGGAACCCAGTTCTGAAAAAATAATTTCCTAACTAATTCAGTAATATGGAATAATGTGCACTTGAAAGAAATTATAATTATTGAGATGGATTTTTAACAGTTTTGCCAGCTTTATCCCATTGCATGGTAAACCAATCCAGTCAAATTCATAGCAAAACTAGAACCTTAGCTGAGAGAGATGTCAAGTCAATAAAAGAATGTAGGCTGCACTAACTTTTGACTAGGTCCCGCAAAGTAATGTTTATCAGAGTAACTGAAGGTAGTTATAGCAAGATGAGGTTAGTTTAAGATTAAATGCAATTTTTAAATACACCTTAAGAAACAATTCAATATTCAAACAAATACATAGGACAAAATTATATTCTTAATCTGGTATAATTTCTAAATAATATGGAGTGCCTTTATCTTAACCTTTAAAGGGGAAATGTGATTTTGAACTTGAGCATTTTTTATTCCCCATGAAGTGACTGAAATATCACTTGTGTATTCATATGTTTTTTTTTTAAATATTTTGAGTTTCTGCAGCTGGAAGAAAACAGGCTGCTATTGTGCTTTGTTAAAATCTGGTAGGCACAAAGAGTGCTTGAGGATCATAATAGCCTCTTCTTGCTGGAAATCTCATTTCAAGTAAACAATCTCACAGGTGCCAGATTAGGAAGGATACTAGGGCCATCTTACACATCCCCATCAGCAGCACTATCTGAGAACCTAGCAATGGAAGATGTTTTAAATTCTCATACTGCTTAAATACATTTAACACTTTAATTGCTTGATTTATTTTCTGATTTTCTTTGCAGTATCATTTATTTACATTGACTTTGCAGGTTTTGTACTGCTTATTCTGTCAGTAATGGGTTGGACAAACCTTGACATGCTGTATTTTAGTCTTAGCATCTAGAAGATCATCTCAAAATACTTCATAGGTTGTGAATAACCTAATTCAGTCTCAGATAGTTGCCAAGGATCAGGATTCAGTAATTATGAAAGGGCACTTACATTGGCAGGTGAAGAAATTGGCTTTGTCCTTTCTAATACTTAGATGATGGAAATTTCTGCTGATATACTCATGTTAGGCAAGTAGTCAGATAATTTCGAGACAATGGAGGGCTCGAGAGACAGGCAGTGTGGTTGAGATAGGTGTTTTGAGCAATGTTTAGCATTGTATTTTCACAACACTGACAAGTAATGGCAGCCAGATGAGAAAAACGAGAGACCAAGAATTGATTCTTGGTGGACTGCAAAGATATTGTACAAAATTTTAACTAAAGATTATTTATCTGCAGTAAAGTTAGCAAAGAAAAAATGTTTTCTCTTTTTTTTTTAACCTAGACGGAAGAAACTCATCCAGTCAACTGGAAACCAGAGATCATCAAGCGGAAGAGATTCTAAGTGACTTTCATTTAAAATTCTTAATGGACTTTGTGCTGAATTTTAAAATTCTGAAGTAATCTTCCCCCATTTTCCCCCCATCTTTGCACTCTGTCCCAAATTCGAAATCATTCACTGGCTGAAAAGCAGACTTGGGACCACTGATCAACATTGCTTTATCAACTTTGCCAGGAGAATAATTGGTGGATTTTTTTGGTGAGAAAAAAATTACACAGGTGTTTGCCTTTTTGCAGCATTTCACCAATATGAAGCAAAGATTGTGACAGTGTCATGGAGGGCACAGGTACAAACTAGTATGTTGTCAGTCCATAATACAATAAGTATATTATTGCAGTGTCCTTCTGCCAACTTATATTAGAAGATGTAATTTATGGAATTTTGCTTCTAACTGAAAGATGGCTAACGTTCTGGAGAATGTTTCAAACCTGTTGTAATTCAGTTGTACAGTGTTTCATTATGATAAACTGTACAAATCTTTGTCAGTGATGAAAGGTTAAACTATCCTGTTCCAGGACTGGTTGATATTCCAAGAACTGCTTGAATCTGCAGTGTCAGAAAGTTTTAAAAAATACTGTTAAAGCAGGCACAGTTTCTACAATGGAAACAAATTCTGCAAAAGATATTTACAAAATAACCTTTAAACTTTTCTTTTGAGGAGACATGGGCTGTCAAGAAATATGTAGAAATATGACTTTTTTCAACCTTACCATTAAATTTGCTTTTACATTCTTAAAGCTTAAAAGAATTTTGATGTTGTGTTTTATCACTTTCTGAACTTGAAAGAGGTTTCATGAAGACTGGGTCATTCCAGTAAAAATTAAAAAGGTGTTCGTGTTGCGCTGAACGGGACATTGGTTAGGCCAGTTTTGGAATATTGCATGCAGTTCTGGTCTCCTTCCTATCGGAAAGATGTTGTGAAATTTGAAAGGATTCAGAAAAGATTTACAAGGGTGTTGCCAGGGTTGGAGGGTTTGAGCTATAGGGAGAGGCTGAATAAGCTGGAGCTGTTTTCCCTGGAGCATTGGAGGCTGAGGATTGACCTTATAGAGGTTTATAGAATCTTGAGGGCTATGGATAGGATAAATAGACAAGGTATTTTCCCTAGGGTGAGGGAGCCCAGAACTGGAGAACATAGGGTTAGGGTGAGAGCGCAAAGATATAAAAGGGACCTAAGGGGCAATTTTTTCACAGAGGGTGGCGAGTGTGTGGAATCAGCTGCCAGAGGAATTGGAGGAGGCTGGTACAAGTACAGCATTTAAAAGGCATCTGGATGGTTATATGAATAAGAAAGGTTTAGAGTGATATGGGCCAAATGCTGGCAAATGGGACTAGATTAGGTTAGGATATCTGATTGGCATGCACGAGTTGGACCGAAGGGTCTGTTTCCTTGCTGTACATCTCTCTGACTCTGATTATTCCAAGCATACTATTGAAACATACTTTAATACCAGCACTCAGAAGGCCACTCATTTAGGATTTGTTAGATTGGTTATGACACTATACACAACACAGAATTTGATAAGAGGGGTAATTGTGGTCCAGACAGGTAGAAACTATTTATGAGGGAGATGGCAAGCAGGGATTATTGAGGGACACTATAGTTAAATTATCACATTTAGAGCCGCTCGAAGATTAACCTGTTGTTAATCAATTCCAAAAGATTTATAGGCAATATTTGCGTGAGGATAAATTTTTCCCTTCTGGCTACCTAGTTAAGTTTATGGGGTTATGTAATGAAGACCCTAGCAAAGAATAGTTTTCAATAACTGTTTCTGCGAGATTCTTTACAAAGTAAGAGTTTTCCGCTCGGAGGTCATTTTCCTTGGTTCATTGCAATTGAATATATATAGAATTGCTCATAGAAATCAGTTGTAAATTGACTGGCACACTTTTACTCGTAGGCCTTAGCTTTGAACCTAGCACACATCTTTTGGGTAATGGTTGCATTTTTCTGGATAGCAAGTATATGAACTGAAATGAGTTGTTCTATCATTGTTAATTGAATATTTTATAGTAGGGAATTTGCTGACTATTTTCTGCAGTCCCGGATGCAGTTAGTGTGATGGGTGCCATTTACACACGCACTTGAAGAAATTATAATTTTTAATTATTCAATTTTAGCTGGTGTGATCATTTTTCAGATCTGGTTGACTTTATTTTGAATCCTGTGTTGGTGCAGTGTAACTTACACTAAATTAAAATCCCTTTCAGTAATAATAAAAGTTTAAGAATCACAGTCAGAAAGACAATATCAATTTATTTAATTACATTTAATTGAGTTTCAGAACGGTCATTAACATATTCCCTTTGTCTTAACATATTCCGATTGCCTTGAAAAGGTGAAAAGAATCAATTTCTTTAATTCTCTTAAAATATTTCGGTACAGAATGTTGAATATTTGTACTCTACCCCACATTCCCACTTTACTTGTCACTACCTCCTTTCCTACTCTTTCTCTCATACTACTTCTCTACTACTGTATCTCATTCTCTCAATTCTTTCCCGTTCTGTTGTTCCTCCCTTCCCCAACTCTCACTGCTTAATCCTCAATCTTGCCCCATTCTGATCCTCTCACGTAAACATTCTCTCTCCACTTTTTCCAGCCTCTAACTCTCTCAATTTCTCTCTTGCTTACTTAGTTCTCTGTCTTTCTAACCCCTTTCTCATATCTCTGACATCTGTATCACCTTTTCTTCTTCCTTCTCTTAACATTTTCCTCTCACCACCCCTGTCTTATCATATTCCCTCTGTTGTCCCTTTCCCCGATCTCTCTTAACATTGGTTGGTTACTGAGACGCACGTACGGGGCCTTGTTTCTAGGTGGTCACTCTGCTGAGAAAGTTCACGCGCATAATTTTGTGCCTCATCTTTTCTTGCTGCACTGGTACTGTCCTTATATGCTATAGCTTTATACTCCTTTCCTTGTCCCTTGATATAGACAGTAATATTTCAAATTCAGTCATCCAATGTGTGGTTGTGGTATCTTTTTTAATTGTACTAGCTCTGTGCAAGTTCAACTTGATGTGTTCATTTCCTGCTCTTGGTGACTGTGTCCAGGATGTTATGAAGTCAGGCTGATATTTAGTTTGTCATTGAAGGCTTCAGTTTGATGTATTGTATGGAAGATAAGATATGTTTTGAGTTTTTTGAGAATCTGGACTGATTTGGGGGCCAGTGATTGGGAAATAGGTGACTGAAACTCATTAAAACATTTTTAGAGAAAGTTTCTTGGAAATCATGACCCTTGTGATTGCTTTTTGCATTAGAGTCCTTTGTTGGGGCAGGTTGAATAATGCTTTGAACTTAGAGGGTCTGATTATTTGAAATTAGTTTGAAAAAAGCCAGCTATCTGAAATGGCTTGGCAGAGTGAGCCAGGTGAAACTTAATTGCTCTTCTGGAAGAGTAACTGAAAGAACCTCTCAATATTTTGTTTCCAAGCTGAGTCTGTCAAGACCCCCAGAGATAACCATACATGATTAGTGAATTGACTGCATGTGAAAGAACTCCAGAATGATGGTCTTTGGAACATTCTACACCAATTGCATTTTCCTTCTGGAATAGCCATCTTTGGCCAGAGTGATTTTATTTATAAGTGAAATTCTGTTGGGGGTAAAAAAAAATTTCCTTCTATCTACTCTGTGTGTGTGTGTGTGTGTGTGTGTGTGTGTTTTGGATTATATAGAGTAATAAATGTTTATATTTTAATATTACAAACTATTAACTGACTCTGAATCTTCATTGGCTGGTTTTGTTTATAATTAATTGATAAAACCATTTATTTAAGATACCTGGTTACTGGATCTCGTCAAAGTCTAATTTAGAGAAAGCATGTGATTGAACGTATTGGGAGTTGGTAAAATATTGTATGTTCTGACCTATGGAATAATGGTACTAAAATAACAGTGCACTCCTCATTCTGGTCATAACATGGGGACCCATTTCAGTGTGTCCTAGCTGTATCTCGTTAAAACAGGAAGAAAGCCCATTCTCACATAGACTATTGTCCAGACGAGTATTTTGAACAGCATACTTTGGGTGCACCACTGTCCAGATATGTGTTCCTGTTCAATTAGAAATGTCTTTATCTTTCAAATATGAGCCTCAGCCTTAATGTCTGTGATTAGAATTCTTCTCCCTTCAGCCATATGTTCTCCACACCGCACTTTCCTATCACCCGGAGTTGAGCTGTACATGCTGGTCCAGACCATAAGTGGTTACATCTGATTTATAAACAGTTATGTGAGAAATATCATAATGGCTTGCAGCATTCGCTCACCTTATTCCATCTGTCAGTAACATTTTCACCACTATTCTGCTCTTCCACAGTTCTGTGAACAACAGTCATACAACAGATATGCAACAATAAGCTCGACCTTAATCTAAATTGCTGGCTCACTTTTATTGGCACTGCTTTCATACACTCATGATTGGTCTTAATTAATTTGAAAATAGCAGACTTGGACCAACATTTCTTTCCCCACAAACTATATGTAAAATTCAATTATTTTGCTCCTACCCAGGGGTGCTTTCACATTTAGGTTTAATTACTAACCTGTCTAATTGGTCAAAACCAGGTCTAATCTTGCTTTTTCTCTGGTCGGTGCTATAACATGCTGATCTAAGAAATGGTATCCCAAAAGGCATTAAACTCCTCATTTAGATTTCTTTTTAAGTTAGCTCAGTTTGCTGGACGGCTAGTTTGTAACAGAGTGCTGCCAACAGGGTGAGTTCAATTCCCATTCTGGCTGAAGTCACCACAAAGGACTCTTCTCAACTTCTCCCCTCACATGAAGGGTTGTGACCCTCGGGTTAAACTCTCCACCAGTTGTCTCGCCTAATAAGAGAGCAATCTTCTGCGACGATGGAAATTTTGAAGGTTCTTTTTATAAGATGTAGACAGCCATATTTCTCATTGGGATGGATTTTCTTTTCTATTGGGCTTTTTTTAAAAGAGAGAGCTTCTGCCCTCACCAGGGGAGAGTCTATCAGATTATGTGCTCAACAGCAGGCTGCTTAAACTATAGAGTCAAGAGTTAGTGCTGGAAAAGCACAGCAGGTATGGCAGCAGCCGCGGACCAGAAGAATAGAGGTTTCAGGCATAAGCCCTTCATCAGGAATGAGGCTTGTGGGTCGGAGCTGAGAGATAGATGGGGGAGTGGGGTTGGGAGGAGCTAGCTGAGACAGTGATAGATGGGAGAAGGTGATAGGTCTGAAGGAGTCGTGATGGATGGGTCCGGAGGGCAGTGCCGAGTTGGAGGCTTGGGACTGGGATGTGTGGGGAGGGGAAATAACGAAGCTGTTGAAATCCATATACGTCCCCTGTGGTTGCAGGGTACCAATGCGGAATATGAGGCGTTCCTCCTCCAGGTGTCGGGTGGCAACGGTTTGGAGGTGGGGTTGGTGGGCTTGGGTTCCCAGTGATGTTCTCTGAAACGATGTGCAAGAAGGCGTCCTGTCTCCCTGTTGTAGAGCAGACCACAGCGGGTGCAACGGATGCATTAGATGACATTGGTAAAGGTACAGGTAAATTTCTGACTGATGTGGAAGGATCTCTTGGGACCTTGGGCAGAGGGGAGGGAAGTGGTTTGGGTGCAGGTTTTGCACATCCTGCAGTGGCAGGGAAAGGTGATAGGAGTGGGGTGTGGGCTGGTAGGGGGCGTGGATCTGACAAGGGAGTCATGGAGGGAATAGTCTCTCTGGAATGCTGATAGGGAGGGAAATATATCTCTGGTGGTGGGTCCATTTGGAGGTGGGGGAGGGGGATGCATTGTATGCGGAGGTTGGTGGGGTGGAAGGAGAGGACGCTGGGGGTAGGGGGAGCGTTCTGTCCTTGTTGCACTGGAAGGGGTGGGGTTCAAGGGTGGTTGTGCGTGAAGTGGAGGAGATGCACTGGAGGGCATTGTCAACCACATAGGAAGGGAAGTTGTGATTACAGCCACATCTCCTTCCTCAGTACCTGCCTACAGAACCATCTGATACCACATGGACTCTGGGCCACACTTAGACCAACCCAGTTTGGATCTGAACAGGATACCCAGTACACACTACAAATCCAAAACCTTTAATAACGATTCTCTTTCCGGATCCTCCACTCCACGCTAGCAGCCATGCACCGCCATCTACTCTATCTGCAGTCAGTCCTGCCCCAGCTCGGAGCCTCACTTTCCCCAGACCTGCAGCAGACCCCTGCATTTCTACATCCTCTGAATGATCCATGCGCTCAACAAACTACTGCATCGGACATAAAAGAACTAACAACAGGCGGGGTGATCGATGATGTCATTGGTGTCCCCGACGCCCACAGCCACTGCCAAACATACCCCCTCCGAGATCGCCGTCCACCCAACCACCTCTGACTGCCGAGGCTACAGCCGCAGGATCCACAGGCGCCACTAGATTCACCAGCACAGACGTGATACCTACCTTAAATGTCACGTCCGTCCCAGCAGTTGCGGCCGCGGCAATCACTTCTGCCCCGCTGGAAGGCTCTATCATCGATGTCACTTGCGCTGCCAGTGACGTTACCAGCCGAGTACCTAACCAAAACATTGCCCTCACCGCTCGTGACGCCACATCCGCTCCCATTAACACAGCCTTAAGCACCACTTCAGCCCCTTTTGTGAGCGTCACTTCCGTTGGTGATGTCACTACTGACCCTATAATGACACCCACTCAAGCAACTACCTCAGCCCCACTCCAGGTCCTAGCTCCCAGCCCTGCTGTGTGTTCATCATTACCCCAGACCTCCCCCTCAGAGGGCGAATGTTTAGTCCTCAGTCAAGGCCTCACCTTTATCCCTTTATGGTCCCAGATTAATGAGTTTGACACATATGACCTTGAACATTTCTACCGCTGCCTCTGCCTCCATGCCCACTTTTTTAACTACAATACCTACCCAACCCACCGAGGACCCCTTCTCCTGCCTCTAACACACCCATTCACCTGGATACCTTGTGTTGACCTGTTACCCACCGTTGACCTCTGTATTTCTAACCTCTGCCATGACATTGACTGCCTCACCCACTCCAAACTCTTGCCCTTAAAATGCGTAGCCCTCCGATCTAACCCCAACCTCACCATCAAACCTCCAGACAAGGGGGGATACAGCAGTAATATGGCACACTCTACACCACTGAAGCCAGGCACCAACTTGCAGATACCTCCTCCTACTGCCTCCTTGATCACGACCTCACCTCCCATTACCAGACCATTCACAACCTCATCACCTCTGGGGATTTCCCACCTACAGCCTCCAACCTCATTGTCTGTGAACCCCGCACCACCCAATTCTATCTCCTATCGAAGATACACAAACCTGACTTCCTTGGTCGACCCATTGTCTCAACCTGTGCCTGTCCCACTGAACTCATTTCTTCCTACCTCACCACTGTCCTATCCCCCTTAGTCCAGGAACTGCCCACCTATATTCATAACACCACCAAACCCTTCACCTCCTTCAAGATTTTCATTTCCCTGGCCCCCAACGCCTCAGATTCACCATGGACATCCAGCCCTGTACGCGTTGATCCACCATGACGAAGGTCTCCACATCCTCTGTTTCTTCCTCTCGCGCCGTCCCAACCAGTACCCTTCCATTGACACTCATCTGCCTGGCTAAACTTGTCCTCATCCTCAACAACCTCTCCTTCCAATCCTCCCCCTTCTCCAAACCAAAGGGGTAGCCATGGGCACCCCCATGGGACCCAGCTATGTCTGCCTGTTTGTTAATTAAGTGAAACAGTCCAACTTCCGCAGTTACATTGCACCCCCCCCACCCACCTGTTCCTCCTTCACATCGATGACTGTATCTGCTCTGCCTCAGGCTCTCCATCACCACAGCTCACTCAAGAACTTGACCTCCTAGCCACTGTCCCTGCCACGATTTGTTTTTTGGATTGGGTGGGGTGTGAAATCCACCCAATTGAATCAAATCGCAAGAATTTCAGTTTCATTATAAACATACAAAATAGCAACACTAGTAAAATGTATTGTTTAATTTTCTTGCACATTCCTGGAAAGGAAGTGTGATGATGTAATTTTCTGTACATGGTAATACAATGTAAACTGGCTGAAAACTGGACTGTGTGATTTGCCATCTCTCACTGAAGAAGATTTCAAATGTTTCAGATTAGTCTTTTGGACTGGCATATTCTTGAAAGTGGGCATGTTTATGTAGCTTCTTCCTCTGTTTAAACGGCAATCACCATTTACAACTGGATTGGCAAAATAGAACTTTGATCTGATCCATTAGTTGTGGGATTGCTTTGCTCTATATATCCCTTGCTTCTTTTCACTGCTAAGCTTAAGTCCTACATTGCAACTTCACTAGGTTTTAATAGAGCAAAAGATTACATTTGTTGTTTATTGTGGCGGCACAGTGGTTAGCACTGCTGCCTCACAGCGCCAGAGACCTGGGTTCAATTCCCGCCACAGGCGACTCTCTGTGTGGAGTTTGCACATTCTCCCCGTGTCTGCGTGGGTTTCCTCCGGGTGCTCCGGTTTCCTCCCACACTCCAAAGATGTGCAGGTCAGGTGAATTGGCCATGCTAAATTGCGCGTAGTGTTAGGTAAGGGGTATGGGTGGGTTGTGCTTCGGCGGGGAGGTGTGGACTTGTTGGGCCGAAGGGCCTGTTTCCACACTGTAAGTAATCTAATCTAATCTTTATTCACTGTTCCCCACTTCCCTCCATAACTATTAACAAATCCCTTTTAAACAAATAGTTGTTTGTGAAGTCCAATTGTAAATGATCCACAACAAATTCTTCAGGATTAAAAGGTATTAAAGTTTATCAATACATTCAAAACCTCGGGGAATAGATCAGAACACATATACATCAAAGAAGGGAAATGAGAAAGGTTACAAAGTACTTAAAAAATTAAAGATATTAGCTCTGTGATGGCTCGACAAGATGTTCAGGTAGCAGGAGTATGTCACATTTAATTGGACAACATACTCTATTACCTGTCTTTTCATACTATCCTTTAAAGTTGTTTTTCCATGAGCAACCATATTACTAACAATAACATAATAGTAATAGCTGCACATCCATTCTAAGACATCCCATTGGAAATAGATCAGAGCAGATCTGTACATCAGTACTCCCGATATATTGTTGTGACATATTATTCCACCTTTATGTGTGTAAACAACTGGGAAGCTTGTTCTTGATGAGATGAAGGTAGGAGTCATCATCTGAAGTATCCCCTATGGTATCACCAATGATAGCCATTCAGACCTGTATTTGCGAGCAGCTTAACTGCATACTTATACACGAGTCTAGTTTCCTGATGAAGGGCTTCAGCCCAAAACTTCAATATTCCTGTTCCTTGGATGCTGCCTGACCTGCTATGCTTTTCCTGCACCACTCTAATCTTGACTCTGATCTCCAGCAACTGCAGTCCTCACTTTTGATAAGTCTAGGTTTGTCCACTGTGAAGTAATATCCCCTGGCAGGGTGATTCTAGCATACTTTTAGACTGTACCTGATCTTCCAGTCCCCAAGGTTTCATTGGCTCTCAGGTTCACATTGGCAAAAGTGAGGACTGCAGATGCTGGACATCAGACTCTAGATTAGAGTGGTGCTGGAAAAGCACAGCCAGTCAGGCAGCATCCGAGGAACAGGAAAATCAACATTTTGGGCAAAAGCCCTTCATCAGGACTCAAGTTCATATTGCTGATTGTGAGATACAGAAAATGCAACATTTGTCACAATCCAGCAGTAAGTTCTGTGACCCTATGCCTCTGGAAGGTTGGCCACCAATCTACTGCATGCACTGGTGATCTCACCTGGCACCTTCTGCCCAGTTCAAGATGTCAATAATCCAGAGCATTTTGAGAGGCTATGGTTAATGTTTTCCTTGAAACCTAAAAACTAGAGGTTATGTGTAATGTGCCTTTGGTCTTCTCACCCCAATAGTTTAAAGCAGCTTGCATTGCCCGTGCTATGAAGTGACTGTTATCATGAAGTCACTCCACCATCTACATTTGCTCCCATTCAGAGAATGCTTCCTGAACCAAGGTCCTGGAAATCGACAATACAGTGAGCTCCCGTATAGGGAATAGCTTCCACTTTGTGAAATTGCCCTTAATTTGTGGTAGGTGCAGGAGTGGGGAATGAAATCAATCTGAAATTGCTGCAAGGGTTCCTTTCTGTCCCTAGTGTGACCTAATTCGTGAACACAACAATGGTGAAAGTCAGGACTGTAGGCTACACACACTGAACAGGCTTTACAGCTGGATGCCAGACGAGCAAACTACAATGTGTCTGCCTGCATATTCCCCTCTCACAGAATTGGATTTTGAATAAGCCTTAAAGTTGTGGATGTAATTATCCTCACCACCCCTTTCCCAACCATTTGGAGAATAGTTTTTTGCAAAGGTGCACTGGCTAGAGCCAATCAAGCCCACAGTTCCAAAATGTCTAACATTCAGTCACAGCATTCCGAGCAAACCTTGAGTCAAAGGGGTAGAAAATTCCTACCAGTCATCAACCTCACAAGTTACAACAGCCAGTTCTTTCTGCTGGGCTCAGAGTGGGAATAAGTAATTTTACAGTCATCTAGATGCTTTGGCGTGTATCACAGATTCGACAAACCATCTTTCATTTTGTATGCCTTGTCCTGATAAACATCTCGACCTTGATGAATTCCTTCACAGAAACTCACTCTAATTCAGTAACCCAGAATGTGCAGTACTGGGACTCACATGAATAGCTGAGGTTAGACAGCAGAGGTTCCATTAGTATCTTGATCTTTAGGGTACTGCTTTGAAACAAAAAGGGCCACTCAGCCAATAGAGCCAGCCACTGGAGTAATGATCAGTTTGTGGTATGAGTATTTCATGAGTGCCTGTACACACATATATATATTTCACTGCTCAGGAGGTAGTCAACAGATGGTGGTCACACCCTGAATATTGTTTCTCAGTGAGAACACTGCACGTGTGCTACTTGTGCTTTCACCACATGTCTGCAACGTGGCCAGATGGTGGTGAACTGCCTCCTTGAATCCTGTAGTGTTTGGGGTATAAAACACCCACGACGCTGTTTGGAAGGGGATTCCAGCATCAATGAAGGAATAGCAATATACTTCCACATCAAAATGGTGTGAGGCTTGGAGGAGACCTTGTGTGCAATGGTATTCCTCATGCATTTGCTGTCCTGTTCTTCTAGATGGTAGCAATAATAATTTTTGAGGTACTGTGGGAGGAGCCTCTGTGAGTGACTGTAGTTCATGTTATAGATGGTAGACACTGCTGTGTGTTTGCTTCAGTGAAAGGTGTGAATATTGGATGTGAGACATGGGGTGCCACAAATGAGACTCCAGAATGGTATGATGCATCTTTGGTACCAGGGACAAGAATGTTTCAGAGCAGCATACAAAGTCAGTGTTGTGTATATGTATCAGTGACATAGTTTTTTTTAAAAAGTGTCCTGCAAGCAGAATAAAGAAAGTTCAAACATAAAAGTAAAAAGTAGGACCTCAAAGATAGTAATCACAGGATAAGTACAAGTTCTATTTTATGTACATAGAAGAAATAACAGGATATAGTTATATTCATGCTTGAAGAAATGGTCTAGGAAAAAGGGAGTACGGGCAGGACAGATGGGCTGCATCCAGGCAGGGCTAGGACCAATGTCTGGGTTAGGGGTGTATGTACTACCTGAGTTGGGAGATGGAGGAGGTTGAAACAAGGATAGAAGCAAAGAGACAGAACAGATGCAAAAGTGGAAGGCAGAAAAAAAAGAGAACAACAAATGGGGCCCTGGTGCAACATAAAGCTAAGACAATTGTAACAGCTGAGTGTATTCGGCAATACAGTGGATGAATTAGCAGTACAGACACACAGTTATATAGTTGCAATTGCAGAATCATGGCTGCAGGGTGACCAAGGATGGGAACTTACTATCCAAGGCTATTCATTATTTAGGAAGGACAGACAGAAAGGGAAAGCAATAAAAACAGTTGATGCTGAAACCTGAAACCAAAACAGAAATTGCTGGAAAATCTTAGCGGGTCTAGATTAGATTAGATTAGATTAGATTAGATTACTTACAGTGTGGAAACAGGCCCTTCGGCCCAACAAGTCCACACCGCCCCGCCGAAGCGCAACCCACCCATACCCTTACATTTACCCCTTACCTAACACTACAGGCAATTTAGCATGGCCAATTCACCTGACCTGCACATCTTTGTGACTAGCAACACCTGTAGGAAGATACGGAGTTGGTGTTGAGTCTAATGACCCTTTTCTCAGAACTGGCTGAGGAGGCATCACTAGATTCGAAATGTTAACTGCTTTCTCTCCACATAAAGGGAAAGGAAGTGGTATATGGTTGCTAGTAAAAGGTAGTAATCAATGCAATAGTGAAGAAAGCTATTGGCTTGGAAAATTATGATGTGAAATCTGTATGGGTGGAGAATGAGAACACAAAAAGGCAGAAAGTGTTGGGATGTCGATAGAACCCCAAAAGTTGAGGAGATTTAAGGGAAGGTATTAATGCATGCAATAAGGGTACAACTGTAATCATTGGTGATTTTAATGTACGTAGATTGGACAAGCCAAACTAGCAATGATATTGCAGAAGAAAATACGATGGTTTTACAACGAATACTTCAAGGAATTTTTGAGATATGTCTCTTGATTAAGGTTAAAATATAAGCCATAGCTATTAATTTAACTTGGGGCAGTGTTTGTAGAGGAATAAGACGGTGTTATTTTCTGGGTCTGTAGATTGTGAAGGAGCAAAAATGGCCTTTGCAGTGATAGTACTTCTTGTCAGATGTGGGAGTTTAAAGAGAGTTTAAGGGTTACTGCGGATTATATCTGCCATAAATGCTGTTGGATGCGAATTTTATCAGATCGAGTGGATCAGTTGGAGAGACAGATAGAAGCGATGAGGAATTTGCAACAGCAACAGTATGTGATGGATGGCAGTTATAGGAAGGGGGGGAAGTCTCAGATACACTCACATAGATGGGTTAACTCCAGGAAGGATGAGAGAGGTGGGCACCTAGGGCAGGAGTCTTTTGTGGATATACCCAATTCAAACAGGTATGCTGTTTTGGAAAATGTAGGGGGTGATGGATTCACAGGGGAACATAGCACGAACAGCCAAGTTTCTGGTATTGAGACTGGCTCTAATGCAACGAGGGGTATGTCAGCATCGAAGAGATCAGTTGTGTTAGGGGATTCTGTAGTCCGAGGTATAGACAGACGTTGCTGTGGCCAGCAGAGAAAAAGCAGAATGGTGTGTTGTTTCCCTGGTGCCAGGATCAACGATGTCTCAGAGAGGGTGCAGAATGTTCTCACGAGGGTGCGGGGCCAGCAGGAGGTCATTGTCCACATTGGAACCAACAATATAGGAAGGGAAAAGGTTGAGATTCTGAAGGGAGATTACAGAGAGTTAGGCAGAAATTTTAAAAGGAGGTCCTCAAGGGTAGTAATATCTGGATTACTCCCAGTGCTACGAGCTAGTGAGGGCAGGAATAGAAGGATGGAGCAGATTAATGCATGGCTGAGGAGCTGGTGTATGGGAGAAGGATTCACATTTTTGGATCATTGGAAATCTCTTTTGGGGTAGAAGTGACCTGTACGAGAAGGACGGATTGCACCTAAATTGGAAGGGGACTAATATACTGGGAGGCAAATTTGCTAGAAACTGCTTGGGAGGATTTAAACTAGTAGGAGGGGAGGGGTGTGACCCAGGGAGATAGTGAGGAAAGAGATTGATCTGAGACGGGTACAGCTGAGAACAGAAGTGAGTCAAAGAGTCAGGGCAGGCAGGGACAAGGTAGGACTGATAAATTAAACTGCATTTATTTCAATGCAAGGGGCCGAACAGGGAAGGCAGATGAACTCAGGGCATGGTTAGGAACATGGGACTGGGATATCATAGCAATTACGGAAACATGGCTCAGGGATGCGCAGGAATGGCAGCTTAATGTTCCAGGATATAAATGCTACAGGAAGGATAGAAAGGGAGGCAAGAGAGGAGAGGGAGTGGCATTTTTGATAAGGGATGGCATTACAGCTGTGCTGAGGGAGGATATTCCCGGAAATACATCCAGGGAAGTTATTTGGGTGGAACTGAGAAATAAGAAAGGGATGATCACCTTATTGGGATTGTATTATAGACCCCCAAATAGTCAGAGGGAAATTGAGAAGGAAACTTGTAAGGAGATCTCAGCTACCTGTAAGAATAATAGGGTAGCTATGGTAGGGGATTTTAACTTTCCAAACATCGACTGGGACTGCCATAGTGTTAAAGGTTTAGATGGAGAGGCATTTGTTAAGTGTGTACAACAAATGTTTCTGATTCAGTATGTGCAAAACTTGACTTACTCTTGGGAAATAAGGCAGGGCAGGTGATTGAGGTGTCAGTGGGGGAGCACTTTGGAGCCAGCGACCATAATTCTATTTGTTCTAAAATAGTGATGGAAAAGGATAGACCAGATCAAAAAGTTGAAGTCCTAAATTGGAGAAAGGCCAATTTTGATGGTATTAGGCAAGAACTTAAAGCTGATTGGAGGCAGATGTTCGCAGGTAAAGGGACGGCTGGAAAATGGGAAGCCTTCAGAAATGAGATAACAAGAATCCAGAGAAAGTATATTCCTGTCAGGGTGAAAGGGAAGGCTGGTAGGTATAAGGAATGCTGGATGGCTAAAGAAATTGAGGGTTTGGTTAAGAAGAAGAAGAAAGCATATGTCAGGTATAAACAGGATAGATCGAGTGAATCCTTAGAGTATAAAGGAAGTAGGAGTAAACTTAAGAGGGAAGTCAGGAGGGCAAAACGGGGACATGAGATAGCTTTGGCAAATAGAATTAAGGAGAATCCAAAGGATCTTTACAAATATATAAAGGACAAATGGGGAACTAGGGAGAGAATAGGGCCCCTCAAAGATCAGCAAGACGGCCTTTGTGTGGAGCCACAGAAAATGGGGGAGATACTAAATGAATATTTTGCATCAGTGTTTACTGTGGAAAAGGATATGGAAGATATAGACTGTAGAGAAATAGATGGTGACATCTTGCAAAATGTCCAGATTACAGAGGAGGAAGTGCTGGATGTTTCGAAATGGTTAAAAGTGGATAAATCCCAGGACCTGATCAGGTGTACCCGAGAACTCTGTGGGAAGCTAGAGAAGTGATTGCTGGAAGACTGGAGGTTGGCAAATGTGGTGCCACTGTTTAAGAAGGGTGGTAAAGACAAACCAGGAAACTATAGACTGGTGAGCCTGACCTCAGTGGTGGGCAAGTTGTTGGAGGGAATCCTGAGGGGCAGGATGTACATGTATTTGGAAAGGAAAGGACTGATTCAGGATAGTCAACGTGGCTTTGTGCATGGGAAATCATGTCTCACAAACTTGATTGAATTTTTTGAAGAAGTAACAAAGAAGATTGATGAGGGCAGAGCAGTAGATGTGATCTATATGGACTTCAGTAAGGCGTTCGACAAGGTTCCCCATGGGAGACTAATTAGCAAGCTTAGATCTCATGGAATACAGGGAGAACTAGCCATTTGGATACAGAACTGGCTCAAAGGTAGAAGACAGAGGGTGGTGGTGGAGGGTTGTTTTTCAGACTGGAGGCCTGTGACCAGTGGAGTGCCACAAGAATCATTGCTGGGCCCTCTACTTTTTGTCATTTACATAAATGATTTGGATGCATGCATAAGAGATACAGTTAGTAAGTTTGCAGATGACACCAAAATTGGAGGTGTATTGTTCTAACATTAAATGTGTCAAATAAACAATATTATTGTGTATCATCATTAAAAATCAATTCTCAGTTCTTTTGCTGAATATAATGGCACCCCAGATGGGACCTCGATTAGAAGTGAGTTAGTTGTTCTGAGATAGAATCCCTCTGAATCTGATATTCCGTGAGATTTTGCCTGAGGCAGTAGTTAAGAGGACAGCTGTCCCATGCAAAGGCCAGAAGTTCAATTACATCGATTTGGAATAGAAAAGGTTAAAACTGAATTGTTCTTTAAATAATAAAGCTAACAGGTGTTTACTCCTAATCCAGCAAACGATTGTTTCCCTTGTGTATTTGGGATAGGTCAGGTAAACACTGAAAATCAGTAGAGGCCAAGTGGGATTAGCACTGGACAATACTGAAAACCACACCCTCAGACCAATCCACCCCCCTATATCCTGTAGGATCTTTTTGATAATGGCAGAGAAAAGTACTAGGGTAGAGAATTGGACCGTTTGGAAAATAAATTCAGAAAATATATCAATAAGAAAAAGTGGTCCATATGGGCAGAATTTTGTTGCAATGATAAAACTGGATCAGGATTCCGACAGCAGAAGTATTGGGATGATCTTAGGAAAACTGAAGGGAAGCGGGGTTCCAAACTTAAGAAGGTTACAGCGATAATGTACTATTTAGGGAAGTTATTAGGGGAAGAGCAGGAGTTAAAAACTGTCGATAACGAACTATTGGAATTAAAGCTGAAAAATGCCACTCAGGACCAGAGGAATCAGCCAAAGCTGTTCCACATGGGGCAATTCCACTCCCAATGTGAATGAACATATCAGGATACTCAGCGCGCAGTGGTAGAGAGAGGCCGCTGAGAAAGAAATAAAATAATTGAGAAATAAATGTGCAGATTTGCAAGCAGACCAGGCAGACAGAAAAAAAAGACAGGCAGCCATAGATCATACCAAGTGCCTGCAGAAGATCAATAAATTAAAAGCATGTGGAATACTGTGGAAATGGAATAATATGCGCATGCGGAGAGGTTAGGGAAAAGATGAACAAGGGATAGACTGGGATGAGCTCAGGGAAGACGCGCAGCAATACGCCAGCAGCAAGGAGGATTGGGGGACCCACCCGTACATTTCCCAAAGGAGTCCGCTCCTGCGAACACAGCCCCCCACCCCCAGTCACAATGAACCTGATTATAAGTGAAAGATGGTTCGGGAACACAAAGCTCTGGCAATCACATACACCACCCCATTTATAGTGGTACAGTTAGCAGAGATCGCTAAAGCAATTCCTGAATTTGACCATCAGCTCATCTGTTTGTGTTCTTTGAGACGGTCAGGTAGCAGAATGTTTTATGTGGGCTGGACAAGAGAGGAGGTATAACTCACTATAATGTGTTCAAAACAGTCAGTGCACTCTACAATCCCAGCACCACTAAATGTAGGAGATGGAACCCTCACTAGTATGAAAACAGTGACCCTAACTGCAATGGGCTATTAAAAGGGAGACCCCGTAGACTAGTTAAACAAGTGTGGGCTAAATAGAGGGAACTCCCAACTGCCTTTGCCAGTTGCCTATGGGTGCACTTTACAGGAGTCTGCGGTGACTTAGACAGCAGTCAGTTATCCGAGGCTGACTCAGCTAAATGGGACTCTAATTTTCCATGCCACCAAGGAGAGCAGTAAGGCCTGTGTGAATTTTGACCCCACAGAGCCAGGCCACAATGAGGCATAGTTGCTGAGGAGAATGTCCCCGGTTTGGGAGGAAGAAGCTCATGAATTGAATAAAGAACAAGGTAGAGAAAGGAGGAAAAATGCTTCCTTTCCAAACCTCCAACCAGGGTCTGGGGTGGAGAAATGAAGAAAGGGTGCGGGGGGGGAAGAGAGGTGAGGGGGACTCTTACCCAAGGAACCCAATTCCACCATAAACAGCCCCAGGGAGAGATAGGTGGAACACTTGGCAACCAGCACAGTACTGCCACAGCTGACACACAAGGGACTATGCATGAGAATGTCGAGCCCATGCGTGACTGCACCCACAGCCACAGGGACCACTGACCGCAACAGGACTAAGAGGTGATAGATGGATTCACCAACTCACGTTGAAGGTCCAATTTGGCAGGCTTGTGGACACTAATCAACCCATGTACTCCCCACTCCCAGCCTATGAGGCATCCGCATGACATTGTCACTCTTCTGCTTCCCCAGTGTGGGTATGCAACATGATGTGCGATAGTGTAGGTAGACCACTAGTCAACAGTGAGCTAAGAGGCTACTCTACAGAATTTCTTCACGATACTAGAGGTTCCTACACAATCCTGAATACCTTGAGATTTAATGACCAACACAGCCACTCTTATCACTTTAATATGTATGGTGGTTGACACTGTTCTAGAATAAATTACAAGACCAAGGACACCCTTGATATGTCCTGCTGAACACCTTGTCATAGCCCTTCTTCATCGTCACTTGTCTTAAATCATTGGTTGTCATGACCACCTCATTTCAGTCTTCCCTGACCACTTCATGGTTGGGTCATTTCAACCACCCTAACCCCTACCACTAGAAACTGAGGTTGCAACCTACCAGACCTCTAAATTCGACTCAACATTCCACATGGGATTCACATTCCTATGCTTTTCTTTGTCATTTGTTTTTGAAAAAAAAATGGGGCGAGGGTTAGGACATATACATCATAGACATTACATTAGTTCAAAACTATTCAGATATTGGACCAAGATAACAACGGAAACGATGTTGATCTCTGTTCAGGACAACCATGACTGAACAAGACACAATCAAGATATACCTCATCGGGATCATAATCATTATTGGGAAATACATGCGTGAACTGTCAAACAAACTAAATCTGGAGGCTTCACTCAACTTACAGTCTCCCCGAACTTACTGACACTTGTAAATGTTTGACTAGACTTCGTGAATCTTAGTTGCCATTGTGCATAAAATGTTCAGTAATATCGTTTCTCTTTTTGCAATTTTATAACATTGATTGACCTTTCCATTTTATTCATTTTTTTTGTATTCAGCCACTTCACCAATATATACAGGGGGTATTCACCGGGTTTACAATGTTTGAGTTTTCGTTATGAAAATCTTTTTCCAAGTTTTTCTCATGGTTTAATAACGTTTCTTTCGATATAAATTTTTTGTATTTGTTAGTTTTTTTATTTTTGTGTAGTTTTATTATGAATTTGATCTGTATTTGCCCATTTCTCCTTTTTTTAGTTTGCTTGATTCTCATATGTCATCTGTAAGTGTCGTGGTTTGAGTATATATTATGCTTTGCTTGAACTTGGATGATTGTGTACTTGCCACACAAGAGTTTGGTCTTTTATTATATGATCCATCATGCTTCGCGTTCAGGATCAAGAGGAGGGACTCTGGCTCAACAGATCACTCAAAATGATAAATTTATGACGAATTTGATAAAGTGGACAAGGACTAAAATATGCTGGGAAATGAAGCCAGCCTTGGTTAAAGTGACTGTGTCAATCCACACGCTGCAGAATCCAGACAGGCTGCAGCTACCTCCAGACAGTTTGCAAACAAACCTGGTAGCTGCAGACCTTACAATAAATACCCGAAAATGGGTTTGAATGTGTCAATGGGATGTTGCCCTCAACACAATCAGAAACGTTGAGGTGTGTACCAGACACAGAGGTGCCTCCGCACCCTTATTTGGAGGAGGCTACGTGTACTCAGCACCTCCAGTAATGTTATCAGCATGCCAACACCCAGTTGGGTCCAATTGATCATGACGATTACATCTAATTGATCCATTGGAGAATACTCAAGACGCTCCCAAAAGGGCACAAAGACTTTGAAATATAAGAGTCATTGCCACAGGAGTGGTAACTCGAGCAGTAACTGGAGAGTGGTAATTCAAGAATAACCACTGAAAGAGAAGACATCCCTAACACCTTTGGGAGCAGACCACATGACATCATCACATGGAGCCCAGCCAAGTTCTAGTGTGGTAGTATACAATTATGCAAAATTAAGGTAAAGTATAAGATGGTTTGTTTATAGTATTCTTTATTGTTCTAATATTAATTGTGTTAAATAAACAAGTATTATTGTGCATCAATATTATGAGTCGACTCTCAGTTCTTTTGCTGAATAAAAGAATTTAAACACACTGTATGGCAGGCTCAACTCAGAACAAGCTAGACTGGATACACCACAACGAAAAAGGATTTATTAACAAATAATGGGATTTCTGAACAAGGAAGTGATAACTCTAATCAAGCACAGTTCTATCAAGCTTTAGATGATACCTTGGATGAAACAGTTCTTTCTTACAGATAGGCATTATTTTCCAGATTGAGTAACGAACTGCAGTCTTGTGCTATTTGCAAGTGGTTTTGTAAGATGAAAAGACTTCTACTGGTGGGGGTTCTTAATTCAATGATTAAAGATCATTGTCAATAGGGTAAATTGGGATTTTTAGAATATAGAACTGTATAGCACAGTACAGGCCCTTTGGCCCTCGATGCTGTGCCAACCTTTTACCCTATTCAAAGATCAAAATAACCAACATGCCCTACATTTTACTATAAACTGTGTGCCTGTCCAAGAGTTGCTTAAATGTCCCTAATTGTATCTGACTCTACTGCCACTGCTGGCAGTCCATTCCACACACGCACCACTCTCTGTGTAAAGAACCTACCTCTGACATCTCCCCTAAACCTTCCTCCAATCACCTCAAAATTATGCCCCCTCATGATAGATATTTCCACCCTGGGAAAACGTCTCTGCTATCCACTCTATCTATGCCTCTCAATATTCTTTACACCTCTATCAAGTTCCTCTCACCCTTCTTCCTTTCAATGAGAAAAGCCCTAGCTCCCTCAACCTTTCTTCATGACATGCGCTCCAGTCCAGGCAGCATCCTGGTAAATTTCCTCTGTACCCTCTCTAAAGCTTCCATATCCTTTCTATAAGGAGGCGACCAGAAGAGAACACAATATTACAATATTCCAAGTGTGGTCTAACTGGGGCTTTGTAGAGCTGCAGCATAACCTTGCGATTCTTAAACTCAATCCCCTGCTAATGAAAGTCAAACACCATACGCGTTATTACACAACCCTGTCAACTTGAGTGGCAACTTTGAGGAATGACCTGCCCCTCTCAAAGCTGTGCTGACTATCTCTAATCAAGCTATGCTTTTCCAAATAATCATAAACCCTATCAGTCAGAATCCTCTCCTCTGATGTAAGACTGACTGAAAGGAAAATATTGTAGACGAGAAGACTGAGATACAGACTATTAGACTTGAAACGATTGAGGCTAGTAAGAAGGAGGTGTTATCAATTCTAGAAGGTGTGAGAGTAGGTAAGTCCCCTGGGCCAGGTGAGATTTATCCGAGGATTCTCTGGGAAGCAAGGGTGGAGATGGCGGAGACTTTGGCTATGATCTTTGAGTCCTCATTGTCTACAGGTTTAATACCAGCGGACTGGAGGATTGTAAATGTTGTGCCCTTGTTCAAGAAGGGCAGTAGAGATGACCCAAGTAATTATAGACCAGTGAGCCTTATGTCTGTTGTAGGGAGAGTTTTGGGAAGGATTATAAAAGATAAGATTTATAATCATCTAGCAAGCAACAATTTGATTGCAGATAGTCAGCATGATTTTGTCAAGGGCAGGTCATGTCTCACAAAACTCAGAGTTTTTTGAGAAGGTGACCAAGTATGTAGATGATGGTAGGGCAATTGACGTGGTGTACATGGACTTCAGTTTCACATGGTAGGCTTTTGGAGAAAACGTGGAGACATGCAATTAAGGGCGATTTAGCTGTTTGGATTAGAAAATGGCTTTCTGTAAGAAGGCAGCAAGTGGTGATTGATGGAAAATATTCAGCCTAGAGTCCAGTTACTAGTGGTGGGCCACAAAGATCTGTTTTGGACTACTGCCGTTTGTCATTTTTATAAATGACTTGGACACAGGCATAGGTTGGTGGGTAAGTTTGCAGATGACACTAAAGTCGGTGGAGTGGTGGACAGTGTGGAAGAATGTTGCAGGTGCATTGTATAAATTGCAGAATTGGGCTGAAAGGTGGCAAATGGGAGTTCAATGCAGATAAATGTGAGGTGATTCACTTTGGGAAGAATAACAGGAAGGCAGAATACTGGGTCAATGGAAAGATTCTGGGTAGTCTGGATGTGCAGAGAGATCTTGGTGTCCATGCATAGATCCCTGAAGTTGCCACCCAGGTTGATAGTGCTGTTAAGAAGGCATACGGTGTTAGGTTTTATTGGCAAAGGGATTGCGTTCCGGAGCTGTGATGTCATAAACTATACAAAACACTAGTGCAGCCTCACTTGGAATATTGTGTACAGTTCTGGATGCCCCATTACAGGAGGAAAAGGAAGCATTGGAAAAGGTGCAGAGGAGATTTACCAGGATGTTGCCTGGTCTGGAGCAAAGATCATATGAGGAAAGGCTGACGGACTTGGGTCTATTCTCATTGAAGAGAAGGCGACTAAGAGGGGATTTAATAGAGACATTCAAGATGATCAGAGGATTAGACAGGGTGGACAGTGAGAGTCTTTTTCCTAAGGTGATGATGTCAGCTTGTACAATTTAAAACTGCTGTCAGAGACAGGTTCTTTATTCAGAGAGTGGTAAGGGTGTAGAATGATCTGCCTACCAGCATAGTTAACTCAGCCACATTAGGGGCATTTAAACAGTCCTTGGATAAGCATATGGATGATGATGTGATAATATAGGGATATGGGCTTAATTAGTTCACAGGTCAGCATAACATTGAGGGCTGAAGGACCTATTCTGCGCGGTATTGTTCTATATCTGCAATTCCTAGGATTATCCCTACTCCCTTTCTTGAACAAAGGAATAACTTTTGCCACTCTTCAATCAGCTGGTACTACTCCACTAGACAGTGAGCACGCAAAGACCATTACCAAAGGCACAGCAATCTCTTCCCTCGCTTCCATTATAACTTTAGGTATATCCCATGTGGGCCAGGGACTTATCTATCCTCATGTTTTTTTCCAAATTTCCAGCATATCCTCCTTCATAACATCAACCTGTTTGAGCGTATCAGCCTGTTTCATGCTGTCCTCAGAATTGACAAGGTCCCTCTCACTAGTGAATACTGAAGCTAATTATTCATTAAGGACTTCCCCTAAATCCTCCGATTCCAGACACACTATCCCTGATCAGCTCTACCCTCACTCTGGCCATCCTCTTGCTCCCCTCATAAGCGCAGAATGCCTTGGGGTTTTCCTTAATCCTACCTGCTAAGATCCCTCATGCCTCCTTCTAGCGCTCCTAAGTCCATTCTTCAGTTCCTTCTTTGCTACCTTATAACCTTATACAGCCCTGTCTGTGATCCTTACTTCCTCAACCTTAAGTAAGCTTCCTTCATCCTCTTGACTAGATGTTCCACATCTCCTGTCATCCAAGGTTCCTTCACCCTACCATCCCTTCCTTGCCTCAGTGGGACAAACCTATCCAGCGCTCGCAGCAAACTCCATATTTCTGTTGTGATTGCCCTGAGAATATCTGTTCCCAATTTATGCTCTACAGTTCCTACCTAATGGTATTGTAATTCCCCCTCCCCCAAGTAAATACTTCCCATACCGTCTGCACCTATCCCTCTCCATGACTATAGTAAAGGTCAGGAAGTTGAGATCACTAACACCAAAATGCTCTCTCCCACCCAGGCATCTGATATCTGACTTGGTTCATTGCACCAAATCCAATATGGCCTACCCTTTAGTCAACCTATCTACATATTGAGTCAGGAATCCTTCCTGGATACACCTGACAAAAATCTGCTCCACCAAACTGTTTGCACTAAGGAGGTTTCAATCAATATTAGGGAAGTTTAAGTCACCCATAACAATAACCTTGTTACTTCTGCACCTTTACAAAATCTGCCTCCCAATCCACTTTGTTGCTACTAGGGGGTCTGTAGAAAACTCCTAATAAAGTTACTGCTCCTTTCCTGTTTCTGACTTCCACCCATACTGACTCAGTGGACAAACACACCTCGAGGACTTCTCTTTCTGCAGCTATGATACTATCCATGATTAGCAATACCAGCACCCCACCTCTTTTAACTCCCTCCCTATTCCTTTTGAAACATCTAAACCCTGGAACATCCAATAACCATTCGTGCCCCTGTGATATCCAAGCCTCTGCAATGACCACAACATTGTAGCTCCAAGTAGTGATTTATGCTCTCACATCATCACCCTTATTTCTGTTAAAATAGACACACTTCAATTCCATCACACTAACTGCAACTTTGCCCTATCAACTGTCTATCCTTCTTCACACACTGTCTGTCTATTCACCAGCTACCCCTTCTTCTGATTTTAGCTCCCACCCTCCTGCCAAACTAGTCTAAACCCTCCCAAAGAGTTCTAGGAAACCTCCTGCCCAGGATTTTGGAACCCCTCCAGTTCAGGTGCAGTCCGTGGAAGGATTGTGGAAATACTTTTATTTCTCTAAAGGTAAACATGCAGGTTGAGTCTGTGATTAAGAAAGCGAATGCAATGTTGTCTCTTATCTCAAGAGGGTTGGAATATAAAAGCAGAGATGTACTACTAAGACTTTATAAAGCTCTGGTTAGGCCCCATTTGGAGTACTGTGTCCAGTTTTGGTCCCCACACCTCAGGAAGGACATACTGGCACTGGAACGTGTCCAGCGGAGATTCACACGGATGATCCCTGGAATGACAGGTCTAGCATATGAGGAACGGCTGAGGATACTGGGATTTTATTCGTTGGAGTTTAGAAGATTAAGGGGAGATCTAATAGAGACGTACAAAATAATACATGGCTTTGAAAAGGTGGATGCTAGAAAATTGTTTCTGTTAGGCGAGGAGACTAGGACCCGTGGACACAGCCTTAGAATTAGAGGGGGTCATTTCAGAACGGAAATG
The DNA here is from genome assembly GCF_047496795.1 of Chiloscyllium punctatum. Lineage (NCBI taxonomy): Eukaryota > Metazoa > Chordata > Chondrichthyes > Orectolobiformes > Hemiscylliidae > Chiloscyllium > Chiloscyllium punctatum. The sequence goes on from NC_092739.1 coordinate 3,281,655, forward strand.
CGGAGACATTTCTTCAGCCAGAGAGTGGTGGGTCTGTGGAATTCATTGCCACGGAGTGCAGTGGAAGCCGGGACGCTAAATGTCTTCAAGGCCGAGATTGATAGGTTCTTGTTGTCTAGAGGAATTAAGGGCTACGGGGAGAACGCTGGCAAGTGGAGCTGAAATGCGCATCAGCCATGATTGAATGGCGGAGTGGACTCGATGGGCCGAATGGCCTTACTTCCACTCCTATGTCTTATGGTCTTATGGTCTTATGAACTTTTCAAAAAGGAATGGGAAATATATTCATAAAAGGAAATATTTGCAAGGCTGTGGGGAAAGAGGCAGACGTAGGACTGACTACACAGGGACATGATGAGGGGAACGGTCATTTTTCTCTGATTAATTTTATGTATTGGATCGGAATGAAATGTTGAATTCATCGGAATAATACAAAACCGACATTGTATATTGTTTTTATTTGACCAGCTGGAGTTCATCACGTTACATACGCCAGTTGTTGCAATTAGTGGCAAGACAACCAGCGAAAGAAAGCAGCCAAAGCGATCGCAAGATGACATGGAGCTAGTTCAATACTCAATATCCACCAGTCTTGAAGTGTAGCAACTGAGCAAACCTGGATTTTAGTGAATAACAATTGTGATCGTGACATATTGGACTCAGCGAGAGCACAGAGAAGGGAAAAAAACCCAGAAAAATATACGATAACATTTATTCTTAAACGAGAATTCAGCACCACGGCTGTACAGAAAAAGGTCATCTTTGACGCAAAGTGTCATCGGAAATACATGACTACCAGGTAGATGGTTATTATGCGAAGCGTCGATTCTTCCCTGTGAATGTTGGTTTATAATTATATTACACAACAACGGCAGACAAGGGGGAAAATGCCAAAATGGGATCATCCTCGGGAAAACCGCTTAACTGCATGCCTCATTCAAACTGTGTTACTTTTGGGGGTTTGTCAGGTTACCCTGTCAAACAGATTGCGTTTGTCTGTAGAGGAGGGACAACCCCCGGAGACTGTTGTGGGGGATATCAGCATCGCCTTCCCCAGTGAGGCATCAACTGGTGGCTACTTCATCTCGGAAGGCGAAGAGTCGGTTGTTCTCCGCGACCTGAAAGTGGACGGGGCCAGCGGGGTTATAAAGACAGCCAGAGTACTGGACCGAGAGACCAGGGACCGCTACCAGTTCGTGGCGGTGACCGTGAGCGGGCACATGGTGACGGTGGAGATCACGGTCACGGACATCAATGACCATAGCCCGGTCTTCCCGAGGGACACGGTGCAGCTCAACATCTCGGAGCTGACCCCGAACGGGACACGGTTTCGGCTGGAGCCAGCCTGGGACCCGGACACGGGCACCTTCAGCGTGCAGAGCTACACGATCACGGCGGGGAACCCGGGGCTCTTTCAGCTGCGGCCCGGTAACGGACTCACCCGGGTCGAGCTGGTGCTGGGCGGCCTCCTGGACCGGGAGAACAGGGAGTATTACTCACTCACTGTGCAGGCTTCAGACGGGGGCACTCCGCCGAGGACGGGCACCATGCAGCTGGTTGTCCGAGTGCTGGACGAGAACGACAACCCGCCCCGCTTCGAGCGGACCGAGTATGAAGCGTGGGTCCGGGAGGATGCGGTACCGGGGACCCGGATTATCCGGCTGCAGGCCAGCGACCCGGACCAGGGCACCAACGGCTTCGTCACGTACGAGATCGACCGCAGACGCAGCGGGCCGAGCGGCCGGTTCGCCATCGAGAGCCGGAGCGGCGAGGTGCGGCTCCGCGGGCCACTCGACCGGGAGCGGCGGCCCCGCTACCAGCTGGTGATCCGGGCCTGCGACCACGGCTCCCCAGCCGGCCTCGGGAGAGCCTTTCTGTCGGTGAGGCTGCTCGACGTCAACGACAACCGGCCGTCCATCAGCATCGTGTACCTGAGTCCGAGTGGCCGGGCCGAGGTGTCGGAGGGAGCGGCCCCGGGGCAGCCGGTGGCCAGGGTTTCGGTGGGTGACCCGGACCTGGGAGAAGGCGGCGAGCTGCGAGTCTGGCTCCACGACGACGACGGCGACATCGAGGGGCCGAGCGTCGGTGGCAGCTTCGAGCTGCGACACACCCCGCTCGCCTCCATCTTCCTGCTGAGCGTCAACCGCCGCCTGGACCGCGAGCGCCGCCGCGCGCACCACCTCACCGTGCTCGCCTCCGACTCCGCGCGCCCGCCGCTAACCTCGCGGCGCTCGCTGCAGCTGCACGTGGCCGACGTCAACGACAACGCCCCCGCCTTCGAGCGCGAGGTGTATGAGGCGCACGTGGCCGAGGGCCCACTTCCCGCCAGCATCCGGGCCTCGCTGCTGCAGGTGAGCGCGCGGGACCCGGATGCCGGCGCCAACGGCACGGTTAGGTACGCCATCTTGGCGGAGGGAGCGCCGCCTGTTAGGGTCGACCCGCTGACGGGCTGGATCAGCGCCGCCGCGTGCCTGGATCGCGAGAGCCACGAGGTGATCCGCCTCTCGGTGGTCGCCCGGGATCTCGGTGAGCCGCCCCTCTCCTCCACCGCCAGCGTCCTGCTGCACGTCGACGATGTGAACGACAACGAACCGGCCTTCGAGCGGCAGCTCTACACCGCGACCGTGCGGGAGCACACGGAGCCCGGCACCTGCTTCCTTCAGGTGAGACCGATCTCCCCAATGTAAAGGAGACCGCATCGGGAGGAATGGATGCAAAAAAATGACAGAATGTTAGTAAAGTTTCTATGATGGGCTTGCAGGGGCAGAGTCAGGGAACACAAGTTTACAGTCTATAGGCTTAGCAAAGAAAGAACCCTCCAAGATTCTAGGCCCTGAGGGCGATATTAGTACAAATCCAGGACAGGCCAAGTGCTGGACTGACTAAGTTGGTGTTTAAATTGCATGCAGAGCAGTGAGTCTGTTATCTCTGATAGGGTGGGCCAGCATCTGAGGCAATCTGGCTCGCAATTCCCACTATATGGGGCCTGTATTGTGAAGCCATCCTCAAGGCCAGGCATGCCTGAAACGTACGTCAATGAGGTGCTAGAATTGCAACATGCTTGGGTGATTTAAACAAGACTGTCCTTAGTATCAGCAGACATGCGAAGCATAAACCCCACCAAGCACAACCACATCCTCCCTCATGGTTCCTCAGGTAACTATAGGCCAGTTAGCTTAACACCTGGAGTCGGGAAAATGCCGCAGACTATCCTTAAATAAGTAATAGTGAGACATTGGATGGAAAAGGTTCTATTAGGCAGACCCATCATGGTGGATTCAGAATGGGAAGGTAGTGTTTGACAAACTTACCAGAGTTTTTTGAGGATGTAACAAGCATGTTAGTTGAAGGGGATTAGGTGGATGTTGTATACTTGGATTTCCAGAATGCATTCAATAAGGTGCTGGATAAAAGACTCATCGGTAAGATAAGAATGCATGGAGTTGCAGTGAGTGTACTAGCATGGGTAAAGGACTGGTTAATCAATAGAAAGTAGAGCGTTGGGATAAATAGGTGTTACTCTGGTTAGGGATCAGTGGTGCACGGAGTGCCCCAGGAGTCTGTTTTGGGCCTGTAACTGTTCATGATATATATAAATATCATGGGAAAGGGTACTGAGGGATAGGATTTACGAGTATCTGGAAAGACACTGCTTGATTAGGGACAGCCAGCACGGATTTGTGAAGGGTAGGTCTTGCCTTACAAGTCTTATTGAATTCTTCGAGGAGGTGACCAAGCATGTGGATGAGGGTAGAGCAGTGGATGTAGTGTACATGGATTTTAGTAAGGCATTTGATAAGGTTCCCCATGGTAGGCTTATGCGGAAAGTCAGGAGGCATGGGATAGAGGGAAATTTGGCCAATTGGATAGAAAACTGGCTAACCGGTCGAAGTCAGAGAGTGGTGGTAGATGGTAAATATTCAGCCTGGAGCCCAGTTACAAGTGGAGTTCCGCAGGGATCAGTTCTGGGTCCTGTGCTGTTTGTAATTTTTATTAATGACTTAGATGAGGGAGTCGAAGGGTGGGTCAGTAAATTTGCAGATGATACGAAGATAGGTGGAGTTGTGGACAGTGAGGAGGGCTGTTGTCGGCTGCAGAGGGACTTAGATATGATGCAGAGCTGGGCTGAGGAGTGGCAGATGGAGTTCAACCCTGCCAAGTGTGAGGTTGTCCATTTTGGAAGAACAAATAAGAATGTGGAATACAGGGTTAATGGTAGGGTTCTTAGTCAGGTGGAGGAACAGAGGGATCTTGGAGTCTATGTACATAGATCTTTGAAGGTTGCCACTCAGGTGGATAGAGTTTGTAAGAAGGCCTATGGAGTATTATCGTTCATTAGCGGAGGGATTGAATTCAAGAGTCGTGAAGTGATGTTGCAGCTGTACAGGACTTTTGGAGTACTGTGGACTTTAGGCCACAGTTGGAGTACTGTGTGCAGTTCTGGTCGCCTCACTTTAGGAAAGATGTGGAAGCTTTGGAGAGGGTGCAGAGAAGATTTACCAGGATGTTGCCTGGAATGGAGAGTAGGTCGTATGAGGATAGGTTGAGAGTTCTCGGCCTTTTCTCGTTGGAACGGCAAAGGATGAGGGATCCGTGCTGGGACCGCAGCTTTTTACAATATATGTAAATGATATAGAAGATGGTATCAGCAATAACATTAGCAAATTTGCTGATGACACAAAGCTAGGTGGTAGGGTGAAATGTGATGAGGATGTTAGGGGATTACAGGGTGACCTGGACAAATTAGGTGAGTGGGCAGATGCATGGCAGATGCAGTTTAATGTGGATAAATGTCTGGTTATCCACTTTGGTGGCAAGAACAGGAAGGCAGATTACTACCTCAATGGTATCAAATTAGGTAAAGGGGCTGTTCAGAGAGATCTGGGTGTTCTTGTCCACCAGTCAATGAAGGCAAGCATGCAGGTACAGCAGGTCGTGAAGAAGGCTAATAGCATGCTGGCCTTCATAACAAGAGGGATTGAGTATAGAAGCAAAGAGGTGCTTCTGCAGCTGTACAGGGCCCTGGTGAGACCACACCTGGAGTACTGTGTACAGTTCTGGTCTCCAAATTTGAGGAAAGACATTCTGGCTATTGAGGGAGTGCAGCGTAGGTTCACGAGGTCAATTCCTGGAATGGCAGGATTGCCTTACACGGAAAGACTGAAGCGACTGGGCTTGTATACCCTTGAGTTTAGAAGACTGAGAGGGGATCTGATTGAAACGTATAGGATTATGAAAGGACTGGACACTCTGGCAGGAGGGAACATATTTCCGTTGATGGGGGAATGCCGAACCAGAGGACACAACTTAAAAATACAGGGTAGACCATTTAGGACAGAGATGAGGAGAAACTACTTCACCCAGAGAGTGGTGGCTGTGTGGAATGCTCTGCCCCAGAGGGCAGTGGAGGCCCAGTCTCTGGATTCATTTAAGAAAGAATTGGATAGACCTCTTAAAGATAGTGGAGTCAAGGGGTATGGAGATAAGGCTGGAACAGGATACTGATTAGGAATGATCAGCCATGATCATATTGAATGGCGGTGCAGGCTCGAAGGGCAGAATGGCCTACTCCTGCATCTATTGTCTATTGTCTATTGACTTGATAGAGGTTTATAAGATGATCAGAGGAATAGATAGAGTAGACAGTCAGAAACTTTTTCCCCGGGTACAACAGAGTGTTACAAGGGGACATAAATTTAAGGTGAAGGGTGGAAGGTATAGGGGAGATGTCAGGGGTGGGTTCTTTACCCAGAGAGTGGTGGGGGCATGGAATGCGCTGCCCGTGGGAGTTGTAGAGTCAGAATCATTGGCGACCTTTAAGCGGCATTTGGATAGGTACATGGATGGGTGCTTAATCTAGGTTAGAAGTTCGGCACAACATCCTGGGCCGAAGGGCCTGTTCTGTGCTGTATTGTTCTATGTTCTATGTTCTATAAATGATTTGGAAGGGGAGACTGAGTATAACAAATCCATGTTTGCTGATGACATTAAATTGAGTGGAAAGGCAGATTCTGCAGAGTATATGGATAGGTTAAATGATTTAAACAAGGGTCTGACAGTTGGAGTACAATGTTGGTAAAAATGAGTTATCCACTTTGAAAGTAAAAATAGTAGGTCAGTATTATTTAAATGGTGGAAGATTGCAGCATGCTGTTGTGCGGAGGGACTTCAGAGTGCTCGTACATGAATTGCTAACAGTTGATTTGCAGGTGCAACAGATAGCCAGGAAGACAAACAGAATATTGGCATTCATTGCTGAAAGGATTGAATTTGAGAGCAGAAATGTTCCATTGCAATTATACAAGGTGTTGGTGAAGCAGTACCTGGAGTATTGTGCGCAGCTCTGGATATACTGAGGAAGGATATACAGAGGAACTACGATTATATGAAGGACCTGGGTGAGGAGCAGTTCCTTCGGTTAATTGAATGCTGAATAACCAAATGCCGGATAACTTAGTTTATCTAAGCATCAGGACCGTGCAATCTTGCCGGATAATCCGAAATTCAGATTATCGAATGCCGGATAATCGAGGTGCTTCTGTACTTGTTTTGGAGGCGGTGCAGAGGAGGTTCACCATGTTGATTCTGAAGATGAGGGGGTTATCTTGTGAGGAAAGGTTGAGCTGCCTGGGATTGTACTCACTAGAATTTAGAAGAATGAGAGGGAATCTTATAGAAACATAAAATTATGAAATGGATAGATAAGATAGAGGCAGGCAAGTTGTTTCCGGTGATGGCTGAGACAAGGACTAGGGGACATGGCCTCAAGATTAGGGGGAGTGGATTTTGGACAGAGATGAAGAGGAACTGCTTTTCCTAGAGAGTAGTGAATCTATGGAATTCTCTGCCCAAGCAAGCAGTAGAGGCAGCTTCATTAAATATATTCAAGACAGTTGGATGAGTTTTTGCATGGTAGGGGAGCTAAGGGTTGTGGGCATAATGCAGGTAGGAGGAGCTGAGACGATGGATAGATCAGCCATGATCTTAATTAACGGTAGAGCAGCCTCGATGGGCCAAATGCTTCTATTACTATGAAACATGAAGAAAGACAGGATCAACTGGGCTTGTACTCACTGACATTTAGAAGAATGAGGAGGGATCTCATAGAAACATATAAAATCCTGATTGGACTGAACAGGCTTGATATGGGAAGAATGTTCCCGCTGTTGGGAAGTACAGAACTAGGGGGCCATAGTCTAAGAATAAGGGGTAAGCCATTTCAGGACTGACTTGAGGAAGAATTTCTTCACTCGGAGAGTTGTGAACCTGTGGAATTCCCTCTCACAGGAAGCTGTTGGGGCCAGTTCATTAAATATATTCAGGAGGGAGCTGGACATGGCCTTTATGGTTAAAGGCATCAAGGCATATGGAGAGAGGATGGGTTTGGGATACTGTGGTTGCATGATCAGCCATGATTGTATTAAATGGTGGTGCAGGCTCAAAGGGCTGAATGGCCTACTCCTGCACCTATTTTCTATGTCTAGAATAGACTGAAATCTGGGAATGGATTCGTTGCAGAGTCATGAGAGTGCTTTTTAATGAGCCAAATGAAAATAGCACAAGGGTAGCTTTAATTTGTTGGGGAAGACTTCAGTTGAGATCAGTTCCAAAGCAGACTAAATGTCTTACCTATCTGAAGCTGTCTTATAAAGGAATCTAGAGTTGAAAATATGTTGCTGGAAAAAGGCAGCAGGTCAGGCAGCATCCAAGGAGCAGGAGAATCGACACTTCGGGCATGACCCCTTCTTCAGGAATCTATCACTCACCTGCACAACGACCACGCCACATGCGTCTCCGCCCCCACGCCGATCTCCGTTATGCCTTCCTTATAAAGGAATCTAGACAGGCATGTAAACTGTTCATGAGTGGGAAGAGATTGAGGTGGCATTCTCAATTAATTAGTTCATGACAAAAGGAGAAAGGTGAAATAGTTCATTCTTCCTGGCAATCTTAAATTTAAAATTGTTTGCAATCAGTAAGGTACCAAGTATCAGAAAAGACAATTGTGCTGACAAGAAAGTTGTGTTATTATCCAATCATGGCTCCTGATTATGCCAGTTATTGCTCAATTTCTAAGAGGTGTACTTTAGCTAGAGCAGGGAATTGGCTTCATCCCAGTCTGGAATTACTGACCATTATTCGGATATGGAAGTACTTGTGATGAATTCTGTGGTACCTGACCTCAGCAGCAATGGAACCGAACACAATCTAGTGTTAATAGATGTTTTCACTCCATTTACACAAGCAATTCTCACCTGCAGTCAGAAGGTCTCAACCGTAGCTCAGGTTCCACTGAGTGATTGATTTATTTCTTTTGGTGTTCCATGCAGAATACACAGTGATCAAGACTGCAACTTTTGAGAGCAAGATCATACAAGAACTTTGCAAGGGTTTATGGCATCATCAGGGGTCATATTACTCCCTGTCATCCAGAATGCAGAGGATTCAACTGTACCCTTTATGACACATTGTGCACCTCACCTCCATAGAGCAAACACTTTCTCGGCTCTCTCTTACGCTTCATGTAATTAGGAAATCTTGATAAAAAGGAATTTGAACGGTATTATTCTTGTCAGAGTTGTGTGATAGAGAGTGCTAATGAATATCTTGGCAACTGTAGCATAACAGCTGTAGTTAGACTGAAAAACAATTATTGTCTCTGAACAAAAACAGTCAGTGGTAGCTGTGTTTCAGCCAGTATTACTGACCTGTTTTCAGTTGAGTATGTGCTTTATATAATATCTACTTCAGTATAGTTCCTTTTCTCTTGCCATTCAAGCTCTGAGCATTCAGTTCTCTGCCTGGAAGTACCATTAGAAGTTCACAATGTACTGTTAAGTAACACAATGGATAAATGGTTAGCATGAGATAAAATACTGATAGAATTCAGGTTATCCAATAATTGGCTAAAGTTCTTGAGTGGATATTTATTGCACAGAGAGTTTGGAGTTGTTTTCTTTCATTTTGATATAGTTGTTTCAGATTTAAGAATGAGAACAGTATATTGAATTTAAAAATAAAATTACAGTAATTTGGAAAAACAATTGTTCCAAGTATAGGGGAAAAAACGTCCGAAATATAATTGTCAATTTGTCTTATTATTGAAGTTTTAGACCTTAAAATCACTGTACTAGTTTGTGTTATTGAAATTTCTATAAACATGCATAGTTTTTCAGAAGTATTTGGAGAATATGTCCAGTGGATTATTGACTGAAATTTGCTGAAACTATTTGAGAGGGAGAAGATGTTGATGTTGGCCCAGTGGAAATGCTAAGCTACATCATATATTAAATAGTTGTTGAATTATATTATTTTTTAGCTTGTACTGAACTGTGATTTTAGAGTGAGAACAGTTGCCCTGTTAGCATTCTTCTGTGAATCTCAGATATTCCTATAATTTCAACTTTATAAGATTGTTTATTACAGTTATCCTAAACAAGTTTGCAAAGTTCTGTTTGAAACAAACTTATTGCATTCTATCTAAAATGTGAATGTTTTGCAATAGAGTCATAGAGGTGTACAGCATGGAAACAGACCCTTCGGTCCAACCTGTCCATGCCGACCAGATATCCCAACCCAATCTAGTCCCACCTGCCAGCACCTGGCCCATATCCCTCAAAACATCTCCTATTCATATACCCATCCAAATGCCTCTTAAATGTTGCAATTGTACCAGCCTCCACCACATCCTCTGGTAGCTCATTCCATACACGTGCCACCCTCTGCGTGAAAAAGTTGCCCCTTTTGATCTCTTTAATATCTTTCCCCTCTCACCCTAAACCTATGCCCTCTAGTTCTGGACTCTCCGACCCCAGGGAAAAGACTTTGCCTATTTATCCTATCCATGCCCCTCATAATTTTGGAAACCTCTATAAGCTCACCCCTCAGCCTCTGATGCTCCAGGGAAAACAGCCCCAGCTTGTTCAGCCTCTCCCTATAGCACAAATCCTCCAACCCTGGCAACATTCTTGTAAATCTTTTCTGAAGCCTTTCAAGTTTCACAACATCTTTCCGATAGGAAGGAGATCAGAATTGCGCGCAACCTTCCAACAGTGGCCTAACCAATGTCCTGTACAGCCGCAACATGGCCTCCCAACTCCTGTACTCAGTACTCTGACCAATAAAGGAAAGCATACCAAATGCCTTCTTCACTATCCTATCTACCTGTGACTCCACTTTCAAGGAGCTATGAACCTGTACTCCACGGTCTCTTTGTTCAGCAACACTCCCTAGGACCTTACCATTAAGTGTATAAGTCCTGCTAAGTTTTACTTTCCCAAAATGCAGCACCTCGCATTTTTCTGAATTAAACTCCATCAGCCACTTCTCAGCCCATCTGGTCCAGATCCCGTTGCAATCTGAAGTAACCCTCTTCGCTGTTCCCTGCACCTCCAATTTTGGTGTCATCTGCAAACTAAACAAATTATTAGTATGGTCATATCCAACAGGAAAATGTTGCCACTAAGCTCATCTCTATGGAATTATTATCCCACAGCTGAGATCCGAGGGAATATTGCCTGATCAGTACCAGGATTAAAGATATCTTGCAGCTGGGAAAGAATTTGGATTGAATTGGGGAGGACCAGTTTCTGAGGTACACATAGGAACAAATAATGTTGGTAGAACTGAAAATTGTGTTGGCTTGAGAGAGTTTGAGGCGATAAGGTCCAAATTAAAAAGGAAAACGCCAAAATACACTTAAAATTCTGAACCATTGTCAACGCATAGAGATCATTTGTACATTATAGAGATATCTGTGATGCTGAGTGGATTTAAAATGTGAAAGATAAAATTTCAATTGGAATTCACAATCCGTGAGTCTGAGCTGGAGGCAGTCACAGGAATGATATAGGTCTGTGGAAGTGGGTTTTGGCAAATATCTTGTCAAACATGAGGAACGACAACAAAAATAATGATGATAAACAAGAAGAAAGATTGGAATAGAAATTCTGTTGGAGAGAGGAACAGAACTTCTTTAATGTGGGGGCATACCTAGCAGGATGTGGCAGTGAGTTAAACACTAAAATAAAACAAAGAACTGCAGATGCTGAAGATCTGAACCAAAAATAGAAATTGCTGGAGAAACGCAGCAGGTCTGGCAGCATTTGTGAAGAGAAAGCAGTCTTAGCGTTTCGAGTCCAATGGACCTTCGTCAAAACTCTGCTTTCTCTCAACAGATGCTACCAGACCTGTTGAATACCTCCAAGAATTTCTGTTTTGTTTCAGATCTACAATGTCTGCAGTCTTTTTTTGTTTTATTTCATCGATGAAGGTTAAACATACTATGTTAGTCTGTTTGTTATTTCCAATATGAAATAGATCATTATTTTCTTGGGCCTACAAGAAGACCACGTTTCTAAAGAATTAAGAACATTAGCAAAGGAGCTGAACCTTAATATTTCTGGAGTTTCTGGATTTCTCAAAGTATAAAGCCGTATAAAGTGAATCTTTATGAACTCCATCCAATAGTCAACATGGCTTTGTGCATGGGAAATCATATCTCTCAAACTTTATTGAATTTTTTTGAAGAGGTAACAAAGAGGATTGATGAGGGCAGAACGGTGGATGTGATCTATATGGACGTCAGTAAGGTGTTCAACAAGGTTCCCCATGGGAAACTGGTTGGCAAGGTTAGATTTCATGGAATACAGGGAGAACTAGCCATTTTGGATACAGAACTGGCTCAAAGGTAGAAGACAGAATGGTGGTGGAGGATTGCTTTTCAGACTGGAGGCCTGTTACCAGTGAAGTGCCACAAGGATCAGTGCTGGGTCCACTACGTTTCGTCATTATATAAATGATTTGGATGTGAGCATAAGAGGTATAATTAGTAAGTTTACAGATGACACTAAAATTAGAGATGTAGTGGACAGCGAAGAAGGTTACCTCAGATTACAACAGGATCTTGATCAGATGGGCCAATGGACTGAGAAGTGGCAGATGGAGTTTAATTTAGATACATGTGAGGTGCTGCATTTTGGGAAAGCAAATCTTAGCAGGACTTATACACTTAATGGTCAGGTTCAAAGGAGTGTTGCTGAACAAAGAGATTTTGGAGTACAGGTTCATAGTTCTTGAAAGTGGAGTCGCAGGTAAATAGGATAGGGAAGAAAGCATTTGGTATGCTTTCCTTTATTGGTCAGAGTATTTAGTACAGGGGTTGGAAGTTCATGTTGCGGCTGTACAGGGCATTGGTTAGGCCACTTTTGGAATATTGCCAATATTGGAGGATTTGAGCTATAGGGGGAGGTTGAATAGGCTGGGGCTGTTTTCCCTGGAGCGTCGGAGGCTGAGGGGTGACCTTTATAGAGGTTTATAAAATCATGAGAGGCATGGATAAGAAAACTAGACAAAGTCTTTTCCCTGGAGTGGGGGAGTCCAGAACGAGAGGGCATAGGTTAGGGTGAGAGGGGGAAAGATATAAAAGAGACGTAAGGGTCAACATTTTCACACAGGGTGGTACGTGTATGGAATGAGCTGTCAGAGGAAGTGGTGGAGGCTAGTACAATTGCAACATTTAAGAGGCATTTGGATGGGTATATGAATAGGAAGGATTTGGAGGGATATGGGCCAGGTGCTGGCAGGCGGGTCTAGATTGGGTTGGGATATCTAGTTGACATGGATGAATTGGACCGAAGGGTCTGTTTCTGTGTTGTACATCTCTATGACTCTGTGAATATGAGCAGAAGGAGATAATATTCTGTTAAGCTGAAACTGCACTTGCAAGATTGGAGGCTATCCTGCTTACCTGATTTGGTGTGGTCCCAATTAATGAACTGTTATTAGGAGTGATGTAGAGGCGCTGGTGTTGGACTGAGTTGGACAAGGTCAAAAATCACATGACACCAAGTTATAGTCCAGTGGGTTTATTTGAAAGCACTAGCATTTGGAGCACTGCATCTGTGGGGTGAGTTTGCATTTGCAGATTCATTCTATTTTGTTCAAAAGAACACAATTTGTAGACAGTCAGTCAATGTGGCAGTTTATAAACTCCTACTTTGGAAAGAAAAGACAGACAGATTCCAAACAAGACCTCACACCTAAAATACATTGTCTGACCAGAGGTGTCATCTCCTTCATATTGATAACATCTTAAGTTATCTCAGGGCAATGACTTGAAAGAAATTCTGGGATTTGTGTATTAATCAACTGAAACTTGCACCTTCTTTCTAACTGATTAAAAATTTAAGAGCCATCTTAGGTGTGTTCAATTCATTCACCTGAGTTGCATGACCTTTCAATCTTTTTCTTATCTGCGCATAAAGTCTTCCTCTCTCACTAACACCTGATGAAGGAGCAGTGCTCCGAAAGCTAGTATTTTCAAATAAATCTGTTGAACTATAACCTGGTGGCATGTGATTTTTGACCTTGTTATTAGGAGAGCAGGGCTACCTCTTAGACTCCTGACCATAGTGAAGAATCTTAAACTGACAATGAATGAAATCAGATGAGCCATAAGCTTTTCAATGCAGCTAATTAACCTACACAGAATTTTCAAACTTTGTTTACATTGCTTAGATTGGTACAGGTGATGCTGCTTTTACACCTCTGAAGAGTTATTTTGAGATTATTTTTCTGTCAGGTGTCAGTTATAGTCATACAGCATGGAAACAGACCCTTCAATCTAATCTATCCATACCAATCCTAAACTGGACAAATCCCATTTTTCTGCATTTGGCCCATATCCCTCTAGACTCTTCTTGTTCATGTACCTGGTAAAAACAATAACTGCAGATGCTGGAAACCAGATTCTGGATTAGTGGTGCTGGAAGAGCACAGCAGTTCAGGCAGCATCCGAGGAGCAGCAAAATCGACATTTCGGGCAAAAGCCCTTCATCAGGAATAAAGGCAGTGAGCCTGAAGCGTGGAGAGATAAACTAGAGGAGGGTTGGGGTGGGGAGCACCCCCACCCTCCTCTAGCTTATCTCTCCACACTTCAGGTTCACTGCCTTTATTCCTGATGAAGGGCTTTTGCCCGAAACGTCGATTTTGCTGCTCCTTGGATGCTACCTGAACTGTTCATGTACCTGTCCAAATGTTTTTTAACAATTGTAATTGTACCCACCTCTATACTTCCTCAGATAACTCATTCTACAGATGCACCACCCTCTGTTAAAAAGATAACCCTCAGACCATTTTTAAATCTTGCCTTGCTCACCTTAAACCTATGCCTTCTAGTTTTGAACTCCCATCCCTTTGGAAAAAGACCTTGGCCATTCACCCCATCTGTGCCTCTCCTGATTTTACAAATCTCTGTAAGGTCACCCCCTCAACCTCCTACACTCCAGGGAAAAATGTTCCAGCCCATCTAACCTCTCCTTACAGCTCCAACCCTCCAGTCCCAGCAATGTCCTTGTAAATTTTTTCTGTACTTTTTCTAGTTTAACAACATCCTTTCTATCGTAGGGCAAGCATGATGGTTCAGTGGTTAGCACTGCAGCCTCACAGCGCCAGGGACTCTGGTTCGATTCTAGTCTGTGTGGAATTTGCACGTCCTCCCCGCATCTGTGTGGGTTTCCTCCTACAGTCCAAAGAAGTGCAGGTCAGGTGAATTGGCCATGCTAAATTGCCCGTCATGTTAGGTGCATTAGTCTGAGGGAAATGGGTCTGGATGGGTTACTCTCCGGAGGGTCGGTGTGGACTTGTTGAGTCAAATGGCCTTTTCCACACTATAGGCAATCTAATCTAAACCAGAATTGTTTGTAGTACTCGAAAAGTGGCCTCACCGATGTCTTATATATCTGCAACATGACGTCTCAACTCTGATACTCAATGCTCTGATCAATGAAGGCAGTCATGCCAAATGCCTCCTTCACCACCCTGCGACGTCAATTTTAAGGAACTATGAACCTGCACCTGTAGGTCTCTGTTCACCCAGAGCCCTACCATTAACTGTAAGTTCTGCCCTGATTTGAACAAACTCCTTGAGGGCAGAGAAAAGTGAAGAATAAGTTCAGCTTTACAGCTTTGTTCATTGGTACAAGTCCTTTCCAGTAGGAATCACAAAGTGACAACCCTCTATGGGAGAGTTGTCCAGATGTATTAAGAGCTCTGAATTGGTTTGGTGGATGAATGGAAAGTTTCTCAATTTGCTGTTTCTTCTGGCTCCACAAGCAATGTAAGAAGCTTGCCTTAAAAGGCCCCTTCTGGTTTCATCCTGTCTTTACCTAAAACAACACCCACTCAAGCCAAATCTGAAATTCCAATTCAGAGCCAAATTATGTCATTGGATTTCAGTTTATATAGTAAGGGGTTCTACCAGTTTAAGATGTGTGCTGTTGTTAAAGAACAGAGAAAATCAAAATCAACACAAACACTTAGGAAATTGCAGCTAATTCATCTGGGAGCATCTACCTGGTTTCTCCTAGATGGGAAGGCTCGAAATTTGTCAACTTTGTGTCAGTAAACTTTAAGAATACATATTTAAATTTTAAATTAAGATTTAATAATTATATATGACATATGAGTATCTGACTGTAATTAAGTCTTTACCTGTGCAAAAGTATAATTAGCTAATCCTGGATGTTTTTGGGAAGATTTATTACAGCTTTGATTCTTTGTTATAACATATCAGTTGAATTATAATGAAGGCATTCAGAGATGTGAATTGTTTTCCAATCGTAGTTTTCTCTTGAAATAATTAATTTTCCCCTCCAACTGGTAGGTTAATGCAAGAGATGCAGATGATGGTCTTTTTGGTACTATCCATTATTTTCTTTATGATGATGTTAACAACTATGAGAAGTCACATCTCTTTACCATTGACGCCTCTTCTGGTCAAATCTGTACAACCCAGAATATGGATAGAGATAATGGACCTCCAAGTTATGATCTGTTAGTGATTGCTGAGGATGGGGTAAGTTAAGTCTTATATTTGTAAACCTTGGTTACTCTTCGTTGAGGAAATTATGTATATCATTTAAAAGTTTAGGGGTATTTAGAGATGAAAGTAGAAACTAGAATTTGTATTATTTGTATAAAATCACAAGAAACATACAAGATATGAAGTCTTCAACTTTATTGAGCTAATTTTGCAAGTGTACTAACTGATTGCTTGTAACTCCTATTGACATGATTGGTCAGGGAGCAGAATGCATAATTTGGCCAAAAGCTGCAAAGTGAGAAAGTCTTATCCTTGTGTCTTTGTATCCTTTCCCCATAACCTTTGGTTTCCCCTACTGATGAGAATCTATCTTAAACATACACAAGGATTCTATCCTCACAACTCTGTGGAATCGGGTTTCAACCCTCTGAGAAGAGAAATTCCTCCTCATCTCAGTCTTGATTTGGCAACCCTTTGCTCTGAGACTATGCCCTCTGGCCCTCAATTCTGCTGAGGGGGAACATCCTCTCAGCATTTACCCCGTTAAGCCCCTTAAGAATCCTGATGTTTTCAATGAGATCACTTCTCATTCTTCTCAACTCCAGTGAGAGAGTCACAATTGGTTTAATCTTTGCTCATAAGACAATCGCTGCATAATAGTGATCATCCCAGTGAACCTTCTCTGAACTGCCTCCAATGAAGTTACTTATTTCTTTTAAATAAGTGTACCAAAATTAATGAGCTCAGGTTGAGGTTCTGGATGTAGGTTTGATCGCTGAGCTGGAAGGATAATTTCCAGACGTTTCGTCACCCTACTAGGTAATATCTTCAGTGGGCCTCCGGGCGAAGCTCTGCTGATGATTCCTGCTTTCTATTTGTGTGTTTGGGTTTCTTTGGGTGGTTGATGTCATTTCCTGTTCTTTTTTCTCAGGGGGTGGTAGATGGAGTCTAACTCGATGTGTTTGTTGATAGAGTTCCATTTGGAATGCCATGCTTCTAGGAATCCTCGTACGTGTCTTTGTTTGGCTTGTCCGAGGATGGATGTATTGTCCCAGTCGAAGTGGTATCCTTCCTTATTTGTATGTAAGGATACTAGTGAGAGAGGGTCATGTCATTTTGTGGCTAGTTGATGTTCACGTATCCTGGTGGCTAATTTTCTGCCTGTTTGTCCAATGTAGTGTTTGTTACAGTTATTATTGCACGGTATTTTGTAAATGACATCAGTTTTGCTTGTTGTCTGTATGTAGTCTTTCAAATTTAGCTGCTGTTTTAGTGTGTTGGTGGGTTTGTGGGCTACCATGATGCCAAGGGGTTTGAGTGTCTGGCAGTCATTTCTGAGATGTCTTTAATGTAGGGGAGAGTGGCTCGGGTTTCTGGTTTCTGCTTCGCCCGCAGGCCCACTGAAGATGTTACCTAGTAGGTTGACGAAACGTCTGGAAATGAACCTTCCAGCTCAGCGAGCAAACCTACATCCAGTACCAAAAATGCCCACAGTAACTCCAAATGTGGTCTCAGCAACATCTTGTCAGTTGCAGTAAGCCTTCCCTACTCTTGTACTTACCCACTTGAAATAAGGGCCAACATTCCATTTGCCTTCCTGATTTTTTTGCTGCACTGTGTGCTAGCTTTCTGCGTTTCATGTGCACATACCCCAAAGATCTTTTGTTGCATCCTTTTGCTGTTTCTGTCTTTAAAATAATATTTTGTTCTTCCAAAATCAACAGCTTTGCATTTTCCTATGTTGTACTCCATTTGCCGCCTTTTGCCCACTTACTTAATCTATCGATGCCTCTCTGTTTGAATCCCTCTCACAATTACCCTTTCCACCTATTTTAGTGTTTTGCAAATTTAGCTACAGTACATTGACTTCCTTCTTCCATGTCATTAATGTATAAACAGTTGCAGATCCAAGCCTAGATCATCACACACGATTCCAGCCTTGAGCAATTGTCAGTGTGGAGTTTGCACATTCTCCCCATGTCTGCGCGGGTTTCCTCCGGGTGCTCCAGTTTCCTCCCACAACCCAAAAGATGTGCAGATTAGGTGAACTGGACATGCTAAACTGCCCATAGTGCTCAGGGATATGTAGATTATGTGCATTAGCTAGGGGTAAATACAGAATCATAGGGTAGGGGAATGGGCCTGTGTGGGATACTATTTGTAGGGTTGGTGTGGACTTGTTAGGCCAAATGGCCTATTTCCACACTGTAAGGATTCTATGATCTTTACAACTCTCCTCACTTCATTTCTTGTTAACAATGCTCCCCTGACAAATTTTCCAACCCTCCTATCAGTCCAAAAGGTCAAAAATCCCTGAATTTTACATTCCTAATTTTGAACTCCTTGTAACCATGATTCTGTAATGGTGATTAGATTATATTCATTTACCTTTATTTGCACCATTAGTTCGTCTACCTTGTTTGGAATGCTTTGTACATTAAGATACTAAGCCTTCAAACTCATTCTCTTATCAAGCTTTCCTACACTTACATGGTTCCATGGTTACAATATGACAGTCACACATCTGTCCCTTCCATTTATTTCTCTTGGTGTTCAGCCACACCACTAACCCCTACCACGTCAAACTATTTAAAGCCCCATCTACAACACTAGTTATGCGATTCACCAGGACTGTTGTCCCAGTATGATTCAGGTGAAGCCTGTCCAATTAGAACGATTCCCTCTTTCCCCTGTCTTGGTAGCAATGTCCCTGAATTCTCCCACACCAATCTTTGAGGCACGCATTTAACTCTTCAATATTGTTGACCCTGTACCAGTTAACTTGTGGCTAGTAATCTGGAGATTATATACACAATCCCACTCAATTATATATTAGATTAATGTGATTTTTTTTTCTATAGGGTGGTTTGAGTGCTCAATCATTTATCCACTTAGATCTACAAGACATTAACGATAACCAACCATTATTCAACCCCTTGACTTATGTAACCAGTATCAGCAGCTATACACAGCCAGGAACAGAGATTACAAATGTGATGGCCTCTGACAGGGATTCTGGAGTCAATGGAAAGGTGTCATATGAACTTCTAACTGGAAACTTCTCTTCTTTGTTCTCTGTAGACTCCTCGACAGGTATAATAAAATTATTTCTTCTGATTTCAACATTACATTGTTCATATTGAACTTTGCTATAGTAATCACATTCATTCTGCCAAATTTATCTTTTAGTAAGACTGATAATGACTGCACCAGATCTGCCCCTGAATTTTAAGTCCTTCCAGTTCATGACATGTCCCAGATCCTGACTGAAAAAAATCAGTCTTTGCCAATGCTATAATACAACCAAAGGCTAGAAAATTGAATCTTGTCAAATTTCTTTTCCTGTGGAAACTACCTCACCTCTGCTCATTGCTACTTTCTCAGCTTAACCTTAATCGAGAAGTTAATGTGTACCTCAAGATGTTTATCATTAAGATTTCTGATTTTTGGTTAGATCAGAGAGACAACTTTGATATCATTGCCATTTTAGTGTGCAATCAATAGCGGTATTTTACCACAAATAATTCCAGCATTCACCACTTCATCACTGACTCAAACAATACGATTTTCAACTGCATCTGAAATTAGTCATGATTAAAATACCTTTCTTTGAAGATAGCTTTATCTTAAATCCATAATGATTATTTTATTCAATGAAATATAAAATCCTCATTATCAAGCAAGATAAGTAAGATCAGAAGTTCTTCTTTATTGAAAAATAAAGTCTTTTGCTTAAGTGGTATGAACTTTCTTATTGTTAGCCTTTCTTTCTTCCACCAACCTCCATCCTAAAAAAAAAGTTGCCTGCCAAAAAAGTGGTTTAATCTCAAATGCTAAAAATTTGGTGTTATCTTGTGAATATCTCAATTTGATTCCTTTACAAGGGCAATTAAGTATGACTAATAAATGCTAACCTTGCTGTCAATGCTGTCATCCTACCAAAAAATGAACAAACGTCATTTATGTGCACACAGTAGATACTGTCCATATCAAGGTGTGTGAATCAAATTGAGTTAATCTGATGCTGTTTAATATTGTAGTTTTGTATTTACATTGTCTAACACTGTTTACTTTAATTCTATTAGAAGGTAAATTGCAATGTAACTTTAATAACACCTGTTCTTATTCTAAAGCAAAGATCTACCAAGCTAACTGTTTGAATTTATGATCATTTGTGAGTCAAAAACAGAAAATGTCAGCTAAGAAAAAACATTCCAGGAGCATATTGTTTTCATGGTTTCAGGAGCAGATGTTGGGAAACCATGAAACACCAGGTTGTAGTCCAACAGGTTTATTTGGAAGCACTAGTTTTCGGAGCGCTGCTCCTTCATCAGGTGGTTGTGGAGTATAAGATCGTAAGACACAGAATTTATAGCAAAAATTTACAGTGTGATGTAACTGGAATTATATATTGAAAAAGACTTGGATTGTTTGTTAAGTCTCTCATCTTTTAGAATGGGCATGTTGGTTTCAGTTCTTTCAAATGTAAATCACAGAACTTTTTTGAAGTTCCATTCTCAAGTGAACTTTAACAATTGGTGTCATGTCGGCAGGATAATGCATTTAAGGTGTGAGGTGCCTTATGTGAGACTGTCTGTGTTACAATGTTCAGACTGATTCTAACTTGAAAAAAACGGATTTACAGGATTTTACATGGATTCATGCAGTTTTTGAGCAAAATAAAATGTAATTTTCACACCCTAAATGTATTATCTGAGCTGACATGACACCAATTGTTAAAGTTCACTTGAAAATGTAACTTTAAAAAAAGTTCTGTGATTTACATATGAAAGAACTGAAACCAGCATGTTCATTCTAAGAGATGAGAGACTTAACAAACAATCCAAGTCTTTTTCAATATATAATTTCAGTTGCATCACACTGTAAATTTTTGCTATAAATTCTGTGTCTTAGGATCTTATACTCCACAACCACCTGATGAAGGAGCAGCGCTCCGAAAGCTAGTGCTTCCAATTAAATCTGTTGGACTATAACCTGGTGTTGTGTGATTTTAAATTTTTGTACACCCCAGTCCAGTACCAGCATCTCCAAATTATATTGGGAAACAGCACACTCTCTGGTTTCTTTCCATTAATTGAAATGGGCAAAAGCCAGGATAACAGGGAGACATTGTAATATTAAATCCTTTAAATATGTCAGTTTAAATTTGATGTCATAGAGACTAATATTACTTCCTTTTTGTTTTCTAGGTGCAGTGTATTTAACTTCTACCTTCAGTCACCTACAGGTTTCTGATGTGCAGTTGAAAATTTCTGCACGTGATGGTGGCAATTTGACTTCGTCTCTGAATGCAACTGTAATTGTCCACATTCTTCAAAGTTCTGTAGCTCCAACAGTGTTTGAGCAATCTTCTTATTCTTTTACCATACTAGAAAGTGTCCCTATAGGAAGTGGTGTTGGAAGAGTACAGGTTGCAAGTATCCAAGGTGTGTTTCAGATGTTCTGCAAAAATAAATTAAGCTGCCTTTCACCCATATGATTAATTGTTTTACATCTTGTAGATAAACATTTAGATCTTCACTGATTATCAGCTAGCTTGGGCTGATTAGATCGTTCCTGCTGTTATGAAGGTGTAAGGGGTACTGTACCTTTACAAGAATTGAAGGACTTAGCAAGCAGATAGGGTGCTGGAGAATTTATAGTGTAACATTTGGTCCAGCAGCTAGCAGTACGTGGGTTGCTATGAGATGAAAAACAAATTCAAATTCAGCCAATCAGTTTAAATTATGCCCAAGATACTAAGCTCCACTAAAGTTTGAATTTAGTATTTTGACAATATTAAAACAATGAAATGATCTGATGTTTTGGGGTATAGGACCAGAAAAAATTAAACAGTTGGGGGAGAACTGCCAAGCCACCAACATATGCAGACTGCCCGTAGAATAGCTCTCTTAAAGGTACCTTTATCTATTAATGACCTGTGAAACAGAAATCCCTAAGAAGAAGAAAAGAAGACAGAGGAAGATGCAAAGAGAAGATTCAACAGCTGGCTGGTTTTGAAATTTGAATTTTTAGGTAAATCTTAATTGGGAGTTTTTTTGGACTGTATTATAGAAGGGAAAGTGAAAGATAGGTTAGAGAAAGGAGTTGTAAATAGTTGTTAGTTAATGTTATATGTTAGACTTAATAAATAAAGTCCTTAACATTTTTGTACTTTAAATAGTGACTTTTGGAATAGTTCTTGGCCTCTTTAATTTTAACAGGTTACAACATGGGTTTAATCATTCCTGAGTTGCTGATTTAAATTAGCGGGGGAGGGAGGGTTTAACGCTGTGTCATAACACTGCCCCTAAATGAAGGGTCAGCTCATTAACATGATTTTATAGAAGTTCTCTACTTACTGGAATTGGACAGGGAATTTCAAGCAGGGCTGACTAACCATTGAGCACTTGCAACATTGTCTGCATTATAACCATCCCGTCTATTGTTTAGCACTGTTATTTAAGTGGTCCACTAGTAACACTTTGAGGGGAAGAAGAGGATGGTTTTAAAGTTCAAATACAGTGCAAACATTGAAGAGCATTTGAGTGGCAGACAGTTTTAACAAGGTGGCAGTTGCATTCCTTAGATTAGGTAGTGGACTTTGTCAGATTGGGGGCCAGAGTTGGGAGGATTTGATTAAGAGTGATGCAATTAAGCAGACCACAGGTAAAACTAGAGCAGCCAGTACAAAGTTCTTGCTGACTCTGTGGATGAAGGCAAAGGAGTAAATGAGGCTCCGAGAAATGGTACAGGACACCATTTAAGTGATGGAAGTGAAAAGAATGTGGCACTGACAGTATGATTTGTTCCTTTCACCTGCAATTGGAAGTTCTGTGTTGTCTGCTCAGAGCCAGAATTAAGGATATCTCCTGGTAACTGGAAATGATCAGCAGTTGTCTGTTCTTCATAGGAATAACATAAGTAGAACTAAGAATAATTTTTTTTGTGAAAAAGTCTTAGAAGTTAGAGTTGAAATTAACAATCAAACATTCATATGTAATAACTTCTAAATTCTTACCTGAGATTAATAAAATTGATGTAAGGCAAAACAAATGACATAGTTGAATATGTGTAACCAAAACATGGTGGACAAAGCGGGAGTTTTGGCCCATGAGGTACTGACACTGGTCCTGAAGAAAGAGAGAGTTGCTTAATTGGGTTGGGCTCAATTTTAAATATTGCTAATATTAGCATTCTTGTTAATTGAATAACTCGGGCGGCACGGTGGCACAGTGGTTAGCACTGCCGCCTCACAGCGCCAGAGACCTGGGTTCAATTCCCACCTCAGGCGACTGTCTGTGTGGAGTTTGCACATTCTCCCCGTGTCTGCGTGGGTTTCCTCCGGGTGCTCCGGTTTCCTCCCACAGTCCAAAGATGTGCAGGTCAGGTGAATTGGCCATGCTAAATTGCCCGTAGTGTTAGGTAAGGGGTAAATGTAGGGGTATGGGTGGGTTGCGCTTCGGCGGGGCGGTGTGGACTTGTTGGGCCGAAGGGCCTGTTTCCACACTGTAAGTAATCTAATCTAACTTAAAACTAATGAAAGGAGGGATGGAGGGATTTGGGAAAAGGTCATTTCAAAAGCAATTGCTGTCAAACAGAGCACTGATTTGTAGCATGGGCCAAGGTGAGGTTGGAGAGTTTGACAATGATATTAGAATATTAGCAATTAGGGTGACATCAGGGAATAATAACAAAAGTACCTAAAGGCCCAATATTTTAGTGTGAAGAATTCCTAAGTTAATAGATGAATTAAAGAATAGATAAATACAGTAGTGCCTCGACTTACGAACTTAATCCGTTCCGGGACCCAGTTCGCGAATTGAATCAATTTTTCCCATTTTTCGGATAGCGTAAGAATGCTTGGACGGCTCTTCACAGCGCACACGCCAAAGACGAACTGAATTAGACCACGCAGAGCCCGAGAGCTTTTGCGTTCAACAAGCGCGTAGCAAAGCAGAACAATGAAACCACGTGGTCGCACACAGGCTTTGTGCGTTTGTATCTTGAAATTTGTACGTACGTTGAAGCAAAATTTTACATACAATCCTGTTCGTAAACCAATTTGTACGTGAACGGGGTCGTTCGTATGACGAGGCGCTACTGTATTAAGGAATTTGTTTTAGTACTTGTTACGGTGATGTGATTTTAGATTAACCAAGGCTCAGAATTCAATATTCCAAGATTCTTAATTATCAGGGAGGAGACACAAAATGGACAAGTGGGCGATAGTTTCCTTAATATTAAAGAATGGGAAAAGGAAAGTAGAGAGGAAGAATTTCGTTATGGAGAATCTGTTTGGATGGAGCAAAAAAAACAAGGAGGGGCAAAAAGCAATGATGTTTATAGTTTACTGGCTGCTTAACAGTAGTCATGCTGTTGAACGGAGTTTAAATCAAGAAATTAAAAGTGCATTTAACATGGATAATACTGTAATCGTGTGGAATTTTATATAAAATGGGCAGTTCAAATCTGTTAATAGTAGTGTTGGGGAGGAGGAATTAATGTAATTCGTTCAAGATAGTTTTCTAGTTCAGTATATCAATGAACCAATGAGGAAGCAGGTTATTTTGTTTTTAAACCATCAACTTTAATAAGGTAATGGAAAAGGTTGATTATAATGAATTTTATATTGAGTTAGGGAATAATTTAGTTAAGTCCAGAACTAGGGTATTAAGTCTGGAGAGCAGCCTATGTTGAATAAGTGTAATGTTGATTGGGATACTGGGTTAAAAATATGGTAGATAGGCAATAGAAACCATTTAAATAATTCAGTAATAATTTGCAATAATTAAACATTTGGTAAGGAATAAAAATTCTACAGAAAATAGTCTCAAACTGTGGCTAACTGTAGAGGTTAGCTTGTACTCTATTAAAGGAAGAGGCTTGCCATTTTCCATACGAACATAAAAATTAAGAGTAAAATGTTGAATAAATATCCTATTGAGCCTGCTTCTAGTGGTTTCAGGCATCTGGCAGGCAATTTCTTGTGGAACAGGACGTCTCAGCTGCAGTACTTAATAGCTTGAGAAGCTCTTTTAGTCAACAGTCGAGTGTTGGATTGCTGCTTAACTTGGTAGGTTTTCTCGCTGTGGGAGCCAGGGATTACCGCCCTTAAAGATGCCCAACCCCACACTTCTTGTGAAAAGAACTAATTGTGGCCAATGTCTGTGTGTATCCTGTAAAGTCTCTTCGAAATTGTGTTTGTTTTAATTAAATTGTCTCTCATTCTTCTAAATTCCAGAGAATATAGACCATACTTATTCAGCCGGTCATCACAGGACAGCTTTCTCATCTAGCCTTGTGACTCATTGCAATATTTCCTGTAATGCAAGTGTAGTGTTCTTTAAATTTGGAAGCCAGAGCTGAACACATTATTCCAGATGTGATCTTCCCAAAGCTCTGTCCTGTTGTAGCAAGCCTTACTTACTTTTCTACCTCAGTCCCCTTCGATTACAGACGCAGATACCATTTGCCTTCCTCATTAGTGTCCCGACTTAAGACTTGGTGGAGGTAATATTTTTGTCCCTATTTATTCATCTATTAACTGTTTCTGTACTAAGACTTGCGTGTTCCATTGTGGTTCCAAAACAAATAATAAGCTCCAAGGTTCGAAAGAATTGTAAATTTCAATATTAGTCTCTAAACAACATTTCTAAAAACCGATGGAGGATTTCACTGAAACTTGGTACGCAACCCAAGAAAGAACTGATTTAGTTTTTAAAGAAGTTGTGCATATGGTTCCAGATCCTGGAATTTCTTAGAAGATCCATCCATTAACATTAGGAAATGGGGTACAAATTGGCTATCTTTTAGAAAGTCGTGTATTGTTTGATTTAGAGTATTGTGGTTTGTCTCGCTACTGTGATACACTTTGTCATAGCTGTCAAAATGTGCTCAGAGCTCTTAGAGTAGATTGTTGGATGCAAACTAGTCTGAAGCCTCCTCAGTGAGATAGAAATTCTTAGTAATAAGGATCTCTTTTTTTACAGTTTTGTAGTTGCAAACCATCAACAGGCAGGAAAGAGCAAGAAAATTGTAACAGCATTGAGTTAACGTAGTATGGTGGAGATATGCACTCTACTGAATTCCCCCTACTTGATAACTTGTGCCTGCTTGATAACTTGTGTTCCACAAATTTCTCTGGACATTAGTGTTTAAAGATTTCACGCCTTTCAAAAAAAGTTATGTTTTCCTATTCTTCGAGCTAAAATGAATAGTTATGCACTTTCCTAAGTGGCACTCCAGCAGCCACCATTTTGGCCACTCGCCTAACCTGTGTACATCTCTTTGCAGCCTTTTTTATGTCCTCCTCACAGCTTCCATTCCCGCCTGCCTTCGTATCATTAGCAAACATAGACAAAGAAATAGAAATTAATATATCTATGTCATTAGTACTGATTTTAAATGCCAGATCGCAACGCTGGTACTTGTGACACACTATAAGTTATAGGCTGCCAGCTTGAAAAGGTCCTGTTTGTTCCTATTTTTCAAGTTTTGTCCATTAACCAGTCCTCTTGCTATGTATTATCCTAACTTCAAAAGCCCTGAACTTCTTGATTATGTTAATGCATAGCACCTTAATGCCTTTTGGAATTCCAAGTATACCACATCTCCTGGTTCTGTTTCATTTACCTCCCTACTTACATCCTCAAAAATCCCTAATAAATTCTTCAAACACTGTTTCTCTTTTAATAAACAGTGTTAACAATGCCTGATCATACAATGTTTTTCAAATGCATTGTTAGGACTTCCTTAATGATGCCTTAATAGTGACTGATGTCAGGTTAACTGTCTTGTAATTCCCTGATTTCTGTCTCTTCCTCTCCCCCTGGACTGCATATCCCATTTATTGACTTATAATTTGTTGTAGCTATTATGGAGGTCTGGAAATTTATAACCACTGTACCAAATATCTCTGCAGTTAATCTTTTAGAGACCACAGGTGTAGATTATCAGAAACTGGGGATTTGTTAGATTTGGCCCTTTTAAGTTTCTCCAGTACTTTTTCTCTGGTGATATTAGATTAGATTAGATTAGATTCCCTACAGTGTGGAAACAGGCCCTTCGGCCTAACAAGTCCACACCGACCCTCCGAAGAGTAACCCACCCAGACTCATTTCCCTCTGACAATATGGGCAATTTAGAATGGCCAATTCATCTGACCGGCTCATCTTTGGACTGTGGGAGGAACCAGAGCACCCAAAGGAAACCCACGTAGACACTGGAAGAATGTGCAAACTCCACACAGACCATCACCCAAAGCTGGAATCGAACCGGGGTCCTTGGTGCTGTGAGCCCCGTGCTGCCCCATTGGACACGATTTATTCTGATTGAACGTATTTCAACTCAAAACTTTAGCTGTTTGCCTTTTAACAGATGCTGTCAGACCTGCTGTATTTTTCCAGCAATCTCTGATTTTGTTTCAGATTTCCAGCATCCACAGTTCTTTGTGTTTATTTAAGATTTATTCCCTGGTGGCCTGGAGTCACAATATCCATTTCTAAGAAAGCTGATTTACTTTTCCATACGTCACATTTTATGGAATTTCATAGCTTATTGTAGTTTTGCTTGAAAGACAATGTATTCTCAAAACATTACAGTTCTTTTTGATATTAAGAATATTACTTCATATGCTAATTATCTCAAGTTTTGTTTCATTGAAATTTTTTTGAATTCTGTATCAATATAAGTAAAAGCATGATTCCTGCACAAAAACTGAAGGATATTCTGAAACATCAGGGTACTGGTTTTAACATTAATCTAGTATCACATGAGTGTAATCTGCATTGGAGTTATGCTATCCTTTATACAACAATCACAGAAATATTTGGAACACTTCAAGTCCATTCTTTACACTGTCATTCATAAAGGTAATTGATGAAGATGAGAAATATGATATGGACAGTAGCCATCTTTCTCCTCTTCTGGATGAGAAAAGTTCAGGAGCATGGCATACGTGCCCCGAACAAAACCAACAACTTATAACACCTTCTGATAAGGAAACTTCGCAGGAGCATTAAATAAAATATCACAGGAGATCTTATTAGGGCAGGTGACCAAAATCTTGGACAAAAAGGTAGTTACTAAGAGGACTTGAGGAGTGTCAGGTCATAAGATATATAGGAGCAGAATTAGGCCATTCAGCCCATTGAGTCAGCTCTGCCATTCAATCATGGCTGATATGTTTCTCAACCCCCTTCTCTCCATAACTCTTGATACCTTTATTAATCAAAAATCAGCCATGATCCTTTTGAATGGTGGAGCAGGCAAGAGGGGCTTAACTGTATACTCCTTTTCCGCTTCTTATGGTCTTTTGGTGTTTTGAATGTGGTAGAATGTTTTCCTCATCTTTTGTTCACAGGGTTATTTGAGCTCTGATTATTCAGTAAATAGAAACTTTTCCTGTTATTAAGATATCTGTTTAAAAGAATGCGTGGGGATCTCCGAGAAATGTATAAACCTCTAACAGGATTAGATAGGAAGGATGTTCTGAGTGACATGGAGTCCAGAATCAGGGATCACAATCTAAGAACAGAATTAGGCATTTATGATAGAGATAAGAAGACATTTCTTCACCCAGAGAGAGGTAAGCCTCAAAGTGGCGTTAATGTTTCCAAGAAGGAGATAGATATATTTCTTAGGGCTAAAGGGATTAAAAAAAAAGTGGGAACAATGTACTGCGTTACATAATTAGCCTTGATCGTATTGAATGGTGATCAAGCTCAAAAGGCCAATTGGCTTACTCCTGCTTATTCATCGTAATTTACTCACTCTTACCAGGCCCTGGACTCCCCTCTGTTTCTATGTTGTAATTTAAATGACTGAAAAACTGATAGAGAAAATAGGACATCAGAATAAGCTGCCAAGGGACATAAGCTTTGACATGTATGTAAAAATAAAGCGATCACCAAGAGTGGATGGGTCCCTTAGAAGTAGAGACAGAAGAAACGGAAATAAGAAATTCATAGAGTCATACAGCACAAAAACAGACCATTTGGTCCACCATATCTATGATGACCAACATGCACCAAACTATACTCATCCCATTTATCTCCACTTAGTCCATAGTCTACTATGCCCTGACATTTTAAATGCTCCTCCAAATGCTTCTTAAATATTGTGAGAATACCTACCTCCACTACCCTCTCAAACAGCATGTTCCACATTTCAATTATGCTGTGGATGAAAAAATGTTTCTTCAGATCCCCTCTAAACTACTTCTCACTTTAAATTTATGTGCTTATGGTCTTGGACACATCTGCCATGGGAGAAAAGATTCTCACAATCTACTCCAACTATACCTCTCATAATTTTGAGTACCTTAATCAGATCCCCTCCCCCTCAGCTTCCTGTGCTCCAAGGAAAACAAACCCAATCCTATTGAGTTTGTCCTCATAACTGAGACCTCCAGATGACTTTACTCTGCATCCTCCAATGCAATCATGTTCTTTTGATAGTGAGGCAAACAGAACTGCACACAATATTCCATATGTGACCCAACCAATGTTTTTAGAGTTATTACAAGACTTCTGAGCTCCTATGTTCTGTGCCTCAGCACATGAAGGCAAATGCCCCATATGCCTTCTTCACCACCCTGTCTACCTGTGCTGACACCTTCAGGGGTCTATGGACTTCCAAAACCAGGACAAAGTAGCTGCTTGATTGACACACTACCCACAAACATGCATTCCCTCCATTTGCCAAATTCAACAGCAACAGTGTGTACTATGTACAAGATGCACACAGAAATTCACCAAAGATCCTTAGACAGCACCTTCCAAACCCACAACCACTTCCATCTAGAAAGACAAGGGCAGCAGATACAGGGGAACACCACCATCTGCAAGTCCCCGATCAAGCCATTTACCATCCTGACTCAGAGATATATTGCTGTTCCATTTTTTTTTACTGGGTCAAAATCCCAGAAGCCTCTCCCTAATTGCAGTGTGAGTTAACCCATAACACAACAGTTGCAAAGATTCAAGAAGGCAGCTCACCACCACCACCTCAAGGGACAGGCAATATATGCTGGCCTGGCCAACAATGACCACATGATGAATGAATGAAAGAAAACTCCATCTATTAACTTATTATTGTCTATTATAATCCCAGCATTTTGTGTACCCTGTTATTACTTTCTAATATTCTCTCTGTTCCCCTACCCCTAAAGAGTTCGCTTAAACCTACCTGACAACACTGGCAGAACACCCCACAAGGAACACTGCTCTCGCTCTATTCAGATACAACCTGTTTGCTTATACTGTTGTCTTCATAGGGTCGGTTTTAATGTCCCAGGAATCTAAAGTTCTCCATCCTGTACCACCTTTTGAGCCACACATTTGGCTGTCTTAATGTCCAATTTCTGTACTCACTTGCACGTGCTACTGGGAGTAAGCCAGAGATTACTGTTTTAGAGATCTTGTTTGGTAAATTTCTAATTAGCTTTCTAAATTTTGATTGCAGGACCACATCTCCCTTCCTACCAATGCTGTTAGTGTCAATGTAGACTGTTCGCCTTCCCGAGGAAGAATTAGATTAGATTACATTACAGTGTGGAAACAGGCCCTTCGGCCCAACAAGTCCACACCGACCCGCTGAAGCGCAACCCACCCATACCCCTTACCTAACACTACGGGCAATTTAGCATGGCCAATTCACCTGACCTGCACATCTTTGGACTGTAGGAGGAAACCGGAGCAAACCCACGCAGACACGGGGAGAACGTGCAAACTTCACACAGTCAGTTGCCTGAGGTGGGAATTGAACCCAGGTCTCCAGCCCTGTGAGGCAGCAGTGCTAACCACTGTGCCACCATGCCGCCCAAAATTTCCTGCAGTTATTCTGACACTCCTGATCCCAACACCAAGGGAGACAACAAACCATCCTGGAGTCAAGTTGCAGCCAAAGAAACACCTCTCTGTTTCTGTAACTAAAGAATCCCCTTGTACATTACCTGTGCTGCACTCCAAGCATCCATTTGTTTCACTGATCCCCAGAATGGAAAACGGTTTAGTGAGTGGAATCTCTGGGAACTGCTGCATTTCCCTCCTGTTTAGCTGGGACTGCCTGACAGTCACCCATTCCCTGTCTGTCTGTTTGTCTCTGTCTTGTGGTGTGATCACTTCTCTGAATATGCTATCCACATAGTTCTGTCTCTCACATATGCATCTCAGAGCTGCTACTCTAACTCTGACACCAAAGTTCCAGTTCATGCGGCTGGTGACTGTACTGCACATGGACTCAGCTGGGTCATGAGAAAAGTCCAGAATCCCATCTTTGTAAGAGGGGCATTATGCTTATCCAAGCTGTCTGTCTCTTTCAGATCCCCCTTTGCCTTAACATTAAACCTTTAAATCACTTTACTTACTTTAATAAAGAATAATGAAGCTACTGTAGGAAGTTGTGGCTGTAGTGGAAGATCACTACTTTCTTACTGAATGCAGAGAGCGTATGAGGTATTGAATGGCTTATTACTACTCCTATTCCCAATGTTTATAACTTCTTCGGATCAGGGATTATGGGAGTTCTCTGGGCCTCCTCAGAAATCTGGACTTCTGCCTCAGCTGTAAATTACCACAAGGAGTCACTGAACAGTGTCACAGTTTACAATGTTGGAAAGAGTGCAGGTGTAACTCAGGAAGTAGAGATCAAACAGAACTATGCTTGCTGTTCTTTTTAAAGCCTTAAATCAATGAAAAGTGATTGAAGAGCCCTGATGTTTTGAGGTCCTGAGTTAAAGTAGGAAGTTGGAGGCCTGTGGGGAGAGGATGAGGGGTGTCAGTGTATGAGGACTAAAAGCACTAATCAAGTTGTACATTTGTTTGCTGAGCTGGTAGCTTTGTTCTCTGATGTTTTGTCACCATGCTAGGTAACATCATCAGTGAGCCTCCGGAGAGCACTGGTGTTATGTCCCCCTTGCTATTTATGTCTTTTGGTCTGTTGTGGTGGGTGATATTGGTTCTTTTTCTGATAAGTTGGTAAATGGGGTCCAAATCTATATATTTGTTAATGGAGTTGCGGTTTGAATGCCAGGCCTCTACGAATTCCCATGTGTGTCTTTGTTTAGCCTGTCCCGTGATGGATGTATTGTCCCAGTCAAACTTGTGCCCCTCTTTGTCTGTGTGTACGGATAGTAGCGATAGTTGGTTGTTTCTTTTGGTGACTAGTTGGTGCTCGTGTACATGAGCACAGGAATTCTTAGAGACCTAGCATCCAAACTGGAAAGCCATTAACAATCATTATCGATTTGGAACCCGTTTACCAACCTCTCAGAAAAAGAACTGGAAGTGATATCACCTACCACCACAGACCAAGACACTCAACAGTAAGCAGGACACAAAAAAAATGCTTCATTGGAGGCTCACTGATGATGTTACCTAGCATGGTGACGAAACGATAGAAAAATCTATCAGCTCAGCAGAGCAAATGTACAACATGAGCTACAAATCTTCTCTAAAGTGACTAATGTTTAAGCAAACGGTCAGAACAGTGCACCCTCATACCAGTCTGCCTTAGTGCATGGCAGCCCTGTGTCTACCTCCAGTCTGATTCTGAAGTGGCATAAGTGCCTCCATCCCCCTCCACTAGAATGAAGACCCTATCATTTGAGGTACTTGTTCCCATTGTAGGTGCAGCAAGTGGGAAACTTCCTGAAATCCGTTAACCAATCCAGAAGCAATAATTCAGATCCATGTTTCAGGCCAAAGCTGAATATAGTGATTATTGATGAGGAATGCAGAGCGTTCTTTATGTCACAGATTTTCTTAGCATAACTCAGCATCTAAAAATCTGCGAAGGTAGTATTTGGAATATATATTTAAAGACTGTGTGGAAAGATATCAAATGGTCTGAACACATTCTAGATTGAAGAGGGTTTACTGTATGCTTTTATCAAAGAATGAAGTCAATTAGTTAATGTGTGCCTGACAACCACTGCTAATTACTGAAAAATACAGTGATATTGGAGAAGTTAACATATGTGCTTGTATGGATTATATTTAATTTTTTAAAACTTTTTTTCCCACTGTTTTCAGATTCTCTAGAACCGAAGTACAGAATTTCCTCTGGTGATCCAAATGGCTATTTTTCTATTGAATCTAAATCTGGTCTCATCAGAAGTAATAAGCAGTTAGATCATGAAGCCGAACCTTTTGTGATGCTTACTATTGAGTCTCAAACTAGCAGCTCTCCTGTCTACAGCTATGTACAGGTCAACATAACAATTATTGATGTCAATGATAATGCACCAGCTTTCCATCAAGAATCTGAAATTATTACTATTTCAAAAAATACCTTGCCAGGAACAGTCCTCTACATTGCTCATGCTGAAGATAAAGACAGTGGATTAAATGGAATAATCATGTACAGTCTACAGAATGACTATGAACAAACTTTTAGCATTGATTACATACATGGAACACTTTATCTGAACAGGACTGTTTTCTCAAAGAAAAAACAATACAGTATACATATTCTAGCAAGTGACCATGGAGCCCAACCTCTGAGCGCTGTGTTCATGTTATTAGTAAATGTTGACCAGTTGGATGGTAATTTGACATTTGAAACATTAATTTATGAAGTTGAAGTCAGTGAGGCTGCACCATTAAATATGAGAATTTTACAAGTTCATGCTCACATGCAGGATTCTAAGGTGGCCTCAGACTTGGTTTACTCACTTCAGCAAAACTTGGATTCGTTAACATTTGGCATCCATGCTGCGAGTGGCTGGATTTACATTCATAAAGCTCTGGACTATGAAAATAAGCATAGCTATAGCTTTAAAGTGTTTGCCACAAATCCAAAGGAGCACTTAAAACAAAGTGCTATTGCATCTGTAATCGTTAATGTTATGGATGAAAATGATAATCCTCCTCTTTTCACACAAAATTTGTACTTTTTCACAATTGAAGAAAGCCCCATTCCTCAGGGCCTGGTTGGAAAAGTGCAAGCAACAGATCGGGATTCAGGAAAAAATTCTCATTTATCATTTATACTCTTATCTGATGGAAAATTCTTCAGACTGAATTCAAAAACAGGTAAAAAGAATGATCAATTATGGAATTGTAACAAAGGGAATGTGATGAAAACAAGGGGAAATGCCTGCATGCCAATGGAGAAAATATATTGAATAAAATCCTGAGAAAACAACAAAAAAGGGAACAGCTAAGTATTTTACAGATTAAATTATTTTAAAATGGAACTGTTTAGTTACTTAGAAAGAAGAAAAAGAGTATTTGAAAATTAAACAGAAAGGTGGGGTTAGACTTGCTTGCATGTATTTGATGAGCCAAATGGCTTGGTTTAGTGTGGTAACAATGTATTCTGTGGGAACAAAAACCATTGTCAATATTTAAAAATATAAGGGAAGTACAGTGGCTCAGTGGTTAGCACTGCTGCCTCTCAGCACCAAGGACTGAGGTTCAACTTCACCCTCGGGTGACTGTGTGGAGTTTGCACGTTCTTCCCCTGTCTGTATGGGTTTTGTCCGAGTGCTCCAGTTTCCTCCCACAATCCAAAGATGTACAGGTCAGGTAGATTGGTCATGTTAAATTGCCCATAGTGCCCAGGGATGTGCAGGTTAGGTGAATTAGCCATGGGAAATATGGAACTACGGGGATAGGATAGGGAGGTGGGTTTGAGTGGGATACTCTGTGGAGGGTTGATGGGGATGTGATGGGCCAAATGGCTTGCTTCCACACTCTGGAAGGGAGGAGCTAAACCTTGATGGTAGTTTGAGATGGACAGCAAGAGCTTCTTCAAGTATATAAAAAGGAAGGGGGGGTCAAAGTTAACATATGCCTTTTTGTGAATGAGGCTGGGCAAATAATAGAACAAAGAAAGTTTACAGCCCAGGAACAGGGCCTTTGGCCCTTCAAGCCTGAGCAGATCCAAATGTACTGTCTAAACCTGTCGATCAATTCCTAAGCATCTATATCCCTCTGCTCCCCACCTACTCATGCATCTGTCCAGATGCATCTTAAATGAATCTACCGTGCCTGCCTCCATCACCTTTGCTGGCAACGTGCTCCAGACTCCCACCACCCTCTGTCTGAAGTACTTGCCGCATGTATCCCCCTTAAACCTTCCACCTCTTAACCTTGAAAGTGTGACATCTCATGATTGAATCCTTCACCCTGGGAAAGAGCTTGTCTCTATCCAGCCTGTCTATACCCTTCATGATTTTGTAAACGTAACCTACTCAACCTCTCTTCAAAGCTAGCACCTTCCATACCAGGCAACATCCTCGTATACCTTCTCTGCACCCTGTCCAAAGTTTAGGGTGTAGCTTTGCTCGCTGAGCTGTAGGTTTGATATCCAGACGTTTCATTACCTGGCTAGGTAACATCATCAGTGGCGACCTCCAAGTGAAGCGAAGCTGTTGTCTCCTGCTTTCTATTTATATGTTTGTCCTGGATGGAGTTCCTGGGATTTGTGGTGATGTCATTTCCTGAACAGGAACCCCATCCAGGACAAATATATAAATAGAAAGTAGGAGACAACAGCTTCGTTTCACTTGGAGATCGCCACTGATGATGTTACCTAGCCAGGTAATGAAACGTCTGCATATCAAAACTACAGCTCAGCGAGCAAAGCTACACCCTAAACCTCAACCTGAGCTACAAACCTTGCCTTCTCCAAAGTATCCACATCCTTTTGGTAATATGGCAGCCAGAACTGTACACAGTATTCTAAGTGCGGCCGAACCAATGTCTTGTATAATTTTAACATGACTTGCCAGCTCTTATACTCAATACCCCATCCAATGAAGGCAAGCATACTATATGCCTTTTTGACCACTCTATCCATCTGTGCAGCAACCTTCAGGGTACAATGGACCTGTACTCCCAGATCTCTCTGCCCATCAACTTTTCCCAAGGCTCTTCTGTTCACTGTATAATTTACTCTGGAATTAGTCTTGTCTAAATGCATCACCTCACATTTGTCTGGGTTGAAATCCATCTGCCACTTTTCCACCCAACTCTCCAGTCTATCTAT
This sequence comes from Chiloscyllium punctatum, assembly GCF_047496795.1. Lineage (NCBI taxonomy): Eukaryota > Metazoa > Chordata > Chondrichthyes > Orectolobiformes > Hemiscylliidae > Chiloscyllium > Chiloscyllium punctatum. The sequence goes on from NC_092739.1 coordinate 3,317,476, forward strand.
ATCCTCCTATATTCTTTGACAGTCCCTAATGCTTTCTGCTAATCCACCAATCTTCATGTCATCTGAAAACCTGCTGATCATACCAACAGTGCCCTCTTCCAGATCATTTATGTATATTACAAACAACAGTGACCCCAACACTGATCCCTATGGAACACCACTGGTCACCTTTCTCCATTTCGAGAAACTCCCTTGAACTACTACTCTCTGTCTCCTGTTGCTCAACAAGTTCTTTATGTACCTAGCTAGAACACCCTGCACACCATGTGACTTCACTTTCTCCATTACTATGGGGAACCTTATCAAACGCCTTACTAAAGTCCATGTGTATGACATCAGCAGTCATTCCTTCATCTATCAACTTGGTCACTTCCTCAAAGAACTCTATTAAGTTGGTAAGGCACGATCTCCCCTGCGCAAAACCATGTTGCCTATCAATGATAAGCCCATTCTTTTCTAAATATAAATAGATCCTATCCCTCAATACCCTCTCCAGCAACTTTCCCATTACCGACGTCAGGCTCACTGGTCTGTAATTACCCAGGCTATCCCTACTACCCTTCTTGTACAGGGGGACAACATGAGCAACCTACCAGTCCTCTGGCACCTCACTTGCATTTAAGGATGCCACAAAGATATCTGTCAGGGCCCCAGCTATTTCCTTTCTCGCCTCCCAGTAATCTTGGGAAGAATTGGCAGAGGAGTTGAATAAATTGTTTGTATCAGTGAAATACTAATATAAAATTGATAAATAATTAAAGGGCAAAGGAGGAGAAGGAAATAAATACAATACCTATCACAAGAGAAAAGTAATGCAAGAGAAACTAATGGCGCTAAAGACCAAAAGGTCACCTGAACCTAATGGTTTGCATTCTAGAATATCAAATCAGTACCTGTAGACATAGTGGATGCACTAGTGGTAATCTGCCAAGAGTCCTTAGATTATGCAAAAGTTCCAGAGGATTGGAAAACTCCCAATTTAACATCTTCATTTAAGCAAGGAAAGGAAATGAAAAATCAGGTAACTATTGTTAGTTAGCTTAAACATGTTATTGCAAAAATGTTAGTATCTGTAATTCAGCTATAAAGAATGTAATAGCAGGTTATTTAGAACTACATAATACGATCAAGCAGAATCAATATGGTTTCTCAAAGAGAAATCATACTTGACAAACATATTTGAATTATTTGAGGAGGTAACCAATAGGATAGATAAAGGAGAAGCAGTGGATGTAATATATTTGGATTTTCAGACTTAATAAAGCACCACATGTTATGTTACTGAATGAAAGCCTATGGTGTTTAGGGTGGTAAATTTGCACAGATAGAGGATCAACTAATTAATAGAAAATAAAGTGATGGGATAAAGGGGACTTTTTCAAGATGGTAACCTGTAAGGAGTGAAATCATGTTCCGTGCTGGGGCCACAATTCTCTCCAGTTCTGATGAAGAGTCACTAAACCCAAAACATTAACTCTGCTTTCACCCCATGAATGCTACGAGACCTGCTGAGTTTTGCTGGCAATTTCTGTCTTTGTTTCAGATCTTCAGCATCCACAGTTCTTTGTTTTATTAACAATTGCAGAAAGCTACAGCACAGATGGATTTCTGAGTGCTCGTGCAAAAATCACATAAAGCTAACATACAAGTTTAACACAAAATAAGGAAGGCAAATGGCATGCTGGCTTTTATTTAAAAGCAGTTGGAGTATAAACACAGACATGTGAGATAATTGCCTTCATTAACTGAGGCAGAGTATACAAGAGCAAACAGGTTATGCTGGGATTATATAAAACGCTGCATAGCTAAACTAGAAAGAGACTCCCCAAAAAAACACAAACATATTAGAATTTGACATGCCTCAGAAATATCCCCACTAAGTCTTGACAGCAGCTGCCCCAGGCTTTATTGTGTCCCTGAGCACATAGTCCTGGACCTTAGAATGTGACAGTCTGCAACACTCAGTTGAAGTTAACTCTTTGCATTGGAAGACTAACAAACTTAGGGCAGACCACAAAATATCTTTCACCAAATTGATGATCTTCCAGACATAGTCAAAGTTGTATTGGTTTGCGTCCCAGTAAATAGACCATAGAGTACAGAGTCTTGTGTCACAGAGCTGTTTGGGACGGATCCTGACACTGCTTCATCTGTCTCCAAACCTTTATAAAGACACACTTCAAAGGAGATGTAAATATTCTTCCTCCCCACAGTTGCTTCGGGGGTAATGGCAATAGCTAAGCAAGTTCAAGCATGCACCAGCAGTCTGATGAGTAGTGTCGTTCTCACCACCAGTCAAGTCTTGGCTGTTTGTAGAAAAATTAAATGATGAGACATTTTGTCAAATGACTTTGACGATCTGCTCAGGTAACCATGTGACAGGATCAACCCTCTCCTTTTCCTGCAAAGTCTTGAGGACATTATGTGCTGCCCACTGCCTGACAGACTTGTAGCCAAAGGTGTTTTCCTTTGCACATTTTTCCATGGGAGACAGGTATATGGAATACTGCAACTACTTGGAGCGTTCCATGGCAATGAGACCAGACACATCCTTTGTAAAACCGAGGACAGATAGGACTTCATTACTTCGTGACACTTGGTGTTTGCATAATGAGGGTCTACGTGTCGTTCCATTTCCCTCTCCCCTTATTAGTCGAATCAAACACTCAGAGACACAGTATGGTTCTACCTTCACCTTTATTTCGGGCCCTGGAGTGAGAGACAACAATCACCCATGTGCACAGAAACATGAGTTCTTGGTCTTCTCTCGAACTGCAGATTCTTAAGGAATTATGTAGTCAGTTACAAGGAGCTGCATCCAAATAAGGCAACATCTATGTTGATTAGGTGACCATTACAATCAGCAAGCATCAACAGTAAAGATTAAGCCATCTGGCATTACACAATGGATGCTTTTCACCTCGTCAACCCACAACCCTTGCCTTCAGCACCTCATTGTTTACTGCAAGTTCTTGTCTGGACAAAGTCATGCTAGCTGAGCCTTTGTCAAGCAACCCTAAACTTAACTCTTTCCAAAGCTGCTCATACCTAATACACTTTCTCATACGCATAGCTTGATACAGCCAATCACAAATATACTGTCAGAATAAGAACATCGTATCCAGAGCTTTCTACATGGCGTGCTACCTTGGCATAGGCATGGGGAATAGACTAGATCTGTACCACATATGATAGTGCCGATAGTACCTCCCATCTGATGACCAGGTGTTTAACCCACAACAGAGTAGGAGCAGTGCTCCCTCAGTTTCTGCCTCACTTTGGCAATAGACTCCTAGGTTTTGATGCATGCCTCCCGAAACCATATTCCTTCCACCTTCAGAAAATCTGACCTGATGGTGAAGGGCATAAATGATTAGTCAGCCTCGTTCTTAAATAGCATGATCTTGCCATGATTTACCTTGGCTTATGAGGCCAGTTAATTTGATTGCAGATGCTCATGAGTCTGCATACTGACAGCGGATCTGAGCAGAAAAAGGGCTGTGCTGTCCATGAACAGCAAGTCTTTGACCTGTGGGCCTCTACTGCCTGGAAGAATCACCCTTCTGATGCTCACATCCTTTCTCATGGACTCACCAAAAGATTCTATTTAACATACAAACAAGGCTGGAGAGAGTGGCCAACCCTACCTGACTCCAGATCTGATCAAGAAATTTTCTGATTACCACATATTGATTGAGGCTGCATTACTGATGTTGGTGTAGAGAAGTCAGAATCAATTGCAGATTCCCTCCCCAAACACTGTTTTCGAGAGTATGTCCCTCATGTAGGTGTGCACTATCCTGTCAAAAGCCTTCTCCTGGTCCAGACCAAGAAGCAGGTGTCTGCCCCTGCCTGTCGTGCACATAGGCGATCATATCTCAGAGAGTAAGAACCTCTCAGTGATCTTCTTGCTTGGTACAGTGCAGGTTTGGCTGTGGTTAATTACTGATCCCAGAGCAGACCTGATCCGGTTGACAATGACCTTCTGCAAGATTTTGTAATCAACATTCGATGATGAGAAAGGTCACCAATTTCTAATCTCCTCACTCTGCCTGCTTGTAGTTGAGGGTGATGATACCCTTCCTCATGGATTTGCATATGCCCTCTGCGAAAAGCATACTGTCATACATCTCCAGCAGGTCCTGGCTAATCAACTATGACTCTGTGACTGTAATTCCCACAAAGCTGAATACAACTGAGCGATAAGCCATCACTTCTAGCAGTTTATTCTTCTCAAAGGACTAGAGGGCCTTGGTCAGCACATGGTTGCTCCAAACTCTCCTATGTTCTGTTGTGTAAGATCTCCTTGATAGAGGACAGGCACAACATGAAGGGCATGTTATCTGTGAGTTTCATGTCATACGGTCTATTCTAAAAGGATTTGCTGATCCTCAAAATGTCAAACTGAGATGATGTTGGAGGTTTCCCAAGAAGATGTCAAAAGTACACCCAGAGTTGTGTATACTAGGATATCACTACAAGTTTATATTCAGGAATCCTATCTAAGACTATGATCTTGATCTCCTAATGCAATTCATATTCCTGTTTGGGTAGGACCAAGAGCTATCTTATACATTTTGGCTGCTGATCACCAAAGTCTCATAGTTAGACAGCACGGAAACAGACCTTTTGGTCCCATTCGTCCACGTTAACTAGGTATCCTAAATTGAGTTAATCCATTTGCCTCATTTGACCCATATCCCTCTAAACCTTTCTATTCATGTGCCTGTACAAATGTCTTTTAAATGTTCGCCATGACTTGGTGTTGAACTGGGTTGGACAAAGTTAAAAATCACACAACACCAGAATATAGTCCAGCAAGTTTATTTGGAAGTACAAGCTTTCAGAGCACTGCTCCTTCATTAGGTGGTTGTAGTGGCGCTCTGAAAACTAGTGCTTCCAAATAAACCTGTTGGACTATAGCCTGATGTTGTGTGATTTTTAACTTTTAAATGTTGTGATTGTACCCAATTCTGCCATTATCTCTGGAAGCTCATTCCATACAGCCACCACCCTCTGTGTGAAAATGTTGCCCCTCAGGTCCTATTTAAATCTTTCTCCTCTCATCTTAAAAATATGTCCTCTAGTTTTGGACACCCCGACCCTTGGAAAAAGGTGTTTACTATTTACCTCATGATTTTGTAAACCTCTGTAAGATCATCCCTCATCCTCCAATGTTCCAGGGAACAAAGTTCCATCCTATCCAGACTCTCCTAACTCCAACACTCCAGTCCTGCTAAGTTTTCCTTTTTCACCTTCTGGAAGAAAGAAAAACAAGAGCACATCTGATCCTGCTCACGGAGCAGACCATGGGCTGGAAGATTATCTTGAAGGCCTTTGAGGCAAACAGTGAGACTTGCTGGCTGTTAACTTCCTGGATATCCTCCTTGAAAAGAATCCCTATTATCTGAGTGGGAGTAGATTCTGCATACTTTACTGGCATTTGGACAATTTTGCCCATCTCTCTCTTGCTATCTCTACACGTATGAAGTTAAATAAGCTCATGTTGTTCCCATTGACTGTTTCCCAACAGTCCACTGGAGACTCAAAGAGGTGTATCATGGGTCCAACCTGTGTAATCTCTTTCAAGTTCCTCAATGTATTATGGGATCAACAGTTTCACACCCAGCTTCCACATTCCCTTTCCAGCCTGCCAGCCATTCAGTGGGTGAATTCAACAGCAGGCAGTGGTCAGAAAAGAACATAAGCTCGACGTTGGTGGATCTGACTGAGAATGCTTGAGACATAAACAGGAAATCCTTGTGCAGATGGACCGATGTGACCATGACCAGGCGTATCTAGATATTGCCGACTATCTGTCTTGGTTTTTCTCTTTGATATGCTCTGTGCTGCTGACTGCTTGTCTCTATGTTTCATCTTGCCTATTCTTCTAGTGCTGCTGACTGTCCGGGAATCATTTTCTCACCTGCCCCTCTAGGTGTCACTGACTGACTGTCACATGATCCTCTTCTTGCCCACTCTTCTCGTTCTGAGGTCTGCCTTTTCAGATTCCTTCCCTTGCCCAGCCCCAATTTTGCTTCCTGTAACTGGAGGCTTGCTGATGGTTTGGATAGGATCTTCTCCAAGGCCATGTTCTGGCCAGAGGGCACCTGTTGGACAACCCTGTGGTATAGATGGAAAGTTTTGAAAAGTTCAGTGAGCAGAGTAACCTTGGTGAACATGTACTCAAATCCTTAAAGGTAGTGGAGAAAATGGTTAAAATAGTTTAAAAAACCAGCTATGGGCCATGTAGGATTATAACTACAGGCATAAAATTTAAAAGCAAAGAGATCATTCAAAGACCTTCACTGCATTTTAGATAAAAATTTAATATTTTATAAAGCGGAAGGAGGAAATTTATCAGGTTGTTTCTGAGGACCAGGGAATTCAGTTGTTCAGAAGTTGGACACATTAAGGCTGCTTTTTATTTGTTCACGAGATATGAGTGTTGCTGGCTAGGCCATTTGTCCTGAAAAATGTGGTGAACTGCCATCTTAAATTGTTGCAATTCTTTGCGGTATAGGTGCACCCACAGTGTTGTAAGGAAATGAATTCCAAGATTTTACTTCAGCCACAGTGAATGATGGAGTGTGGCTGGGAAGCAACATATAGGTGCTGACGCTCCCATGCATCTTTTGCGCTTTAACCTTCTAGGAGGTAGATGTTGTGGATTTGAATGGTACTATTAAAGGAGCCTTGGTGAGTTATTACAGCCTTCTTGTAGATGGTACATACTGCTGTCAGTGTGCATTGGTGGTGAAGGGAGTGAATGTTAAAGCTAGTGGGTGGGTTGCCAATCAAGCAACATGCTTTGTCCTGGATGGTGTCAAGCCTTTTGAGTAATATTGGAGATGCACTCATCCAAGTAAGTAGGAAATATCCCATCACACTCCTGACCAGATGGAATATCCCCTCTTCTAACCTTATGTTGGAGGAAGTCCATTGGTGAAGCAGCTGAAGCTGTGTCTAGGACATGACCTTGAGGAGCTCCTGCAGTGATGTACTGGGGTGAAGATCATTGACCTCCAAGAAACACAGTCATTTTCTTAGATAAGGGAATGTTAAGAGTCATAGAGCTGTTTAGCATGGAAAGAGACCCTTCAGTCCAAGTCATCCATGCTGACCAGATATTTAAAATTAATCTGGTTTCATTTGCCAGCATTTGGCCCATGTCCCTCTAAACTTTTCCTATTCATATACCCATCCAGCTGCCTTTTAAATGTTGTAATTACACCAGCCTCCACCACTTTCTCTGGCAGCTCATTCCATACATGCACCACCCTCTGCATGAAAAAGTTGCCTCTTAGATCCCTTTTAAATCTTTCCCCTTTCACCTTAAATTTATGCCCACTAGCTTTGGACTCTGCTACCTTGGGGAAAAGACATTGGCTTTTCACCCTACACATGCCCCTCATGATTTTATTCTATAAAGTCACTCCTCAGCCCTCCAACGCTCCAGGGAAGTAACCCCAGTCTATTCAGCCTCTCCCTATAGCTTCAACCCTAGCAAAATCCTTGTAAGTCTTTTCTGAACCCTTTCAAGTTTCACAACAACCTTTGTATAGCAGGGCGACCAGAATTGTATGTAGAAGTGGCCTAACTAATGTCCCATGCAGTTGCAATATTAACCTCCCAACTCCTTTTCTCAATGCACTGATCAATAAAAGCAAGCATACCAAATTCCTTCTTCACTATCCTGTCTACCTGCGACTCTACTTTCAAGGAACAATAAGCCTGCACTCCAAGGCCTTTTTGTTCAACAACACTCTCCAGACCCTTAACATTAAATGTGTAATTCCTGCCCTGATTTACCGTTCCAAAATGCAGCACCTCAAATTTATCTAAATGAAATTCAATCTGCCACTCCTCAGCCCACCAGCCTATCTGATCGAGATCCCATTGTACTCTAAGGTGGGTGACATGAAATGTTTTCAAATGATGAGTGGTTTTGATAGAATGGATAGAAAAAAAACTATTCCTTCTGGTAAGTGTAGAAATTGTCAGAAATAGAATTAAAACTATTTATAAAAGATATCGATGCAAGATAAGGGATGAGAAATATCTACCATTTCTAGAGATTGGAAGACCATTCAAAGACCAGAGAAAAGAAGCCCTTAAAAAGTGAGGCTGGAGTGGTCTGGACAATGAGACTTTGGGGAATGAGAGAGAAGAAGCAACCAGCTACTGTTAACACATTTCAGAGAGAAGCAAAGGATGCAGATTAAACAACTACTCTTTATCAATAATTTTTGGTACACAAGGCTGAAGAAGAGAAAGTGAAAGGAAGACAATCCATCAGCCTCCTGTCAGGTTTATAAACATGACTGAGTGGGATTTCTCTGGAAATGATTAATTTACCTGTCTGTTAGTTATGGAGATTATGAGGAGACTGTGTGTGGAGAAGATTCTTTTTTACTCAGTCTCAGTCTTGCTAGTTGCAGTGCTGTCCAGGCCTGATGGGACATTTCCACTGCCTGTACTGCCTCTCCTCATTTCCCTGTCACTTGACAATCATCCCTGTTGACACCCAAGCGATCTGTGATGAGAGGACTAGCACATATAGTGGCTCTTTCTGGCCTTGTCCTTGGTCATCTTCTTTGGTAGGTTGCTGCAATCTGTGGAGGACCATCCGTAAAACTGTAGGCTGTCTTTTGCCACTTCAGCCTCAAGACCAAGGTAAAGTTTCAACGCATTGACTCCTCAATAAATTCTTTAAAATTGTGCTTTCCTTTACTGGATTTTTAATGTTGCTGGGCAATTTCCTATGTGTCCATTTTGCAATTTGTTCATGCAATGTGGACTATTGCTGGCAAGGCCTACATTTATTGTCTATCTCTAATTACTCAGAGGGCCATTAAGTGTCAACCACATTGCTGTGGTTCTGCAATTAATATAGGCCTGAACAGGTAAACACAGCAGTTTTCCTTCCATTAAAGATAAGTTTTTATGACAATTGGTGATGGTTACCTATTCACCATTTAGACTACCTTTTTACTGAATTCAAATTTCATCATCGGCCACAATGGGATTCAAAGATATTCTCAGAAGATTAATTTGGGGTTGTGGATTACTAATCCAATTACATTGCTAGTAAACCATGCCTCCTCATCTGTTTCACTGCCCCATTATTTCCCCGTCACTTCCTTTCCTTCAACCCTATCTCCTTCCCCCTCCCTTTCCCCCTCACTATGGGCCATATCCTTCTCACCACACTCAGTTATTTCCCCAGTCTGTTCACTCTCTTCTTTCTCCTCATCCTCTGTTCATCACCACCATTTCTAACCCCTTTCCTGTCCACTTCTCTGTCTGGTATCATTGATATTTAGGCAAGGTTTGTGTTCTGTTTCTTTATAATAAGGTGTACATAAGTCAGCATTCTGGCCAGGTAAAAGTGGCTTTTAGGTTTAGAATTCAAAAATAAGCCTAACTACTTTCACGTCAGTACTTTTGTAATTTCACCCATTTGAAGTGGCCCAGAATATTTTGATATAACCACAGATCATGAGGAGGACTATGATTTTCTGATGCCTCATGCTTCAGTATTGTTGTCACTTTGCATTCTAATATATGTTTAATTCCCTGTCACAAGTTTTCATTCTTTTTCTCTTTGGTCATTTTCAACTGAGCTTAGAGTACCTTAGCTAAAAAGGTGTTGATGGCTTATTCTTGAATTAATTTTATGGGAATACAGCAGGCACTTGAGTTGAAGAGTTTACGGGGTTATCGGCAAAAAAAACACACGTGCACTTTCAAAGAAGACGTACAGGCATGACAGGTCAAGTAGCTTTATTCTGTTCTTTGATTCCATGTTATCCCTAGACTGATCTTAGCACCAGATGCCTGCCTTCAGAATATGAATGGTATACTGTATAATGCCTCGGTGGTAGAATAGTCCAAAGTAGTAAAGTAGTACTTACTGGGAGACTGCACAGGAAGATAGCCTTGATTACCTGGGAATCCATCCATCCTTAACTGCCTGCTTAAATTGAAAGCATTATGACAGCTAACAGAAAAACATTTATTTTTATGATTTAGTGCTTCTGCTCACTAACTAGGGGAAATAAATCTCCTTAACGTTTCCTGTTAGTAGAATATATGCAATTAATCAAGGGACCATGCACTGCAATGTAAGTGGAACCTTTTGATTCTTTGTGCTTTGGAAAAATCCTACAATCAGTAACTTAAGCTACTGTTAATTTCTCAAAACAAAATTGTAAAGCTTGCTTGCTGTAGCAGACAATACATCCCTGAATTGCTTGTCTAATGTTTCTGATGTCACCTGATGAGCATGATGGAAGTTGTAAGAGCCATTTATGGTATCAAGAGTATACCAACTTAAGCTTGAGGTCAGGAGTTAATTGTTTCAATTTAACCTGTGGTCCCAGTCAAACATATAAACAAACTTTAGAATGGGGCCAGTTTCCAAATATGCCAATTTGTCTAATTCATTCATTTACCATGTGGAGGTAGCATCTTATCAGGAACAACACTTTCTGAATAACTTTCATTACACCCAACCATATTTGGGCAAAATGCCAGAAAGAAATGTCACTGGGGACAGGGTCCTGGGAGAATGATATTTGTTCACTTGCTTTCCTACATTACACAGGTTTAGTCAGGCAAAACCTCTTAGGAAATATGTCAGTAATGAGTGCATAAATGGGAAATCATTCACAATTTCTATGTAATATCAAGTAATTAACATGGGAGATGGTGGATTAGTGGCAAATTAATTGACTTCAGAGAATGCACCAGCGAGGTTATGACATTTTGTCTCAACTTTCTCGGACTGAAATAGATGAAAATCAGTTAGTTTTGCTAAGGATTCTGAGTGGCTTCAAATGGACAGGGCCTGTGAAATGAATATTCAAGGCTATATGTGCTATCGTAAGGACAGACTGACTGGCAGAGGGGGGTGGTCCTGATGGTAAGGTATGATATTCAGTCCCTTGCGCGGAGGGACCTAGAATCAGGGGATATAGAGTCAGTATGGATAGAGCTGAGAAATTCTAAGGGTAGAAAGACCCTAATGGGAGTTATCTACAGGCCCCCAAACAGTAGCCTGGATGTAGTGTGTAAGTTGAATAAGGAGCTGAAATTGATCTGTTGCAAAGATATAACTACAGTTGTTATGGGGGATTTCAACATGCAGTTAGACTGGGAGAAACAGGATGGTACTGGACCCCAAGAAAGGGAGTTTGTGGAGTGCCTCCGAGATGGATTCTTAGAACAGCTTGTGCTGGAGCCTACCAGGGAGAAAGCAACTCTGGATCTGGTGTTGTGCAACGAACCGGATTTTATCAGGGACCTTGAAGTAAAGGTGCCATTAGGAGGTAGTGACCACAATACAATAAGCTTTAATCTGCAGTTTGAAAGGGAGAGGGTAGAATTGGAAGTGACAATATTTCAGTTGAATAAGGGGAACTGTGGAGCTATGAGGGAGGAGCTGGCCAAAGTTCATTGGTGCAATACCCTAGCAGGGATGCAATGGAACAACAATGGCAGGTATTTCTGGGTATAATGCAGAGGATGCAGGATCAGTTCATTCCAAAAAGGGAGGCAGGGGTGGCCATGGCTGATGAGGGAAGTTAAGGACCATATAAAGACAAAAGGGAAAAAGTATAACATAGCAAAGATGAATGGGAAATCGGAGGACTGGGAAGCTTTTAAAGAACAACAGAGGATAACTAAAAAGGAAAGACGCAAATTAAAAATAAGGTACGAAGGTAAACTGGCCAAAAATATAAAGGAGGGTAGTAAAGGCTTTTTTAGGTATGTGAAAAGAAAAAAAATGGTTTAGACTAAAATTGAGCCCTTGAAGACAGAAATGGGTAAATTTATTACAGGGAACAAAGAAATGGCAGAAGAGTTGAATTGGTACTTTAGATCTGTCTTCACTGGGAAAGACACAAGCAATCTCCCAGATGTAATAGTGGCTGAAGGACCTGAACTGAAGGGAATTTATATTAGGCAGGAAATGGTGTTGGAGAGACTGTTAGGTCTGAAGGCTACGTCTCTGGGACCTGATGGTCTGCATCCCAGGGTACTGAAGGAGGTGGCTCCAGGAATTGTGGATGCATTGGTGATCATTTTCCAATAGATTCAGGATCAGTTCCTGCGGATTGGAGAGTGGCTAATATTGTCCCACTTTTTAAGAAATGTGGGAGAGAGAAAACAGAATTATAGACCAGTTAATCTGACGTCAGAGGTGGGAAAAATGCTGGAGTCAATTATAAAGGACGAAATTACAACACATCTGGATAGCAGTAACAGGATGGGTCAGTGTCAGCATGGATTTATGAAGGGCAAATCATGCTTGATTAATCTTCTGGAACTTTTTGAGGATGTAACTCTGAAGATGGAGATCCAGTGGATGTAGTATACCTGGACTTTCAGAAAGCCTTTGGTAAAGTCCCACATAGGAAGTTAGTGAGCAGAATTAGGGCACATGATATTAGGGGCAAAATCCTAACATGGATTGAAAATTGGTTGGCTGACAGGAGACAAAGAGTAGTGATAAATGGCTCCCTTTCGGAATAGCAGGCGATGACCATTGGTGTGCCGCAGGGATCAGTGCTGGGACCGCAGCTTTTTACAATGTACATTAATGATATAGATGAAGGTATTAAAAGTAATATTAGCAAATTTGCTGATGACACAAAGTTGGGTGGCAGTGTGAAATGTGAGGAGGATGTTAGGAGAATACAGGATGACCTGGACAGGTTAGGTGAGTGGACGGATGCATGGCAGATACAGTTTAATGTGGATAAATGTGTGGTTATCCACTTTGGTGGCAAGAACAGGAAGGCAGACTACTACTTAAATGGAGTCAAGTTAGGTAAAGGGGCAGTGCAACGAGCTCTAGGTGTTCTTGTACATCAGTCAATGAAAGCAAGCATGCAGGTACAGCAGGCAGTGAAGAAAGCTAATAGCATGCTGGCCTTCATAACAAGAGGAATAGAGTGTAGAAGCAAAGAGGTCCTTCTGCAGCTGTACAGTGCCCTGGTGAGACCGCACCTGGAATGTTGTGCACAGTATTGGTCTCCAAATTTGAGGAAAGACACTCTGGCTATTGAGGCAATGCAGCGTAGGTTCACAAGGTCAATTCCTGGAATGGTGGGACTATCTTACGCTGAAAGATTGGAGCGACTGGGATTGTATACGCTTTAGTTTAAAAGGCTGAGAGGGGATCTGATTGAGACGTATAAGATTATTAAAGGATTGGACACCCTGGAGGCAGGAAGCATGTTTCCGCTGATGGGTGAGTCCCAAACCAGAGGACTCAGTTTAAAAATAAGGGATAGGCCACTTAGAACAGAGTTGAGGAGAAACTTCTTCACCAATAGAGTGGTGGGTGTGTGGAATGTTCTGCCCCAGAAGGCTGTGGAGGCCAAGTCTCTTGATACTTTCAAGAAAGTGTTGGATGGAGCTCTTGAGGATAGTGGAATCAAGGGTTATGGGGATAAGGCAGGAACAGGATACTGATTGAGGATGATCAGCCATGATCATAATGAATGGTGGTGCTGGCTCGAAGGGCAGAATGGCCTACTCCTGCACCTATTGTCTATTGTAATCCAAGATGGAGGACAGGAAAAATTTCTGGCTGTAACAGCTGCTCCTTTTTTGAGGTATTTTAGGTATTGCAGGTGATTTCCATGAATTTCCATGAATTCCAGGAGTAGCAATTACTGTTTTATATGCTATTGCGTTGTTTTGGAACTTTGGAGAAAAAAAAATTAAAACAACAGCACTTTTAAAAGGGAAAGGAACAGACAAAGGAAGCACATGGTGAGGTCAGTGCAGGAGAGAGAGAGAGAGAAAGAAACCCACATTGCTAACTGACAGAGCAGTGAACCTGCACAGTTACTGCCTTTGCTGTTTGAATTCATGTATCGCTGGAAATCAGAATGCGTCTGGGAAAATTAACGCAGTGAAATTCACAACTGATCTTAGAGTAACCTGTTTGGGAGAAGTCACAGCACAGAAACAGATAAGTGGATATTTTAAGCATGGCCTTAGAGTAAGTCTGCAGTAGTGAGTAGAGTGGGTTCTTTCTTGATTATATGTTTTATTGAAACATGTCTCTTGATTAAACTTAAAATATAAGCCATAAATATTAATTTAACTGGAGCAGTGTTTTGTAGAGGAATAAGACAGTGCTATTTTCTGGGTCTGTAGACTGAACGAAGCAAAAATGGCCTTTAGTAGAGTGAAATGCTCTTCTTGTCAGATGTGGGAATTTAGGGAGAGTTTACGGGTTACTGAGGATTATATCTGCAGTAAATGCCATTGGTTGCAAATCCTATCAGATTGAATGGATTGATCGGAGATACAGTTAGAGACAATGAGGAATTTACAAGAGCCAGAGGATGTGATGGATGGCAGTTATAGGAAGGGGGAAAAGTCACAGATACAGTTACATGGATGGGTTAACTCCAGGAAAGGTAAGAGAGGTAGGCAGGTAGTCAGGAGTCTTCTGTGGCTATCCCCATTTCAAACTAGTATGCTGTTTTGGAAAATGTAGAGGGTGATGGATTCTCAGGGGAATGTAGCAGGAACAGCCAGGTTTCTGCTATTGAGACTGGCACTAATGCAATGAGAGGTACGTTGGGTTCCAAGAAATCAATTGTGTCAGGGATCTCTCCAGTCTGAGGTACAGATAGATGTTTCTGTGGCCAGCAGCAAAAAATCAGAATGGTGTGTTGCTTCCCTAGTGCCATCAAGGATGTCTCAGAGAGGGTGCAGAATGTTCTCAAGGGTGAGAGGGGCCAACAGGAGGTCATTGTCAACATTGGAACCAATGACATAGGAAGGGAAAAGGTAGAGATGCTGAACAGAGATTACAGAGAGTTAGGCAAGAAATTAAAAAGGAGGTCCTTTAGTAGTACTATCTGTATTACTCCAGATGCTATGAGCTAGTGAGGGCAAGAATAGGAGGATAGAGCAGATGAATGCATGGCTGAGGAGCTGGTGTATGGGAGAAGGATTCACACTTTTGGATCATTGAAATCTCTTTTGGGGTAGAAGTGACCTGTAGAAGAAGGATGGATTGCACCTAAATTGGAAAGGGACTAATATACTCGCAGGGAAATTTGCTAGAACTGCTTGGGACTATTTCAACTAGCAAGGTGGAGGGGTGGGACCCAGGGAGATAGTGAGGAAAGAGATTGATCTGAGACAGGTACATATGAGAACAGAAATAAGTCAAAGAGTCAGGGCAGGCAGGGACAAGGTAGGACTAATAAATTAACCTGCATTTATTTCAATGCAAGGGGCCTAACAGAGAAGGCAGATGAACTCAGGGCATAGTTAGGAACATGGGACTGGGATATCATAGCAATTACGGAAACATGGCTCAGTGATGAGCAGGACTGGCAGCTTAATGTTCCAGGATACAAATGCTACAAGAAGGATAGAAAGGGAGGCAAGAGAGGAGGGGGAGTGGCATTTTTGATAAAGGATAGCTGTGCTGAGGGAGGATATTCCCGGAAATCCATCCAGGGAAGTTATTTGGGTAGAACTGAGAAATAAGAAAGGGATGATCAACTTATTGGAATTGTATTATAGATCCCCAATAGTCAGAGGGAAATTGAGAAACAAACTTGTAAGGAGATCTCAGATATCTGTACGAATAATAGGGTAGTTATGGTAGGGGATTTTAACTTTCCAAACATCGACTGGGACTGCCATAGTGTTAAAGGTTTAGATGGAGAGGAATTTCTTAAGTGTATACAAGACAATTTTCTGATTCAATATGTGGATGTACCTACTAGAGAAAGTGCAAAACTTGACTTACTCTTGGGAAATAAGGCAGGACAGGTGACTGAGGTGTCAGTGGGGGAGCACTTTGGGGCCAGCAACCATAATTCTATTCGTTCTAAAATAGTGATGGAAAAGGATAGACCAGATCTAAAAGTTGAAGTTCTAAATTGGAGAAAGGCCAATTTTGACGGTATTAGGCAAGAACTTTCAAAAGGTGATTGGAGACAGATGTTCGCAGGTAAAGGGACGGCTGGAAAATGGGAAGCCTTCAGAAATGAGATAACAAGAATCCAGAGAAAGTATATTCCTGTCAGGGTGAAAGGGAAGGCTGGTAGGTATAGGGAATGCTGGATGACTAAAGAAATTGAGGGTTTGGTTAAGAAAAAGAAGGAAGCATATGTCAGGTATAGACAGGATAGATCGAGGGAATCCTTAGAAGAATATAAAGGCAGTAGGAGTATACTTAAGAGGGAAATCAGGAGGGCAAAACAGGGACATGAGATAGCTTTGGCAAATAGAATTAAGGAGAATCCAAATGGTTTTTACAAATACATTAAGGACAAAAGAGTAACTAGGAAGAGAATATGGCCTCTCAAAGATCAGCAAGGCGGCCTTTGTGTGGAGCCACAGAAAATGGGGGAGATACTAAATGAATATTTTGCATCAGTATTTACTGTGGAAAAGGATATGGAAGATATAGACTGTAGGGAAATAGATGGTGACATCTTGCAAAATGTCCAGATTACAGAGGAGGAAGTGCTAGATTTTTTGAAACGGTTAAAAGTAGATAAATCCCAGGACCTGATCAGGTTTCCCCAGGAACTCTGTGGGAAGCTAGAGAAGTGATTGCTGGGCCTCTTGCTGAGATATTTGTACCATCGATAGTCACAGGTGAGGTGCCAGAAGACTGGAGGTTGGCAAACGTGGTGCCACTGTTTAAGAAGGGCGGTAAAGACAAGCCAGGACATTGATTAGGCCACTGTTGGAATATTGCGTGCAATTCCGGTCTCTTTCCTATCGGAAAGATGTTGTGAAACTTGAAAGACTTCAGAAAAGATTTACAAGAATGTTGCCAGGGTTGGAGGATTTGAGCTACAGGGAGAGGCTGAACAGGCTGGGGCTGTTTTCCCTGGAGCATCGGAGGCTGAGGGGTGAGCTTATAGAGGTTTACAAAATTATGAGGGGCATGAATAGGATAAATAGGCAAAGTCTTTTCCCTGGTGTCGGTGAGTCCAAAACTAGAGGGCATAGGTTTAGAGTGAGAGGGGAAAGATATAAAAGAGACCTAAGGGACAACGTTTTCACGCAGAGGCTATATGGAATGAGCTGCTAGAGGATGTGGTGGAGGCTGGTACAATTGCAACATTTAGGAGGCATTTGGATAGGTATACGAATAGGAAGGGTTTTGAGGGATATGGGCCGGGTGCTGGTAGGTGGGACTAGATTGGGTTGGGATATCTGGATGGCATGGACCGGTTGGACCGAAGAGTCTGTTTCCATGCTGTACATCTCTATGACTGGCAGCTTAATGTTCCAGGATACAAATGCTACAGGAAGGACAGAAAGGGAAGCAAGAGAGAAGGGGGAGTGGCATTTTTGATCAGGGATAGCATTACAGCTATACTGAGGGAGGATATTCCCGGAAATACATCCGGGGAAGTTATTTGGGTGGAACTGAGACATAAGAAAGGGATGATCAACTTATTGGGATTGTATTATTGACCCTCTGATAGTCACAGGGAAATTGAGAAACAAGTTTGTAAAGAGAACTCAGTTCCCTGTAAGAATAATAGGGTGGTTGTAGTAGGGGATTTTAACTTTTCAAACATAGACTGGGACTGCCACAGTGTTAAGGGTTTAGATGGATACGAATTTGTTAAGTGTGTACAAGTAATGTTTCTGATTCAGTCTGTGGATGTACCTACTAGAGCAGGTGCAAAACGTGACCTACTCTTGGGAAATAAGGCACGGCAGGTGACTGAGGTGTCAGTGGGGGAGCACTTTGGGGCAGCAACCATAATCTATTAGTTTTAAAACATTAATGGAAAAGGATAGACTGGATCTAAAAGTTGAAGTTTTAAATTGGAGAAAGGCCAATTTTGATGGTATTAGGAAAGAACTTTCAAAAGCTGATTGGGGGCAGATGTTTGCAGACAAAGAGACGCTGGAAAATGGGAAGCCTTCAGAAATGAGGTAACGAGAGTCCAGAGAAAGTATATTCCTGTTAAAGTGAAAGGAAAGGCTGGTAGGTATAGGGAATGCTGGATGACTAAAGAAATTAAGGGTTTGGTTAAGAAAAAGAAGGAAGCATATGTCAGGTATAGACAGGATAGATTGAGTGAATCCTGAGTATAAAGGCATTAGGAGTATACTTAAGAGAGAAATCAGGAGGGCAAAACGGGGACATGAGATAGCTTTGGCAAATAGAGTTAAGGAGAATCCAAAGGGGTTTTACAAATACATTAAGGACAAAACGGTAACAAGGGAGAGAATAGGGCCCCTCAAAGATCAGCAAGGAGGCCTTTGTGTGGAGCTGCAGGAGATAGGGCAGATGCCAAATGAGTATTTTGCATCAGTATTTACTGTGGAAAAGGACATGGAAGATGTAGACTATAGGGAAATAGATGGTGGCATCTTGAAAAATGTCCATATTATTGAGAAGCAAGTGCTGGATGTCTTGAAACACATGAAAGTGGATAAATCCCCAGGAACTGATCAGGTGTACCCTAGAGCACTGTGGGAAGCTAGGGAGTTGATTGCTGGGCCTCTTACTGAGATATTTGCATCATAGATAGTCACAGGTGAGGTGCTGGAAGACTGGAGATTGGCTAACATGGTGCCACTGTTGAAGAAAGGTGGTAAGGACAAGCCAGGGAACTATACACCAGTGAGCCTGATGTGGGCAAGTTGTTGGAGGGAATCCTGAGGGACAGGATGTATATGAATTTGGAAAGGTAAGGACTGATGAATTTGGAAAGGTAAGGATAGGTAAGGTAGGGATAGTCAACATGGCTTTGTGCATGGAAAATCATGTCTCACAAACTTGATTGAGTTTTTTAAATAAGTAACAAAGGACTGACGAAGGCAGAGCGGTAGATGTGATCTGTATGGACTTCAGTAAAGCATTTGAAAAGGATCCCCATGGGAGACTGATTAGCAAGGTTAGATCTCATGGAATACAGGGAGAACTAGCCATTTGGATACAGAACTGGCTCAAAGGTAGAAGACAGGGTTGTGGTGGAGGGTTGTTTTTCAGACTGGAGGACTGCAACTGGGTGCTGGGTCCATTACTTTTGATCATTTATTTAAATGGTTTGGATGTAGGCATAAGCGGTACAGCTAATAAGTTTGCAGATGACACCAAAATTGGAGGTGTAGTGGACAGCGAAGAAGGTTACCTCAGATTACAACGGGATCTTGATCAGATGGGCCAGTTGGGCCGAGAAGTGGCAGATGGAGATAAATGTGAGGTGCTGCACTTTGGGAAAGCAAATCTTCGCAGGACTTATGCACCTAATGGTAAGGTTTGAAGGAGTGTTACTGAACAAAGAGACCTTGGAGTGCAGGTTCATAGCTCCTTGAAAGTGGAGTCGCAGGTAGATAGGACAGTGAAGAAGGCATTTGGTATGTTTTCCTTTATTGGTCAGAGTATTGAGTACAGGAGATGGGAGGTCATGTTGTGGCTATATAGAACATTGGTTAGGCCACTGTTGCATGCAGTTCTGGTCTCCTTCCCAACGGAAAGATGTTATGAAATTTGAAAGGGTTCAGAAAAGATTTACAAGGATGTTGCCAGAGTTGGAGGATTGGGCTATCGGGGAAGGTTGAATAGGCTGGGGCTGTTTTCTGTGGAGCATCAGAGGCTGAGGGGGTGACCTTAGAGAGGTTTATAAAATCATGAGGGGCATGGATAAGATAAATAGACAAAGTCTTTTCCCTGGAGTGGGGCAGTCCAGAACTAGAGGGCATAGATTTAGCATGAGAGGGAAAGATATAAAAGAGACCTAAGGGGCAATGTTTTCACGCAGAGGATGGTACATGGATGGAATGAGCTGCCAGAGGAAGTGTGGAGGCTGGTACAATTGCAACATTTAAAAAGCATCTGGATGGGTATATGAATAGGAAGGGTTTGGAGGAATATGGGCCGGATGCTGGCAGGTGGGACAAGATTAGGTTGGGATATCTAGTCGGCATGAACAAGTTGGATCAAAGGGTCTGTTTCTGTGCTGTACATCTCTATGACTCTAATTAGAGTCCTACTGGACTCTAACACTGGTTAAGGCTGCTCTTCCTTAATTGAAGTGCCTCTGACAATTAAATATAATGACAAAACCATACAGGCTCACATATGGTTTGGAGTAGACACCCGATGACTGTTGATGTTCATGTCTGTACACTAGTAATAGTCACTGGATCAAGAGAAAAAGGACGAAAGCTAGAAGCTAAAGCAAAATTGCATGTTTGTTCATGGATATTTATGCATGTTGATAAATTTGATACTGATGTAGAAATATATATTAGTCACTTTTCTTGTCTACACTTATTTTCCAGGGGAAATTATTAACTGGGTTGCATTAGATCGGGAGCAGCATATTAATCACCAGTTATCTGTACTCGTTACTGATCATGGTGTGCCTCGACAAAATGCCTCCACTACTATTTATATCACAGTCTCTGACATTAATGATAATAGACCACTATTTTCTTACCCTGCACCTAGCCGTGAATTCTTTATCAAGGTATGTACACAGATTTATACACTGCATTAGATTTTAGCAGCTAAATTAATGCAATGTGTCAATACCATTACTGGGAAATAACAAAGATCTGTCAAAATATACTGGTTTTTGGTTTTATTCAAAGAATTCAATTAAACATATGGGCTATATTTTCATTATTTGTTTTGCCTAAACTTGCCTACTGTGCTGCACAGAATTCTGCAACAGAAACTAAGAATCAAGCATTTACTTTGTGCTTGCATGCAGTCTATTTTTGTATATTCCTAATAATATTGTAGTTTTTTTAACATCATTCTTCTATGAATACCGGATTTGCCCGAAAATTATGTGGCAACTAATACTCACAATACGTTAGCCTTGGCATGATTTTGACATTGTGTTAAGAAAGTGATCTTAATATACAGATATTTAACTCAAATTCTGATCTCTGCTGTTTTCATATTGATGTTGCTGGAGGGTGTGGCATGGTCGTGGGATGGTGAAGGGCATTAGTAGAATGGTTTCTAGCAGTCTCCGATCGAAGTGAACTCCAGTGATTTCTAATGCCTGCTTTTACTTCGGGACACCTGATAAAAACAATGCTATAGTTTGAAATTGTGGCAACTGAAATGATATTCCCTAATGTTACAGTGTCATGGAGACATATATTGCCACCATATAGGAGATTGTTATTGTAAATATATGAGAATATACTGGAATCTAAAATTATCTTGTTCACTTATTCTTATTCATTTCTTATTCACTTGCACCATGATTTTGTAAAAGGAACACAAATTTGACCAACAGATAAACATGCCAGATCCTACCCAAACAGGAATATGGATTATATTAGGAGGTCAAGATCACTGTCTCAGTGAGGACTCTTGTGGAGTGATCCCCAAGCAGGATCAGCTGTGGGTGTACTTCTGAAACTTTCATTGGAGACCAGTATTTATACACTAGACCTTTCTGAATTTGTAGTCCTTTGTAAGTTGTAGAAAAATATTTCTTTCCTTTGTGACTGTACCTTGAGTATTGAGTGCAGTTGTGGTCACCTTTAAGGAAGACTATATTTGTCATACAGTGGTGCAGTGGAGGTTCACCAGCCTGGGATGGTAGGACAATCCTATAAATAGAGGATACAGGGGTTGTATTCTCTGGAGTTTAGAGGAATGAGTTGTGATCTCTTAGAAATATACAAAAATCTTAAAGGGATAAACAGAGTAGATGCAGAAAGGATATTTCCCTTGACTTTGGGGCCTCAAACTAGAGAACACTGTCTCAGAATAAAAGGCCAGCCACTAAGTAATGAAATGAGGAGGAATCTCTTCACTTATGTGGTGATGAATTTTTGAAATAGCACGGGAATATGACATTGAAGTAACTGATCAACCATGATCTAGAATGGTGAAGCAAGCTTGATGATCTGAATGGCCTAATGAAGTTCCTGTGTTTACTTATTTTTTTCTGGCTTAGATTTCCTATATAACTGTGTCATATGATTGTCCTAACTGTGTCGACATAATATGAACATAAGTGCAACATTTAAAAAGGCTAGGCTAATCAATAGATTTCCAATAATGTTGCAGTTAGAGTAACACCCTGAATTTACATTTTGGTGGTCCCACCCTCCTGCCATGATGGGAGCTATTAAAGGCATGCCTGAGCTTTCAGTCACAAACAAATGAGAAGAGGGTAGAGAAAGGCAGTTACTGGAGATGGAAGTAAGCATTCTTTGTGATAGAGATGAAGTGGGTTTAAAGTTTAACGCAGTCAGGTAACCAATATCATTAGAGACAAAAAAAATGCAGATGCTGGAATCCAAGGCAGACAACCAGGAGGCTGGAAGAACACAGCAAGCCAGGCAGCATCAGGAGGTGTAGAAGTCAACATTTTGGGTATAACTCTTCTTCAGGATCGGAGGTTGGGGGAGCTGCAGATAAAGGGGGGTAGGGAAGGGTTTTGGGTGGGAAGAGGGGCGGAGTAATGAAGTAGGGTTAGGTGAACATAGATCGAGGGTACGACCTGGTTGGTCGATGGGAGGAATGACTCGGGTTGGTAGCTGGAAGGAAGGGTCGGTCAGAGGAATGGAAGGGATGGAGAGGGGCTGGGAAGGGTGTTGAGGGATGGGAAGAGAGGTTATTTGAAATTGGAGAACTCAATGTTGAGTCCTCCAGGTGATAGGCTGCCCGGGCAGAAGATGAGGTGGTGTTCCATCAGTTTGCAGTCTGATTCGCTGTGACAATGGAGGAGCCCGAGGGTGGTCATGTCGGAAAGGGAGTGGGAGGGAAAATTAAAATGGGCGGTGACTGGAAGGTCAGAGCAGCTCCTGCGGGCCTGGTTGAGATACTCAGCGAAATGTGTCCTGAGTTTATGTTTGGTCTCACCGATGTAGAGAAGACTACATTGGGAGCATTGGATACAGTAAACTAGGCTGGAGGAGAGGCAGGTGAACCTGTGCCTGACCTGGAAGGACTGTTTGGGCCTCTGGATGGAGGTGAGTGGATGGTGTGCCGGCAAGTTTTTCATCTTTAACAAATGTCGGCTGCCAACAATCTGAACCCATCTGAGATAGTTGCACAGTATGGAGTATATAGCATGGACTAAGGACAGGACCTTACAATTGAAATGTATAGCAGGAAATAATTGCAGTTCATCCAAAATAAATCTCACAGAAGTAATCTGACAGTACATAAGTAGTCAAGAAGTTAAGAGAGATCATTGGAGATGTTAAAGCAAATACCATGCTTGTGGATGCCAAGAAGTAGATGAAGATGTGGGTAACAAGAAATATCCTTGGGGATTCCCAGATGAGCAGTGAGGATATGAAAATCTTGCTATGCCTGGTATTCTGACACATGCATGCACCTGACAGGCTGCTCATACACCATGTAAGTATTTATCATTGCAGATACAGCGAATAGGCAGAGCTTACCCCTTCGACTAGTGGTCTGCTTGTCTTGTAGAAAATGGTGCAAAAATATTTGCACATGTAGAAACTATGAGCAGCAGTAGATAATTGGGTCTTTCAAGCCTGCTCCACCATTCAGTATGACTTTGGCTGATCCTCCATCGTAATGTCATATTCTTGCTTTCTTTCTATTCCCTTTGATATATTTTAATATCTAAAAAATATATCAATTTCTTTCTCAAATATACTCAGTGACCTGAGCTCCACAGCCTTCTGTGGTAGTGGATTCCACAGTTTGATCACTATCTGAGTGAAGAAATGTTTCCTCTTCTCAGTCTTAAATGGCCTACCCCATTTTGAAACCATGACCCTTGGTTAGAACCATACTGTCCACACTGACCCAAAACAACAAGATACCTTGTCTAATCCCATCTTCCTGCACGGTGCCTGTAGCCCTGCAGATTACAGCAGTTAAAGTTCACATCCAAGGTACCTTTTAAAGGAGTTTAGGATCTCTGCTTCCACCACCAACTCAGACAGCAAATTCCAAACACCCACTATTTTCTGCGTAAAAAAGGTTTTCTTCATGACCCCTCTAACCCTCCTGCATCTTAGCTTAAATCTGTGACCCCTGGTTTTCGAACTCTGCTTCGGGAAACAGATTCTTGCTGTCTATCTATATCCCTCACAATTTTATATATCTCAATCATGTCACCCCTCAGCCTTTTCTGTTCAAAGGAAAACAACCCTAACCTCTCCAATCTCTTAGCTACAATTCTCCAGCCCTGGCAACATTCTAGTAAATCTTCTCTGCATCCTCCTCAGAACAGTTATGTCCTTTCTGTAATGTGGTGCCCAGAACTGCGTTTAATACTCCAGTTGTGGCCTCACCAGTATCTTCATCATTATGCCCCTACTTTTGTATTGTGTACTTCTGCCAATCAAGGAGCACATTTCAGATGCCTCCTTTACAAATCTTGACTGTACTGCTATCTTTAGAGACCTGTGCACTTGCAGACCAAGGTGTCTCACTTCATTGACCCCTGTCAATATCTTCTTGTTTATTATATGTTCCCTCTGTGCATTACCTTACACTTTTCAGAGTTGAACTCCATCTGCCACTTTCCAGCCCACTTCATCAACCCATCTCTATCATTTTGGAGCTTACAGCTAAAGTTTGTGTTTTCTGCAAATTTCCAAATGTCCCCCCACATTCAAGTTTAAATCATCAATGTGTAAAACAAACAGCAGGGATCCCAACACTGAGCCCTGAAGAATGCCACTTGAAACACCGTTCTATTCACAAAGGCAACCTTTGTCTCCTGTTACCAAACAAACTTTGGATCCAAATTGACACGTTACACTGTGCCCACTGGGGTTTTACTTTTATGACCAGTTAGCCATGTGGGATTTTGTTAATTGCCTGATTAAAATCCACATAGACAACATCCACTACACCACTGTCACCAATCCTCTTGTCACTTACTCAAAGAATTCAAACAAATTTCTTATACACGACCTTCTAGATTCCCAACCAAGGAAAACATCCTCCCTAAATATGGTCTGTGCAACCTTATTACAATTTTGTTTCAATCAGATTCCCTCCCATTCTTCTAATCTCTAGCAAATCCATGCTCAGTTGAATTAATCTCTCCTTATAAGACAGTTTTTTCATCCTCGATATTAGTCTACTGAATCTTTGCTGCACCTTCTCTTTGGCAAATGTATCCTCTCTTAGTAGGGAGTCCAAAACTACAGCAATACTCTAGGTATTGTATGGTCCTGTATAATTGCAGTAGGATATCCCTATTTCTCAACTCAAATCCTCTCGTAATGATGGATGACATACCATTTGCTTTTCTAATTGTTAGCTGCAGCTGCCTGTTGACTTTCTTAAGAATATAAGAAATCGGAAATAGGGAGAGCATGGTGGCACAGTGGTTAGCACTGCTGCCTCACTGTGCCAGGGAGCTGGGTTCAATTCCACCATTGGGTGATTGTCTGTGTGGAGTTTGCACATTCTCGTTGTGTCTGTGTGGGTTTCCACCTGGTGCTCTGGTTTCCTCCAACAGTCCAAAGATGTGCAGGTTAACCATGTTAAATTTCCCCATAGTGTTCAGATGAGATGGGGTAATTATAGTAAAGTATGGGTTACAGTGACAGAGCAGGATGCTCTTCGGAGGATCGGTATAGCTGGCAATTCAGCCTCTGAAGTCTGGTCCACTATTCAGTACGATCATGATCTCATCTTGGCCTCAACTCCACTTTCCTGCCTGCTCTCCATAACCTGGCAACAGATTACTAATTAAAAATCTGTCTATCTCCTCCTTAAATTTACTCAGTGCTCCAACCTCCACTGTGCTCTGGGATAATGAATACCACAGATTCTGAATCCTTTGAGAGAAGTGGATTCTTCCTCATCTCTATTTTAAATCGGTTACTTCTTATCTTAAAACTACGACCTCTCATTCTGGATTGCTCCACCAAAAGGAACATGCATCCCCTTTGTCAATCCCCTGTAATATCTCAAATACCTCAATTAATTCTCCTCCCATTCTTCTAAAATTTAGAAAGTATAAGACTAAATCACTTAACCTGTCTTTGTATGACAAACCCTTCCTCCTCTGAACTGCCTCCGATGCAACTGCACTCCTGTTCAAGTAAGGGGGCCAAAACTATATACTATACTCCTGGTACCATCTTACTGATGCCTTGTACAGTTGCAGAAACACGTCCCTATATTAATACCCTATCCATTTATCAATAAATGCCAAAATAACATTTGCTCTCTTTATTACTTGCTGTATTTGCACGTTGATTTTCTGTGATTTATGCACAATGACACCCAGATCCTTCTGCACTGAAGAATTTTGAAGTTTCTCTGCTCTTAGATATATATTACCTTTCTATTCTTCTGACCAAAAAGGATAACCTTATACTTATCCACAATTAAATTCCATCTGCCAAGTTTTGAAAATTAACCATATCCACTCATAGGTTTTTTATTCTTTTGTTACAATTTATTTTGCCACCTATTTTAGTGTCATCTGAAAATTTAGCTATTGTACCTTCTATCCCTGCATCCAAGTCATAACTATAGATTGTAAAAGGTTGGGGCCCAAGGACCGAACCTTGTAGCACCCCACTGTTTACACCTTGCCAATCAGGAAAAGATACATTTATCCCAACTCTTTGCTTTCTGATATTTAGCTAAAATTCTGTGCAAGGGAATATATGACTCCAACTCCACGTGATGTTAAGGATCTTTCATTAATATGTGTATAAGGGCACCCAGATCTCTTTGTATATCTACATTTCCCAGTACTTAAGTAATACTTTAGCTTTCTGTTTTCATATTGAAGTGTATAACATCTTATTTGTCTATATTACACCACATCTGCCATGTGTTTGCCCAGATACTCAGCTTGTCTTGATCACCCTGAAGCCTCTTTGCATCCTGCTAACAACTCACAATCCCATTTAGTTTTGTGTCATCAGCAAACATGGAAATATTGTATTTTGCTCCCTTATCGAAATAATTTATATGTCATGAATAGCCGGGGTCCAAGTATTGATCCCTGTAGTACACCATTAGTCACCACTTACCATCTGGAAAAAGATTTGTTTATTCCCACTCTGTTTCTGGTCTGTCAACCAATTCTTAGTGCCTGCTTGTACAGTAACTATAATTCTGTTATGTTTTAATTTTGCCCGCTAGTCTTTTCTGTGGGACCTTATCCAAAGCCTTCTCGAAATCCAAATCCATGACATTTGCTGATTCTTCCTTATTTATTCTATTTACATCATCAAATAAATCTTCGCTAGATTAGTTAGGTATGATTTTCACTTCAGAAACCCATGCTGACTTTTTTAAGTTCCTTACTGCTCCTTATGTTTGTTTTAGTTAAGGATTGAAGGCTTTGTATCTTAATGCATGAAGCATTCAGAATAAGCTAGATGAACTGAAGCGCAAATTGATGTAAATGAATATGATCTCATAGCCGTTATAGAAACATGGTTAAAGAGAGATCATCACTCGGAGCTTAACATTCAGGAATATTTGACCTTTCAGAGAGACAGGAGGGATGGAAAATGTAGTGAGGTTGTAATGTTAATAAGAAATGAAATGAGGTCAGTTGTGAGAGATGATTTAGGTTTGGGTGATATAAGGTCTATTTGGATGGAAGTGGCAAATATTTGTGGTCCCAGCACTGATCCCTGTGGAACCCCACTGGTTATAGGCCACCAACCTGATGAAAAAAAGTGCCATATCCCCATGCTAGAGAGAAGACATTAGTAAGAGGAGTGTAAAAACTCCCAAACAGTAGCCACTCTGCGGAAAAAGCTATAAATCAACAAATAATAGGAGCATGTAAAAAAGAATAAAGCAATAATTATGACTTCAATCTTCATGTTGATTGGATTAATTAAATTGGAAAGGGTAGCTATGACAACAAATTTATTGAGTGGCATTAGGTATTTTTTTCCAAGGGTAATATGTCATGGAGCCAACCAGGGAGCAGGCTAACTTAAATCTGTTATGGATAATAAGATGAGCTTAATAAATGACCTTTGAGTAAAAGGTGTCCTAGGAAGCAGTGATCATAACATGATAGAATTTAATATTCAGTTTGAAACAACTGTCAATCAGAAACAACTGTGTTTAACTTGGGAATTATAATGAAATGAGGATTGAGTTAGTTAAATTGAAGTATGGGGGATAGATTAACATTAATGACAGTAAGCAAGCAGAGACACACATTTAAAGAGGTCATTCATGACTCAGCAAAAATATATAATTGGGAATAATTCTAAGAGAGAGATAAATGAACCATGGCTAACCAAGGAAGTTAAGAATGTTAAGTTGAAACAAAAAGCATTTAAGGAGGCCAAAGTTAGTGATAATTCTAAAGATTGGGATAAATTCAGAATCCAGGAAAAGGAGGACTAACCAATAATAAAGATAGAGAAAATAAACTACGAGGGTAAAGTAGCGAGGAATATAGAAACTGACAATAAGATCATCTTTAAATTAAAAAAAAGAAGGGAAAGGTCAAAGTCAATGTAGGCCCCTTAGAAAATGAATCTAGGGAGATGATTTTGGGGAACAAGGGTTTGACAGCTTGTATCCTAGGAATGTAAAAGAGGAAGCTATAGAGATAGTGGATGTATTGGTTGTAATTTTCCAAAACTTCCTGGATTCTGGAGTAGTACTAGAGGATGGGCCAGGTGCTGGCAGGTGGGATTAGATTGGGTTGGGATATTTGGTTGGCATGGACGGGTTGGACCAAGGAATCTGTTTCCATTCTGTACATCTCTGTGACTCTATGACTGGAAAATTGCTAAATGACACCCCATTAAATAAGAGAAGGAGGCAATAAGTAGGTAACTCCAGGCCAATTAGGCAAACATCTGTTATTGGAAAAATATTGGAATCAATTATCATGGAAGTAACAGCAGAAAAATTGGGAAATATAATCTATTCATGCAGAGCCGGCATGACTTCATGGATGGGAAACTATCTGATTGACTTCTAAAAACTTTCGAAGGAAGGCTCAATCAGAATGGATAGAGGAGATCCAGCAGATGTATTGTTTGGATTTCCAGAAGGCGTTTGACAAGGTTCCTCACAAAAGATTATATCATAAGATTGGTGTCGGCTCATGGTGTTGGAGGTAGTACATTGGCAAGGATAGAAAATTGGTTTGTGGGCAGGAAACAGCATGGGGATATGGCACCTTTTTATCAGGTTGGTGGCCTATCACCAGTGTGGTTCCACAGAGATCAGTGCTGGAACCACAAATGTTTATGCTGTACAGAGGAATCTCTATTATCTGAATGAGATGGACGGGCACTATTTCATTCGGATAATTGATTATTCGGTTAATTGATTCAATGTCTTTCCTCTGGGGCTCAGAGTTTTCTATAAAGTCCGCTCCCGATTCAGGAGAGTAGGCAGCGGAACACCACGCGCGAGCCCCCACCAACCCTAGTCTGCCCGCGCCCCCCACCTGTGTCCAACACTGCCCGCATCCACCCCAACCCCCTCCCCATGTGACCCATCCAACATCAATCCCCCTCCCACCCCCAACCCCATCCAGCACCGCCCCCACCTCCGTCTGCCCCTCAACCCTGTTCAACACCGCCCCGCATCCACCCCCGCTGCAACCCCCTGTCGCCCCTTCCACCCACCACTCCCCGTGCGCTCCCGTCCAACACCACCCCCTGTCCACCAGCATGGCTGACACCCCTTCGCATATGTGAATGCATTCACTCACCTTAGTCTCTGTTTAATAACCAGGCACACAGTCTACCTCTTCTCGGGCTATATCCATCGAAACACCTTCCAAATTAGAACTGCCCTCAGAGTCCACTGCATCTTGTCATTGTTCAGTACTGTTACAACACTGCTTAATTTAAACCAGCAACACAGAAAAGATTTATCTCATGCAGTAATCTGTGAAAATTTGAGAGGCCATGAACTATTTAAAGTAAAAAGGAACAACTTTATTTCTTAAAGTATCACCAAGAATAATTAACTAGCAAGTATTTACAACTCCTTCCTTTAACCTATCTTTTACTTTTCCCGCTACAGTACTGGTCTGATAAAAATCCCAGTTATGATTTACAAAACAAAACTTCTTATCTCAAAACCAGACAACTTTCAGTTCTTCTCTGTATCCCTGTCTTCTTTTCGTCTTGGGGATTCTGCTTCACAGGTCAATAAAGATACCTTTAAGAGAGCTTTTTTTAGGCAGTACATGCTGGTGCCTTGGCAGTTCTCCTCTCAACTGTTCAATTTTCCCTGATCTTATCCTCTCAAAGCATCGAATTGTGTCATTGGCTTTTAAGATTGTCAGTATACTCAATTCAAACTGGATTGGAGTTGTCTTTTTTGGGGGTATAATTTAAATTGATTGGCCTAATTTGAATCTGTTTTTGATTATAGGCAACCAGCTACCCTAACTACTGGTCCAAAAGGTTACATTATATCTTTTTCCAGCACACTTAGTGCTGTCAGGTAGTTCTGTTGCTTTTAACTCTCTTGACGGTATAGTGCACCCACATCTTCATAACAGTAGGAAACCTAAATAATTGTGGCAAACAATTGGATGAATTCAAATATAAATGTCACCTTTTATTTACAGATTGAAAAAGGGAACAAAAACAAAGCCAACAGATGCTGAACATTGCTCTTAGAATCCCAACCAACTTTAGGAATCATGACCAGCAAACAGAACACAATAATTGTACAATGCACTCAGATCTCTTCTATTGGAAGCAGATGTCACTGAGGTTCAAACTGGCATGTAATGGTCATCATACCTAGGCTCTGAAATTGTCAGCTTTAATGCCCTCATCAACTTCCTTGGAAGATTATTCCGGTTTCCAAGATGACATTCGGCATCCAGAATGTCACCTTGTTGTTTGCTGCAGTTGTGCACAGCATACTGTGCCAGGAAGACGTGGTGTGCTGTGGCTGAACTATAATGGAAGACCCAGAGACCAGCTCAAACTGTAGAAATACATCTTTAGTAGCTTTGTTCTCTACTCTACCATGGCGCTGGCTGAGGCATGTACAGCATTGTTTTTGTGCTGTGCATCAGTCTGTGGAGCCGTGCAGACATGTCATCAGTCATGGTTGCAGTAGGTAGCCTTTGTTTCCACACTAACCAGCCTTGAAAATACTTTGTACCCTTAAATGTGTCAGATACTGATCAGAAATGTACCAATCATGGCAGCTGCACAACCTCCAGGACATGGTACTGGTGATCACAGATCACTTGATATTAATTGCATGGAACCCCTTTCTATTGCTGAATTCCACAGAGTTGTGATAAAACCCTCTCAGGGCCATGTGAATGGCACCTGGGGGAGTCCAGCTATGTTTCGGAATCCAACTGGTAAACTGCAGCACTGACCTCATCTTGGGGAACATAATGAACCAGTGTGATCTTGTCTAAATGGTGTTAGTCATTGTCCTGATGCATTTGTGGGTGCACAACTGAAAGATCCCATGCAGGTTAGCTGTAGGCTCCCTGTAAGAAGCCAGTCACATTGAAGTGAGTGCTTCACAGCCACCAGGAGGGGATGGTTCCCACTCTTGAAGCCCTTAGGACCTGAATATATCTGGCAATATATTCAAGTCATGCAAAACCATCATCATTAACTGGGAAATGGAGTCTGAGCCACCTGATTCCCGAGCACCCCATGCTTCATTAGTAGCCCTGTGCTGCATCTTCTCCCTGAGATAGGTGCTGTTCATCCTTCATGGAGGTCTGCTGCTGCTGCTCGACTTCCTGTTCATGCTGCATCTGTCTTCATCTTAGGTACGAAGTCACAATGATCAGTATGCGACCAGCAGAACGGCCTATTACTCTCACTGGGAAGAACGTAAATTGGATACAAAAGTAGTGAAAGAGTTTCTTAAAGCTCAGAACAGCCATTGGTGATCAACCCTGCAGATTAGGGATGAGCACACCTCACGATAGAAATGTCTTCCTTGGACATCCATGTTCCACCTCAGTATAAAAATAGTGTGTTGAAGGAGCTGCGCTGGTTGACGATCACCATACATCAGTGCCAATGGACTGCCTCCAGCATGAATAACAACCGTTTCCCCCCCCCCCCCCCCCCCCAACCCTACATCCACATAAGTCATTGAACCTGACATTACATTCACCATATATAACCAGCACACTTGCAATACCAAGGAGGTCTTATACCTTGTCTGTTCCACACAGGACCTTTTGAAGTTGCAGTAATTTTAGTTGTTGGTCATATTTCAGCACTAGCCTTCGATACCATTATTACTGAAGACTACATCGTTACTAAAATTCCCAGAATTAATTTGCACATACCAATGACGTGTGCCTCATCAACTCTGACCAGCATCTGACTTCTTGCATATGAAATGGATGATGTGATGATTGCAAATCCACTGTAACCTCACTTTGCAAGTGGCAGCTTCATGTTTTGGTCTCTACACTGTACAGCAAACATGAATCCCGTTCAGTCAGCCATCAAACTGGCATTACTGTGCGCAACCTGGGCACTGTTACAACCACTAATTATCAGGACTTTGCATCTAGAAAAAAGAAAATTATGTCTGATAATGTAGATTGTGCTGAACACCAGCAGCACTAGGCACAATCTGGTCCCCAGAAACCTCTGCAGAACTTCTATCACCCCTAAAATCTCACATTATCCCCAACAACTAATTGTTATCCATCCTCTCGATGAAGAGATCTTCATGTTGAACTTTGTCTGTAACTGTCCTCGCTGCCCTGAACTCTAATATTACACATTATAACTAAATTCCCCCATTATCTTCACAAATATTAGTGGACAGTCACGCAGAACTGTATTTACTCCTGCCCTGTTAGTGATTTCAATGATCAATTCCTAGACATCACTGGCCAGACCCCCATCTGCTGTGTTTGTAGCTCCCCAACTAATGGTACACAATTTTCCTGACTACTTGTGCTGGCCGTACAGCAACGACCACTGGTCACTCCACTTCTCCCTTCAAACTGTACAGACAGACTTTTGGATTGTGAGCATTTCAAATCAAAAACTGACCAGGACAGAGCCCTAGACTGTGTGCGAACTGTGCCCTTGACCCATACCCATTGATTGAGGACTATCTACCACCAGTTTCTGACATGTCTCAGCGTGTTGTTCATCATGATATTCTCCCATACTCCCTCAACTACAACACAATGCTAACAAGCATTTTAAACAGTATGTGTGTGTCTGTGGTGAAGATCCCTTTGAATGGCAGTGATGACCAACCTTTGGCTCTAGCTGAAGTTCCAATACTCTAACAGACATTGGAAGACAAGGCACAGATGTTGCAATCACACAAAATGAGCAAAAGCTAAGAGGACAAGCAAGGAGCCCTGAGATGGCTGGTCCATTCTGTCAATTAGGTACCCATCTATGTATCCAAAATGCCTCTATTTTGGCTTTCTCAGTGCTCATTGCCAGTGCACCGTCCAATGCATATCTGTAGCTCGAGAGTGCTAACTTACATACTTATCTTCAACCTGAGCTATAAATCTTCTCAAAAATCGCCAGTGCTAGTATATTTGAGAAATGCCATGATGGTTGAGATGGTTTGGCAGATGGTGGATGCCGCTGTACACAGATGATATATGTGTGCAACTGTTGCCATGGATTGTTCCCACTGCAGTTGCGCCTACTGTCCAAGCTGGAAGTGGGTGGAGCAAGTGGCATGTTGAATCCACTAATGTAAGTTAGCTTGTTGTCAAACTTGTTTGGTGATTTTGATAGGATAGAAGTATGAATATTAATGAGGTGATCTGTAATATTAACAAGGCATTTAACAAGCGTTAATCCCCATCAATTGGCATCTCACTGCAGCCTAGTGAGAATCTGAAAACACAGTCTGTGAAAAGCATAAAAGATAGAGTAAGATGATCTGAACGTTGAGATAGTATTGCCTCACTTGGCACCAGACTCAGCAATACACCTAGCCAAAGCCACATTCTCTCACCCCTATAAGATTGTGTCCTGCTTTCAATCTCTCAAGACACCAGTCTGGCCTGGGCAGTGCCTTTATTGAAACTGGCCACAAGATAACCCTGTCAGTCCCTCCTTGGTTGAAGGCACATGTCTACAGCAAGCAAAGAGGCACATTGGTCCAGGTTGCATTTCTGTTCCAAAAGCATAATAAAACCAGTGCACCATATATGATTTAGAATGTTCTCAATTCCATACCTGAACATGCTTTGAGTTATCCAGGTCTCTAAACTTGTGAAAGCACTCTCCAGAGCAAAGGGAGACTGAACTCTACTAAACTGTTGTTAACACTTATTGTAAGATAAGCACAGAAATTTAATAATGGTGGCAATATAATTGAGTTAGAACATCCCTGAAAGAAACACAGCTAAATTTAAAGCAATTGGTGTAGTACCTGAAAACGTATTTGGAAATGTAAAGTGTACTGTCAAGATGGTCCTTCAACAAGTAAGTGTTATTCCAACTTTTTACCAACACACTGTATTTCATTTAAGTTTTTTGTTCATGCAAGCTGTCCGTTGAATGTCTGTTTTATCTTTAGTATGGAGAAAGTGAGGACTGCAGATGCTGGAGATCAGAGCTGAAAAGTGTGTTGCTGGAAAAGCGCAACAGGTCAGGCAGCATTCAAGGAGCAGGAGAATCGATGTTTCGGGGCATAAGCCCTTCTTCAGGAATAAGGAAGGTGTGCCAAGCAGGCTAAGACAAAAGGTAGGGAGTATGGACTTGGGGGAGGGACCTTGGGAATGTGACAGGTGGAAGGAGGTTAAGGTGAGGGTGATAGACCGGAGAGGCGGTGGGGGCGGAGAGGTCGGGAAGAAGATTGCAGGTTAAGAAGGCGGTGCTGAGTCCAAGGGTTGGGACTGAAATAAGGTGGGGGGAGGGGAAAAGAGGAAGCTGGAGAAATCTGCATTCATCCCTTGTGGTTGGAGGGTTCCTAGGCAGAAGATGAGGTGCTCTTCCTC
Organism: Chiloscyllium punctatum; assembly: GCF_047496795.1. Lineage (NCBI taxonomy): Eukaryota > Metazoa > Chordata > Chondrichthyes > Orectolobiformes > Hemiscylliidae > Chiloscyllium > Chiloscyllium punctatum. The sequence continues at coordinate 3,352,374 of NC_092739.1, forward strand.
CAGGCGTCGTGTTGCCATGGTCTGGCAATGGAGGAGGCCAAGGACCTGCATATCAAAAGTGTTTCGCCACGGGGCGGTTGGGTTGGTTGGTGCGGGTGTCCCAGAAGTGTTCTCTGAAACATTTCACAAGTAAGTTCCGCAATGTAGAGGAGGCCGCATCAGGTGGAAGTGGAGGACATGCGGTGGAGAGCATCGTCAACCACGTCTGAGGGGAAATTGCGGTCTTTGAAGAAGGAGGTCATCTGGATTGTTTGGAGAACCAATTCCAATACCGGACAACCCAGATGTCCTCCACTTCCCGCTCCTCCGCCCTTGAACCCCGCCCCTCCAATCGCCACCAGGACAGAACCCCACTGGTCCTCACCTACCACCCCACCAACTTCCAGATACATCGTATCATCCTTCGTCATTTCCGCCATCTCCAAACAGACCTCATCACCAAGGATATATTTCCCTCCCCTCCCCTATCAGCATTCCGGAAAGACCACTCCCTCTGTGACTCCCTTGTCTGGTCCACACCCCCCACCATCCCAACTTCCACTCCCGGCACCTTCCCCTGCAACCACAAGAAATGCAAAACTTGCGCCCATACCTCCCCCCTCACTTCCCTCCAAGGCCCCAAGGGATTCTTCCATATCCATCACAAATTCACCTGCAACTCCACACACATCATTTACTGCATCCGCTGCACACAATGTGGCTCCTCTACATTGGGGAGACAGGCCGCCTACTTGCGGAACATGTCAGAGAACACCTCTGGGACACCCGCACCAACCAACCCAACCGCTTCATGGTGAAACACTTTAACTCACTCTCCCACTCCGCCAAGGACATGCAGGTCCTTGGCCTCCTCCATTGCCAGACCATGGCAACACGACGCCTGGAGGAAGAGCGCTTCATCTTCTGCCTAGGAACCCTCCAATCACAAGGGATGAATGCAGATTTCTCCAGCTTCCTCAATTCCCCTCCCCCCACCTTATCTCAGTCCCAACCCTCGGACTCAGCACTGCCTTCTTGACCTGCAATCTTCTTCCCGACTTCTCCGCCCCCACCCCCTCTCCTGCCTATCACCCTCACCTTAACCTCCTTCCACCTATCGCATTCCCAACGCTCCTCCCTACCTTTTATCTTTGCCTACTTGGCACACCTTCCTCATTCCTGAAGAAGGGCTTATGCCCGAAACGTTGATTCTCCTTTCTCTTTAGTATCTCCAGTTTAGTGTTTAATGCACTGATGAAGTCTCCAATTCAATTTCCTTCATTTATTATCAGACGTCAACAAAATATGCTCTAACCTTAACTGTGGTTTGACATATGAGATAACTGTTTAAATTGAAATTGCTACATAAATCCAGGATAGACATTTTTAAATGACAGGTTGGAAGAGGAGTAATTGATAGTTCAGGATGACATTTGGACAATGAAAGTAAGAATCTTGGCTCAGAAGTACAGGAAATAGAATCGCTATGTGTGAAAATTAGAGATAACAAGGTTCAGAAAACACTGACAGGAATCATTAATGGACAGTAACTGTTATACAGAAAAGTAGAAGCTTGTAACAAAGGCAATGGAATAATTATTGAGGACTTCAGTCTTCATATAGATTTGATGAAACAAATGGACAAATGCTTTCTTGACAGTTTCTTAGAATAATATAATGTGGAACCAACAAAGGATAAAGTTTTCGTAGATTCAGTATTGTGAAATGAGGCATTTTAATTAACTCTCATAGTGAAAGGTACTCTGGGAAAATGTTATTATAACACAACTGAATGCGAGGTTAAAAGTGAGAATCGTATACTTGAGTAGAATCTTATAGGGGTCTAAGCGACATGAGCTGTGACAGGATTTATGGAAGAATCAGATGAGAAGCCTGGTGAGACCTATCTTGATGTCAGGAGCATTTCGCTCCATCTTTTTGTATTTGGACCAGCAAGGCAGTGAGTTTCTCACTGGGCAATGTTTCTCACCAGGTTGCCAGTTAAGGGGAATTATAACTTGTTAAAAACCTTATTTATGACCCAACTCAGTAATATTCAGCTTCCTATCTTAACCAATGAAGCTAGACATCAAGAAAGTGCAACGTGTAAATCAGAATATGTACCTTGTGAATTCAGCTTACAACTTTCTTTCAAGTTGGGTACCAGACACCAGCATCTCAGAGTATATTCCGTTAATATCAACCATGTCCAGGGACACTGGTATCCAAGATGTGCCATCCTTTAAAATGTCATATGGTACATCTCTGACCCACTTACAGGTCATTCTACGCTTCAGTGCTACATCTGAATTGAATTGAATTAGATCTATTGTCATGTGTACAAAGGCACAGTGAAAAGCTTTGTCTTAGACTGCAGCGGCAGCCAGGGCACTGTGCGAAGGAGATGCACAGCTCATTCCAGCTCATGGACTGGACCAGGCTGCATCTCTAGTGTGTAAGCTTTGCTGTTGAGGTATTCGCTGAGTCTGAGCCAACCTGGATCCCTGCTTTGCCTTTTTGTGCTTGATCCCTCAGTCTGAAAAAGCACACTAATATTACTTCTGGCTTACCTTGCTGTTTAGTGCAGACACAGAGATATGAAACTTGTCATGGTGTTCGTAAATTTCAATTAAGTCAAAGGAGATAGCTTTCAGTCAGTGGTTCTAGGCATAGTAAGTCAAGAGCAGCATCTGATAATGGTTCTGAGGTTTGGACATGGTCATCTCAGTGCTCAGGACCTTCAGAGCCAGGATACTCTCTGCGTAAGGGTTGAGGAACTGAATGTGACTCTTTCTGCATTGTTGGGGTGTTCTTTCCTCCTGGAATGAAAGTGAAGCTGGTATTAATGGAGATGAAAGCTGTTACTATTGATGCAGTTGGGGAGGTACCCCAAGTGACAGCATGCATGGTTAGAGGTGTTGGGGATTTATGCAGTAACTCAGTGTTGAGAGTGACAGACCATGAGCCTTGTTAGAAGGTGGGTAGAGTATCAGAATCATGCGTGTATTGGAGATAAGATGATGGCACCTATGCTGGGAGGGTGGAGAAAATCAGTGACCTTTCTATACTGCTCAACATTCACTCAGATGGCTGCTTTAAACTGGACAGCAACCTCAGACCAGGCTGTGTGGTCTGGTGTCATGGCTTCCTCTGCTGGGGGAAGAGGAGGTTCTATGTTTGCACTACAGTGTCCAGTAGGTGCACCGGTTTCCCCAAATATCAAAGACCATGCAGCACAGCAAAAGACTGATAATGCTTGTATAGGCTTTGAAACATAGTACAGGTGCAAGAGCTGTCAGTTAATTCCTGTTAGTTTCCAGACATGGCAAGTTGTTCTGGGAAAAGGTGGAGTTGCAGCCAGACATAAGGGACACCATAGTGGCAAGGTGTGATTTTGGCAAGATAGGGCAAGAAAACTCAAGAAGCCTCATGGTGATAAACAATTCAAAAAATCCAAAGCACCTTGTACTTAGCCAGAAACCAATAATGTTGAGCCCTTGTGATTTTCCTAAATTCTCTAAAATTAAGCTCAAGATTTGTAAGTTGGCAAATGTAATAGCCCAATAAGGAGGAAGAAAGAAGACATGCAACTCTGTGCCAGTTAGCCTGACATCTGTTGTTGGGAAAATGCTGGAATCTATTAATGAGGGAGTCTTATTATTGTAATTAGAAAATTACAGTATGATCTAGAAAGCTAACATGTTTGGCAAATTTCTTCAAGTTCTTTGACAATGTCACAAGTAGGGTAGCTTTTCAAGTATGGCTACAGCATTGGCATCTACCCAACAACCTGGAAAATTACCCGGGTATGTCCTGTACACAAAAAACAGGACAAATCCAACCCAGCCAATTCCTGCCCCCTCAGTCTACTCTTGATCACCAATAAAGTGATGGAAGGTGTCATCAACAGTGCTGTCAGGCACCACCTGCTCAGCAATAACCTGCTCAGTGACGCCCAGTTTGGATTCTGCCAGGGCCATTTCATTACAGTCTTGGTTCAAACATGGACAAAAGAGCTGAATTCCAGAGGGGAGGGGAGAGGGGCAGTCCTTGATATCAACACCACATTTGGCTGCATTGGTGGCAATGAAGTAATGATGATATATTTCCAAGTCAGGATGTTGAGTCATTTAGGGGAGAACTTGGCAGTTGGTGGTGTTCCCATATATCTGCTGCCCATGTCCTCCTAGATGGTAGTGATTGTGGGTTTACAAGGTACTGTCTGAAGAGCCTTGGTGAATTTCTGCAGTGCATCTTGTAGATAGTGCATGCTGTTGAATTGAATTGAATTTATTGTCACATGTACTGAGGTGCAGTGAAAAGTTTTGTTTTGCGAGCAATACAGGCAGATCACACAGTTAAGTAGCATAGATAGTAAATAATAGGTAAACAGCAGCAGAAACAAAAACAAAGATACAGGCGAATGCTAAGGCTTTGTGAGTCCATTCAGTATTCTAACAACAGTAGGGTAGAAACTGTTTCGAAACTGACTGGTGCGTGTGTACCTTCTCCCCGATGGTAGAGCTTGTAGAAAAACATCACCAGGTTGGGATGGATGTTTACGAATGCTTTCCTTGACAGCGAGCCTGGTAGATGGATTCTTAGATGGGAGTTTGGCCTTTGTGATTGTCCGGGCCGAGTTCACCACTCTCTGTAACTGTCTCCGATCTTGAATAGTACAGTTGCCATACCAGGTGGTGACACATCCAGACAGAATGTTCTTGATGGCGCACCTATAAAAGTTGGCAAGGATATTCGCCATCATGCCAAATTTCCTCAGCTGCCTGAGGAAGAAGAGACGTTGTTAGGCTTTTGTAACCAGTGCGTTCACATGAAGAGTCCAAGAAAGTTTGTTGTGAATGATGACTCCTAGAAGCTTGACACTCTCCACTTGTTCCACCTCGGTGCTGTTAATGTGTAGGGGAGCATGAGTAACATCCCGCCGAAAGTCAATAGTGATTTCCTTGGTCTTGCTGGCATTGAGAGCTAGGTTGTTCTCAGTGCACCATTTTTCCAGTCTTTCACTTCCCCATCTGTAGTCTGTTTCATTGCTATCTGAGATTCGAACGACTATGGTGGTGTCATCAGCGAACTTGTAAATGGCATTAGTCTGGTATTTGGTGACGTAGTCATGGGTATACAGTGAGTACAGTAGGGGGCTGAATACACACCCCTGGGGGGCTCCAATGTTGAATGATAGTGACAATGAAATATTGTCCCCAATCTTCACTGATTGTGGCCTGTGGGTCAGGAAACTGAAGATCCAGTTGCAGAGAGTGGGGCTTAGTCCTTGATCACGAAGTTTAGTAATCAGTCTCGAGGGGATAATAGTGTTGAAGGCTGAAATGTAGTCAATGAGTAGGATTCTTACGTAGCTGTTCTTGGAGTCAAAATGTTCTAGGGAGGAGTGAAGGGCAAATGATATGGCATCTAATGTGGATATGTTGGTCCGATAGGCAAATTGGAGTGGGTCAAGAGTAGTGGGGAGGCTGGAGTTGATTAATGCCATGACCAGCCTTTCAAAGTACTTCATGACCACCAAAGTTATGGCCACTGGGCGGTAGTAATTGAGACATGCTGCATGAGTCTTCTTAGGCACAGGGATGATGTTGGCCCTCTTGAAACAGGCAGGGACAGTGGCCTGCTACAGGGAGAGGTTGAAGGTGTCCGAGGAGACCTCTGCCAGTTGATCTGTGCATGCTCTGAATGCACAGCCCAGTGCTCTGTCTGGTCCCATTGCTTTCCTTGGATTCACACGAAGATAAACTGATCTGACCTCTGATGCAGTGACTGTTGGGATAGGTTCAACAGGATTTGTCAGAATAGGTATTACCTCTCCACCGAAATTCTGCTTGAAATGAGTGTAGAAGGCGTTGAGATGATCTGGGAGGGATATGAACATTGGTGATGAAGATGGTGAACATTTGTAGATCTGTTGCTAATTAAGCGGGCTGCTTTGTTCTGGGTGATGTTAAGCTTTGAGTGTTCTTGGAGCTGCACTTATTCAGGGAAGTGGAGAGTATTCAATCACACTCTTAACTTGTGCCTTGTGGACAGGCTTTGAGGAGTCAGGAGGTGAGTTAATTGCTGCAGTATTCCTAGTCTCTGACCTGTTCTTGTGGCCACTGTATTTCTGTGGTTCATCCAGTTGAGTTTCTGGTGAATGATAGCTGCCAGGATATTGATGGTGAGGGTATCAATGATGGCAATGCCATTGAATGTCATGGGGAGGTGGGTCGATTGTCTATTATTAGAGATGGTCATTGCCTGGCGTTTTAGCAGCATGAATGTTACTTGCCACTTCACAGCCCAACATGGATATTGTCCAGGTGTTAGTGTATTTGATTGTGGACTGCTTCAGTGTTGAGAATCAATGGTGCTAAACAAGTGCAATCATTGGCATGCATTCCCACTTCTGATCTTATGGTGGAGGGAAAGTCATTGATGAAGCAGCTGAAGATAGTTGGGTCTAGGATAGGATCCTGAGGAACTCTTGCAGAACTGTTTTAGAGTTAGGTGACTGACCTCAAACAACCAGAGCTATCGTCCTATATTCCAGGTGTGTCAAGTTGGCATACAAACTTGTAGGAAGCATACTAGATGCAGGAAGCGGCTGGAAGACATATTGCATGTCTACCTATGATGCAATTTATTAAAGTACAAAAATAATAAAGTCTTACAATTGTATAGAGTTTTGATGAGATCACATGTGGAGCATTTAAACTTCAAATCAAAGGGAAACATATTTGTCTTGACTACAGTATAACAAAGGAAAATACAAGATTCCAAAAGAGCTTTGTGGTATAGATACTGAAGATTGCTTCCCAAGACTAGAAATATAGAACATTGACGTAGACTTAGGATAAGGATCAATAATTTTCGACTGAAATAAGAAGAAATTTCTTCATTCGGATAGTTGTAAATCTTTGGATTTTCCTGCCCTAATGAATTGTGAATGCACCATCATTGAGTATATTCAGGACCAAGACAGATAAGTTCTTGATGTCTTCGAGAATCAAGGGTTATGAAAGGGATGCAGGAAAGTGTCATTGAGGCAAAAAAATTAGTTGTAATCATATTGAAAGTCACATCTGGCTCGAAGGGCTGAAAGATGTACCCCTTAATCTTATGTTTTATGTTTCAGTCAGAAATAATTTCTAAGTGATTGCATCTCATTGGTAGCTTCCTATTCCCAGGGAAAATAGCTGTCCTGGGAAGGTTGATAAATATGTTCCTTTGCTATGCATGAGAGACGTGCATTCTGAAGTCCGGTACTTTAGAAAATGCAGAATCTGTTACCTGTTGAATGAGAGTACTGACAGGTTCTTGGCTGATATAAGAGGTTTGTAGCACCTGACTTAAAAGAATCAGTTTCGAGAAAAAGGTTTCTCAAACAATGAGTCCACAGCTTCCCCAGTTAGTCAATATGATCATGAACAGTGAGTGCTTAGTAGATAGAACATTGAAATGTTTTTGCTTTCTTTTAGGAAACTATTGTTCCCTGAAAATAATTGCCCTTAGATATGGCAAGTGTGTGGAATTGCAAAACTAACAGGAATAAATTCCGAAGTATGAGAGATTTAGGCATAAATACCTTGAGTAATTTCCACAAGCCAGTGATGGGTCTCCATAGCTTCACTGGAGACTTTGTTGGACTCCCAAGTCTGCGAATGTTTACTGGCAGTAAATGTGTGATTACTAATTCATCTTCTACTAGTTCATAAATTATTTTTAATTTATCTGGCTGCAGCACAAATAATAACCTAAATACAGCAAATTGTCATTTGCCACCAACTACAATAGAGACATGTTAATCAAAAATAAGCTAACAGCTTGCCTAGGTTGGTAGTGACGTTGGGGGTTGGGGAACAGAAGTCGTTCAGCATTTTCTAGAGGGTGATAACACATAGTATACTTCAGTTACTTCTCAAATTGCTGGAATTTTGTATGGCTTAATAATATTCCTGATAATATATCATTGTTATGCTGCAATTTCTCAGCTTTTTCAGGCTATTTATATTTAGCATTGCTAAATATTTTCTATTACACAAGTAATTACTTGTATGTAATATCAGTTATGAATCATGTATTTATTGAAATGACAGGTTTTGGTCGCTCAACCTGAAAGCACATTTTTGACTACCTTAATTGCTAAGGATCCAGATGTTGGAAAAAATGGTACTGTTTCGTTTTCTATATTAGGTAAGAAAGCTTGAGAAAAAGATTTTGTGTAGTTAATGTGAATTGTATTTTGCTTGTTTTTATTGCATTGAACTAATTTTAACAAGTTAATAGCAGATGTTGCATTGCATTGGCATTTAAATATTATTGGTTATCATTTTATTTGTACATTTAGCATTGAAGTTGCTGTATGATTTTTAAAATTTCACACCTTGGTCAGCAAATTTTAGCATTTTTGAAATGTCAACCATGAACACTACGCATTTATAAGTACTGTATGATCAACTTCTAACAATTTAATTGTATAAATGAGAATAGAGGCACGTCAATCTGTCCATCATCAAGACATCAAGATCACATAACAATGAATTGATTTGTGTTGATGAAAATTCCTAAGAGATACTCTGATATTTGAGAACCTCACTCAATTTTGTTTGTTAACATCAATAATGAAGTATGTAATTGAATAGTCCACACAGTTTTTTTTTAAAGTTCTCACTTTAATGCTTTCTAATTATAGAAAATTATTCAAATAGCTTCAAAATTGATGCCAAAACTGGAGAACTGAGAACGGCAAAGATTTTCATGGACAATTATATAGCACATCATAAAATTGTAGTGATGGCAAGTGATGCAGGAAGCCCTCCTCTTCAACAGATTGCAGAAATTAACATACAGGTACAGAAATTCAAAGGCTAGGTATTATATGAAATAAATTTTAATTTATTGTTTGATAGACAAATAATTTTCTACTTTGGAATTTTGGAAAGTGTGCCTCATTTCTGTTGCATTTATGGCAAACTAAATGCTCTGCAAAAACGTTTTGAGAATTACATGATATGTATAAATGGTTTTATGATGAAATTTGATGACTAAAAATGTAAAATCTCTAGACTGACTTAAGCGTTTAAAATTCAAATTATTTTATGAGAAACAGAATAAGTTAATCCATATTGTTGGACCTTCTTTCAGGTTATCCCTAGAGTCATAGAAAAACTGACCATTCACAATAACCAAAGATATTTTACCATACCTGAAGGTTTAAGGCCTGGAAAAGTTGTGGGTTCCATCAGTTCCTATGATCATCATTTGCTGACCAGCCAGAGAATACATTACTACATTGATGAAGATGATGACCACTTTCCATTTGAAGTTGACAGAATGACAGGAGAATTGTATCAAAGCAATGAACTAGACTATGAAGAAATTCCTCATTATTTGCTAAAGGTTATCGAAGAAGATAATAGTCACATCCTTTCAAGGAACATTTCTATTTTTGTCAGTATTAAAATAGAAGACCAAAATGATCACTCACCATGGTTTAAAGATGATGTTGTTGTGATTGGAATTGAAGAAAATCTTCCAGTCGGTTCTATTGTTCACATATTTAATGCAAAAGATGATGATGGAAGTAGACCAAATAGTGAGCTCCGATATTCTGTTATGTCCTGGAGTTCCACGGAAAATCCTTTTTACATAGATCCCTATCAAGGTTGCTTAAATACAACATTGCCAGTTGACCATGAAATGACCAAAACATTTCTTCTAACAATAACAGCAATGGATCAAGCATTAAATGTAAATGAACGCAAGGTAGGCTCTGTGACAGCTCAGATTATTGTCTTGGATGTAAATGATAACAAACCTCTATTTTTATCAGAAAATGTTTCCTATGTAATGGAAGATGAGGAAGTGGGGTATCTGGTCCATCATATTATTGCATATGACGCAGATGCAGGTGAAAGTGGAAGAATTTTATATGCTATCATCTCAGGGAATGAAGACAACACTTTCAAACTTGATGAATCATCAGGTACTAAAACTAGTTTGTCATTGAATTTTGCTGAACTGGGTATGTGTCAACAGTGATGAAGAAAACTTCTACTTTATCCTGTGTATTTTAATAGGTTTGCTGACATTGGTCTCCCATTTAGACCATGAAATACAAAAATCCTATACCCTCACAATTTCAGGATGGGACAATGGATTTCCTATTCAGTCCTCAACACAGATTCTGATGGTGGTTGTTGTTGACGTCAATGATGAAGCACCAAAGTTCCAAGATTCTGTCTATGAAGTTGGAGTCCCTGAAAATCTTAATGTGGATGCATATGTTGTCAAGGTTGAAGCTTTCGATGGAGATTCAGGTAGATATCTGGCATTCTAGTTTTAATCCTTTTCTTGTTTAGCTGGAGGGCAAATAAATCAAAATGAAAATAACAAATCGTTTTAGGGCAATATGGGAAAGTAAACAGTAATAAGTATTAAACAGTCACTATATAGGCATTATGGTCTTTTTTCAATTTCATGAACTATCATTTTTGTTTGATTACTTTGATTAAATTACTTGTTATTCTAATTGGGGAGATAGTGATGTAATGATAATGTCCTTGGACCAGTGATCTGGAACCTCTGGCTGATGTTCTAGGAACATGGGTTTGAAGCCCACCAGAAGGAAAATGGCGTTTTTGAATTCAATAAAAATCTGAAATTAGCAAAGGCCATCAATCACTGTCAATTGTTGTAAAAACCTATCTGGATAAATTATGTTGTTTAGGGAAGGAAATCTGTCATTCTTACTGGTCTTCCAGTGATTCCAGACCCACAACACTGGTCGATTTGATAAATGTACTATGCACAATAAGGGTTGATCAATAAAAGAAAAGTTATCATATTCCTGCTGGATCCTAGGGCCGCTCACTCAGAAGAGAGAGACAACTGGTAGTGATTTAACCTGAGGGTCACCATGCCTTGGACAGTGGAAGAGGTCAAGAAGGAGAGTCTTCCATAGTAACCTCAGCCAGTGTAGGAATTGGACGCATGCTAGTAGTGTCACTCTGCATTGCAATCCAGCTTTCCGGCCAACTGAGCTAACTAATTCCCAAAGTAAAGTCACCACAGTCGTACTGGACTACAGAGCTGCTCTCTTGTTAGAGAGGGATGACTGGTGGTCATTTACCCTGAGGGTCATATCATCTTAGGTGAGAGGAAAAGTTGAGACAGAGGGTCCTTCATGGTAACCTCAGCCGTTGCAGGAATTGAACCCATGACTGTCCTCCAAATTTCGGGATATGCAACAATGCAGAGCCACCAAGCAGATGCTGATAGCCAAGTTTGGTACCAAGAGGAGGACCTCAACTGGGATCTTGGGTTCATGTCACACTACAGGTGACCCCAATACAAATACACTCATATACACACTCTCACACAAGCACACATACACAGACCCTTTCTTATACACACACGCACACCCTCTCACAGGTATAAGCTCCGTCACACTCGCGCACACTCCATCAAGCATGCACGCACACACACACTCTCTCCCTCTCTCTGTCACACACACACACTCTCTCCCTCATACACACACACACACACATACCTATAATCTGTGGGGCGAATTCACATTTGCAGATTTGTATTTGCACATACATTCTATTTTGTTCAAAAAGCACACAATCTGTATACAGTCCATGTGACATTTTATAAATTGCTACTTTGGAAATAGAACCAGTCTGACTCAAGGTTAGGATACAGACAGACTCTAACCTAATCTTTAATGCATTGTCTGAGCTGAGATGTCACCTTTCTTATTTTTTATACTGATAAAACTTTAAGTTGTCTTGGGACTGTGACTTGAAAGAAATTCTGGGATTTACAAATTAATCAATCAAATCCTGCCTTCCCATTCTAAGTGATTAAAGACTTAACAGCAATCTAGGTTTGTTCAATTCATCGCATCAGTTGTATGATACTTTGATCTTTTACTACAAGTCCTGTGTCTTATGATCCTGGCCAACTAACTACATGATGAAGGAGCAGCACTCGGAAAGCTTGTACTTTCACATAAACCTGTTCGACTATAACATGGTGTTGTATGAGTTTTAACCTTTGAATGCAAAGCATTTTCAACCAAAACAAACATGAGAGACACGTTTGCTTTGCAAATTGGGTTCTTATACAAGCTGGAGATAAAAAATTCTGACAGTCTCAAACCCAACCCCAATCAGTTTTTCTCGGGACGCATACTGGTCACAAACGCTTTAAGCAGGTATAATGACTTGATTTTAAAGAATTTTACTTGTATTTGCACATATTTCCAGTGACTTAGGAATCAGAAGGCAACACAAGGTGCATCCATGAGGTAACCAAATTATGAACCAGAAGGAACAGAAATTTTACCCTTGCTCCCAAATTTATCTTCACAGGCTCAATGATCAGATTTTTGATCTTTGAGTTCTCTGCTCCGCAGTGATATCTCTGCTTTTAGCTGGGGTTACCATCTGGACACCATTAAGTTTGCTCTCTTTACAGCCAAATAATTGAAGTGGAATGTATGGGCATATGGGATGCTTTTGGTGAAGGAAAGCAGGATTCCCAATGCCTGATGCCCGCCTGATTAAAAGGCTTGACTTGTTGTAAGAACATGAGAAATGAGAATAGAAGTCAATCATTTGTCCCTATGGCCCAGCTCTGCTGTTCATTGTGATCATGGCTGACTTCCAATTTCCTGCCTGTTGCCTAAATCCTTTGATTCCCTGAAAAATCAAAATCTATCTATTCCAGTCTTAAATATGTTTAAAAATGGGGCAACCATAATTCGCTGGGGTAGGTAATATAAAAATTAAAATTCCGGGAAAAGAAATTTTTTCCTGTTCAATTTTGAATGATGGACCCCTTATCCTCAGGTCCTGCCCCATGTTTCTCCATTCATCAGGCAGGGGAAGCAATCAGTCAGTGTTTGTCATGTCAGGCCCCTTTTTTATGGAATCATCTCTCGTAACTGAAGAAGGAGTGATATAAAAGAGACCTAAGGGGCAACGTTTTCACGCAGAGGGTGGTACGTGTATGGAATGAGCTGCCAGAGGATGTGGTGGAGGCTTGTACAATCGCAACATTTAAGAGGCATTTGGATGGGTATATGAATAGGAAGGGTTTGGAGGGATATGGGCCGGGTGCTGGCAGGTGGGACTAGATTGGGTTGGGATATCTGGTCGGCATGGACGGGTTGGACCGAAGGATCTGTTTCCATGCTGTACATCTCTATGACTCTATGAGTGGCCAGTGTTTACTTAGCATAACATCACTGTACAACCATTTCAAGCCAGGAACCAATATGATGAATCTTAGCTGTACTGTCTCCCTGTGTAGCCATTCTTAGATATAAATATCGAACTGTATTTAGTACTGTAGGTGATGTCTCACTGATATCCTGTACAATTGTAATAGGAGTTCCTTATTCTTGTATTTCCGCACCTTTGCGATAAATGGCTATATGCAGTTTGCCTTCTTAATTGCCTCTGCTACACGCATGCCAACTCCTTGTGTTCCTTATGCGAGTAGGCCCAAATGCCTCTGAATATTAATATTTAAATACTTTGTGACTTTTACAAATATTGTCTTTCTATTCTTATAGGTAAAAACAAGGACTGCAGACGCTGGAAACCAGGGTCTAGATTAGAGTGGTGCTGGAAAAGCACAGCAGGTCAGGCAGCATCCGAGGAGCAGGAAGATTGACATTTCAGGCAGAAGCCCTTCATCAGGAATGATTCATCAGAAATGTAGATTTTCCTGCTCCTTGGATGCTGCCTGACCTGCTGTGCTTTTCCAGCACCACTCTAATCTAGACTTTCTATTCTTATGATCAACATGAGTGACCTTGTACTTCCGCATATTCTGTCTATATCTCTTTGCAGACTCTTTATATCCTCCCCACAGATTACATTCCCCTAGCTTTGTATCATCTGAAAACATGAATATATTATACTTGGTTTAGATTACATTACATTACAGTGTGGAAACAGGCCCTTCGCCCCAATGAGTCCACACTGACCCGCCGAAGCGCAATCCACCCATACCCCTTACCTAAAACTACAGGTAATTTAGCATGGCCAATCCACCTGACCTGCACATCTTTGGACTGTGGGAGGAAACCGGAGCACCCGGAGGGGAGAACGTGCAAACTCCACACAGTCAGTCCCCTGAGGCGGGAATTGAACCCAAGTCTCCGGCGCTGTGAGGTAGCAGTGCTAACCACTGTGCCACCGTGCCACCCACATCAAAATCATTAAAAATGGTTGGAAAAAGCATAGGCCGCCACTGATCCTGATGACCCTATTCCTGACTCCTAGCTAACTTGAAAATGTTCTGTTCTCAGACATAGAAATGTATAGAAGAGGTGACAACCCAGGGGCAGGTAACATTGTGATGCTTAGAGATGATGGGAGAGTTGGAGTGAGGTGATTATTGGGTATAGAGCAGCTTGTAGGAATGGGGTTTATTGCCAGGAATTAGTAAGAATCGGGGCCAAAGATCAAGACTTCACTAGCTATTTCTGTGCTTGGTGATCATGGAAGTGGTCTGATATTGGGAAGGAGAAAGGTTAGTTTGGGATACAGGAGTGAAAGGTTCCTGCTTCTGCTGACTCACAAGCAATTTTGTCAAGGCATTTAGCTCCTGCATGTTACAGTCGTTCTCTCTCTGAGCTATGTTTTAACATTTGGAAACACCATCAGCTGGATCAAGTTCAAAATGAAGACAAATTCTGAAGCAATAGGTCTCATTAAAATATTTAAATGATGAACTCATCTCCAGAGAAGAGGTAAGCTTCCCACCTCAGTTTAAACCAGAAATAGGGAAATTGGATTCAAGTTTGAGCTTTTACATTTTTTTAAACACACCCACCCAAATTCACTTGGCTTAGCAAGTTAAAATTCCTCTCATGATGCCAATGCTGCATGTTAAGAGTGGTATTTTGGAAATGTAGTAAATCAACAATGAGTTGGAAATATATAAACCTAAGATAGGTGTCCTGCTGTTGTAAGGGGAGCTTAAATTTCTTTTATTTAGTTGATCTTATCTATTTAAACTTATCAATTCATAAAGTGTTAACATACATTCTAAAAATACTATTTTTTTTTAAATTCCCAGATCTAAATTCTGCACTCATTTATGAGATTTTACCAGGATCTGGATATGATGCATTCAAAATAAACCCTCAGACTGGCATCATCACCACAACACAAGTACTGGATAGAGAAATACAAGAATATTTTGTGATTAAAGGTAGGAAGCTCTGCAATTAGTGTTTGCCAATTAGACCATTTCCTCTTATAACTAATATAAAATGGAATTAACAAATACGTATAAAATATTCTCTGCTTAAATTAGTTGTGAAAGTAAATTTAAGAGAAGCACAGGAAGTTGCTCAGAACTTTTCAAAACAGAAATTAACTTGTTTGAAAGTCACACGTCATATGTCTTATTTCACATATGAAATAAGTCATATGTCTTATTTCACATATTTAATCTTTTTGTAATATTGTATTAAATCTTACTATGTTACTCTGAATATTTTTAATCAACCAAAGAAACATGGATATTTAGGTAGCTGGTGCAGTTTCTTGAAAACCTTTGCTATCTATTTTACATGTAGTTTTGGTCCGAGACAGTGGGACCTCATCTCTATCTGAC
Organism: Chiloscyllium punctatum; assembly: GCF_047496795.1. Lineage (NCBI taxonomy): Eukaryota > Metazoa > Chordata > Chondrichthyes > Orectolobiformes > Hemiscylliidae > Chiloscyllium > Chiloscyllium punctatum. Next base: position 3,368,004 of record NC_092739.1, read on the forward strand.
ACAAGTACAGTCATGGTGACTGTGCTGGATGAAAATGACCACCAGCCTGAATTCATGCCTCATTTACATGAGTTGCATATATCAGAGAATATGGATCCAGGAATAATTTATGCACTCACAGCTTTGGACAAGGATGCTGGGAAAAATGGACTTATTAGATATGAAATCATTGGTAAGCTGAGATGGTTATTTTTATAAATGTACAAGTGAATTCTACAATGATTAGGTTATTAAAGAATGGAAAGAAAACACAGCATGCATTCTCCTGATTATTGACCATACTTTTGACAGAGGAACCTCAGAATCCTCAGATAATATTGAAAATGATGTTCACACTATCCTTACAATATTGCTGTGGTTCTTCCACCAAGTTCCTTAAATATTTTAAGGTCCTCTTTGCTGTTCATCTGAGTTGTTTGTAACTAGTTTTCAGCGAGGCAACTTAGATCTTTTGAAAATGCCTACACTCGTGTTTTTCTGAATTCCTGTTATCAACCAACTACAATAATTTCAACAAAATTTTCCAAATACAACAGGTCCAATAACTTCATGGTTCTTGGCCTTCATTAACACGTTCATTTATTTATGTATTCTATGAATGGATTTTAGAGATCAATTTTGGTGGTAGACTGACAGTGTACACTTGCCACTTGTCCATGCCTGTGCAAATAGGCCCTCACACCATTGACACTAAGGTTTCACTTTGAATAAGACAGTGAAATGTGGATGCTAAATTGGTGTCCCATAACTTTAGGTGTGTGGACTGGAATTTATGTAGAGAGGGATGCCAAGTCTGAGGGTTAATCCTGGAGTGCAACTCTGAAGTTCTTAAAATTGCTTTCAAACTTCCCTTCTCAGATCTGCTTTCCATGTAACTGAAAGTGCGCTCGACATTTTCTGACCAGTTTCAATCTAAAATAGCAGTCTAATTTGCATATTGAAAGGTCCTTTATGTCAGAAACAAATGGACTTTTGAGGATACAGTGGTATATCAATGCCGCCCACTTCTGGGGCCACAATTTCTTTTACCCAGTTAGCACTGACAATTTGTAGTTAAAAGGACACCTTAGATTTTAAAGGCTTGCAATAGACAGACTGATATATGGTCATCTGATTTATGAAACTGTGCCCTTTTTTGCAGGTGGTAATTTTACCAATACATTCAAAATTGATTCTGTTTCTGGAACTCTTACGACAATTAAAGGTTTGGACAGAGAAGAATTTAATAATTGTTCCCTTACCATAGAAGCTCATGACCTTGGTAATCCACAAAGAACCTCTCAGGCAGAAATTTGGATTATTATCTTGGATGAAAATGATAATAGTCCAGTGTTTGAAAAAATGTATTACCATATTTTTGTGAACGAAGATGTTCCTGTTGGGTCAAGTGTTTATCAGCTGATTGCTAGTGACAAGGATGATGGCTTCAATGGAGAAATTGCATACTCTCTAATTGATGATACATTTGGAGCATTTACTATTAACAGTAATACTGGCATCATCGTGACAACAAATCAATTGGATAGAGAGACTAAGTCACAATATGCCTTCCGAGCAGTGGCAAATGATAACAGCATTCAAAATCCAAGAAGTACTACAGTTAACGTAATGATACATATTGAAGATGCAAATGACAATTTCCCTATTTTTAAACAAAATCCAATCATTGCATACATTACTGTGAACACTAAGATCAGCCAAGTTATTGCCACTGTGAAAGCTGATGATAAGGATTTGGGACAAAACGGCACTGTCACTTTCGAGATTTTGGAACATGATTCATTATTTGCAGTGAATAATACAACGGGTGACATTTACCCTAAAACATCACCATCCGAGCATCACTTTGGCAGAAATAATTTGTCCGTGGTTGCAGTAGACCAGGGTAACCCAGTTAGATTGTCAACTGGGCTTGTGCTTATACATTGGCAAGTAGAAAAAGGAAGAACTTGGTTTAGTCGTAATATATATGAGATTACAGTTGCTGAAAACATCAAACCCGGTGAGTAGCTACCTTATCATTTTGTGACTCAATTGCATCAGTAAGGGTAGTCTATCTTATAGTTGTATAATTCCCATTCCCATGTTTATAATTCTATTAGATTTAAAATAGTGATGGTAATGGATAGATCAGATCTAAAAGTTGAAGTTCTAATTTGGAGAAAGGCCAATTTTGATGGTATTAGGCAAGAACTTTCAAAAGCTGATTGGGGGCAGATGTTCGCAGGTAAAGGGACGACTGGAAAATGGGAAGCCTTCAGAAATCATAGAGTCATAGAGATGTACAGCATGGAAACAGACCCTTCGGTCCAACCCGTGCATGCCAACCAGATATCCCAACCCAATCTAGTCCCACCTGCCAGCACCTAGCCCATATCCCTCAAAACATTTCCTATTCATATACCCATCCAAATGCCTCTTAAATGTTGCAATTGTACCAGCCTCCACCACATCCTCTGGCAGCTCATTCCATACACGTACCACCCTCTGCGTGAAAAAGTTGCCCTTTAGGTCTCTTTTATATCTTTCCCCTCTCACCCTAAACCTATGCCCTCTAGTTCTGGACTCCCCAACCCCAGGGAAAAGACTTTGCCTATTTATCCTATCCATGCCCCTCATAATTTTGTAAACATCTATAAGGTCACCCCTCAGCCTCCGACACTCCAGGGAAAACAGCCCCAGCCTGTTCAGCCTCTCCCTGTAGCTCAGATCCTCCAACCCTGGCAACATTCTTGTAAATCTTTTCTGAATCCTTTCAAGTTTCACAACATCTTTCCGATAGGAAAGAGACCACAATATTCCAATGGTGGCCTAACCAATGCCCTGTACAGCCGCAACATGACCTCCCAACCCCTGTACTCAATACTCTGACAAATAAAGGAAAGCATACCAAACGCCTTCTTCACTATCCTATTACCTGCGACTCCACTTTCAAGGAGCTATGAACCTGCACTCCAAGGTCTCTTTGTTCAGCAACACACCCTAGGACCTCAACATTAAGTGTATAAGTCCTGCTAAGATTTGCTTTCCCAAAATGCAGCACCTCGCATTTTTCTGAATTAAACGCCATCTGCCACTTCTCAGCCCATTGGCCCATCTGGTCAAGATCCTGTTGTAATCTGAGGTAACCCTCTTCGCTGTCCACGACACCTCCAATTTTGGTGTCATCTGTAAACTTACTAACTGTACCTCTTATGCTCGCATCCAAATCATTTATGTAAATTACAAAAAGTAGAGGGCCCAGCACTGATCCTTGTGGCACTCTACTGGTCACAGGCCTCCAGTCTGAAAAACAACCCTCCACCACCACCTCTGTCTTCTACCTTTGAGCCAGTTCTGTATCCAAACGGCTAGTTTTCCCTGTATTCCATGAGATCTAACCTTGCTAATCAGTCTCCCATAGGGAACCTTTTCGAACGCCTTACTGAAATCCATATAGATCACATCTACTGCTCTGCCCTCATCAAACTTCTTTGTTACTTCATCAAAAAACTCAATCAAGTTTGTGAGACATGATTTCCCACGCACAAAGCCATGTTGACTATCCCGAATCAGTCCTTGCCTTTCCAAATACATGTACATCCTGTCCCTCAGGATTCCCTCCAACAACTTGCCCACCACCGAGGTCAGGCTCACTAGTCTATAGTTCCCTGGTTTGTCCTTACCACCTTAAACATTGGCACCACGTTTGCCAACCTCCAGTCTTCTGGCACCTCACCTGTGACTATCGATGAAGCAAAGAGGCCCAGCAATCACTTCTCTAGCTTCCCACAGAGTTCTCGAGTACACCTGATCAGGTTCTGGGGAATTATCCACCTTTAACCGTTTCAAGGCATCCAGCACTTCCTCCTCTGTAATCTGAACATTTCGCAAGAAGTACAGTTAGTTTGCAGATGACACCAAAATTGGAGATGTAGTGGACAGTGAAGAAGATTACCTCGGACTACAATGGGATCTTGACCAGATGGGCCAATGGGCTGAGAAGTGGCAGATGGAGTTTAATTTAGATAAATGTGAGGTGCTGCGTTTTGAGAAAGCAAATCTTAGCTTAATGGTAAGGTCTCTGGGAGTGTTGCTGAACAAAGATACCTTGGAATGCAGGTTCATATCTCCTTGAAAGTAGTCTCGCACGTAGATAGGATCGTGAAGAATGCGTTTGGTATGCTTTCCTTTATTGGTCAGAGTATTGAGTACAGGAGTTAGGAGGTCATGTTGCAGCTGTACAGGATGTTGTTTAGGCTATTTTTGGAATATTGCGTGCAGTTCTGATCTCTTTCCTATTGGAAGGATGTTGTGAAACTTCAAAGGGTTCAGGAAAGATTTACAAGGATGTTGCCAGTGTTGGAGGATTTGAGCTATAGAGAGAGGCTGAATAGGCTGGGGCTGTTTTCTCTGGAGCTAAGGGGTGACCTCATAGAGGTTTATAAAATCATGAAGAACATGGATAGGATAAATAGACACAGTCTTTTCTCTGGGGTGGGTGAGTCCAGAACCAGAGGGAATAGGTTAAGAGTGAGAGGGGAAAGATATAAAAGGAACCTAAGGGGCAACTTTTTCACACAGAGGGTGGTACATGTGTGGAATGAGCTGCCAGAGGAAGTGGTGAAGGGTGGTACAATTGCAACATTTAAAGGGCATTTGGATGGGTATATGAATAGGAAGGGTTTGGAGGGATATGGGCCGGGTGCTGGCAGGTGGGACTAGGTTGGGTTGGGATATCTGGTCGGCATGGACGGATTGGACCGAAGGGTCTGTTTCCGTGCTATACATCTCTATAACTCTAAATGTCCTGTTGTCATGACAACCTCAATGTTTTTTACATGATTCTTTTCAGAAAAGCTGAGGTTGTGATACCTGGCTGCATAAGATAGCTCACAAAGTGTCACTTCCAATTTGTGCCAGAAATAATGATAATTGCCAGACATGTACAAAAAAGATGTTTGCCTTCTGTCCAAATGTTGTTTGGTATCATTAGCCAAAGACTCATCAAGTTTGCATGTGGCCTTAGCTGAAATACAGTGATAATGAAGAAAATGTTTATATTGTCTGTTAAATCATCTATTTAGATTGTTGAAAAAAGTATCTCTTGTGACCGTTGATATGTTGGTGATCACCTTCATAAATTCTATAGATTCTGGTATTGTTCCTGAACTCTGGAAGGTTGTAAATGTAAACCAACTATTTAAGAAAAATATGGTTTAAGGAAGTGAAGAGCTATAGACGTGTTAGCCTGTTCTCTAAACAAGAAAACGCTAGAATCTTCTGTAAATAATTTTATAATTTAACACTTGGAAAATTATGGCAGTCAATATGGATTCATGAAAAGGAATTCACTTTTGACAAACCTGCTAAAGTTTTTGAGGATGTGATTAATGAAATAGATAAAGGAAAAAAGATAATAAGTTTGGAGTTCAGAAGGATTTTGGTAAGGTGATACGTAGAAGAATGCTAAGCAGAATTTGAACACATGAGATATGGTTAATAAATTTATATGGATTGAGAATTGGTTAATGGACAGAAAATAATGAATTGCAATAAATAGGTTATTCTTCGCTTGCCACACTCTGTCCAGTGGGTTTGCGAGGATCAGTGCTTAGGTCCCATGTGTCCATAGTCTATATCAATGATTGGAATGAGTGATCAAATATAATATTTCCAGTTTGCTGCTGACACAAAATAATTTGGGAATGAGAGTTGTGAGGAGGATGCAAGGATGCTTCAAGATGATTTTGATAGGCTAAATGAGTGGGCTAGACTGTGGCAAATGTAATATAATGTGGAAAATGTGAAGCTATCCACCTTGGAAAGAAAAGCACAAATGCAGAATATTTCTTAAATGGTGAGAGATTGGGAAGTGTTGACGTCCAATGGAAGCTGGTATTGTTCATTAGTTAATATTCAGATGCAACAACCAATTAAAAAAGCAAATGCTAAGTTTATCTTTAGTGCAACCAGATTTGAATACAAGCATACTGTAATTCTATAGAACCTTGGTGAAACCACATCAGGAGTATAGATTTGATATCCTTCCCTTTGGAAGGGTATACTTGCAATAGAAATTATGCAAAGAAAGTTTACCTGTCTGATCCCGAACATAGTGGGATTATCGTATGAGGAAAGGTAGTGGAGACTGAGCCTATATTCTCAAGGGTTTAGAAGAGTGAAAGGTCATCGCATTGAAGTGTAATCATTTTTTGACAGGCTAGATCAGGAAGGAAGGGTGGGATTTTCAAGTTCTTAACGTAATGACAAGAATGACAAGCAGACCAACTTAATCAGGCAGGAGGTGAAAAATAAAATTGTTGACATCAAGATACTTTAGCGATTAAGGTCTCCCCCTTTAGGTGACAGAGTGACATCTTGATAGCAGGTGGCAAGAGGACTAATTGCATGTATTTGCATCTAATTAATATCACAATTTGCTTCAATTGACTTGTCCTTCCCAAATAATTTGTACCCAGTTGAGAATTCTGATGCTTCAGAAATACAGCAGCAAAAAGCAATATGGGGTATAGTTTGCAGGTTACATTTTTTCATCCACTGGGGTAATCCTTCTAGTAATACAACTTTAAGTGATGATTACAGTCAGTTACTGTCATTTCTCCAAGTTCAGAACCTGTCCCACAGGCCATCTTCAAACCGAACTGGCACACAGCAAACAGGTCAGCTTATAGGTGAGCAGTATAGAAACACAAGAGGGGGAAATAAATGAGTGGCAGTATCTGAATAACATGGAACTGGGAAGTTGGTAAATGACGAATGGCATTGTTTGCATGTATGCAACCACGAACTTAGTAAACAGAGAGTAGTGTTTTCACACAGACAAAGAACCAAACCAAACCATCCTTCCTCTCTCTGTATTCTCAAGACAGTAAAATTAAGGCTTTCAAACACCCTTAAAATTGACCCCAATGGTTCCTCACTAGACATTTGAATAACTAATCCCTGACTTGGCAAATGATCAATCCCAAACACCATTTGTCTCTTCGTCAAAAGACTTAGCGATTTATTAACAATGTAGTAACTTCAGCAGAGTAAAATTAAACAGTAAAGTGATCTAATTTGGTCCATGTTTTAATCCCAAGCACCTTTGTTGTAAGCCCCATTCACACAGAGGGCAGACAGACAAAACAAATCAGCTAAGGCATAAACAAAATAACAAACTGGCCAGAATTACTTAAGTAGTTTCACAATGAAATGTTCCACAGATATAGATCATGGTTTCTTGTTTTTTTTTAACATTTATAGTTCACTCAGATAAAAACAGTAGTACTCATAACTTAGTCGTCTATTGGTGAGTTTCCAAGAACGTGATAATGGAGGTTAGGCAAGGAGCTTTCAAATCTTAATGCTGTAGCATCAAAAGGCATTCCTTTTCACAGAATCCACAGTCCAAAACCCACAAACACTGACCACTTCCTGACAGATGAACCGGCCCCTATATGAGGTCCCAGTTACTATTCAACATCTATCTCCTGAGCATAAGTTCTCTTCCAGACTTGCTGGAACCAGTTCCCAGGTACTGGCCTCATTAATAGCCAACTTTAGCTATCTGTTTATACATAATACTCTTCCGCAGTGATGAAGTGACTGCAGAACCCTTTGATCAAGAATCAACCTGTAGTTAACTTCCAGGCCTGGCCTCACAAAAAAAAGCAAAAGCTTGTTTGATCTGTTCTCTTTTTCGCACAAGTTGTTACCCACATTCCAAAAGTTATCTTTAGTTCACCAATCCCAGTTTACAGCTCCAAACCAAAACTGACAAAGCAATCAAATAAAAATAATGAAAAATCAATAAAGGTTCTAACAGTGAAGCACAGAAAAACTGTAGGTGCTGTAATCCAAAGTAGACAAGCAGGAGGTTGGAAGAGCACAGCAAACCAGGCCGCATCAGGAGGTGAAGAAGTCAATGTTTCAGGTGTAACCCTTCTTTAGGAATGGAGATGGGGGTAGAGGGAGCTTCAGATAAAGAGAAAGGGGGAAAGGGTTATGGATAGGGAGAGGGGCGGAGTGGTGAGGTACTGATTGGTGAATACAGGTGGTAGGTATGACCTGGTAGGTTGATAGGAGGAATGAATCCGGTCAGTAGCTTGAAGGACGGGTCAATAAGAGAGATGGAAGAGAGGAGGCGTGGCTAGAAAGGGAGTTGGGAGAAAGGGTGGGAAGGTTATTTGAAATTGGAGAACTCAATGTTGAGTCTTCCAAGCTATAGGCTGCCCAGGTGAGGTGTTGTTTCTCCAATTTGCAGTCTGATTCACTGTGACAATGGAGGAGACCGAAGATGGACATGTCAGAGAGGGAGTGGGAGGAAGAGTTGAAATGACTACGGCAATGTGGGAAGACTCCAAATAATCTTTCCAGGTGAGACAGAGGTTCACCTGCCTCTCCTCCAAACTCGTTTACTGTATCTGGTGCTCCTGATGTGGTCTTCTTTTATCGTGTGACCAAATGTAAACTAGTGGCCCCACCAAACTAATTTTTTTCCTTGACTCTATTCTCTTCCCCTTGGTCCAGGCACTTCCCACCAACTACCGGTACACCAACTAAGCCTCTACTCTTCAGAAACTGCCAGTTCCCTGGCCCCCAGCGCTTCATCACTATGGACGTGCAGTCCTTATACATGTCCATTCCCCACAAGGATGACCTGCAAGCCCTCAGTTTCTCCCTCTCTAACAGGCCCATCCAGTCCTCCTCCACCAGTACCCTCCTCCACATCATCAAATTAGTCCTCACTCTCAATAACTTTTCCTTCAAGTCTTCCCATTTCCTCCAAATCCTGAGGGTGACCTTGAGCACTCGCATGGGTCCTAGCTATGCCTATCTCTTTGTTGGCCATGTCGAGCAGTGCCTCTTCAGTACACGTGCAGGTATTTTTCCCTAACTCTTCAGCCGATATGTCGATGACTGCATCAGTGCACCCAGGCTGAACTGGAGCAGTTCACTGACTTGGCCAGCAATTTTCACCCTGATTTTAAATTCATTCTGACTATCTCGGACACCTCCCTCCCCTTCCTTGACCTCTCCGTTTTCATCGCCAGCGACAGTTTATGGACTGACATTTACTACAAACCCACAGACTCCCATAACTTCCTGGACTACAACTCCTCCCACCCTGTATCCTGCAAAAATTCCATGCCGTTTTCCTAATTCCTCCGACTCCATCACATATGCTCTGACAAGGAGTCATTCCACTCCCAAGCATCCCAGATATCCACATATTTTAAGCAACATTTTTTCCCCACCATCATCATCCAGACAGCCCTCCACCGCACCTTCTCCATTCCCCACTCCACTGCTCTAAACCCCACCTCGACCAAACATAATAAAGACACAGTCCCCCTTGTCCTCACTTTCCACCCCACCAGTCTACGCCTCCAACATTTCATCCTCAAACACTTCCACCAACTCCAACTAGACCCCACCACCAAGAACATTGTCCCCTCCCTAACCCTGTCTGCCTTCTGCGATGACCATTATCTTTGCCACTCCTTGGTTCATGCTACTCTCCCCACCAACTCACCCCCCCACCCCAGCCCTTCCTGGTATCTTCCCCTGCAACCATAAAAGATGCAAAACCTGCATCTCCCTCTTCACCTGCATCCAGGGCCCCAAACAGTCCTTCCAGGTGAGACAGAGGTTCACCTGCCTCTCCTCCAACCTAGTTTACTGTATCCGGTGCGCCCAATGTGGTCTTCTCTATATTGGTGAGAGCAAATTTCCCTCCCCACTCCACCTCCAGCATCTCTATTCTTAGTCTCTTCCATTGCCACAGTGAATCAGACAGTAAATTGGAAGAACAACACCTCATCCTCTGCCTTGGCAGCCTATAGCCCGGAAAACTCAACAATGAGTTTTCCAATTTCAAATAACCTTCCCGTCCATCCTCCCACTCTCTTTCCAACCCTGCCTCCTCTCTTCCATCTCTCCAACTGACCCCTCCTTCCAGCTACCAACCATATTCATTCCTCCAGTCGACCTACCACCTGTATTCACATATCACTCCCTCACCACTCTGTCTCTCTCCCCACCCATAACCCTTGCACCCTGTTCTGTTTATCTGCAGCTCCCCCTACCTCCATCTCCATTCCTGAAGAAGGGTTATACGTGAAACATTGACTTCTCCACCTCCTGATGCTGCCTGACTTGCTGTGTGCTTCCAGCCTCCTGTTGTCTACTATGGCTCTAACAGTGGCAGTGTCAATGGCATGAAGTCATGAAAGTGATGCCCTCAGCCCAACCATCTTCAGCTGCTTCATCAATGACCTTCTCTAGCTCGTAAGGTCAGATGTGGGAATGATTGCATAATTTTCAGCACCATTCACGACTCCTCGGATACTGAAGCAGCTCATGCAAAGTGCTTCAAGGACAAGACAATATCCAGCTTTGAGCTGACAAACAGCAAATAACATTTATGCCATACAAATATCTGTCCATGAATGTATCTAATAGAAGGGAATCTATTCATTACTCCTTAGCAACAGATTAGAAGCTAGGAATTCTGTAGCGAGTAACTCATTTCCTGACTCTGCCCTCTACCATGCTCAAGTTCAATGTGTGAGAGAGAATAGCCCAGTTATTTGGATGAGTACTGCTCCAACAACACTCAAGCAACTCGATATCATCCAGGACAAAGCAGATCACATGATTGGCACCACACTCACAAATATTCACTCCCTCCACCATTGATATTCAGTAGCAGCAGTCTGCACCATCTATATAGAATATAGAAATTTGCCAAACATCATTAGGCAGCACTCTTCAGATCCATGGCTACTGTTATGTAGAAGGGCAGTGACAGCAGATACATGAGAATACCACCACTTGGTGTCCAAGCCACATACCATCCTTAGAAATACATTGCTATTCCTTAAATGTAATTTGATCAAAATCCTGGAATCCTCTTCATGACAGCATTGTCGGTCTACCTACACCAAATGGACTACAAGGAGCCAGCTCACCACCTCTGAAAGACTTGTGAAAAACAAGAGAGATTATTAGTTTGTGAATGTGGTGGCATATGAGGGAGGGGCTGCACTTCTGAGAAGAGCACGCAACAATGATCTTCACTGGGTTCTGTCATGTGCATCTCTCCAATAACGCAGAGTTGGTCTTGGTTCTCACTTGCCATCTGGATTGCATTTTCTTCAAAGGAAGTGAGGGTGTGAAAATCATCAATCTCTCTGCCAGTCTGGGCCCTCTTCATTGGCTAGTAGGCCTGCAGCAAGGGAAGTGATGTTTGGATTAATTTTAAATATAGCACCAGAATCTTCAAGCCCATCGGGGCAAGAAGCTCTATTCACCAGCTTTGTGTGATTTACCATTTAAGTCACCGTAAAATTCCTGTATATACAAAATAAACTGAGAAACGATCAATTGCTCCAAAAAATTTGTCACAAGTTAGGACAAAAGTCTGGCTTTCCCTGCGTGCTCCGGAGTTTTGACTTGTGTTTCTTTGATAGCTTTAGATTTTATTGCCAAGTGTATTCAAGTACAGGTGTACGGTGAAAGTATACAAAGTTGCCATCCTCTGGTGCCATCTTAGTAGATAAAAGACAGGATTAAAAGCAGAAGCAGAAATAAAAGAAACAGCCAAACCAAAAGGAAATGTCTAGATTACTCCCCACCTCCACCATCACCCTAGCCACCAGAAAACCAAGGCCACAAAGTCCATCCCTCAGTCTGCAAACACTCAGGTACTCTGAGACCCTGCACGGCGCCACAGCAGAATGCCATCACCTCCGGCCCCAGCCATGGCTTGGAGCAGTGCTGCTGGTACTGGAACTGTGTCACCATTTCTAGGCGCCATCTTGTCTCCAGTGATGTCATCGCTGCCATGATTCCGCACTGAGCAAATCTTGGCAATTAAAGCTATCGCTGAATCTGCTGGGTCCCAAACTGGGCTCAAACTTGGCATTGGGTCCACCATGCCAGAGCAGCCAGGGCCTCTTCTGGCTTCTATCATTTCTGCCTCCTGGGACCACTATTTCAGCAAAGAAGCTCACTTGTGCCGACCCCCCCCCCACAGGAAGGAAGCACTCCCACACTGCCAACACTCTGAGGGACTGCAACAGTCACTGCCGACACTCACAGGAATGGGACTGCCCCCAATGCTGCTGACGCTTCCAAGAATAGGACTACTCCCACCACTGCTAACGCTTCAGGAAGGAGACCACTCCCACTGGGGATGGGAAAGAAAGAGCAAAAGTAAAAGAAAGGGGGAAAACAAAGGCAAATGGAAGTGTTAGAACCCTGAGCTCAGGAGCTGTTCCCCCACTGCCACCATCTTGGAATGATCTTGATTAGGGTCACAACTGGGTAGTCAACCTGATTGACAAACCCGGATTCTAGTTTTGCAGGAGACAGTCTTCGGGGGAGTGTGCCTTGTTGCTACTGGTGGAAGCATTGCAAGTTGGGGTTCCAACCCCTAAACCCAGCTATGGGTCATTTTAAGCAGGAATTTATATGAATTTAAGGTAGCTCCTTGTGTCTCCTCAGCTGTTGATTTCACTCGCTCTTGAAAACCTAGCCAACCAGGGGTAAAAACCTGAAAAGATAAGTTAAAGCAGAAATCATTGGTCTCATCCATTTACAGTTGACCACCTTGTCTTCTGGAAGAGGTTGGCTTCCAGCCCCTTTCCCATCTTATTTAAAGCCAGAAGTGGTGAATTCAGTTGGATTTGAGATTTTTATCTCCACCTATTTTTGTGAGTTAAGGTTCAGGCTATTATTCCTGTATACATATAAAAATATAGTTATGGTAAACAATTGTACTACTTTTGAGGCTTTTGTTCCTTAATTTTAGCTCATATTAGAACGCAGTATGAATAGGTAAAAATGCTGCCTGAACTGCTATGCTTTTCCAGCACCACTCTAATCTAGAACGTGGTATTAATGCCTAGTAATGTTTGGTCACAAGGGGGAGCTTTAGCACAATATCAAAATGGAACTATTTCTAACAAACACTTGTTCAATTTTGCACAAGCACAATTTATTTCATGATAAAATAATTCTCATGCAACTTTTCGCAAAGAAAGCAACTCACTGCAAGATAGACTGCAACAAAAGATATAAGGAGGTTGCTAAGATGTTATAGGATAGGCTAAGCAAATCAGCAAATAGAGCATGATAAGGGAAACTATGAAATTGTCCACTTTGACAGGAACAATAAAAAGAAGCATGTAAGGCATTGCAAAGTTATGAAATGCAGAGAGATCTGGTGACCTAGGCATGAGTTACAAAAGGTTGGATAGAATGTTATTTTTTGCGAGGGAAATTGAATACAAAAGTAAGAAGGTTATGTTTCTCTTATACTTAGTGTTGGTGAGGCCACCTCTGGGCTATTCTGTACAGCATTGGTCTCTTTATTTAAGGAAGGAAGCAGAGAAGGTATATTAGCTTAATACCTAGGATGAAAATGCTGTAATTTGAAGAAATGTTAGATGGACTGGCTTGTATTTGTCGGAGTTTAGAAGTTGATCCTGAGGGATCTAGTGGAAGGATGCTTCCAGTTGTCGGAGAATCTAGAACTAGACGTCACTGTTTGAAAAAAGCTGCGGAAAGACTTCCAACATCATCAAAGACACTTTGCACTCTGGAAATGATCTCCTACAACCTCTTCCCTCAGGCAAAAGATACACTTGCACCACTTGGTTCAGGGACAGCTTCTTCTCAGCTGTTATTAGACTATTGAATGGACTCTCTAGCCTCAGATACTGCTGGTGTTGCCAGTGTTGATCTCCCTTTGACGCCCTGTGCAATGTAACCTGTATACCTCTGTCTAAATCTTTTGTTCTGTACGTCTTTGCTTACTATGATCTGCTTGTATTGTTTATAAACAAAGTTTTTCGCTGTACTTCAGCACGTGTGACAATAAATAAATAATCGATTAAGGCCACACTGAGGAGTTTTTTTTGTCAAAGTTTTGTGGGTTTCCTGAAAAGGTGATGAAAGCTGAGTACTTGAATATTTTTAAGGCATAGGTGGGTAGATTCTTGGTAAGTAAAAGGGTAAAAGGTTTCAGGAGTAGGGAGGCATGTAATCAGATCAATATGAACTTATTGAATGATGGATTAGATTTGAGGTGTCAAGTAGCCGACTCTTGCTCCTTGTGCGTATGTTCATAACATTTCAGGTTTGCTGGTTTCATACATAATTCTGGATTCAGTGTTATATTATGTGAAAACCTTAGTGCTATACTTCTTGGTCCACTCAAAAAAGGCTGCTTTGAACCTTTTGGCAGGTAGGGGATTTGTTAACATTGGTATATTTGCATGGCACTGTTTTAACACTCATTGATATAATTACAAATTGCTAAGGATTGCTTTCAATGATCCATCATTTTATTGCAGCAGTAAATATTCTTCCTTTTGTATAGGCACACTGGTATTGACTGTCACAAATCAAGACGACCACACAAATGGAGTCACTTACAGCATTTTTAGTGGGAATGAAAATGAAGCATTCCACATAGATTCAAAAACTGGTAAGAGAAATTACTTGTTCTAGCCTACAATTTTATATGTAATATGTATGAATACTCTGGACTTAACGTGACAGAAATGTGAGAATTTTAACTTGACCAGACCATCAGGAAATTGTGAGTCAGGTGCACGGGCTGATTTTATAGACTGTCTTATTTTGCTCTTCATCAAAGTAAATGCAGATTAACACTGGGTAGGGTGTAAAACCAGTATTTCAACTGATTTTGTGGGCTTTCCACCTGCAATAGGGTTAAGATTAGGGATCCTGGGTATTATGGGCCAGACTAGATCCCCTCAAAATATTTTAAGAAGCCTAGACCATAACTTTATCTTATTTTAAAGGTACATGTGAAGTGCCATGTTCCAGATGAAATGTGACTGGTCAATCTACTCAAATTAAGCAAAACACAATTTTTAAAACAAAAGTAAGATGAATTTAGAATAACTTACTATTGGAAAACTTAACTGAATAATAGATGCAGTGACGATTGCTAATTAATTGTTCCAGTATAGTAACATCCCACAAACACACCCCTTGGCAATAAGGCAAATTCAGACACAGATTCCCACATGCAGTTCTCCAATCCACGAGGAACAAAACGTCAAGAGGAAATTCAGTGAAAGTAGCTGCTAGGTGGCATGCCCTGAAGCTTCCAACTTTTCTGAGACCCCAAAGGCTTCAGCTTAAAACTAAACAAGAAAACTGAAAAAGAACTAAAATCCTGCTGCCTGAGAACTGACCACAATCAGGCTGCTTCCATTGTTCCGACTTTTAAAAAAACCCAAGGCTTCACAAATTGTTTACTTTCTTAGAGACAACTTGGCACATCTGCCTTACAAGCCCTCTCCAAAAAAAAGAATAAAATAACCTCTTAAAGTGACAACATTATCACATGGGGAACTCCTCATCAACCCTTTCTCCTATCCAAGAAACCTCCCTTAATCTGTTTCCTATCATTCAGCCAATTTTGTATCCATGTTAACATAAAAGAAATTAGCAAAGTACAGCTAGCCTGACAGTTATCAGATGAGGAAACAAGCAGATCACACGTGGATTCAGAAGCTTATTAGCATTTAATAAAACCTGAAAATGCTGGAAATATACGGCTGATCATCCAGTAGCTGTGGACCAAGGAAACAAATTAATACTCTGTGTTTTATGACCTTTCAACAAAGTACTGTTTAATTTCTGTTTTCTAGGAAGAAACTTAGTGCAGACAAGTCAAAGTTGAGTAGCTAAATTTGTGTGCCTGAACAGCATTGGATACACATCAAAAACCTTATTACTTTGGATACTACAGAGTTGTCCCCGGTGGCATTAGCCTTTCAAATAAATAATTGAATGATCTAATGTCTATGTTTGCGCCTGTTGTGACTGGCATTGGATGAAGCAGAAACTGTTTCACTGATGAATCATTAAGTTGTGCAGCCTTTCTTTTATCATGAGGCTTGATCCTATGTTATGAGTTTGGATTCTTTACCGACTGTTTTCAGACTTTGATTTCAAAGCAGCACTATTTAATATGCATTAATACTAGATACTACTCTATACTAATTATAGAGTAATTATAGATATACAGTATGTAACTCATGATTACGTTAGGTAAGGACTAAGCTATTTTCTTTGTGTATTCATGTCCACATGTCAGGCTGATCTGATGTAGACGTTTTCCAGAATGTTCTAACTCCACCGCACTAGTATTTATGATTAATAATATGTAGCTCCGTGACATCACCACAAGGTTGCTTCAGGCTCCTGAAAGCTTTGTGCAATAGCCGTCACCAAACATATTCCCCTATTTCAAACATTAGGATGATTAGGGACCAAAATAGGAGATTTACATATAGGGAATGCAGCATTGCTAAGAGGTTAAATGAGTACTTTGAATCTGTTTTAACCTATAAGACTACCTAGATCATGGTGAATGATGAAGAAAATTAGCCACTAGGATTTAAAACTGATATGGAGGATATTGGATAAACTGTCAGTACTTGAGGTTGGTGTGGCATCACAATCAGGTGGAATGCCTAAACATAGAAGCATTCGATCCCTCGAGCCTCCTCCATCATTCATTATGATCTTAGAATCCCTACAGTGTGAAAATCCACACCGACCCTCCAAAGATCAGCCACAGCCCCTGTGACATTGCATTCCTCATGGCTAATCCACATAGCCTGCACATCCCTGGAGCAATTTAGCATGGCCAGTCCACCCAACCTGCAAACCTTTGGACTGTAGGAGGAAACCAGAGCACTCAGAGGAAACCCATACAGACATGGGGAGAATATGCAAACCAGGCTGGAATCGAAGCCGGATCCCTGTGCCGGGTGCTGTGAGGTAGCAGTGCTAAATACTGAGCCACCATGCCTCCCATCACGGCTGATTATCAAACTCCATAAACTAACCCCATCTTCACCTGTATCCCTTGACCCCCTTTTGCTATAAAACCAATATTTGCCACCTTGAAAACACATAATGTTTAGGCTTCAACCACTTTTCTGTGATAGTGAATTCTACAGCTCACCACTCTCTGGGTGAAGAAACTTTTCCTTGTCTCAGTCCTAGTAAGTTTACCTATTATCCCTAAGCTACGACTCCTGGTTCTGGACTTGTCCACCATCTGTTACATCTTTCCTGCATCTAACCTGCCTCACCCTGTTAGAATCTTATAGGTTTCTATGAGATTTCCCTCAATTTTCTAAACTGCAGTGAATATATCCTAATCAATTCAGTTTCGTCTCATATGTCAGTCCTGCCATCCAGGAAACAATTTGATAAAACTTCACGCCACCTCCTCTAAAGCAAGAACATCCTCAGATAAGGAGATCAAAACTGCACACAATATTCCAGGTGTCGTCTCACTAATTTCAATTATTGCAACAAGATACCTTGTTCCTGCACTTGAATCCTTTCGCTGTGGAGACCAGCAAATAGTTTGCCTTCTTTACCGCACCTGCATGCTTGCTTTCTGTGACTGGTGCACGACAAGCAGGTTTCAGTGAATGTTCTTCTCTCAATTTACAGTCACTCAAATAATAATTTGTCTTCCTATTTTTTCCACAAAAGTAGATAACCTCACATTTATCCACATTATATTTTGCCTTCTATGCATTTACTCCCTCAGTCAGCCTGCCCAAATTCCATCTTCATCTCAGCTTACCCTTCCACCCATCCTTGTGTCATTTGCAAATTTTGAAATGTTACGTCTAGTTCAAATCATTAACATATGTTGTCAATAGCTGGAATCTTAGTACTGATCTCCATGCCACCTTACTAGTCATTGCTTGTCACTCAGAAAAAAAACTTTTTTATTGCTACTCATTTTTTGTCGATCTGTCCATCTCAGTACACTATCCCCAATCCTATGAACTTTAACTTGACACATTATTCTCTGATATGGAACTTTGGCAAAGCCTTCAGAAAGTCCAAATAAGCCACGTCACTGGCTTGCCCTATTAGTTCGATTTTGAAGAATTCCAGTTGATTTATCAAGCATGATTTCCCTTTTGTAAACCAATGCTGGCATTGTCTAATTCTGTGTCTGTTTTCTCAGTGCCCTGCTATATAATCCTTGGTTATGGATTCTAGCGTCCTCTCCACTACCAGGTTAGGCTCACTGGTCTATAGTTCCAATTTTAAAAAGTTAATAAAGCATTAGCTACATTCTAATCTTTATAAATTGTTGCAGATGACCACCAATGCATCCACTATTTCTAGGGCCACTTTCTTAAGTATTCTGGCATGTAAATGATTAAATGCTGGGGGTTTATCAGCTTCAATTCCACTTTCCAACACCATTTCTCTACTAATACAGATTTGTTTCAGTTCCTCTGTCTTACTAACCTATGTATTCCCCATCCTTTACAGTATAGGTAATTCTGCAATAGCACACGTTTCATTAATATGCATTTTAGATTACTTACCGTGTGGAAACAGGCCCTTCGGCCCAACAAATCCACAACGACCAACCGAAGTGCAACCCACCCAGACCCATTCCCCTACATTTACCCCTGCCCCTAACACTACGGGCAGTTTAGCATGGCCAATTCACCTAACCTGCACATTTTTTGGACTGTGGGAGGAAACTGGAGCATCCGGAGGAAACCCACGCAGACATGGGGAGAATGTTCAAACTCCACACAGTCAGTCGCCTGAGGCGGGAGTTGAACCCGGGTCTCTGGCGCTGTGAGGCAGCAGTGCTAACCACTGTGCCACCGTGCCGCCCACATCTAGAAAGATAAGGACAGCAGGTACTACAAGATCCCCTCTGAGCCACTGACAATCCCAAATTGGAAATATATCACTGTTCCATCACTGTCACTGGGCCAAAATCCTGGCATTTCCTCCCTAAGGCCATTGTGGCTCAACCTACAGAACATGGACTGCAGCCCTGGAAGAGGGCAGCACCCCACCAACTCTTTGAGAACAACTGGGATGAGCAGTATAAATGCTGGCTGGCTAGTAAAGCCCACATCCTATAGTGAATAGAAAAAAAGCTGTTAACGTCTGGAATGTACTGCCAGTGTGGTAGGTACAGGTTCAGTTGAGGCAATCAAGAAGGCATTGGATTAGTATCAAAACAGAAACAATGTTCAGGTTATGTGAAAGGGGAGTTTGGCATCAAGTCAAAATACTCAGACTCAGTGCAGACACAGGGGGCTGAATGACTTCTTTCTGTTATCAGACCTTTGAATGGACCTCTTTAATGTTAATGTTGAATTCTCTTTGCACCCCCTCGGCAGCTGTAACATTACATCCTGCACTCTGTTCTGTTACCCTGATGTAACATTGCATCCTGCACTCTGTTCTGTTACCCTGATGTAACATTACATCCTGCACTCTGTTCTGTTACCCTGTTGTAACATTGCATTCTGCACTGTTATGTTATCATGTTGTAACATTGCATCCTGCACTCTGTTCTGTTACCCTGATGCACTTGTATCGTATAATCTGTCTTGCAAAACACATAAGACATTTTCCTTTGTACCTCTGTACACATGACTGTAATAAATCAAATCAAATTATACAATTCTATGAATGACATTGTTGTACATACCAAATGAGTTACCTAGATTACTACTTTTTCGAACATTTGCTATACTTTTTGTCCTGTTCTCTCCCGCCCTACCAAAAATCTTTAATTTGATTCATCTGTTTTCAAGGTGGTTATACACTATCAGCTCCATTATTAATGTTGAATATCATTGTCAGTTCTAGTGGGAAGTGTTGTTTTCTTCATGTGAATCTTGTTCTCTTGCAGCTTTGATGTTTTCTTCAAGTTTCAGTTCCATTGTATGAATATGCATATATTTGAGAATATGTGTTACTTGGTCTGTTCTTCAGACTGTTGCACATTGTCGAGCAGTCATTCTTTTGCCACAATATGTTATTTGTCTTCACTGCTGAGAGGGTTTGGAACCACAACTGTTGTCAAGATAATGTAGTATTAAATTGCTCAGGATTTAAGCATTTGCTTTGGGTAGTGTTGTCATTTGTGGTTTACTGCTAAGTCAAGAGATTTGCTTCTTTGGTCAGCTGGTTTATTGTGTTTTAAATAGTCAACACACTTCGGAAAAAGCTGCTTTAATTTGATCTTTTGCCGCACATTTAGAGCCGTGAAGTCAAAGAGCTGTACAGAAACAGACCCTTAGGTCCAATTCATCCATGCCGACCAGATATCCTAATCTAATCTAGTTCCATTTGCCAGCAACTGGCCCATATCCCTCTAAACCCTTCCTATTCAAATACCCATCCAGATGCCTTTTAAATGTTGCAATTGTACCAGCCTCTACCACTTCCTCTGGCAGCTCATTCCATGCACGTGCCACCCTCTGTGTGAAAAAGTTGCCCCTGAGGTCCTTTTTATATCTTTCCCCTCTCACCCTAAACCTATGCCGTTTAGTTCTGGACTCCCCAATCCTGGGAAAAGACTGTGTCTATTTATCCTATCCATGTCCCTCATGATTTTATAAACCTCTATGAGGTTACCCCTCAGCCCTCGACGGTCCAGAGAAAACAGCCCCAGCCTATTTAGCCTCTCCCTCAAGCTCAAATCCTCCAACACTGGCAACATCCTTGTAAATCTTTCCTGAACCGTTTCAAGTTTCACAACATCCTTCCAATAGGAAGGAGACCAGAATTGCACGCAATATTCCAAAAGTAGCCTAAACAACATCCTGTACAGCTGCAACATAACCTCCCAACTCCTATATGCAATACTCTGACCAATAAAGGACAGCATACCAAACACATTCTTCACTATCCTATCTATCTGCAAGTCTACTTTAAAGGAGTTACGAACCTGCATTCCAAGGTATCTTTGTTCCGCAACACTCCCGGGAACCTTACCATTAATTGTATAAGTCCTGCTAAGATTTGCTTTCTCAAAATGCAGCACCTCGCATTTATCTGAATTAAACACCATCTACCACTCCTCAGCCCATTGGCCCATCTGATCCAAATCCCATTGTAATCAGAGGTAATCTTCTTCGCTGTCCACTACATCTCCAATTTTGGTGTCATCTGCAAACTTACTAACTATGTGTCCTACGTTCGCATCCAAATAATTTATATAAATGACGAAAAGTCGTGGCCCCAGCACCGATCCTTGTGGCACTCTGCTGGTCACAGGCCTCCAATCTGAAAAACAATCCTCCACCATCACCCTCTGTCTTCTACTTTTGAGCCACTTCTGTATCCAATTAGCTGGCTCTCCCTGTATTTCATGAGATCTAACCTTGCTAACCAGTCTCCCATGGAGAACCTTATCAAATGCCTTATTGAAGTCCACATAGATGACATCCACCGCTCTGCCCTCATCAGTCCTCTTTGTTACTTCTTCAAAAAACTCAATCAAGTTCGTGAGGCACGATTTTCCATGCACAATGCCATGTTGACGATCCCTAATCAGTCCTTGTTTTTCCAAAGATATGTAAAACCTGACCCTCAGGATTCCCTCCAACAACTTGCCCACCACCAATGCCAGGCTCACTGGTCTCTTATTCCCTGGCTTGTCCTTACCACCTTTCTTAAGTAATGGTACCACGTTCGCCAGCCTCCAGTCTTCTGGCACCTCACCTGTGACTATCGATGATACAAATATCTCTGTAAGAGGCCCAGCAATCACTTCCCTCACGTCCCACAAAGTTCTAGGATACACCTGATCAGGTCCTGGGGGCTTATCCACATTTATGCATCTCAAGATATCCAGCACTTCCTCCTCTGTAATATGGACATTTTTCAAGATGTCACCATCTATTTCCCCACATTCTATATCTTTCATGTCCTTCACAGTAAACACTGATGCAAAATCTCATTTAGTATCTCCCCCACACAAAGGCCACCTTGCTGATCTTTGTGGGGCCCTATTCTCTCCTTTCTTGTCCTTTTCTCCTTAATGTATTTGTAAAAAAAACCCTTTGGATTCTCCTTGACTCTATTTGCCAAAGCTATCTCATGTCCCCTTTTTGCACTCCTGATTTCCCTCTTAAGTATACTTCTACTGCCTTTATACTCTTCTAAAGATTCGTTCACTATCTCCTGTCCTTACCTGACTTATGCTTCCTTCTTTTTCTTATCCAAACCCTCAGTTTCTTCTTGAACAGTTTTCTAGATTCTGTATCCATTATTTGGACTATTCATTCTAGAATTACGTTCTCTTTCTGCTGAAAAAATCTAGTAACTGATTTATCTAAGAAGCTGATGACAGTTCTATTATGAATGAGCTCTTCTTGTCAGGTTCCATAGTTGCGTTGTTCAGATGGCATATGTTGGTTATAAAGAAAACTATCTGCAGCCTCACTGGGATGTTGATATCCATTCTTGAAGCCTGATTTCATAAGTGTCCCATTTATTCTTGAAGTGAAATATTGATCAAAACCTGTTAAAGGTTGTCACATGTAATTGTTTTTTATTGATGTTGCCTAAGAAATGTGTGATCTGAGCTTCCCATTGTAGTACAGAAACGTGCTAACCTGTTCTGCATTTGATTTGGTGTCATTCCTGAGACTGTTTGAATTTTTAGTATTCTAAGGCTGCCAATTTGTCAATTTATCAAATGGATCTGAAAGCTTAAAGTTTTTCTGATGGAAAGATTGGTATTGGTCACTTTAGTAATGTTGTTTAGTTGTTGATAGGAACTTGAAGATATTAATTATTTCCTTGATTTGGGAGCATATTACTGAAGTTTTGATCTCCATGTTCTATACTCGTTTTGTTGTGTTGTGGTATTCTTAGTTGTTTACAGTTGTTGTTAAATCTGTGTTGTTCTAAAGATGATTGTGCTGTACCATCTTTTTTTTTGTGGTTTGATGCCACAGCAAGAGTTCGGATTCTTTGCAGACTTCTTGTGTAGAAGACAAAGTCAAGAATTGCCTGCAAGCTTAAACTTCAAAGTAACAGTATTTCTTACTTATGTTCCAGGCTCTGACTCCTAGTTTAGAATTTATCAAACTTAATTATCTTGTATGTGTGTGTTCATGTCCAGGTTGGAGTCTCGTTTGGTAGACTTTTTCCATAGTGTTCTATCTCCACCCATTCTGCAGTTTTATACTGAGTAATATGTCGCTCTGTGACATTGCTACAGAGTTCCTCTAAGGCAGGGGTGGGCAATTAATTCTTCCAAGGGGCCACATGAGAAACCTAAGTTGTGTTGGAGGGCTGAACTAACAATAAGTTGGACATAATTCTGCTCAATATTAATTCTCTCCCATTGTAAAAAGTACTAAATTATATAGTTTTGCACTGAAACTTATAATCAAAAGAATAAGGATATTCTGTTACAATAAAGATATGAAATTGTGGAGTAGGTCAAATATAGAAGAAATAAAACAATAATTTCAGTATTTCATTTTATTTTTAACATGTTAATCTCACAAACCAATAATGAAAAGTTGTTTATACAAAAAGCCATAAGTGCTTTTGATGTTTTTCAGTTCATTTTACTTGTTAACTGAGAAAACTCCAGTCTGTTTTGGGCTTGAACAAGTGACTGAAATCTGGGTGAATGCCTGAGGTGGATATGTGAAGGACAGCCGAGAGGTGATCATCAGTGATAGAGGATCTGTATTTGGATTTGTTGAACTTCATCACTGAGGATGTCTGTTCGCATATATAGGTAGATCCAAAGAGGACTAGAATCTTCTGAGCCTGCTCATGTGTGGAAAGTTCTCCTTTTTGAGGGAAGAGTAAAAATCAAGCAGTGAGACTGACCTAAAGTACTCTGTCAGAAATGTGTCAGACGGCAGGTCAGTGAGTTTAAGCTGAACATCACCAGGTGCATTCTCCACATTGCATGTAAATGGGGAAAAAATCATGTGCATTTCATTCTTAACTGTTTTAAAGTCTTGAAAATTCACCATGCAGTGCTTCTAACATAGATGAGTCCCTGTGGAGGTGATCAGCTGAAGGTGCAGCTTCCTTCAGAGTTGGCAAGTGGGTGAGAATGTTGTCCTCCATTTGGGTTGAGAGAAGCTGCAACTTTCTCATGAAAGCCTTCACCAAGTTGTACATTTCATGCACAAAAAGGCCCTTGCACTGCAGTTTCACATTTAGTTCATTCATAAGTGCAGTCACATCAACAGCAAAACCAAGGTCTGCAATCCAGTCTGTATCTGAAAGCTGTGGAATACACAGAAATCTTGAATCTCTTCTTTCAGGTCCCATACACTTTTCAGCATTTTGCCCAGGCTGAGCCACCTGACAGCTGTGTGGTAGTCTTTGTCACGATGTTCAGTCTCATTTTCCTCCAAAAGTGAAACAAACTGCCTGTGATTCAAAGCCCTTGGCCTGATGAAGTTAACTATTTTATCTACAACATCAACCACATGGTTAATTTTTAACACTGACTTACACAACACTTCCTGATGTATAATGCAATGCAAAAATACCAATTTTAGTTCAGAGTCAATTTCTGTCACTTTATCCTGCATTCTCTTTAAGAGTCCAACATTTTTTCCCATTAGATTTGGACAACCATCCGTTGTCACACCCGCCAGCTTGTCCCATTTTATTCCCAACATGTCCAAACATGCATTTATCTCCGTGAACAAATCATTATCAGTTGTCCCTTTCATTGACTGCATGGCTGCCAGCTCCTCCATGATTTTAAAGTCCGTAATTATCCCACGTACGAAGATGAGTAGCTGGGCTGTGTCACGTACATCGCAGCTCTCATCCAAAGCCAAGGAAAAAAAGTCAAAGTTGACCGCTCTGTGCTGCAGCTGAAGCTCCAGATTTCTCGCAATGTTCCCAATCCTTCTCGTTACAGTGCGTCGGGAGAGGGGCACATTCTCAAATGCCTCCTTTTTCTCCAGGCATATTAGTTCTGCAGAGTCCAACAAGCAGTCCTTAATAAACTCTGCATCAAAAAACGGTTTACTGTTTCTGGCGATTTTGTGGAATATGACATGACTTGTCTTGGCGTGAGCTGACATTTTGAGGACTAGCCAGCAAGCATCATTTTTAGCTGTTCACGCACACACGTACGTACATGCACATGTACGTCCATACGTAAATAAAAAAA
Organism: Chiloscyllium punctatum; assembly: GCF_047496795.1. Taxonomy (NCBI): domain Eukaryota; kingdom Metazoa; phylum Chordata; class Chondrichthyes; order Orectolobiformes; family Hemiscylliidae; genus Chiloscyllium; species Chiloscyllium punctatum. The sequence continues at coordinate 3,393,007 of NC_092739.1, forward strand.
GCATCCTTTCCAAAACAAAAGCAACACAGTTGTATTGCGTGCATGGCGTAAATACTTTTTCATTTATGTTCTAATTTAAGATTGACCTCATGCAGGCCGGACAGGAACAACCAAAGGGCCGGATATGGCCCGTGGGTCATAAAATGCCCAGGTCTGCTCTAAGGTCTTGAAACCCTTACACAACAACAACAACAAAAAAGTGCAGTTTATTTCAAAATTTTCTTTGGAGTGGGTATTCTTCAGCTTTTTAGCATTTTCTGGGACTGCTAACCATCTGCTATTGAGTCTTTCCCAATATTCTTTCTCCCCTCCCAATCTGAGACTAACATAAGGATGGTATTAAGCAATGGAAGTGGTCTAAAATGGATTCTTTTGAGATGGGCAAGCTCTTTCTCACAGGTAATGGAAGTGAGTGCTAAAGCTCCATTTTGAATGCAGCAATGCTTTTTTAGATTGCACACTGTGGGCTGCTGTTGGTTGTGTAAAATGGATAAATTGCTAACCCAGATTTTCCACACCAGTTGTTAACTTGACTTCAATTTCACTGCCATATCTATCCAAAATCACAATCCCTATTAGTTGTAAACAAAAAATTGGGAGATGTTGTTAATATCCAATGTTCACAGTAAAACAGTGTTCACATCACAGGACTTCATAGGAGCTAACAATTAAGATAAAGTAATATTCTTGAGACCTAAAGGAATAAAAAATATTTCATATACTTCAATATGTTATAAAGCTTTATTTCTGTTTTCAGGTGAGATTGTGGTAAATGATTCCAAATTTCTGGATTATGAAGTCAGAACCAAGATGCATTTGGTATTGTTGGCAAAGAATAATCATCAGACAGCATATAGCCATTTAACTATTTTAATCGAAGATGTAAATGATAACCAACCACATTTTCAACAAAATTATTATAAGACATCAATATGGGAGGGCCAAACACGTAACACATATGTCATGCAGGTAAGGGTTGCCTCAAAATTGTATATGATCAGACATACATTATGAAACAGAAGAACGAGTATGTTACTTATAGCAAATTTTTAATTAAGTTGACCATTGAAATACTGCACAGCAGGTCAATTTGAACAATCCTCCAAGTTATTTTCAAATCTTCCAAAGATGACTGAATTAGATACCGTAGAAGTTAACCAAATGTACAATTAAATTACAAGCAGCAGTGAAAAAGAGTGGAAAATTTGCATGAGATGGAGAAATGCTTTGAGGACAAAACAGGGTTTATATATACTCAATTGATGCTACCCCAGAGGTCTGGGTCCTGCATTCTCATGATGATTTTCACAATAGCCTACTGTAAGAAAATCAGTGTGATCCAGAAACCAGTCTCCATTGTCACCACCCTATCCTGGAAAAAAAGTACAGTGAATCAGTGCATTGCTATTTACACCAATTCTCTGAAGGTTTTGCTAACCTCTTGTTGTAGTTCCTGCAGGAACTTGAAAGCAGCTCAAGGGAAAATCAGAACCCTGATTTTTTTTTTAGATTACTACAGTGTGGAAACAGGCCCTTCGGCCCTACAAGTTCACACCGACCCACAACCCACCCCTACACCTAACACTACAGGCAATTTAACATGGCCAATCCACCTAACCTGCACATTTTTGGATTGTGGGAGGAAACCAGAGCACCCAGAAGAAACCCCTGTAGACATGGGGAGAATGTGCAAATTCCACACAGAGAGTCGCCTGAGGCAGGAATTGAACCCGGGTCTCTGGCGCTATGAGGCAGCAGTGCTAACCACTGTGCCACCGTGCCGCCCACATTGTTAGCGATGAAACAGGAAACTAGAATTCAGAGACCTTAAGCTATTACAATTCAGAGACATCAGATATAAATTATATTATTGATCACATCCAAGGAGTATATTCCAATTCATGCTGCCAACAGGGAGCTTTATTGATGGTGGGATTTGGGTGTGTTTTGTAAAATTTGGCCAACGTGCATTACCTGGCCATTCTACACATCTCCCAATTTTCATTAATTTCACTGAAAATCAGTCAGGCGCATAACGTATATCAATCCAAACTATTCTTCTAACTTTAAAAATTATACATTGCAGTTAGTGAAGGATAATTTTAGGACAGATATCAAGTGGTTCATGCAAAAGGTGATCAGTACAGGGAGTAGACTTTTAGAAAAATGAGGGAAGGTAAAACACTAAAATCACTTTTAAAAAACCCTGCAATTTGGGGATTCTCAAGCCTCCCTCTCCAGATTTTTTAAATGTATTAGATTAAATTAGATTAGATTCCCTACAGTATGGAAACAGGCCCTTCAGACCAACAAGTCCATACCGACCCTCCGAAGACCAACCCACCCAGTCCCATTCCCCCACTCTATATTTACCCTTGACTAATGCACCTAACACTCTGGGCAATTTAGCATGGCCAATTCACCTTTATTGTCTCTCAACATCTTGCCCAACTTTGATACAAATATATGAAGTAAGAGCAGTAGGACGTCATTCAGCCTTTGAACTTTCTCCGCCGTTAAGTAAAAATCATGGCTGATCTAATTGGAACCTCATATTCAAATTCTGACATATCTTGATATCCTTCAATCCCTACCTTAACACAGAACTAGCTCTTCCTTAAAAATATTTCCACAACTTTCAGGAAGACGTTTGATAGACTGATGAGTCTCAGAGAAAGAAAAAGGCCTAATCTTGGTTTTAATGGACTATCTGTGGCCCCAAGCTCCAGATGTTTCCAAGGGAGAAAACATTCTCTCCACATCTACCATTTCAAGTCTCAGCAAGACCTTATAAATTTCAACGCTTGATTCCAACTAAGAGATTTTCCAGTATCCCAGCTGCAATATTCTTATCAAAACCATGTTACAGCCTATTTGACCGTGTCAAAGGCCAATTATTTTCCCTTGCTCTTCTTTACCTGTCTCTTGCCCTTGAAACAGTTGATTACACCATGCTCCTGTACTGCATCATCTCCATTATCTAACTGAGTAGGACTGCAACTGCCTGATTCCATTCTTTATCTATTTAATTGTATCCACAGAATTGTCATCAGTGAACATCTCTTCCTATTCTGTGTGTTCCCCAAAGATCAATCCTTGGCACTCTCCTACTTCCCACCTACATGCTGCTCCTTGGCAATACAATCTGAAAACATCTCAGTTTCTTATCTGCATGTTGACAACACCCAGCTTTCCCTCACTGCCACCTCTTTCGATCCTTCACTGACCCTAAGTTATCCAAGTGCTTGTCGAACATCAAGACAGGGCAACCAACATTTTCCTTTGATTAAATATTGCCTTTGATCCCTGCCATCAACACCATCTTTTTCCTTTGCCACTGTTTGAGGTTGAATCATACTGTTCGCAGCCTTGGTGTCATTACTTTATTCCGGAATCAATTTTCAACAACAGCCATGTGATTAGGATTACCTATATTAACCTCTGCACTATCACTGGACTTGATCATTGCCTCAGCGTTCCTACTGCTGAAACACTTGTCCATGCATTTGTAACCTCCAGATTTGACTACGCTAATGAGCTCCTAACCAATCTCACATTATATCCCTTCCAGACTTGAGATCATCCAAACTCTGCAGGCTAAGTTCCTTCTAAGCTGCAAATCTGAGGTTCTGCATGTCAGGTGACATGATCAGCATGACAGTGCATTGACTTCCTGTTCTGGAAGCCGCTGCCATGCACGCATCACAGAGTTCTGCACACCGCATGAAGGACTAGAACAGATATTGTTGCCCATATCCTAACTATGACATATCCCATTCATCTATTGGCACTGTGCTCACTGATCTATATTAGCTTCTGATTAAGCAACATTTCAGTCTTAAAATTTCTCAACCTTGTTTTCAAATCCTCTATGGCTTTGCCATTCCCTATCTCTGTAATGTCTTTCAGCCCTACAACCTCTGAAATATTTAAATCTTTTAAATCCAGCCTTTTGAGCATCCCTGATTTTAATCACTCCATCATTGGTGACCACATCTTCAGCTGCCTGGGTTCTAAACTGTGGAATTCCATCCGTAGATCTTGCCTTCTGCCTCACTTTCTTCCTGAGACATTCCTTCAAAACACTCCTTTGGCTAAATTTATCTATCTTAATATCTCCTAAAGTGTGGGGTAATATTTTGGTTTATAATTTCTCTATGAAATGTTGGGATGCTTTCATTACTACTTAAATACAAGTAGTTCTTGTTATCATGAACTTGTAAAATATATATGGAACAGGAAATGCAAAACTTGTAATGAATATATTTTCATTAACAAATGCAGAATAGGAAATACTTTGTCTGCAATGTTTAACCGATTTACCAATAAAGTCATAAGAGGTTGAGTCCAATAAACTAATAAAATATTTGAATAAATCCTGAATGGCTGTGTATCGTTGACAGGTTTTTGCATCTGATTCTGACCATGGGCTTAATGGCCAAATTGAATATTCCATAATATCTGGAAATGAAAACAAGGCTTTTGTTATTGATTCAGCTCGAGGAATTATTACAACGAATGCTGTTTTAGATCGAGAAGTAATTTCCTCCTACAGGTTTGTGTTGGTTCCTTGTAGTTAAATTTGTTTTATCTAGCATGCTTGAAACCATAAATTTGTGCACCCAGCGTAATAACAATAATCTTCCTTGCCTGAATGGTAAATAGAAATGAAAATTAAATGGTTCTACACTGAATTGGTGATCGACTTCACTAGCTTACCACACGAGCAGTGAACTTCAAAATTAGTCCTTGAATGTAAATATCACCCAGGTACACATGATGCCAATAATCATCCATTGTCACTTTAATTTTTAGTTGAAGCTTGTCCTAGTTCAACTATGTTGATTTTCACAAATGTCCACACAGGTAAGAAGAACCATAATTATCAATTACATATAAATTCCAGTTCAAAAAAACAGGACATTCAGCCCTCAAGTCAATGGCAATGTTCATACTCCTCACAAGTCACCTGCCACCCTATTTCATCTACTCTATCAACATATCCTTGTATTCTTTTCTCCCTCATTTGCGTATCTAATTTCCCCTTGCATGCACCTGTGCTAATTGCTTCAACTCTTCCATGTTTTAATCACCCTTTAATTGCATATGTTTCTGCTTAATTCTCTGCTGAATTTATTATTGCTTATCTTTTATTTATGACCCTTTGCTTTGGTCTACCCTGTTATATCTTTCTCAGAATCTTAAAGACTCCTATCAGGTCTTACCCCAATTTTTTCTTCTTAAAAGAATTAAGTCCCAATTTGCTCAATCTTTCCAGATGAGTATAACTGCTCAGTTCTGGTATCATTTATTTTCCTGCTTCTCCATCCTTTTTGTAATATGTAGCAACCTTTCTGTTGAAAACTATTGCCAAATGTGGTCTAACCAAGGTTCCAAACAATTTTAATGTAGCTTCTCTGCCTTTCCATTTACTTTGGAAATGCATTTTTCCCCTTTCGCTATGGCCTTATTAAATTGTAATTTTTAGAAATCTATCTTAATGTACCCAACCTCCTTGTGGGAAGAGATGGCCTAGTGGTATTATCATTAGACTATTAATCCAGAGACAGGGGATCAGGGTTTGGATCTCACTATGGCAGATAATGGAATTTAAACTCAATAAAAAGCTAGAATTAAGAACATAACGATGACGGCAAAATTGTTGTTGATTGTCAGAAAAATTCATCTGATTTACTACTGCCATTCAGGGAAGGAAGTCTAATTTGGTTTGGTGTACATGTTATTCTATATCCTTAGCAATGTGGTTGACTCTTCCTTAACTGTCCTCTGTAGAATTAGGCATGGGCAACAAATGCAAACCATTCAGCAAACTTTCTACAAAACATAGACCCATAGGATTTTCAAGCTTCTATCTGTCAGAATGGAGGTGAGGGCATTTGAAATTAGTAGATGGGATCCAATTGCAGGATTCCCATTCCTGTTATGTGGCTTATTATTGTCTCCTGTTCTAGTGATTAATTTCTGCCTCATTCCCAACCCTGTCTCAAGTGCCTGGACTGGAGCCTGTGTGTTATTTTCTTTTCTCTCCAGGATTAGTGCATAGAGAGATCCTACATGCAGCGGTCCTGTGCTTCCCTTATTACGGTGTTTGGGCATTTTAGATCCCTTTCGTTGTGTCAGGAACTCTTCAGCAGGTAACTTTGAAAGATCTTGCCAACATCACATGGTTCCCTGAGCAGACTGAATACCTCATCAGCAGAACTTTCCAATAAGCACCAAGACATCACTTGGCTGGTGGTGAGATCCTTCATATACCCACGGTTAGTCTCCGCCACTGCAGGTGCTCTCGAAGCAGCTGTGGGAGCATTGAGACTGTCACACATATCCTGCTAGAATATACCTTTGCAAAAGAAGTCTGAAGAAAGATGCAGTGGTTTTTGTCAAGGTTCGTTCTGAGCAAGTCCACGACGCAGGACACTGTTCTCCAGGGCACCCACCGAGACAAACATCGACTGCACCTGGAGAACCATCGACTTGTGAAAGACATTCATTGATTTGCCCAAAACTTCCAGAACGAAGAGTTGACCTCAAACCAGCATTGCAGATTGTCAGGACAAGGTCTAGGACAATGTGCTGAGGACAATCTAAAGCTTGGGGCAGCTAGTTGGACTGGAGGCCTGTGCCTAAGTGGAGTGCCTCAGGGGTCAGTGCTGGGCCCATAGCTGTTTGTTTTCTACATTAATTTGGATGAGAACGTACAATGATTAGTAAGTTTGCAGATAAGACTCAAATAAGCAGTATCATGGACAGTGAGAATTTACAGCAGGACCTTGATCAGCTGAGGAAAAGTGCTGAGAAATGGCACATGTAGTTTAATATAGATAAGTGTGAGGTCTTGCATTTTAGAAAGTCAAATCAAGGTAGGAGTTTCACGATGAATGGTAGGGCTTTAAGAAGTGTAGTGGAACAGAGGGAGCTTGGGGTTCAGGTGCATGGCTCCTCTGAAGAGTGGAGTCACAGATAGACAGGACAGAGAAGAAGGCTTTTGGCACACTGGTCTTCATCAGTCTGTGCATTGAGTATAGAAGTTAGAAAGTTAAATTGCAGTTATACAGGACATTGGTGAGGTCACACTTGGAGTGTTGTGTTCAGTTTGGTCACTATATTATAGTCGAGGGTGTAGTGCTGGAAAAGCACAGCAGGTCAGGCAGCATCCGAGGAACAGGAGAATTGACGTTTCGGGTATAAGGCCTTCATCAGGAATGTGATACTCACCTTATTATAGGAAGGATGTTATTAAACTGGAAAGTCTGCAGAAGAAATTTACAAGGATGTTGCCAGGACTGAAGGGTCTAAGTCATAGTGGGAGTTTGGATAGGCTCGGACTTTTTTCTTCAGAGTCTAGGAGACTGAGGGGCAATCTTATAGAAGTGCATATGATCATGAGAGGCATGGGTAGGGTGAATGCACTTAGTCTATTTCCCAGGTTAGGAAATCGAGGATTAGAGGACATCAGTTTAAGGTTAGCGGGAAAAGAATAAAAGAGAACCTGAGGGGCAACTTTATTTACACGAGGGTGGTACACATATGGAATGAGTTACCAGCAGAAGTGATTGAGGCATGTACACTAATAACATTTAAAAGGTATTTGGACAAATACATGGATAGGAAAGGTTGAGAAGGATATGGGTCAAGTGCAGGGAAATGGAGTTAGTATAGATGGACACTTTGGTTAGCGTGGACCAGTTTGGGCAAAAGGGCCTGTCACTGTGCTGTAGGACTCTGTGACTCTAGCTGCCACCAAGGCACGGAGGGAAAAGACCACTGTCTGAGGTCGTCCTATTGAAGTTAATTGCGGGTCAGTTCAGACCCTCCTAGTGCTTCACATGCATGTAAGTGTAGTCTTTTATATGCAAGAGATGTCTTTGGTTTGTTTGGACCGAGTCAAACTACAATCTTTTTTTGTTGCCTTCTATATATATATATATATATATATATATAGAAATACTTTTTATGAATAAAATATATTTTTGAAATTAAACAAGTCTAAATCTTCACCCAAACCCTTATCTGTAAGCTCAGCCTTTGGAGAGCCGGCGTCCAAGCTTTGCTTTGTCTGCCCTGGCTATAGATCATGCATGGATTAGTGGTGCTGGAAGAGCACAGCAGTTCAGGCAGCATCCAACAAGCAGCGAAATCGACGTTTCGGGCAAAAGCCCTTCATCATAGATCATGCATGCCTGGTGACTCACCTCATTTTATTAGCCTCAAATTCAGAAAGTTTCCATATGTTCGTTGATAATGGCCAGTGTCCGAGTGAGAGTGCTTCTTTGTTATTGCTAAAGTATTGCTCACTTTCTTCCTTTGGATTGCTGTGGCAGTACTCAAGAATCTAAAGCACAAAACCAGAAGGGGAAGACTGGATTGAAAGGATATTAGATTAGATTGCTTACAGTGTGGAAACAGGCCCTTCGGCCCAACAAGTCCACACCGCCCCGCCGAAGCGCAACCCACCCATACCCCTACATCTACCCCTTACCTAACACTATGGGCAATTTAGCATGGCCAATTCACCTGACCCTGCACATCTTTGGAGTGTGGGAGGAAACTGGAGCATCCGGAGGAAACCCACACAGACACGGGGAGAATGTGCAAACTCCACACAGAGAGTCGCCTGAGGCAGGAATTGAACCCGGGTCTCTGGCGCTGTGAGGCAGCAGTGCTAACCACTGTGCCACCGTGCCGCCCATTAGTGTATAAAGCAAGAGGTCCATGGTCACACCATCTGCAATTTGTATATCATGGCAGAAAACAGGATGAGGTGGGAAATGAAAATTGGCCTATTGCAATAACATGTCGTTGGCCTCAAGTACCTTGGAGTTCTGAGAGATTGACTGAGAACTTGGGAGACACAAACAGGAAATCTACCCTTGAGTGGTTAGACCTGTCTGGCTGCAACCTGGTGTATCTACACTGCACTGCATCTGCACAGGTGTTGAAGATGTGCAGTTTGGTGACTTTCACTGTTTCCATCAGGATTCTGGATGTGGAGTCCGGTTTGCTGTCAGGCCTTACAGATTGTCCATCCACATCAATGCTGCAGTTGGAGTCTCTGGCCAGAACAATACCACCAAGACATACACATTACTAAGTCTCAAGGGAGTGTTTCTGTATGTAACGTGTGCTACAAAGATTCGCCCACCTACCCACCACCTTCTTAACTTCGGAGATGGTGAAGTTGCCTCTTCTCACCAGAAAACACAGACCGGAGGAACTGCTGTGTTTCCCCACAACCAAGTTGAAAGCCTGTGTGTCCATAGGTTTTTCAGACTATTGAGTTCACACTAACCCTGGAGAGCCACCTGCCTACCCTATTCCTGTAACCCTGCATCTCCCATGGCTAATCCACCTGTCCTGCATATCCCTGGACACTATGGGCAATTTAGCATGGTCAATTCACCTAAACTGCACATATTTAGACTGTGGGAGGATACCCATGCAGACACAGGGAGAATATGCAAACTCCACACAGACAGTCACCAAAGGATGGAATCTAACCCAAGTTCCTAGCGTTGTGAGGCAGCAGTGCTAACCACTGAGCCATCATGCCACCCTGATTTTCACAATTGATGTTTCAAGAAATTGGAAGAATGAATACATTCTTATAATTCCCAATGAAAACAACTCATTTGTGCTGAAGTCAGACTGTTCAATTTGTACTGTAATTGTGCAAAGTGACCAGAAGTTAGTGCAGAACAGAGTTTCTGCTCATTTAATAGTTATTCATTACATTCCATGCCATTATGATCTACTCATGTGAATTGTGGTTCAGTAGGTGAAATTACAATCCTGCTACAGAATCCTGAAGTGTGAATATCTAAGTTGTTGCATGGTTAGGAGGGCCAATAACGGGGCATGGAGAAAGTGAGGACTGCAGATGCTGGAGAATTGGATTCGAAAAATGTGGCGCTGGAAAAGCACAGCAGGTCAGGCAGCATCCAAGGAGCAGGAGACATTTTGGGTATAACCCCTTCACGCATTCCTGATGACCGGCTTATGCCTGAAATGTCTCCTGCTCCTCAGATGCTGCCTGACTCCTGTGCTTTTCCAGTGCTTTTTCTATTTCGCCTATGACAGGGCACTCTCAGAAGGAATTGGATCCTCGGAATTCATTATCTGTTCTTGCACCTGGGGAGATGATAGCTTTGTGGTATTATGACCAGACTATCAGATCCTGCTGTGGAAGACGGTAGAGAGTACATTTGGTAAAAATGTGAAATGGAGTTTAATGATAATCATGAAACCCTTGTTGATTGTCGGAAAAAAAACTATCTGGTTCACTAATGTCCTTACTGCTCTTACGTGGTCTGGCCTTCATACAACTCACGACCCACAGCAGCTTGGTTTACTGTTAACTGCCCTCTGGGTGATGAGGACTAATAAATTCTAGCCTAGTGACTTGGGGCATTTCTTCCTCAGCCAACTGTAGGGGGGTCATGGCAGTGATGTGCTCACAAGCATGTGCTCTTGACTTTAACCAAAAAAAAAATGAGGAGACTGTATCTGAGCTGATGATGGGTTTCAGAGGCTGCTTTCCTCCTCTTGGGGTATCTATGGCTAATTCCTCAGAGATCAAGAAGGAGTTGTGTTACAAGGCCAGCCTCTTGGCTGCAACCGCCAGGCAACTGCCACTGGAACCTGCAGGAGACGAAAGAGAGATTGCATTGTGAATAAAGGGTAAAAGACAGGGAATGTTAAGAGTACATTCATGGCGTTAGTAATGGGCAAGTGGCATGGCAATGGACAATGATTCTTACTTGGTTGCTGGGTATTTGCAGATAAATGTTTGTGGTCCTCACTGGCCCGGACCAGGAGTCTCTCCTTTTAGAGAGCAAAATGATAAATTTTGGGAACTCCGCTACTTGACCTGACTCTACTGTGGGCTATTTTCTCCTTCATTGATACAAGGGGAGGGATTAAATGAGATGAAACTGCCTGGCACAACTATTATTACTGGTGGAAGTGGGGGAGGTGGGGGCAGGGGGTGGAGGGTGATAAGGTGCCCAAATGAGTGAGTAAGCAACATAAAACGCCTGAGGCTTCAAAGTGTGGGAGGTGGGGGATGGGTGAGAGAGAATAAGGGGAGATGTTGGTTACAATGACAAGAGTGGTAGACCATGAGCCTTAGTGGGAGATGTGTGCAGTAACAGAGATAGAGTGAATGTGATGTAACAGAGAGAAGATGGTGATACTTACCCTGGCATTGTGGAGAAGGTCATTGACCCTTTTTGTAGCATTGCTGGGCATTCCTCCAGTGACCTGGATGGTAACCTCCAACTGGGCTGACCGTCTCTGGTTGTGATCTCCTATGTCAGTCCTACTGGAAGAGAATTGTCTTCCTCAGCACCTTCCCATCCACCAGAATCTCTAGGTGCCTGTCTACAAACAGGGGCCCCAGTTTTCTTTTGTCTTAATTGTCTAAGCCAAATGACATAAGCAGTGCAGGGCATTCAGGACTGCCAATGCTGGATGAAGTACACTCTGTACTTCAAATATGTGCCAATGCCAGAAATCCAGGATGGTGCAGTATTGACATATATTCTGCCTATAACAAGTAGGAGAATACAACAAAGGGGATGCCATATGAGTATGGTGCAAAGATAATGAGCCAGGTTTGGGAAGATAGTATGAAAACTCACAACTAACACTGAGAGTTAGTCATGGAGTCATGCAGCCTTGGAAACAGACCCTTTGGTCCTACCAGCCCTTGCTAAACATAATCCCACACTAAACTAGTCCCACCTGCTTACTTCTGGCTCATATTCCTCCAAACCTTTCCTATTCATGTATCTCTCCAAATGTCTTTTAAACATTGTAATTGTAACCTCATCCACCACAATAGACAATAGGTGCAGGAGTAGACCATTCTGCCCTTCGAGCCTGCACCACCATTCAATATGATCATGGCTGATCATCCTTAATCAGTATCCTGTTCCTGCCTTATCTCCATAACCCTTGATTCCACTATCCTTAAGAGCTCTTTCCAACTCTTTCTTAAATGAATCCAGAGACTGGGCCTCCACTGCCCTCTGGGGCAGAGCATTCCACACAGCCACCACTCTCTGGGTGAAGAAGTTTCTCCTCATCTCTGTCCTAAATGGTCTACCCTGTATTTTTAAGCTGTGTCCTCTGGTTCGGCACTCACCCATCAGCGGAAACATGTTTCCTGCCTCCAGAGTGTCCAATCCTTTAATAATCTTATATGTCTCAATCAGATCCCCTCTCAGTCTTCTACACAAGCCCAGTCGCTCCAGTCTTTCAGCGTAAGGTAGTCCAGCCATTCCAGGAATTGACCATTTCCTCAGGAAGTTCATTCCACACACCTCTGAGTAAAATATTTGCCCATTATGTCTTTTTTAAATCTCTCTCCTCTCACCTTAACAATGTGGCCCCTTGAGTTGAAATCTCCCATCCAAGGGAAAACTACTATTAACTCTATCTATACACCAACTTTGGTCAAATGCAACTCCCAGTTGCATCTCATTCAACAAGATGTCTCCTTACAGTAAGGGTAAAGTTTAGATATTTCATAGAATTCTATTAATTACATTCCAGGGATATATATATATTTCAACAGCCGAATTCTGTCCAAGTGTAAAACCATCAAAAGCAATTTTGATTTCCATGTTATTTATGTATTATAGACTCATGAGATTAAGTCCATTTAATGGTAATAGGACAATAAATGCTGACTTTTTTCCGCTGTCATTGCCACCCTACTTGAGGCATGCAGGTCACCGAGTTCATGGCGATAAGGCCTGAAAACTGATTTTGGTCACACTGTGCACCATTTACAAAATACAGTTTAGTAGTTCTGTGGTATATTTGTATTACCATTTTTGATAAGTGTCTATACAGTTATCAAATCGACATTTTTAACTTTCCTACATTTGTTTAAACTAGATTAGTTCTCCAAGCAGCTGATCGAGGAAGCCCCAGGCTTTCAATAACTGCCATTGTTGGAATTCAGGTTCTGGATGTTAATGATAATGCTCCAACTATTCCTCCACTGAAAGCTGTGCAGATTTTTGAAAGTAAGTTGGGCTTTAATCATAATGGCTCTTTATGGTACAATTAGTTGCCTTTAGTTTTTGATAAGGTATGTTTCAATGTGAAACCATAGTCTAACAATTATGATTTGAGTTAATAATAGAAATACTTCAGTTTCTAGCAATATTACACTATTCTTATGGAAGTATAGTTTATTATAGTTAGGTAAGTAGCATTTATAGCAGATATGTACTCCATGTACTAATACACAAGTTTGTGAACAACAATTGCTAAACTGATTTATTTCATTAAGTATTCTACAGTCTTATTATGTAGATATCCTGTCTGAAAATGACCATTTTGTAAGCTGTGTGCTTTCAGTTTATTTCAAAGTGATATTAAATAATGTTGTTTTTGTTGTTTGAAGTAAGAATCTCTTTCCCAGTTCATCATTGGGCAATGAATCAAATAACAAACACAGTACACTCATAATTTTTGATGTTCATGAACTATAATGAACTTTTATAATTGCGGGAAGGTTGCTATTAAGATTGTGAGATATATAAATATAAACACACACACAATATACATAACATATAAAAACTGCTGCCATAGAAGGAATAGAAATAAGCCCATATAAGTAAGTATCTGTTTGAGTCATTTTAAAGTGCTAACTCAAAACTACTTCATAGGGTTAGTCATAAATGTATTGCTATTGCATTTTAGCACAAGAATTGCAGTGTGACACCACCTACATAGAGCACAGAACAGTACAACACAGTGCAGGCTCATCGGCCCTCAATGTTGTGCTGACCTTTAATCCTGCTCTAAGATCAAACTAATCTACATACCCTTCATTTTACTATCACCCATGTGCCAATCCAACAGTCACTTAACTGTCCCTAATGTATATGACTCTACTACCACCGCTGACAGTGCATTCCATGCACGCACCACTCTGTGTAAAGAACCTACCTCTGACATCTCCCTTAAATATTCCTCCAATCACATTAAAATTATGTCCCCTTGAGATAGACATTTCTGCCCTGGGCAAAAGTCTCTGCCTATCCACTCAATCTATGCCTGTCATCAACTTGTACAACTATCAAGTCACCTCTCATCCTTCTTCCCCAGCTCCCTCAACATTTCTTCATATGACATGCCCTCCAGTCCAGGTGGCATCCTGGTAAATCTCCTCTCTAAAGCTTTGACATCCTTCAAATGAGGCAATCAGAACTGAGCACAATATCCCAAGTGTGGTCTAACCAGGGCTCTATAGACCTGCAGCATAACCTCATGGCTCTTAAACTCAATGCCCCTGCTAATGAAAGCCAGACATCATATGCCTTCTTAACAACCTCATCAACTTGAGTGGCAACTTTGAGGGATCTATGGATGTAGATCCCAAGATCCGTCTGTTCCTCCACACTGCCAAGAATCCTGCGTATAACCCTGTAATCTGCATTCAAATTCAACCTTCCAAAATGAACCACTTCACACATTTCCAGGTTGAATGCTATCTGCCACTTCTCAACCCAGCTCTGCATTCTGTCAATGCCCCAATGTAGATTAGAGTGGTGCTGGAAAAGCACAGCAGGTCAGGCAGTCAGGCAGCATCCGAGGAGCAGGAAAATCAATGTTTTGGGCAAAAGCCCTTCATCTGGAATCTAAACTCTGATTTCCAGCATCTGCAGTCCTCACTTTTGCCTAATGTCCCAATGTAGCCTACAACAGCCTTCCATACTATCCACAACTCCACCAATCTTCGTGTCATCAGCAAACTTACAAACCCACCCTTCTACTTCCTAATCCAAATCAATTATAAATATCACAAAGAGCAGACATCCCAGAATGGAGGACCCTGCTGAACACCACTGTCACCGAATTCCAGGCTGAATACATTCCATCTACCACCACCCTCTGTCTTCTGTAGGCCAGCCAATTCTGTATACAGATAGCCAGATTTCCCTGTATCCCATGCCTCCTTACTTTCTGAGTGAGCCTACGATGGGGAACCTTATCAAATGCGTTGCTAAAATCCGTATACACCATATCCACTGTTCTACCTTCATCATTGTGTTCTGTCACATCCTCAAAGAATTCAGCAAGGCTTGTGAGGCATGACCTGCCCTTCACAAAGCCATGCTGACTATCTCTAATCAAATTATGTTTTTCCAAATAGCCATAAATCCTGTCTGTCAGAATCTTCTCCAATAGTGTGCCCACCACCAACGTAAGACTGACTAGTCTCTAATTCCCAGGATTATCCCTATTCCCTTTCTTGAACAAGGGAATAACATTTACCACCCTGCAATCAACCGGTACTACTCCAGTGAGGAGGCAAAGATTATTGCCAAAGGCACAGCAATTTCTTCCCTCGCTTCCCATAATAACCTTGGATATATCCCATTTGGCTCAGGAGACTGATCCAACCTCATGTTTTTCAGACTTTCCAGTACATCCTCCTTCTTAACATCAACCTGTTTGAACATATCAGCCTGTTACATGCTGTCCTCACAAATGACAAGTTCCCTCTCACTAGTGAATACTGAAACCAAGTAATCATTAAGGACCTCCCCTACCTCCTCCAGGCACAAGTTCCCTCCATTATCCCTGATCAGCCTTACCCTCACTCTGGCCATCTTCTTGTTCCTCACATAAATGTAAAACACTTTGGCGTTTTCCTTAATCCTACCTGCCAAGGCTTTCTCATGCCCCTTTCTAGTTCTCCTTAGTCCATTCTTCAGTTCATATCTGGCTACTTTGTAACTCTCTAAGGCCATGTCTGATCCAGGCTTCCTCAACCTTAAGTAAGCTTCCTTCTTTCTTTTGACTAGATGTTCCACATCTCTTGTCATCCAAGAGATCCCTTCCTTGCCTCATGGGACAAACTTATCCAGCACATGCTCCCTAAACAACCTCCACATTTCTGTTGTGCATTTCCCTAAGAATATCTGTTCCCGATTTATGCTCTGCAATTCCTGCCAAATAGCCTTGTAACTCCACCTCCCCCAATTAAACACTTGCCCATACTGTCTGTTCCTATCCTTCTCTATGACTAATAGTAAAGGTCAGGGAGTTGTGGTCACTGTCACCAAAATGCTCTCCCACCAAGAGATCTGAAACTTGACCTGGTTCATTGCCAAGTACCAAATCCAATATGGCCTTCCCTCTAGTCAGCCTATCTACATATTGAGTCAGGAGTCCTTCCTGGACACACTGGACAAAATCTGCTCTGTCCAAACTATTTGCACGATGAAGATTTCAATCAATATTAGGGAAGTTGAAGTCACCCCATGACAACAACCCTGTTATTTCTGCACCTTTCCAAAATCTACCTCCCAATCTGCTCCTCTGTGTCCTTGTTGCTATTACCATTTCTAAAACAAAAATTTCCAGGACAAATACAAAAATATTAAAATTATTTTGGTATAAAGGAATTATATTTAGTTGACTGTAAAACTAATCGTTACCCAGCAATGATTTATGGCCCAATGCAGTGATAATAAAGGTGACACTACAAAATAGCAGAAATACAGGCACAGCATTTTCTGTGAAATAAATGCAATATGGTAATGGATTTTTTTTTTATCCACTTGTGAGCAGAAATTTATATAAAACTTTGTAGTTATCATGGGCATAAATGTGGGGGGTTTTTTGCCTCATAGCCTACCCAAATAGGTACAAGGGAACATGCGTTCAGAATGACCGTTGTTTATTATCGGCCAGGCCAGGTCTTCCTAAAAATACCTGGTTGCTTTATTAACTGTAAGCATGTTAGGCCATTACACTTGATTCTTCCGTATTAGTGGAGACAATGATTTCTTTATTTTAAATGTGTTAATGGCTTGATTGCAGTAATAGATAAATAACTCTTACATGTACCATAAGCCATTAATAAAATAATATTGTATATTGTAACTTCTAGAATAACAATTCTATTAAAATCCTACAATTCCAATAAGAATATTCAAGTCCTAAGGTCTACTTCCGGGCATGATTGAAAGAAGGTTCCAACAGCAAAATGAAGTAGTGCCTATTCTGTCTTTCCAATGGGATGATTTTGCTTAGGTTTGATTCTGTTAATAGAATTGCAAATAAAACTTCTATAATATCTACATTTATTGTGCAAGTTTGCATTTTATCATTGAAATCAACAAAATAATGAAAATGCATGCTTTTATCAACTGATATTATGATAACAACTATTTATCACAAAAAAATGGTGTCATGGTTAACTCATGATTTTGGAAAATAATGAATTTGTATTTTCAGATCTCCAAGCTGGTTATGTTGTCACACACATTTTGGCAAGTGATCTGGATCTAAATCCCGTTCTTTCCTATAATTTTACTAAGAATGGTAATCCAGAAGGTAAATTTGCTATTGACTGCAACACTGGAGCCATTATTTTGACTGAGCCTTTGGACTATGAGAAACAGTCTGAATACTTAGTGAAAATCAAGATTTCTGATTCAGTGCATGAAACTGAAGCAGCCCTTGGAGTTTATGTAATGGATTTAAATGACAATTCACCTGTCTTCGCTCAAGAATCATATCAGGTAGAAATGATTCATTCCTATCTTACAAATCACATTTATGTCACCCCAGGTACAAGTTCAGTATGCTCACAGTTTACTGCCCATCCATAGTTGCCTTGAGAAGTGAATACGGGCCCATTTCCTTGAAACACTACTAGACTTTATCTTTGTGGTTATTTCCACATTACTGTCAGTAGGAAGTTTCAGAACTTTGACCCAACAATGTTGAAAGAATAGTGGTGCTTGTTTAAATCTTATTAAATGATAGATATTATAGGATAGAGACACCACGAAAGCTTCTCAATCTTTCATGTTACTTCAGCAACCCTCATGAAAGGACACAAGTTGCTCACGTCTCCCTTTGTTATTCTTCCATCAAATGATATAATGTTCTGTGGAAGATTTATTCATCAAATATCAGTGCCATACAGCTACGCACTACACTAATGTTCTGTTGATGATTGGCTCACTCATAGAACCTGTCACTTGACATTGGTACTATCTGATCAAACCATTAAAAGTTTATAAGTGCATTCACACTTCTGGGGTCACCTCGATTTTGATTCTGTAAAATTTCTTTTGCACCATCTAAGGTTTTGCACCATCTAAGGCTTATGTCACTGGAACTTATGAATTCATAAATTGAAATCAAAGAATTGCAATCCATCTAGTTTGCCTTCTATGTCACTTTGTGGGAGGTAATGTAGGCTGTATATAATCAGATAGAATCTATATGGATTTATTAGTTTGGAAATTGAATAGTGATGAATTTCTGTGCATGTCAGATAAACTGCTGATCTTGTTGTTTTAGTGGCCTTGCACTCATGGAGCATGACTTTTGTAGCACACAGCATAGCCACTTTATAAAGTGACTCACTATGTTGGAATATTTCATCCCGAGGCAGAAGTAAACTAGAACAATTAGCTTACATAAGCTTGGATAATTTCCACCGGTTACAGAGTTGGCTGAGCTTGGGTCTCTCCTTTTTGAAGGAGGCTGATAGCAAGCTGAAAATGGATGTCAAGAGATGTGGGTACTTAGAGTTTTAATTGAAATTCATAAGCTCATGAAACAAAGCTCCCAAAAAAGTATTAATGTACATGTAGTTCACCTGATTAAATTTAATAGGTATCCCCTCCACTAATCAGTTTTGACAGAAAAAGTATTTTGATTTTAAAATAAATGAAGGCACTATTCTAATGAATACGCGAAGTAAACAGAATCTAATTGAACAAATAATCATGCAAAAATGTCTTGGTGATAGGTGATAGCTGGAGAAAGTACTTCATACCTAGCAAATGATAATACATTTATTTTAAATGGTTTCTGTTCACTGTAACTAAGAAAACTTAGTATAAAAATTATTGAAATAAAAATCTGATTTTATTTAATATAAAACCTAAATGAAAATTTAATAGAAAATATAAATTCATAAACAAATTAAAATAAAAAAGCGATAATTTCCGTTTGAGTAAAACAGGGATGGATGTTGAATAATACAATGGTATGGCTTGTAATGAAACCATAGTCCATAAATTGAAACTCAAAGAATCTGTACTTGTATAAGCAATGATGCTCATTTTTAAATATACTTTCACCCAGATTTATATCTGTTGACCTGTGGTACAAGAATCAGATTTTACAGACTGACCTGTTGTTTCAGATTGTATTTCCTGAACTCTCGCCAGTCAATACCTACGTTCTGACTGTATCGGCCACAGATAAAGACACAGGAGTGAATGGAAAAGTTTCCTATAGAATCCTTCCAGGAACTTCTACAGAGTTTTATATTAATGCTGAAAGTGGTAAGATAACAAACTAAGATTGGATTGGACATTTTGTTATTTTAAATCATGTTATGGCTAGAAATTATAACAATAATTTTGATGTCACTAAAACGATTAACATTTATATGGAACGTTAAATGGGACGTTTATATGTTCCATTTAATAAATCTCACTTCAGAATTTGCCTATATGCACCTAAAGTCAGCACACAAAATCTACCCTGGCCTGCTATTTGTAATTTGTGTAGTACAGTGCTTTGTTGTCAATTAAGGATGAGATTTTAGTTGTATGTTTTTTTTCAGAAATGTAATTGACTGCACATACTGTAGAAGTAGTGGATGATGGTAATAACATTCACTGTTGTTAGAGTGTTAATCAGACAGTAACTTCCACTGGCCACAAAGATGCAGTTAGGTGCTGAAATCAAGAAGTTGCTGTTCAAGTTGTTCTGTTATCACAGGATCATTGCTTTACCAGCATCTTGTCAAAAAACACAGAAGGGAATGAAGTTGGCTTCTTAGTATGACATAAATCCCTAACGTTACCAGGTGTTAGGCCTTATCTGTTTCATTGTCAGTAAATTTTGGATGGCATTATAAGAACATAAAAGGAAAAAGAGTAGACCATACAGCCCTTCTGACATGCTCCCACCATTCATTACGGCCATGGCTACTTTTCAACCGCAACTGCACATTCCTGCATGTTCCCTACATCCCGTGATGCCTTGAAAATCCAAAAATCCAGCAATGTCAATCTTGAATGTTCACACACTACAGAATCCAAGAAAATTGGAGTAAATAAAATTGAAGAACTTACAGCTGTGAGGAAATTTCTGCTTACCATACTTGTTAATGTCCAACCCTTTAGACAAAACTATGTCTCATAATTCTAGACTTTCAAGCTAGTTAAAATAACCACTTAGCATCTTGTCAAGCCTTCTCATGGACTTATGTTTCAGAACAGATCACCTCTCATTCATCTAAGCTCCAGAGAATACAAACTCATTTATTCAATCTCTCCGCGTAAGGATTCCCTAACACAGAAATCAATCCACTGAACTGTCATCCTAAGATATCCTTCCTTAACGTATAGAAACCAAAACTGTTGACAGTATTCCAGGTGTGGTCTCATCAAAGCACAGTATAATTGCAGCAAAATTTCCTCACTTCTGAATCCAATCCTCTTGCAATAAGTGTCAGCACATCATTGGCCTTCCTAATTACTTGTACATGCACCTTAACTTGTTGTGTTTCAAATGCAAAGGCATTTAAACCTTCCTGAACAGCAATGTTAATAATTTTCATCATTTAAGAATGGTCTATTTTTATTTTGTTCCTTCAAAAGAGAACAACACCACATTTTACACCATCTGACAGTTTCTTTCTCATTCACTCATTCACTTAACAACTATTTGGACAGGGATTTTTAATCCAAGGTTGTGAATCCAACAGATCACTTCTCAGATATGTTCTCATGCAACATGATTTTTAAATCCAGACATCCTACTTTCCCTGGAGACAAGTTCAGCATCCAGTTAACAGCATTGCAAATGGCTTGGAGGTAGGGTCTACTTATGGAGCAGGCTAAAAGAGGCAGTGACATGACTGGGCTTGCTGTTACTGGGAGGAATGGAGCAGCAGGGATCAGAAGGCCAGTAGGCAGAAGACCCCATGCGGTCCTGCATTTTTATCATGCCACCTTGAGGCTTTACGGATGTTGGTTCTGCACAGAAGGATGTGCTCTTCAAAGTTTGGGAGAAGATTTGTAGCTCGGGTGCTCGTACAGACATAACAGACAACAGGACGTTGAACCTATCAACAAAGACGGCATACTTAAACTACTGGACTTGTGCCTCACAACACATTTCACATTCAACAACCAAATATACGAACAAATCAACGGAACATCCATGGGCTCACCGATCTCTGGACTCATAGCAGAAGCAGTAATGCAAAGGTTAGAACAAACAGTCTTACCACAAATTCAACCCAAACTCTGGGTCAGATACGTGGATGACACCTTTGTAATAATTAAAAACACAGAAATAGAGAACACACACCAGATCATCAACGCCACACTCACAGAAATCCGATTCACTAGAGAGGAAGAAAAGGACAACCAACTCCCATTCCTAGACGTGATGGTGCAGAGAACACCGAACGGAGAATTCACCACAAAGGTTTACAGGAAAGCCACACACACAGACCAAGTCCTAAACTATGAAAGCAACCACCCCAACACACACAAACGAAGTTGCATCAGGACATTATTCAAAAGGGCCACAACACACTGCAGCACACCAGAACTACAAAAAGAGGAAGAGGAACACCTATACAAAGTATTCGCCAAAAACGGATTCCCTCGCAATTTCATCAACAGATGCCTAAGGGAGAGACAACGGAACGAGGACATGCCGCAACCCAAAGGACTAGCCACACTACCATACATCAGGAGCATTTCTGAACTGACAGCCAGACTACTGCGACCACTAGGACTCATAACAGCACACAAACCAACAGCCACGCTCAGACAACAACTCACCAGAACAAAGGACCCGATACCCAACATGAGCAAAACTAATGTAGTGTACAAAATCCCATGCAAGGACTGCAGAAAACACTACATCGGACAAACAGGAAGGCAGCTAACGATCCGTATACACGAACACCAATTAGCCACGAAACGACACGACCAGCTATCCTTAGTAGCCACACACACAGACGACAAGCAACATGAATTCAACTGGGACAACACTACCATTATAGGGCAAGCCAAACAGAGAACAGCCAGGGAATTCCTAGAGGCATGGCACTCTTCCACAAACTCTATCAACAAACACATCGACCTGGACCCAATATACCGGCCACTACAGCGGACAGCTCGAACTGACAACCGGAAGCGGCAGAGACAGGCCACTATAAATGCCGGAAGAAACAGCACAGAAGCGCTTCACAGGAGGCTCCCAAGCACTGAGGATGTCACCTAGACAGGGGACGAAACGTTTGCAAGACAAATTCCCAGCTCGGTGAACAGAACCACAACGATGTGCTCTTCCTTCCAAATGGCAGAAGAAATCTGTCGCACCAAAAAGGCATGGAGGTCAGCAGCAGTGAAATCATTCAGAGGAACTTGGGGTGCAGTACAGAAAACAATTTAATGATCTACCATGGCCTGGAAAGGTGAGTGGCAAATAACATTAGGATGACAGTCCTCTACCTCAATACAGACCAGCATGCATATGACCAGGAATGTCTCCTAAAAAGTGTCAAATCAAGCAGGCAGACAAGACAGAGCCACAACTAAGCAGGAATATTACTAGTGGGTGCAACATCTCAAATGAAAACTAAGCTGGGAATGGCCTATGTGAAAGGAAATCCTGTCCTCTGCTGAAACTTTCTTCAGCCTCTAAGGGAAGAGAGCACATAATCCAAGAGAAATACATTATATTGTTGATCATGTGCCATAGCTCCACACATACAGCCTCATGTAGGATGCATCCTGGAGATGACGAGGCTACTATTGTGGCAAGCCATGTGTAAGGACAAGATGGCAGGTTGTCCAGAGTGGATCATTTGATAGCTGCATTTATATATATTGTTAATGGACATAATTTCCTGTTTTCTGTCTTCCTCCTTTGATGAATAGAGAAGTTATATTTGTTATTTTACAGTCTGCTGGAACCTTTCCTGAATCTAGGCAATTTTGGAAAATTAACTCCGAAGCATCTATTACCTCATTAGCCATGTCCTTTAAGACCATAGGATGAAGTCCATCTGGGAGAGTTGTCAGTTTCATCACATTATTTTGTACCACTTCCAGCCAAATTTTCCACCATTTTTTATTGCAGCTGTGCAGACCTTTGAGGTCCATGCATTGCAGCAGCTTCTGGAAGCAGAAGACACTCGTTGGCCCACCAATCAACATGCACAGAGTTCCCCAGTGGCTGTGCGGTTGAGTAACTTAGAGTGAACCCTTCTTCCCTCATGATTGTAATTTCACTAAGTTCTTCATTCACTTCCACCTGATTTACAACTATGACTGGAATGTTTTTGCGTCAACCGTAATAAAGGAAGAAGCAAAATATTTATCAATTTCATTTGCCATTTCCTTATAATTAACATGCATTCTCACTCTGTAAAGAAAGAAAACTCACTTTACTCACTCTTGTCCTTATTAAACTGTTCTATCTGTATTTATATTCCAAACTAATGTCCACTCATATTCAAAATCTTTCCCAATTAACCTTTAGTTACTTTCTGCCATTTCTGTATATTCCATCTAATCATATGATACTCATCTTTGCGCAGTTATAAAGCTTTTCCTTAAGTTTGATGCTTTCCATGATTAATTTAATTAACCATAGGTGGTGGGTCCTCCCTTCAGAACTTTTTTTTGTAGAAGGATTATACATATTCTGAACATTCTGTAATAATACATGCAAGGAATTAAGGGCTATGGGGAGAATACGGGTAAGTGGAGTTGAAATGCCCATCAGCCATGATTGAATGGCGGAGTGGACTCGATGGGCCGAATGGCCTTACTTCCGCTCCTATGTCTTATGGGCTAAGGCAATGACCATTTCCAATAAGAGAAGATTTAACTATCATTCTTGACATTACCATCACTGAATCAAATTAGCTTTATAGTCCCATTCCCCACTATCAACATCCTGCAGGTTACCATTGGCCAGAAACTGAGCTGGACTATCCATATATATAAAATGGGATGTATGTTTTTAAATATTAGCCATTGTTTATCTATTGTCAATCCACGTAGTAAGGTTTCCCAATCCATTTTTGCCAACTCCCATCTCATACTCTTAAAATTTCCTTTAGTTAGATTCAGGATCCTAGTTTCAGATTCAACTTTTTCACTCTCCATCTTAATGAGCAATTCTATCAGTTTGTGGCAGCTCTTCCCCAAGGGACCCTACACAACAAGACTGTTAATCCTTTCTCATTGCGCAATATCCAGGGCACAAAAACCCACTCTCTTGGTCTTAATGCCCAAGAGACATACATTTCAGGAAATCTTCCTCCACAGTATTATTGTTAGTTTGGTCTGTCCAGTCTAAATGTTGATTAAAGTCACCCATGGTTACAGTTGGATTATCACATCTGTGTATAATTCCTTGTTTAACACTTGCCCTTGCATTTCTCCTGCAGTTTGGAGAAGAAAACTGAATATGATACAAAAACAAGTGGGGTGGCAAGTTGTGAGAATGGCACAAATGAGTCTGCAAAACTCAGCAGATGATATATAATATGAAAAAATGTGAGGATATGCATTTTGGCAGGAAGAATAGAGGTGCTGAATATTACTTACTGGAGAAAGACTGCAGAGAACTACAGAACAGGTTGATTTGGAAGTCCTTGTTCATGAATCACAAAAAGCTACAGTCCAAGTTCATTGGGTAATCAATATGACAAATGGAATGATGACTTATTTTTCAAAGGGAATAGTATTTAAAATTTGGGAGGTTTCGCTCAAATCATGCAAGACTCTATTCAGATCATAGCTGTAATTCTGTGAACAGTTTTGGCCTCTTATTTAAGAAATTATATACTGGCATTGGATGCAGTTCAGCGAAGGTTCACTGGGCTTACACCAGATGTGGAAGGACTGTCTTATGAGGAGAGGTTGAGTAGACTGAGCCTGTACTTGTCGGAATATAGAAGAGTATTGAAACATACAAGATTCTGTGAAGACCTGACAGGGTAGATGAAGGAAGGTTCTAATCTGTAAAGGAATCAATGGTTATGGGGGAAAAGCAGAGAAGTGGAGTTGAGGATTATCAGATGAGCCATGATCTCATTAAACCATGCAGCAGACTCGATGGGCTGAATGGCCTTCTCCTGCTCCTATGTCTTATGGTCTTAATATCTTTTATATTTTATGTTTAATTCTAATGTTAATGTATAGGATGCAGAGAAGGACTTTGTTTTGTAGCAGTAGTTCCTCAGTTTTCTGATGTATGCTTGAGTCATGTAGCCTGATTTTGTAGGGTATGAGATGACATCAAACATTTGATTTTCAAAAACACTTGGATGATGTTAGCAGCCAAGTACAATCCTTTAATTTCCTGGAGTCCTTCAGAAGTCCAGTACCTGGCTGGAGGGTAGGCCAACTATCCTGAGTGAATAACTATCACACGTTTTCCAGAACTGACTGAGAATTTGACTTTCCATCTTATGCCTGGAGTCTGACTACCCCATGGACATCATTTTTCCGGTAATTTTTTTCTTTTGATCTTTGTATAAACACTTGGCAGTACTGTACATGTGCAAACATCATCCAGTACAGGAACAACAAAGCAGAAACAGTAATGACTGGCATTTTTCTCTGGTAGTTTTTGGGAGTCTGATGGCAAAGGTGTACAATAGATGTTCATTAGTGGTGGGGCAGTCAGTGAAAGGAGGGGAACAGGTCATTGGCAGAAGCACTCCGGCCCAACCTAGTGTAGGGCTAACGGAAGGATTGAAGTCAGTTAAGTGACAGCTACGGTTTCAAGCCATTGTCCAAATGTTGTTATGAGGAAGAGAAAGATTCGAGACATTCCTTCCCAACCCCATTCCCAGCTTCAAAAGCCAGGAGGCTGCCACAATTGAGTTTATAGGGGACTCTGAAGCCGTACCAGCAACAAGCAACAGTCAGTGTAACTCTGTGAAATCTAAAGATGGAAACCTCTTGCTCTTCCTGGCTCTCTTGAAAAGATATTGTGTGAAGAAAACACCTATCTGAGCCTTTGCTGGACAGAATCTAACACTGTTGTTTTGCTCATGTCTCTAAACTAAAATTGCAGACCAGGTTCTCATGACAATATTGAGTCTGATCATGCCATAAAAATCACTATTTTCTACTGAGTAAAAATTTTGTTTTTCTTGTTTTTAGGTGCACTATTTACCAGGAGGACTGTACACTACACAAGTTATAACTCTGTCATGCAACTTCTTGTCGAGGCTAAAGATGATGGAAACCCTGCATTGAAAAGCATTACATCAGTGGAAATACGAATTCAGGATATCAATAACCATATTCCCCACTTTACCCAAGCAGTTTATAATATTAGTGTTAATGAAGAGGCAGCAACAGGAATTATTCTGTTATTGTTTTCAGCACTAGATCAAGATTGGACACGTAAGAATGCTTATGTTGACTATATTATTATTGGAGGCAATGAACAAAACAAATTCCACATTGAGAACACTGTAATTAAAAGAGAGAATCAGTATAGTGTGGTAGGCAAGCTGTTATTAAAGAATGTATTAGACAGAGAGCTTACTGACAGCTATCATTTGGTTGTGTGTGCATCTGATCGAGGAAACCCATCACTTAGTTCAACTACAATTGTATCAATAACTGTGCTTGATTTCAATGATAATCCTCCAGTTTTCAACAGCTTGGACTACCATATTGAAGTTCTAGAAAGCACCCCTGTGAAAAATCAACTTATTCAAGTCTCAGCCTATGATCAAGACCAGGGAGCAAATGCAGAAATTAAATACAATATAATATCTGGAAATGAAAAAGAATATTTTAGATTGGATCATAAAACAGGTTTTGTAGAATTAAAATTACCTCTTGACTATGAACAAGTGTCAAAATTCATGTTAACTATCCAAGCAATTGATGGTAGTATTACTAATCAAAAAATGGCCATTTCAATCCTTTATATTAATGTATTGGATGACAATGATAATGTTCCTTATTTTGTATTTCCTACACTGAACTGCGCAGTCAATGAAAATGAGCCTATCTACACGTCAGTGTGTGCAGTTCATGCTTTTGACAATGATGATGGTGCCTTCGGTTATTTGACATATTCTATCCTGACATTGCCTTTAACTGACTATTCAATGTATACTAGTTGGAATAATTTTATTATTGATCCAGTTACTGGTGATATATACACCAAACAGCTGATTGATTATGAGCAACAAAAAAAATGTATATTTGTAGTCCAGGCTAACGATAAAGGTAATGCATCAGCAACTGCAACAATTCAAGTGCATATTCAAAGTATTGATGAATATGAACCCACTTTTACCCAAGATCGGTACTATTTCACTCTCCCTGACCTTGTGGAGGTAGGACAAAAAGCTGGCCAAGTTACTGCTGTCGATAAAGATGCTGGACTTGATGGAATTGTGCAGTTCTCATTTCTAAAGCCCTCTCCTTACTTTTCGCTGAACCAAACCAGTGGAGTTATTTATGTTTCTGGTTCTGTTCACAATATTAGAGGCAGTTACAAGGGAGAAGAGGTAATTGATTTGGTGATTAAAGCTAGTAGTCCTTTAATGGGCTCCAAATCAGCCATTAGTACTGTTGCTATTAACATCTCTCAATCATTGGATGCCTTGATAGGTAAGTCAACTGACAACCTCACTTTAAGTCTCTCTGTCTCTTTTGTCATTTTCTTGCTCCTTTCTGTGTGCTTTGGTGGTCTAGTGTATAGATATAAAGCAAAAGATAAAAATAATTCAAGTTTTGGAAAACAGAATATAAAGCTTCCAATAATATCCACAATTATCAATCATCTGAATCATCCAGTAGTATCATCAGGTCATCAGAAAGCGAATGATAAGCAGCGAGGAAAGACACCTGTTAATTCACCAGAACAGTTGAGCTTAGTGGACATTCCTGTAAAGACAAAGTCATTTAGTTCTTCCAGGCAATGTGTTGCAGATGGGCAAACTGCTGAAGACAGA
This sequence comes from Chiloscyllium punctatum, assembly GCF_047496795.1. Lineage (NCBI taxonomy): Eukaryota > Metazoa > Chordata > Chondrichthyes > Orectolobiformes > Hemiscylliidae > Chiloscyllium > Chiloscyllium punctatum. Next base: position 3,421,055 of record NC_092739.1, read on the forward strand.
GAAATTATGATGATCAGTGCAAATCAGCATGGTAGAAATCAAGTTTCAGAATCAAGTAAACCTGGCTGGACATACAGTGTTCCAGATTCAGAGCACTCCAAGGAATCATACTGCTTATCTTGTCAGTTGTGTCAAAACAATACCACTGATGCAGTCATCAATAGAGAGAGTGTAGGTAGCATTTATAATTTTAAGGACATAAAGGGAGAGGAAGGGTTCAATGTGGATTTTATTGATGATGATGTTTCAAGGAATATTCAGAATCCAAGTATTAAGAAAAATAGTGCCATGATGGACAATGCTAAGAATCACATTTTTATCATGGATGGGCGGACTTCATTGATAGAATCCCTTAATTCACTTGTTCCCATACAAGACCAAATACAAAACAGCTACAATTATGATTACATACTTACCTGGAAACCTGGGTTCCAACCTTTGGCCTCAGCCTTTACTGAGATTGCAAAAATGAAAGATGAAAATGTACTAAAGCCTGTTGTTAAAAATGAATCCAAATCTACTCTCCCACCCCCACTGATAACATCAATTGCACAGCAAGGCATTAGGGTTGTCCCTCCGCAAATGCCAATAGTAAAATTCAATCCATCAACTCTGAAATATTCAAGCTTACCTGTTGTTACTAATACATACAGTTCTACTTCAGCAATTACATCAAATTTCTCTCCATCTGTTTCTGTGCAAACTCCTTTAGCTTCTACTGGTTTAAGTGCAGGGATACCTGAACTTATCCTAAGGCAATCCTCATACAAGCAAAAACTAGAAGAGAATACTGATGTGATTACACTGTCAAATTGAGTATACATATGTGAAATAACATTTAATTTCTGTACATGAAGTATTATCATACCTACGTCAGAAAGAGAAGATTTAAATTGGTAGGAATTGCAGAGGTAAATTGGTAAATAATTATTTTATAAAGTAATTTCATTCACTGAGCATTGTATCTGTTTTAACTGTTGTATCAAAGTTTGCCAAGAAGCGAACAAAATAATGCAAATTGTATTGCAATTTCATTACTATAAAATGGTCACACAGTTGTTGCAATTAACTGAAAGTGTATTTATATAATTTGCTTTTTTACAATGTATGCATACAATACATTACCGTGCAGAGCAATAAAACTTTCAACCAAGTCTGTGATACCAAATTGGTAGTACTTTCATGCCAGGAATCTTGCATCTTATTCATGTTGCCATTATTTTCACCTAACCAACAAGAGAGAGAATCTTCTTTGGAGGTGATATTTTCATTATTCATGGAAACTGAGGTTTACATTGTTAGGCTCTGCCATTGACTGGAAGGAGGCAGGTGGGTCTTGAATATACTGATGGAGAAAGTGAGGACTGCAGATGCTGGAGATCAGAGCTGAAAATGTGTTGCTGGAAAAGCGCAGCGGGTCAGGCAGCATCCAAGGAACAGGAGAATCGACATTTCGGGCATAAGCCCTTCTTCAGGAATCACTGATTCTTGAATTTACTAATGCCAGCCAGTGTATGGTTTTGAGACAATGCACTGTGGACTGTTAACCAATCCCATTTGCTTCCCAATTGGTGCAAATTACAGTTAGACAATGGGTGCACGAGTAGGCCATTCTGCCCTTTGAGCCTGCACCACCATTCAATATGATCTTGGCTGATCATCCTTAATCAGTATCCTGTTCCTGCCTTATCTCCATAACCCTTGATTCCACTATCCTTGAGAGCTCTATCCAACTCTTTCTTAAATGAATCCAGAGACTGGGCCTCCACTGCCCTCTGGGGCAGAGCATTCCACACAGCCACCACTCTCTGGGTGAAGAAGTTTCTCCTCATCTCTGTCCTAAATGGTCTACCCTGTATTTTTAAGCTGTGTCCTCTGGTTCGGCACTCACCCATCAGCGGAAGCATGTTTCCTGCCTCCAGAGTGTCCAGTCCTTTAATAATCTTATATGTCTCAATCAGATCCCCTCTCAGTCTTCTAAACTCAAGGGTATACAAGCCCAGTCGCTCCAGTCTTTCAGTGTAAGGTAGTCCCGCCATTCCAGAAATTGACCTTATGAACCTACGCTGCACTCCCTCAATAGTCAGAATGTCTTTCCTCAAATTTGGAGACCAGAACTGCACACAATACTCCAGGTGTGGTCTCCCCAGGGCCCTGTACAGCTGCAGAAGAACCTCTTTGCTTCTATACTCAATCCCTCTTGTTATGAAGCTGGAAAAGTGCAGCAGGTCAGGAGCATTCAAGGAACAGGAGAATCGACGTTTCAGGCTGATGCCCGAAACGTCGATTCTCCTGTTCCTTGGATGCTGCCTGACCTGCTGCGCTTTTCCAGCAACACATTTTCAGCTCTGATCTCCAGCATCTGCAGTCCTCACTTTCTTCTCTTGTTATGAAGGCCAGCATGCCTTCTTCACTACCTGCTGTACGTGAATGCTTACCTTCACTGACTGGTGTACAAGAACACCCAGATCTCTTTGTACTGCCCCTTTACCTAAATTGATTCCATTTAGGTAGCAATCTGTTCTTGCCACCAAAGTGGATAACCATACATTTATCCACATTAACCTGCATCTGACCACTCACCTAACCTGTCCAGGTCACCCTGTAATCTCCTTACATCCTCATCACATTTCACCCTGCCACCCAGCTTAGTATCATCAGCAAATTTGCTAATGTTATTACTAATACCATCTTCTATGTCATTAACATATATTGTAAAAAGCTGCAGTCCCAGTACTGATCCCTGCGGTACCCCACTGGTCACTGCCTGCCATTCTGAAATGGAGCCGTTTATCACTACTCTTTGTTTCCTATCAGCCAACCAATCTTCAATCCAAGTTAGTACTTTGCCCCCAATACCATGCACCCTAATTTTGCTCACTAACCTCCTATGTGGGACTTTATCAAAAGCTTTCTGAAAGTCCAAGTACACTACAACTACTGGATCTCCCTCATCCATCTTCAGAGTTACATCCTCAAAAAATTCCAGAAGATTAGTCAAGCATGATTTCCCCTTCATAAATCCATGCTGACTCTGAACTATCCTGTTACTACTATCCAGATGTGTCGTAATTTCATCCTTTATAATAGACTCCAGCATCTTTCCCACCACTGAGGTCAGACTAACTGGTCTATAATTTCCTGCTTTCACTCCCACCTTTCTGAAAAAGTGGTACAACATTAGCCACCTTCCAATCCGCAGGAACTGATCCTGAATCTATCGAACTCTGGAAAATAATCAACGCATCCATGATTTCTCGAGCCACCTCCCTCAGTACCCTGGGATGTAGACCATCAGGCCCAGGGACTTATTAACCTTCAGACCTAACCGTCTCTCCAACACTAATTCCTAGCAAATATAAATTCCCTTAAGTTCAGGTCCTTCAGCCACTGTTATCTCAGGGAGATTGCTTGTGTCTTCCCCAGTGAACACAGATCTGAAGTATCAATTCAATTCTTCTGCCATTTCTTTGTTCCCCGTAATATATTCCCCTGTTTCTGTCTTCAAGGACCCAATTTTAGTCTTAACCATTTTTTTACCTTTCACATACCTAAAAAAGCTTTTACTATCCTCCTTTATATTTTTGGCCAGTTTACCTTCGTACCTCATATTTTCTCTGCATTTTCCTTCTTAGTAATCCTCTGTTGTCCTTTAAAAGCTTCCCAGTCCTCCATTTTCCCACTTATCTTTGCTATGTTATACTTTTTCTCTTTTAACTTTATATGTTTCTTAACTTCCCTCGTCAGCCACGGCCACCCATGCCTCCTCCTAGGATCTTTCTTCCTTTTTGGAATGAACTGATCCTGCATCTTCTGCATTATACACAGAAATATCTGTCATTGTTCCTCCACTGTCATCCCTGCTAAGGTATTGTACCATTGAACTTTGGCCAGCTCCTCCCTCATAGCTCCATAGTTCCCTTTAGTCAACAGAAATATTGTCACTTCCGATTGTTAAATAGAAGTTGAAATGTTAGGAGCAAACAGATTAGATGAATTCTAATGCTGACCAGCTGAGGAGTTTCTTAAGAGGGTCAGTGTGGCAGAAAAGATTTATGTCTTGGAAATGAAGTATATGGAACTGTGCAGGTGGGGGAGAGAGTTGGCCTTTAGCATTTGGGTATTGAAACAGGTCATCAGTGCCTACTATTATAGGGGAAGAAATCAGAGAATAAAGCTACCACTCACAATGTACAAAAGGAAAGCTGGAGTTGACAATAGGAGGCTGTTAGATTTCAGCTTTACTGCAACGAGAGACAAAACCCTCAACAGGAAAGTGGGTCCCAAAGTATTAAAGGAGTATGATTTGAGGAAAGGGGCGGCAAGGCCCTTTCATGACCCTTTCACGGTCATGTTCTCAGACTGATCCATCATTGAAGATGCAGCCTATGCCTTTCCAAGCAATTGGACACACACAACTGCACTAATCACAACCTTATTGTGGCCTTGAACGTGTATGCTTTTGGCTTCTTCCATTAATCTTTTGCAGACCTCAATGGTATATCCAAATGGCAACATCCAGAGCTGGGTAGTGTGTTCTTTTTGTAGCCTTGCAGGAACAAGCACCATGGTTTTCAGCACCAGCGACTGAACTTGCTCCACTTTCCCCAGTTGCAAGGGATCATCAATTGGATCCTCATGGCAATCAAGTCACCCTTTCAGAATCATCAACAGGAGTGGTTCCATTCCTTCAATGTTCATTTGCTTTGCAATCACAACAGCTTCTGCCATGTGTGCGTTCACTGTCTAACAGCTCCATAACTCTTTTTTTGTTAGACTCTCTACAGAATGGAAACAGAACCTTCGGCCCAGCAAGTCTACACCGACCCTCCGAAGGGTAACCCACCCAGACTGATTCCCATACCATACATTTACCAGTAACTAATGCACTTAACACTATGGGCAGCTTAGCATGGCCAATTCAACTAACCTGCACATCTTCCTCTGCCAGTCCACTCTTACCCAACCACCAAACTCCCCAAATAATCTCTATCTCCAAATTAAAGCCTTTTATTCCTGAGTTATTCGAAAATCTCTACTTTTACCATAAGAATATTCAGTGATCCTGTCTTCATTGCTATCTGGGTAAGAGGGTTCCAAAGGCTCATGTAGCTATGAGAAAAAGAAATTTCCATCTTCAAGGGAGATTCTTATTTTTAAATGGTGCCACTTAGTTCTAGACTCACCGAAATGGGAAACATCTTTCAGCATTCATTCTGCAAAGTCCTGCAAAGTCCTGTCAGAATCTCTTGTTCTTCTCTCCAAGGGATCCAGGACCAGGCTGTCCAAACGTTCCTGATAAGATAGCCTCTCCTTCCCAGTTATCAGTTGAATTCTCCAAATTGCTTCTAACACATACAGACATACAAATAAGGAACAGGCAGCTCAGATTGCTCTGCCAATCAATAAGATCATGGCCAATATGATTGTTGCCTCAAATCCACATTCCCACCCACCCCTGATAACCTTTGAACTATTTGCTGAATGCACATGTATCGTTGCCTTAAAAGAAATTCAAGGACTCTGCTTCTACCACCTTTTCAGGGAGGGTTTTCCAGAGATGTGTGACCCTCGCAGTTTTAAATGAGCATGTCTTGATTTTTGAACAGTGACCCACAGTTCTAGATTCTCCCATTAGAGAAAGGAACCTCCCCACATCCAGCCTGGAAACACCCTTCAGGATTTTATGTTTCAATCAGGTTGTTGCTCTCTCTTCGGAACTCCAATGAATACAAGCCTCGGCTATCAAGCCTTTCCTCATAAGACCACATATCCAACCCAAGTATAATTTATTACATCTTTTCTGAAATGCCTTTAACACATTTACATTCTTCCTTAAATGAGGTAAGCAAAGCTGTACAGTACTCAAGATGTGGTCTCACAATGCCGCTCAAATTGAAGCAAATCCTCCATATTTTTGTATTCAATGCCCTTTGTAATAAATAAGTGAATAAAATGTTACCTAATTACTTTTTGAGCCTGCATACTAATGTTTTGTGATCTTGCACAAGAACACCCAAATCAGCCTTGGCACTAGAAAAGACAACAGCGGAAACAGCCTTGTGGACACTGCAAAGCCCTCCTTACTAACATCTGGGGGAGCTGTCTCTCAGACTAGTCAAGTGACAGCCTGACAGTCATATTCACAGAATCATACCTTACAATGTCTCAGACACCACCATCACCATCCCTGGATATATTCTGTCCCACTGACAGGACGGACCCAGCAGAAGTGGTGGCACAAGGATGTACAGTTGGGAGGAGTTGCCCCGCGAGTCCTCAACATTGATTCTGGATCCCGTGAAGTATCATATCCACAAACATCCTTTCACTCCATCACCATCCCTCATCAGCAGCAGATTATCTGCAAAAATTCACCAAAGATGGCAGTTTTGAAACTCACAGCCACTTCTACCTAGAAGGACAAAGGCAATGCTACATGGGAAAACCAACACATGCAAGTTTCCCTCCAAGCTGCTCACCATCCTTACTTGGAAATACATCGCCATTCATTCACTGTCGCTAGGTCAAGATCTTGGAATTCCCTGCCTAATGGCAATGTAGGTAATCCTACAGCAGCGGATCAAGAAGGCAGCTCACCACCACCTGCTCAAGGGCAACCATGGACAGGCAATGAATGCTGACCAGGCAGGCACACCCACATTCCACGAATGAATAAAATAAACTCTGCATCTCAGAGCTCTGTGATCTCTCACCATTTAGATAAAATGATAAATAGGAAAAGCGTAACAATTGATAGCTTCCCTTAGAAATTAAAAGTCATTTCAATGGGTGTTCTGCAGGACTTAGTGTTGGGACCCCTGCTATTTGTTTTATACATTTGTGATTTGGACTTGAATGTGGGAGTGCAGTTGGGAAATTTGCAGATGATGCAAAAATTGGCCAGGTTGAGGATAGCTGTAAGCTCCAAAATGATTTAGATGGGTTGGTGGAGTGAGCAGGTTGAGATTAATTTTGATAAGTATGCAAGAATGAATTTAGTAAAAGGGAATGTGTAATAATGAGAGGGGTAGAAAAAGTGAGAGACTCGTCTGCAAGTGCGCAGGTCCATTGAGGTGGCAGTACTGGTAGATAAGTATGTAAAGGAGGCATCTGAAATGCTCTCCCAATGGCAGAGGTACAGAAGTGGAGATATAATGATGAAACTGTTTAAAACAAAAGTATTGTGTGCAGTTCTGGTCACCACATCACAGGAAGAACGTAATGGCTCTGGAAAAAATACAGGAAAGATTACTAGAATATTACTGACCTAAATAATTGTAGCTACGAGATTGATGAGAGTGGGGTTGTGTTTTGAAGATGTGGGCACACAGTACCTTTTAAGAGAGTTAAAAGCAACAGAACTATCTGACAACATCAAGTGTTCAAAAAACGATATAATGTAACCTTTTGGTCCATCAGTTAGGGTAGCTGGTTGCCTGGAGACAGAAACAGATTTGAATTTGGCCAATCAGTTTAAATTATACCACAAAAAGAGGCAAACTCCAATCCAGTTTGAATTGAATATATTGACAATCTTAAAAGCCAATGACTCCATTTGCTTATTTGCCTATTCACTTAACCTGTTAATAACTTTTCATAAACTCTTTGCGTTTTCTACACAACTTAATTTCTCCTACCAATCTTTGACTTGTCATCAAGTTTAGTAACCACACCTTCCATCCCTTCATCTAAGTTATTTATATTAATTATGATCAGTTGAGTTCCCAGCACAAATCCCTGTGGCACACTCCTCTTACATCATGCCTACCTGAAGAAAGACCTATTTACACCTATTATCTGCTTCCTGTTGGCAAGTCAATGTTCTATATATGAATTGGTATCCTTTCTTAAATAAGGAGACCAAAATGGTACACAGTACTCCAGATGTAATCTTAGAATTTTTGTATGTATTGCAGAATCTTTCGGCCTTCTTCTGTGACCATTCCCAGAAGCAACATAGAGTTTTGCCTGTACTGGATTCTGCCATGTCCAATGTGATGCCCCAACCATTTTGACTTATTGAAGAATATGTTTGCCTACCATAAGCATTTTTTTAAGTATTGGAAAACTTGGTCGAAACCTCTTTTGTTTTAGGTAAGAGTAACAAAGGGAAACAAATTGACCATTATTAGTCTGCAGCACCTTGTCTCTGGGGAGAGATTGGAGGGAGAGACATATTGGAAGAAAAATGATGGGTGAGAACAGGTACAAAGACTAGCAGAAGTATGGGGAGAGAAATAGAGATGGAGAAGAGACAATGAGAGACCATGGGACAGGGAGAGGCTAGAAGATTGAGTGAAAAAAAATGGAGTGAGAGAGAAAGGAACAGGTAGTAGAAATATTGGGGAGAGAGACTGGAGGGAGGGATTGGTGAGATAGACGCAGAAAGTATGGGATGCAGAAAGAGGTGGGGGGTAGAGAGAGGTGCATAAGAGAGATTGGGAGAAAATGGAGGGCTAAAGAGGGAGACACTTGTAGAAGAGTGAGAAGATGGGGTGAGTGGAAGAGAAATTGAAGGTCTAAAAAGAGGTGGGGCAGAATGAGAGACACAGAAATGTATTGATTGTAATGAGGTCAGCCAAGTGGACCTCATAGAATATGAGTTCCCTGATTGGGGCTGTTAATCTGTCCAATCTATGAGCCCTGACTAGCAGATTAAAACAGGAGTGAGAGAGATTCTGTTCGCTGTGAGAGCTGATTCTGAGGGAGCTGGATCAGTGTTGAGGACTCTCAACTTGTAAATAAAAGGTAACTTGGTGATGGGATACTGACCACTGTCAAGTGCTGGGATACAGAGAGGGATGGGGAAGAGTGGGAATGATGGGGGAAACAGGAGAAGGACAACTGATAGAGCAAAAAATGGGTGAGAGAGGGAGATGAGTGAAAGTGAGACTAGGGGTAATTAACCTAGTATGAGATGGAATAAGTATGATAGCAAGAAATAATCTTGGACTCTAAAATGTAGAAGCCATATGTCTGAAGGGAGTGCTGCTGAACAAAGAGTGCAGGTTCATAGCTCCTTGAAGGTGGAGTCGCAGGTAGATAGGATAGTGAAGAAGGCGTTTGGTATGCTTTCCTTTATTGGTCAGAGTATTGAGTACAGGAGTTAGGAGGTCATGTTGCAGCTGTACAGGACATTGGTTAGGCCACTGTTGGAACATTGTGTGCAATTCTGCTCTCCTTCCTATTGGAAAGATGTTGTGAAACTTGAAAGGGTTCAGAGAAGATTTACAAGGATGTTGCCAAGGTTGGAGGATCTGAGCTACAGGGAGAGGCTGAACAGGCTGGGGCTGTTTTCCCTGGAGCGTCGGAGGCTGAGGGTTGACCTTATAGAGGTTTACAAAATTATGAGGGGCATGGATAGGATAAATAGGCAAAGTCTTTTCCCTGGGGTCAGGGAGTCCAGAACTAGAGGGCATAGGTTTAGGGTGAGAGGGGAAAGATATAAAAGAGACCTAAGGGGCAACTTTTTCACATAGATGGTGGTACGTGTATGGAATGAGCTGCCAGAGGATGTGGTGGAGGCTGGTACAATTGCAACAGTTAAGAGGTATTTGGATGGGTATATGAATAGGGAGGGTTTAGAGGGATATGGGCTGGGTGCTGCCAGGTGGGACTAGATTGGGTTGGGATATCTGGTCAGCATGGACAGGTTGGACCAAAGGGTCTGTTTCCATGCTGTACATCTCTATGACTCTATAATTCTATGACATATCAAATAGACATTAGTGATATAATCTTTAGGCCACTAATTGCAATTATATTGTAAGGCAGAGAATAAATCAGGAGATAATGAGGGCATGTTAAAGAAGGCAGCATATTATTCATGGATGACTTAAAGTATTATGTAGATTAGGAAAGTAAAATTAACAGGGGGAGGCTTAAGAAAGAAATTACAGAATGTAATTGGAATGGTGTCAAGGGCAACTTGTTGTGGATTGATTGAGGGATCAGGTTTACTTGGATCTGGAAATATGCAATAAGGCTGGTTAGTAATTGATCATGGAGTGAAAGGTCTCCTAAGAAACAGTGACTATAACACAGTAGAATTTAGCATTCAGTTTGAGAGTGAGAAACGTAGGTGGAAAACAACTGTGCTTAACTTAAATAAGGACGATTGCCAATGAATGAGCTCATAGTTTTCTGGAGTGGATTGGAAAAGATGTTTAGCAGAAGTAGCAATGGCAGACATTTAGAATTTAATATTTAAGTTCATGATTCACAGCAAGCTTCTATCCCAGTGAGGAGGAAGAATTTTAGGAAGGAATAAATCAACAATGATTAACAAAGTAAGTTAAAGACAGTGTCAAATTGAAAGCAAAAAAAAACATACAATGTAGCAAAGGTCACAGGTGAACCAGAGGATAAGGAAAGCTTTAAAAGCTAACAAATGATAACCTTAAAAATAATGAAGAAGGAGAAAATAAACAGTAATCAGCTGTGGTTAGCTAAGTTGGATAGATGGCTGGTTTGCACTGTAGTGTGATGTCAACAGCGTGGGTCATTTTCCGCACTGACTGAAATTACTATGAAGGATTCTCCTTCACCGCCTCTCTCCCCTCACCTGGGGCGTACTAACCCTCAGATTATACCACCACCAATCGTCTCTCAGTAATGAGAGAGTAGCCTTACGGTCTGGTAAGATGACGGCAACTTTACCTTTATAATATCAGAGTAATGCGTTGCCCAGTTTGGACAATGATAAGGAGGGTTCTTCTCTCAGTGTGTAATTAATCAGTGGAATTCTTTACCATAGAGTCTCATTGAGTATGCTTGAGGCTGAGATAGTAAGATTTTTAATTAAAGAGCGAATCAAGGATTATAAGGAAAAGGCAGGAAGGTGGAATGTTCAATGAATCCACATTGAATGGATGAACAGACCCGATGAGCCGAATAATTTATTTCTGCACCAACACCCTTTGGACTATGATCTTTTGGAGAGATCTTTTGATCTGCCCGTGAGAACTTAGATGGAGATTAAGCACCTAATGGATTATGACAAGGCACGTTTGTGGATGTGAAGAGGAAAAACTCATTGATACATGAAGAAATTGTCTAAATTTTTAACATGAAACATTGTTAACTATTTCAGAGTTCCTGTTCACATAAAACTACCGTAGGATGCGTGCTATTTGAGGTGTCAAGCTGACAAGGCAGAGTGCCACCCAGGTGACATAGATGTTATGGGGTTGTGTAAATAGGCATTGGGTGGCATTAGGGGTAGGAGAGGCATGTGCAATGAGCTGTTAGTATATATCTAGAATACTGTGAGCAGTTTTTGGTCCCCTTGTCTAAGAAAAGATATACAACTATTAGAGAATCAAGGTTTTAAAAGGAAAAGGCAAGAAAGTGGAGTTGAGGACGATCAGATCAGACTCAAACTCAGGCAGAATAGACTTCATGGGCCAAATGGCCTATTTCAGCTCCTACAGCTTATAGCCTGATGGTCTTATAGAGGGTAGGATAAAGTGAGGACTGTAGTTGCTGGAGTCGAAAAATGTGGTGCTGGTCAAGTGCAGCAGGTCAGGCAGTATCCGAGGATCAGGAGAGTGGACGTTTCGGGCATAAGCCCTTCATCGGGTCTCGTAGAGAGTAGTAACATTGGACAATTAGCCATAGGGTGGTGTAAGGAGTATGAGGGGTGATGAAAACAGGACAGGGCTAGATGTTGAATCCCAAAACATCATCAATCTGAAGAGGCACATCACATTACAAAAAACATGGATTATTCTAACAGAAAGAATGTAAAAATACAACCATCACAGTTTTAAATTTATATATGCCAGACAATGGTACAATGAGAATATCATGATCAAACTAAAACATAAATCTTACAATAAGCCGATTTTCATTATGAAAAGCTTTTAAATTAAAATATTTAATGGTTTATTAATTTACATTCATGAAAAGTTTAAATCTAGAGCAACAAAACATATAGCATAAACAATTGTGTAAAACTTGAAATTGAGTCACTTATTTTCATTATTAGATGCTCCTCATAGTCTGGAATCCTAAACTGTGATCTATTTATTTTATGCTTAAACTCAGGGGCATAGGTTGACACAGATAAGGGAAATGGGCTGCTGAGGGCAGGAGGGGTATTTTCTTGTTGGTAATGTTGGAGCCACGAGACAAACTTTCCACCCAGCCCATCTCATGAACTGAACAGTCTCTTAGGCTCTTCCAGGGACAACTCTCAACCCAGCCCTCCACCCCTGGAACGAATATGGGACATTCCTTTAAAAGGTCGCAATTATGGAGCTGGGATTGCACGCAACGCTGTGCAGCCCTCCAAAGTGGGAACAGAAGTTGGGGCCTGTCTTTACCCTGGCTGAACTTTGACTCCAACCCAAATTTGGTCACGGTCCCTTAGTCTATGGTAGGCAGTATGTTCATTTTATAATTTTCTTTTCTTGTTATTTATTCATTTGTGGGATATGGGTGTTATATGCTGGCCAACTCATTTTTTAATTGCTCATCTTTGTTGCCCATAAGAAGGTGGTGGTGAGCTGCCTTCTTGAACCGCTGCAGTTTACCTGCTGTGGGTTGACCCACAATGGCATTAGGGGAGGAATTCCAGGATTTTTGACTCAGTGACAGTGAAAGAATGGTGATATATTTCCAAATCAGGACATTGAGTGGCTTGGAAGGAAACTTGAAGGTGGTGGTGTTCCCATGTATTCTGTTGTCCTTGTCTTTTTAGATGGAAGTGGTTGTGGGTTTGGAAGGTGCTGTCTGAGAATCTTTGGTGAATTTCTGCAGTGCATCTTGTAGATATTACACACTGCTGCTACTGAGTGTTGGTAGTGGAAGGAGTGGATGCTTGTGGAGACAACTTCTATTGTCAAATGCCTTTATCCTCTGAAGATAACCGTCATTACATCTTTTACTGCAGTGACATCTGCTTTTGAGATAGAATGAATTAAACAAAACAAATCTTCATTTTGCTAAAATTGGTAACCCCCTCACCCTGTCTCCAACCCCTCCTGTCTGTTTTATGCCTTTGTGTTTATTATGCTGATATTGTTTATATCCCTGTGAAACTATTTATCTGAATTTTACATATATTTTTCAGTATTTATAGTTTGTTGTTGCAGTTGTTGTGACCATTTTGTTCCCTCCCTCTGTTTAAAGTGTTTATTTTTACTGGTCCCTGACATTTGGTAATTGTATTTATTTTAGTGACTGAATTGTTGTTTGAGATTTGGAGTCGAAGATGAACATAATTTTATTGTGTAACAAGGCTGCTTTTCTTTCTGCATCTGCTGCTAAGTAAAAACCAATGAGGATGGCTAGATTAATGAATAAAGAAACAGTAAATTTGGGGGAACAATTCCCACAGGTAATTGAAAATTCAGTTTCCAAAGCTCATTCACCAGATGTTGTTGTGATGCTATTACCAGTATCAAACACATGATGGCACCATTCTACATCTTTGAATTATTTATTCAAGACTTGAAAGTATGAAATCTGCAAATTCTAGGTTTCAAGACTTTTACATTATTATTCTTTATGGTAGCTGAGTGGAATTTCAACCAAAGAACAATGTTAATATCAAGAGTCTCCTGCTAAGATTGAAATGTTGGCAGATATACGATTTTTTTTGAGCATGGGCTCAAAGGATTGGACACAGAGGTTAGTTAAATGTTCTTTGGCACAGAACTAAAACACATAATGAGAACAGTACTCCACAATAACCATGGAAAATACGTCTAACTACTGTGTTTAAAGTTAATCAAATTGGATATAAAACTTAAATTGCAAGGCAATAACTAAAAAGCTTTTTGTAGGCAATTAAATACAAATGTTACACTAAAAGAACACTGGGCTTGATAACTATCCTGCTGATGATTTAAATGCCCAGCCAACACCATGCAGATGATGTGTGAGTTCGTGTATAAACTTTGCTGAGCGGTTCATATTTTTCCACACAACTTTAACAGGGTGGTAATTTTCTTTAACACCTGCAGCTAAATATCAACAATTAAGCAATTTTAGCAGGTCAGCAATTACAACATCATGGCCCAATGCGATTAACTGCAAAAGTTCATCACACTCATACTAAGCCTTAATTTAGCTTGAGTTGTTGTAATAAAGATCAATTTGTACTATCGTACATGACCACAGTAATAAAAACAAATAACCCTACTAATCCACTGAGGGAAGGAGCCATGCATGAAGGAGACCATCAAATTTTATAACATCTCTATATCCTGTACAGTTACTGTATCAATTTTCAGAGATGCATTACTCTCCATATATGCTTCTTGATCACATGCACATGCAATATCTACAAAGAAGGTGCAATTGCACTTTTACATTTATCAAAGTCAAAGTCCTATGGTCATGAAGAAAGATTCGAGAAAGAAAAGGACTTGCATTTGTGTAGCACCTTTCAAAGCCACAGAATGTCCCAAAACATGTTACAGCCAATCAAGCAGTTTTTAAAAATTGTCACTGTTGTATTACATGGAAACATGGTCATCAGTTTACACACTGCAAGTTCTGACAAAGAGACATTTATAGAGTTTTATAAAGGTTTATAAAATAATGAGGGGCATGGATAGGATAAATAGACAAAGTCTCTTCCCTAGGGTCGGGGAGTCCAGAACTAGAGGGCATAGGTTTAGGGTGAGAGGGGAAAGATATAAAAGAGACCTAAGGGGCAACTTTTTCACGCAGAGGGTGGTACGTGTATGGAATGAGCTGCCAGAGGAAGTGGTGGAGGCTGGTACAATTGCAACATTTAAAAGGCATTTGGATGGGTATATGAATAGGAAAGGTTTGAAGGGATAGTCGGAAAAGGGACGAGATTATGGCATGGACAGATTGGACTGAAGAGTCTGTTTCCATGCTGTTATCGATTAGATTATTTGTTTTTGTGGTATTGCCTGAGGGATAAGTATCGGCAGAACATAACTGAGATGACTGCCCTGTCCTTCTTCACAGCAGCGCCTCGGTACCTTTGACATCCACCTAAGAGGGCAGGCAGGATTTTGATATGAGTATCATCCAAAATGGAGTCCTTTTCTGAGTCAGAATGTTGTAACATCAAATGCCACTCCAAAAACTTGAGTATTTAATCCTAACTGACAGTTTAGTGCAGTACATTTCCACAGGTCCTGCTTTGGAATGAGACTTTGAAACTTGCATTATTTGAAGTAGAGTCAGGCATCCTGGTCAACATTTATCTTGTAACCAAAGTTAACTAAAACACATTCTGTACCAATTTATCTCATTGCTATTTGGGGGACCTTACTGTTGGTAAATTGATACTATGCTAAATGCAAACTGACAGATTATTCTGAGGTTGTGAAAGTACTGTACATAGGCAAGTCCCTTATTTATGTCAGGTACCCATCACATCTGGCTCAGTAGTTAGCACTGCTGCCTCAAAGCGCCAGGGAACCGAGTGACTCTCTGTGTGGAGTTTGCACATTCTCCCCGTGTCTGCTTGGGTTTCCTCCGAGTGCTCCGGTTTCCTCCCACAGTCCAAAGATATGCAGGTTAGATGAATTGACCATGCTAAATTGCCCATAGGTGCATTAGTCAGAGGGAAATGGGTCTGGGTGGGTTACTGTTCAGAGGGTCGGTGTGGACTTATTGGACCAAATGGTCTGTTTCCACACTGTAGGGAATCTAACCTAAATGTGCGATTTTATCGATCCTTCACAAAAACTACTTTTGACTTTCTAACTATTTATGAATCACTTAATGACCACTTGCAACAACAAAATTAATGGATTTGGTTACATAACATTTAATTGAAATGTAAAATCTCGCAAACTTTTCTATGACAGTGTTTGCACAAATAATAATGGTAATCAAGCAATTCGTTTCACTTAGAGATGCTAATGAATAACTATTTAACCTTTATGTGCCCTCCAGGGTGAATTGTAAAGCTCACCCGAAGTGTAATTCTCACTTTCATCTCTGACAATGGGACATTATAAAAGGTTGTTGTTGCAGCTGCAGCTGTGATCGCCTTCCCTGCCCAATTTCGCAAACTTGTTGCGAGTCTATTTATTTCTAGTGTTCACTTTACCTACATATTTGTTTTCTTTAGACGTTTGACAGATTCTTGAATTATTTCCATTTTTAGCTCTTTATTTTATTTTCTTGCACTTGGGAATATTGCAGATTTGCCAGATAGCTCTCATGAAACCTGGGGCACGGAACAATTAAATGTTAAGACACTTTTCAGGTTGTTCAGGCCACCATCTGTCTCTGATTTTATTACTTGGCAGCATTCAAATCAGCACTGCAAATGCAAACCAAATGACCCTTGCAATCTATAACTTCGATCCTTTTGCCTGCACATGACAAGGGAGTATGAACCGAGGTGACTCAGGAGGATAAGCTTGTCGAAGAGGGACGAGAAGGAAAAGGGCTCTCTGTGGATATATACACTGCCTCTTTCGAGAGAATTTCTGCTGTCTGAATCTCTGTGTGTGATTCCCCTGTTTAATTAAGGGGATTCTGACTGAATGTTGCTACTGACTGCAGTCATAGCTGCAACCTGATGATAGGCAATGATGGCATTGCCAATTGCAATAGAGGTGACCGTGACTGTGAGCTTGTTTTGCTCCTGGCTCCCTCAGGGCTAGAGGAAGGTGGTACCTCTGACATTTCCTAGTTCACTGTCTGTTGGTTCACGTGAGGGTTTGCCGAGTGTATACTTTCCAGAATCTCTCTTGGACGGAAACAGACAAAGTGGCTTCCCCAAGACTTTGCTTTATCTTTTTCCTGGGATGGGGGCGACACTGACAAGGCCAGTATTTAATGTCCAGGAATTGAGCAGCTTGCTGGGCTATTTCTGAAGGCAGTTAAGAGTCAACCATGTTGCCATGGGTCTGGATCACAATTAGGTCAGACCAGCTGATGGCAGATTTCCTTCCTGAGATTTTAGTAAATCAGTTAGGTTTTGCATCAGTCAGTGATTAATGGTCACCATTACTAAGACGAGCTTTATGTTCAGGTTTATTAATTGAATTTGAAAATCTATGTTTCACAGAGCATTCAGGTAGGTCTGTAGATTATTAGTGACATTATCACTGGGCCACATGGACACGACATACACATTAAGAGATGCATTGCAATTGGAAGGGATTTACCCCTTGATCCAACACATGTATGACCATACACAATGGTAAAAACAATGACTGCAGATGCTGAAAACCAAATACTGGATTAGTGGTGCTGGAAGAGCACAGCAGTTCAGGCAGCATCCAACGAGCAGCGAAATCAACGTTTCGGGCAAAAGCCCTTCATCAGGAATAAAGGCAGTGAGCCTGAAGCGTGGAGAGATAAACTAGAGGAGGGTGGGGGTGGGGAGAGAGTAGCACAGAGTACAATGGGTGAGTGGGGGAGGAGATGAAGGTGATAGGTCAAGGGAGGAGAGGGTGGAGTGGATAGGTGGAAAAGAAGATAGGCAGGTCGGACAAGTCAAGGAGACAGTAACTGAGATGGAAGCTTGAAACTAGGATGAGGTGGGGGAAGGGGAAATGAGGAAGCTGTTGAAGTCCACATTGATGCCCTGGGGTTGAAGTGTTCCGAGGCGGAAGATGAGGCGTTCTTCCTCCAGGCGTCTGGTGGTGAGGGAGCGGCGGTGAAGGAGGCCCAGGACCTCCATGTCCTCGGCAGAGTGGGAGGGGGAGTTGAAATGTTGGGCCACGGGGCGGTTTGGTTGATTGGTGCGGGTGTCTCGGAGATGTTCCCTAAAGCGCTCTGCTAGGAGGCGCCCAGTCTCCCCAATGTAGAGGAGACCACATCGGGTGCAACGGATACAATAAATGATATTGGTGGATGTGCAGGTGAAACTTTGAAGGATATGGAAGGCTCCTTTAGGGCCTTGGGTAGAGGTGAGGGAGGAGGTGTGGGCACAGGTTTTACAGTTCCTGCGGTGGCAGGGGAAAGTGCCAGAATGGGAGGGTGGGTCGTAGGGGGGTGTGGACCTGACCAGGTAGTCACGGAGGGAACGGTCTTTGCGGAAGGCGGAAAGGGGTGGGGAGGGAAATATATCCCTGGTGGTGGGGTCTTTTTGGAGGTGGCGGAAATGTCGGTGGATGATTTGGTTGATGCGAAGGTTTGTAGGGTGGAAGGTGAGCACCAGGGGCGTTCTGTCCTTGTTACAGTTGGAGGGGTGGGGTCTGAGGGTGGAGGTGCGGGATGTGGACGAGATGCGTTGGAGGGCATCTTTAACCACGTGGGAAGGGAAATTGCAGTCTCTAAAGAAGGAGGCCATCTGGTGTGTCCTATGGTGGAACTGGTCCTCCTGGGAGCAGATACGGCGGAGGCGGAGAAATTGGGAATACGGGATGGCATTTTTGCAAGAGATAGGGTGGGAAGAGGTGTAATCCAGGTAGCTATGGGAGTCAGTGGGTTTGTAAAAAATGTCAGTGTCAAGTCGGTCGTCACTAATGGAGATGGAGAGGTCCAGGAAGGGGAGCGAGGTGTCAGAGATAGTCCAGGTAAATTTAAGGTCAGGGTGGAATGTGTTGGTGAAGTTGATGAATTGCTCAACCTCCTCGCGGGAGCACGAGGTGGCGCCAATGCAGTCATCAATGTAGCGGAGGAAGAGGTGGGGAGTGGTGCCGGTGTAATTACGGAAGATCAACTGTTCTACATAGCCAACAAAGAGACAGGCATAGCTGGGGCCCATACGTGTGCCCATGGCTACGCCTTTGGTCTGGAGGAAGTGGGAGGATTCAAAGGAGAAATTGTTAAGGGCTTTTGCCCGAAACTCTGATTTCGCTGCTCGTTGGATGCTGCCTGAACTGCTGTGCTCTTCCAGCACCACTAATCCAGTATATGACCATACACAATGCCTTGTGCAGGTCTGCTGTCACTAACCCTGTCACAGTTATGATTGCTTTATTCTGTGACCTTTTGCTGTATCGTCAAAATTGGAGACACCAGGATAAATTGAGGGTGTAGCTATTAGCCAACCCCCAAGCTTCCCTCTAGTGAAAGCCATTTGACCATGTGACCATGTGTCATTGAGCAAACCATTGAGGTTTTTCAATCACCCCCCCTTCCACTTTCAGATGGATCCCAAGGTGACCCAATACTCAGCAGAACACATGGCACAAGCCAAGCCACTCGGCTCATGACAAACAGCTGAGGACAAGGGGAGGAAGGAATGGCAGTGAAAGGACAGGAGAAGGAGGAAGAAAGGAAACACCAACACATCCCCTTTCTGGTCGGGCTGACCATGATTGGCCCATCTGACAGTTTCATAGGTGAACACAAACCTGGTTCTTGATTCCCAGGTGGTCCCTCTACTGCAATGAGGAGACATTTCTTCACCCAGAGAGTGGGTGAGCTGGTGGAATTCTCTGCCACAGAAAGCATTTGAGGCCAAAATGTTGAATGTTTCCAAGAAAGACCCTGATATAGCTCTCAGTGCTAAAGGAATCAAAGGGTATGAGAAGAAAGCAAGGCACTGAGGCGGATAGTCAGCCATGATCATATTGAACAGTGGAGCAGCTGCGAAGGGCTGTATGATCTATGTTTGGTCTTATTTTCTTTGTTTTAATGCTTATATTTTACTGACCACTACCACAGCCTGTTGGTCTCATGCTGAAATAAAGCTGCCACAAAACAAACATTCAAAAGCAACTTTATGCATCAAACCATCCAACATTCCTTTCAAAAGTCAAAGAATCAATTTGAACCATACTCTTTTGTATCTTTTTCCACTGTGTCTTTGCCTGTCCCAGTGCTCCGATCCCAATGGCTAGCGTATGGCTGATGGAGAACCAATGACTTTAACTGTGAGAGTTATAAGATCGGGATGTGCTTACTATTGTAACAGTGATGTTGGCAGCCACTTGCAAGAATCTGAGAAGAGGGAGGGTATATCTGCGTAAGAGAGAAATGTGATTACCAAGAACCAGAGAATGTACCATAGGGAGTTTGCACGATCTCCCCGTGTCTGCGTGGGTTTCCTCCGGGTGCTCCGGCTTCCTCCCACAGTCCAAAGATGTGCAGGTCAGGTAAATTGGCTATGCTAAATTGCATATAGTGTTAGGTAAGGGGTAAATGTATGAGTATGGGTGGGTTGTGCTTCGGCGGGTCAGTGTGGACTTGTTGGGCCAAAGGGCCTGTTTCCACACTGTAAGTAATCTAATCTAATCTAAAAGGAGTAGTGAAGAAACTTACTGGAGTCAGACCTACAACACTCATCGGGTGACAGAATCAAATCTGATTCAAAGGGAAACCGATGGCCTTGCAGGAGATCTCAAGTAGCTCTGGTCTTTACCATCTCAACATGGACAACTGCTGCCTGGCCTGTTTGGCTGACATGTGCTAGCAAAGGCAATGCCAGGCTGACAGTGTTGGAGACAGTATGCTGTTGTCTTGAGAAAGGGCAATGGGCTAGTTTACCACATAATCACGACCAATCCCCTGCTGGCACCGCAGTAGTTATACTGAGGAGAGCAGTTTGCTGGAAGTTCTAATTAGTACTAAGGCTTGTAACCATCAGCTTGTGACAACCTGGAATTCTGTAACTTCAATCTGAGCTTCCCGTGTTATGCTTGGCTGAGGTTCTAAAGAGGTTTAGTCAACCCTGCTACATGGTGCAGGACATGGACAACCCGCTCCTGGTCTCAGGCTCACTGTTGGATTAGCTGCTGAAGATGTTGAAGGAGACACGGTTTAAGGTGAACCCTAAGGCAGCCCAGATGAGACAGGGCAAGGTGCAGTTCTTAGCACTGACAATTCAGGCACCACTGCCGGTCATCATGAGTTTACAGTTGTAGGGAGAGAGCTGGACGATACATAATATGTGTGGCACAACAAGGGGGCAGCCATACGGCAGTCACATATCTGCACAGGTTGGTTGGTTGGTTGGTTTCAAACTGCACATAATATTCCTACCGCACTTGTACAATCTTGGTCCAGTATTGGTGCTCTGTCCAAATTTAAATGTCACAGCCCACAAGGTATAAATGGAAGAGGGAAGTCAAATTTGTCTGGAATGTCAAGAGTACATCTCGAGAGGCTGGTGGCAGTGACGAGCTTCTCTGGGCTTTTGGTTTTAAATAATAGAGGGGTTTGATCTCTGTGTTGTAACACATTGTAGGAACGAAGCAGGGATTGAAATTGTGTTGGAGCAAGCATTGAGGAGAGAAGTGAGGAGTTTATGTGTGTGTGTGTTGGTGTCTCAGGGTGTAAATATAAAAGGGGACTTTCAAATAGCAATGGCAGACTTTATACCTGAAACAGACCAGCTGTGAGCCAGATTCTCCAAACTCCATAAATTCTACTGAACTAGTCCTGTACAGAGGGAGGGGACCCTTTCCAACAATCCCAAGGTCCTGAACTGAAGATGTTAAGTGTCTCATAATGGCAGCCAGATCTCTGATTGCGTTAGTGCTGATTCCAACCTCATGTATGCATGAAGAGGTAGCATGTGAGGGCTATGAGCACCCATAAGTATCCCATGAAGTTGTGCAGGCTGTTGTTGGCTTCCATGCCCAGTACCAAATGCTTGTACCCAAAATAATCAGGCTGTCATGTGTGTGGGTCTCAGGATGCCAGTGATGAGCCAGTGACCTTGGCTGGTACCTCATCACCAGCTGGACCATGTCGGAGGCATTTGAAATGGGTACCTGTGTGACACCAGAATGTCCCTCATATGTAGTCAAGTTGGGGAGATCCATAAAAACCCGAAAGAACTGAGGATGCTGTAAATCAGAAACAAAAGCAGAAGATGCTGGAAAATCTCAGCAGGTCTGGCAGCATCTGTGCAGAGAAATCAGAATTATTGTTTCAGGTCCAGTGACCCTTCCTCAGAACAGTCCTGAGGAAAGGTCACCAGACACAAAATGTTAACTTTGATTTTGATGCACAGACACTTCCGAACCTGCTGAGTTTTTCAAGCAATTTTGGCTTTTGGTCGAGGGGTCCATGTCTCCAATGGCTTTAAAAGGGTATCAGGAAAGTGGATGCAGGTGGGGTTGGATCATTTGGTTGAGACTGTTCAATCAATTAATGGGTTTGCATTGGGTGGTCCATGATCCACATTTGCCCTCAGGGCACAATGGCCCAGAGCCATGTCCTTTCTCAGGTGGTATATGAGGGCAATGGGATGTATTGTGTTAGCAGCAGTGTGATGCCCCATCCAGGATTCAGCCTAGTTCACCCAATAAACTACACAGTTGGCAATGTCTGCCCCAATCTCCAAGAAGATGCTATCTTTGATATGATACTTTACCTTTACTTTGGCAGTTTGCAAAGCTGCTCAAGGAAGTGGAGTTGTCACAAAAACACTATTATATTCAGGAAGGGAGACATGGGAGGTCAGGGAATTAACTCCCCATATTGGTGAGATATTGGTTTCAATGTTGCAATCCCCTTACGTAGTTGAGTTGCTTCACACATGCTAGGGATGGCACAAATGTTTATGACATTATATTCCTTAAGATGGATCATTTAAACTGAAATGGAAAGCCACCTGGCAAACATAGAAGGGATCCAGTAACACACTCTAATGTTTGGGCAGTGATATGGTTGAGACTTGCCAGTAGCACCATACTGTGGAAGATATACATGAGAGGTAGAAGGTGGTGGGGAATGTGGGATCCGAATTCCCTCAAACTGGAATTTATCCAGACTTGATGAAATACAATAGGAAAACCACCAATCCTCACAGGCACAAGTGTTGTAAATGAAAGCCAGGTCTCAACACAGACACACAGAGGCATAGGAGAGTTAATCTCAGACATCCCAACATCACAATCACACCAACAGGAGAACGTAAAACATAGAACAGAGCACATTTCAGTGCAGTACAGGCCCTTCAGCCCTCGATGTTGTGCTGACCTGTGAAACCAATCTGAAGCCCCATCTAACCTACATTATTCCATTCTCATCCATATGCCTATGCAATGACCATTTAAATGCTCATAAAGTTGGTGAGTCTACTACTGTTGCAGGCAATGTGTTCCACGCCCCTAGTACTCTGTGAGTAAAGAAACTGCATCTGGCATCTGTCCTATATCTATCGCCCCTCAATTTGAAGCTATGTCCTCTCGTGCTGACCATCACCATCCGAGAAAAAAGACTCTCCTTGCCCACCCTATCTAACCCTCTGATTATCTTATATGTCTCAATTAAGTCACCTCTCAACTGTCATCTCTCTAATGAAAACAGCCTCAAGTACCTCAACCTTTCCTCGTAAGACCTTCCCTCCATACCAGGCAACATCCAAGTAAATCTCTGAATACTTTCCAAAGCTTCCACATCCTTCCTATAGTGCAGTGACCAGTATTAAAAGGACGTGACATGGAGGAGACCATTGCCACACAGAAAGCATCCACCCATCCCTGTCATACAGCGAGAGAAACTTTGGACATAAAGATCAGCTTTGGAGCCAGCACTACATTACCATAGTGTAATACTGCAGATTGTTTTCAGTTCTGGAACCAACATCAGCACTGAGAAGGTCTCTTCAGAACTTAACTTGAAAGATCAAAAGAGGATTCCAAGCACTGATCATCCAGTACACAGCCTCAGAAAATGTCTTTCTGATATTTCGATAAGGATCGTCATGAAAAGGACAAGAGTAAAGGCTTGGCACTGGAGCAATGAAAGCGATTCTGGAACAATCGACATGGTTTGTGGGTCGACAATTCTGACTGGAAGACCCCCCCCCCCCATGTAACAGACTGTAAATTTTCAGCTAAATCTGAGGGGCTGTGAGTTTAAAGTAACCGAGAGGTAATTACCAAATCCAAGGAGTTTGGTTATGAATTTACTAAAGCTTGGTGAAGGAGCATGAGGTTTTTTTTTGCCTATGGTTTTTCAGTGAACTTTGTTTTAACCTGCAAGTGACTGTGTGTGTTACCTTGAGGGGACTAAGGTTAAACTGTGGAGGAATTTAAGCAGACAAACCAATTGAGATGTCGTGACATTTAAACCTGCATCGAGAATGTGTTTTTATGTATATCAGGGTGTTAGGATTGGTTTATTCTAATAAACCTCAAGTTTGTGATGCAAACCTTGCATCAGTGCAATTTGTTCTCCATAAGATTGTGAAGTTCAAGAATCATTGTGACAGGAGGAACAGAAACGGAAACCACTTACTAAAAGCTGTTTCCACTATGGGCCAGCCTGAAACTGGGGAGCAATCTTAGGTCACCCTTCCAGGGCAAAAATAAGAGGAAATACCTTTTCTATCTGAGGAGTGCATCACTTTAAAGTTCTTTTCCCTTGGAAATCAATGGAGGCAGCGTCAATAAATAAATTTAAGATCATGGTGGATTGAGTCTTGTTAGGAAGGGAATCGAGCATTGCAGGGGTAGGTGGGGATGTGGAAATTGAAACACATATAGATCAGCCATGGTTCCACTTTGGGGGCTGAATGGTCTATTATTGCTCCTATTTTGTCCAAGCGTATGACACAATTGAGCATTTATTGGTGGTGAAGGCATGTCATTACAGGTAGGTTCATTCTCAGTAGCTCTTCCCACTCATGGCAGCAATATTGCCCGAACAATGTTCTCCAGGGTGAATAACATTTTCCACTACCTGTCCACTACCTGTCCACTACTTGAACCAAACACTATCCAACACTATCCAACAATCCCTGTTTCCCTCTGGATTTTTTACAGTCCCTTTAACTCTTCTGATGCTTCCCTTCAATCGTATATCTTCCTGTTAAGAGGCGTGGACAGCCTTGGCATGGTTTTGGTAAAGATCAATTTCCCACCATCTGCAACAGGTATCCAGCCAACAAGAGGGTGGGCTAAATCCTCAATTCATTACAATGGATTTCATCTGATCTTTGTTTCTACTTGAATGGATTTTTGTGATATACATGCTGTACGCCCATTTTTGAGCTTGAAGAAATGTCTAGGCCACAATTAGTTAAGATTGCATGATTCGTTTGCATTAAAAGTGAGTACAAATAAACTCGGCTGGTTTTCTCAATGATAACTGTCAATGCATTACTTGTGCACACCCACCCATTGTCTTTCCAGGGGATGTTGTGCTGGGATCTAGAGTACATCAGACACACAAACAGCACAGAAGATGAGCTATGTGGCTTTTCGACTTGCACTCATCAGGACACACACAAGAATGCCAAATTTCAAAAGAGGGAGCAACAACTTATATCACACAAGAAAAAGCCGCAGTGTGGTTGGCAAGTTAACTCAGACTGTTTTTATTCTAACCTGTCTAAACACAGTCAGAGATTCATCTGGTGTTTTAAGGTTTGCTCCCACCAATATCCCACTTACACACTACCCCTCAAGTGACCTAATGAAAGGTCATGTGCGTATAACCTAGGAGCAGAGTGGACTACTTGCCACCATGCAAGTAGATCATATTGACTGAACAACTCAATGCCACTTTCCTGCACTGTCCATATTCTTTGGGCTGATTAACAGCGAGGAATCTATTGATTTCTGCCTTGAATATACTCAGTAACAGTCACCTGGGACAGCCCTCCAGATCAAGAATGTCAAAGCTTCAACACTGTCAGAGGAAAGAAATTCCTTCATCTCAAACCAAGATGACCAGCCTCTCATTCTGAAACTAGACCAGGGTCCATAGCCAAGGAACCATTCTTCCTGAAACTAACCTGTGGAAGTCCAGTAAGAATCCTGCTTCAACTCTCTAACACTGTCAGCTAATGTATGGAGTAAAAGAAGGGAATTTAGGCACTATCAGTCCTCAGTTAGGAAAGGTGTACCCATAACTGAGCCTCAGTACTCCAAGTGTCAACACTAATTACTCAATTAAGCAACCAATATAACCAATTTGATCAGGACAGATCTAATTCACACCATGTTTCATCATTACCAGAAAAATAACTTCATTTATTATAAACAAACATATTCTTCAACAAATAGAGTCATAGAATCACAGAGATGTTAGGCAAGGAAACAGACCCTTCGGTCCAACCCGTCCATGCCGACCAGACATCCCAACCCAATCTAGTCCCACCTGCCAGCACACGGCCCAAACCCTTCCTATTCATATACCCATCCAGATGCCTTTTAAATGTTGCAATTGTACCAGCCTCCACCATATCCTCTGGCAGCTCATTCCATACACGTACCACCCTCTGTGTGAAAAAGCTGCCCCTTAGGTCTCTTTTACATCTTTCCCCTCTCACCCTAAACCTATGTCCTCTAGTTCTGGACTCCCTGACCCCAGGGAAAAGACTTTGTCTATTTACCCTATCCATGCCCCTCATAATTTTGTAAACCTCTATAAGATCACCCCTCAGCCTCTGATGCTCCAGGGAAAACAGCCCCAGCCTGTTCAGCCTCTCCCTGTAGCTCAAATCCTCCAACCTGGCAACATCCTTGTAAATCTTTTCTGAACCCTTTCAAGTTTCACAACATCTTTCCGATAGGAAGGAGACCAGAATTGCATGCAATATTCCAACAGTGGCCTAACCAATGTCCTGTACAGCCACAACATGACCTCCTAACCTCTGTACTCAATACTCTGACCAATAAAGGAAAGCATACCATATGCCGTCTTCACTGTCCTATCTACCTATGAGGTAAAAACAATGACTGCAGATGCTGAAAATCAAATACTGGATTAGTGGTGCTGGAAGAGCACAGCAGTTCAGGCAGCATCCTCGTATCTACCTATGACTCTACTTTCAAGGAGCTATGGACCTGCACTCCGAGTCTCTTTGTTTAGCTACACTCCCTAGGACCTTATCATTAAGCGTATGAGTCCTGCAAGATTTGCTTTCCCAAAATGCAGCACCTCACATTTATCTAATTTAGACTCCATCTGCTACTTCTTGGCCCTTCTGATCAAGATCCCTTTGTAATCCAAGGTAACCTTCTTCGCTGTCCACTACACCTCCAATTTTGGTGTCATCTGCAAACTTACTAACAATGTCTCTTATGCTCACATGCAAATCATTTATGTAAATGACAAAAAGTAGTGGACCCAGGACCGATCCTTGTGGCACTCCACTGGTCACAACCCTCCAGTCTGAAGCGCAACCCTCCGCCACCACCCTCTGTCTTCTACCTTTGAGCCAGTTCTGTATCCAAATGGCTAGTTCTCTCTGTATTCCATGAGATCTACCCTTGCTAACCAGTCTCCCATGGGTTATCTCCAACAACTTGCCCACCACCGATGTCAGGCTCACTGGTCTATAGTTCCCTGGCTTGTCTTTACCACCCTTCTTAAACAGTGGCACCACGTTTGCCAACCTCAAGTCTTCCAGCACCTCACCTGTGACTATCGATGATACAAATATCTCAGCAAGAGGCCCAGCAATCACTTCCCTAGTTTCCCACAGATTTCTAGGGTACACCTGATCAGGTCCTGGGGATTTATCCACTTTTATGTGTTTCAAGATATCTAGCACTTCCTCCTCTGTAATATGGACATTTTAAGATGTCACCAACTACTTTCCTACATTCTATATCTTCCATGTCCTTTTCCACAGTAAATACTGATGCAAAATACATGGTCTGACACAAATATTCTGGGTGGAAAAACATAGATGGGGAAAAGCAATTTGTGCAGTTTAAGAATCCAGACCACAAGTCTGGAGGTGAGTTGTTTCTTACAGTTCTTTACGTATGTTTTAGTGATGGTAACACAATGTTATTGCAGTGAGACTGTTAATCTTCAATTTAATAGCTGATCGAGAGGACTTGGTGTTTTTTTGTATTACGACTATTCCTTTACAAAGTCTTCAAATATTATCTTTTTCACTCACAGAGATGAAGTGAGATGCATTGTGATTTGCTGGCTCTCTGGATGTCTCCTAGTGCACTGAAGATCTGTGACAAACTGCAGCTGAACCAATCCCAAAGCTGTCCTTAGGAAGCTTTTCCTTAACTCAAAGACCCTTCATCTCATTTTGTCTCATAAGGTATCCACTACACTGCATCAAAAAGTAATATACACTCGTGTAGCTAAAGTGTAGACCACACAATCCCACTTGATCTTCAAGTTGCAAAACCTCTCTTAGTAATTTATTTATAAAATAATCCAACTTCCATTTTCCTGTTTATAGTCCAAATAAAATGTGTTCTTCTACAATATTTATCAGTTTATTGGGAATAAGGATGACAGAGCAAGAAGTAGTTTCATGGACAAGATAATCCCAGGAAAGAAATAAGGAAAAAATAAGAATTCAGGGCTAGGGAAACCTTGGTGGAAGCTAGACCGAGTTAGCTGAGAGCAAGGAAGCCAGCTGAGGGCAGCTGTAGTCCTACATAATGCCTGTTTTAAAGCTTTATCTATGGACAAGATTTCACTCCATTGGAGCCTCCTACAAAAGTTGAGCAAGATATTATTTTGACACCACTTCCAAATTTAAACGCGGTTTAAAAGATTATTTCAGGTGGAAGTATTCAGTCTACATTGGGAATGTCCTGGGAAATCCAGTCAAGGGCATTAGCACAGTATACATTTCTGGTCCTACTCCATCCACATAGTGCCCCAGGAACTGGCCCTCACACCGCACTGACAGAGAGAAGTTGGCTGCTAAAATGTGCTATTCTGCGGGTTATTTATTAGACGTAATGAAAAACCAAGGGAGAGGAAAGAACAGTTTAAATTGGAGATTTTCCAAAGATAAACCACCCACTCATATTCAGATGCTTATTAGGAGCAGGACCGTCACGTTAGAGAGGTCTTTTTTCACAAAATGCATCTCACTCTCTCTTTTTAATTAAGTAGCACAAGGGAAGTTTGCTTCATTTGGGCAGACTTTACACTGATAAAAGCTTGACATTTGGCATTTTATATTAATTGCGTTCACCTAGCAATCTGGAATAAGTGCTGAAGTTCAATATACATTTAAACTAAATCTACTGGGGGAACAGTTAATGAAATAAACTAAGTTAAAAAACAGAAGTTGGCAGCAATATCCTTCAGTATTGGGTTACCTCCAGTGTTTTCCTTTTCAAATGCCAATTTTGTTTAGTCCCAAATTTCAAACTGAGAAACATTTATTTGAATTATTGATTCTGCGGGGGTTGATTTTTTTTCCCATTATTTCCTGCATTAATATAAGCTCTATATTTCCGATTGTTAGACATGGATTTCTGTGCCAGGTAACAGCTTTCTTGACTTGTAAGAACATAGAACATAGAACATAGAACAGTACAGCACAGAACAGGCCCTTCAGCCCATGATGTTGTGCCGACCACTGATCCTCATGTATGCACCCTCAAATTTCTGTGCCCATACGCATGTCCAGGAGTCTCTTAAATGTCCCTAATGACCTTGCTTCTACAACTGCTGCTGCCAACGCATTCCATGCTCTCACAACTCTCTGTGTAAAGAACCCGTCTCTGACATCCCGTCTATACTTTCCTCTATACACTTTATGTTGTAATTTGTTATTTGTTAATGGATGTTCCTAAACACAATGTAAGCGGCAGCCCAGGAAGAACTACTTGTTCAGGGGTCACAGCCAAAACATTGGTCTTGTGTACAGTGAAGGGATTGCCAGACTGCTAGGGTAGCCTTGCACCGTAAATTTCTGATTCTTAAATGTATCGAGTTGGCTCCTCTTCACCTTCCATGGATAGATAGACATTCCCTCCATTCATCCATCCCTCATCACGATGGTCTGAAGGCTCTCCATTTCTTCCTTCAAAGGAGACCTGAACAGTTCCCATTAGCCACCACCCCCCCTTCACCTGGCTGAGCCTCTCCTCACTTTGAATAACTTTAACCGGTCTCCTTTTCTCCAAG
This sequence comes from Chiloscyllium punctatum, assembly GCF_047496795.1. Taxonomy (NCBI): domain Eukaryota; kingdom Metazoa; phylum Chordata; class Chondrichthyes; order Orectolobiformes; family Hemiscylliidae; genus Chiloscyllium; species Chiloscyllium punctatum. The sequence goes on from NC_092739.1 coordinate 3,450,764, forward strand.
TCAGAAGTGAGTCAATGGGCAGCTACATGGTGCCAATGGGCACCTCATACCTGTCACATTGTGAGGTGTGTGCAACATTTTACTCAGGATGCCACCCACAATTCTCTCGCCAATACTTTGGTGGTTTCTTAGTGCTGTTTCCTGCTCTAATCCGGAATTGGAAATATCCATCAGTTTTACTGCCAATGTCTATTCTTATCTCTCTTTCATCACTATTTTTGACTCATTCCTTCCTGCCCCCGATACTTCTGTTTCTATTTCTGGGTTAGGCTAATTACCAATATCCACGACAAACCCACCAACTCCCATAGTTACCTGGACTATACATCCTCACACCCTGTTTCTTGTAAAGATTATAATGCCATTTCCCCAGTTCTTCTGTCTCCATCACATCTGTTCTGATGACGTTAATTTGCATTGCAGCGGCCTCCGACATGACTTCTTTTTTTCATCAGCTGAGGAATGCCCCTCTCAGTGGTTGACAGGGCCCTCAGATATGTTGTCCCGTGTCTTGCACTTTAGCCCTAACCCTTTCCTCTCCTTCCCAGAACAACAGCAGTGTTGCCCTTGCCCTTACTTTCACTTTAGTCCCTGCATTAAAAGGATTATTCTCTTCCATTTCCATCACCTCCTGCAGGCCACCACAACCCATCACTTCATCTCCTGTTCTCCACTGTCAGCTTTCTGCAGGAGTTGTTTCCTCTGTGACACCTTGGTCCACTCCTCCATCACTCCGAATGCTTAGTCATAGACTCATAGAGACCTACAGCACAGAAAGGGCCTTTTGCCTGGTTGCATCCGTGTGAGTCAAAACAACACCTAATTATTCTGATCCCATTTTCCAGTACTTGGTCCATTGCCTTGTGTGCTTTCGCATCACAAGTACATATCGAAATGCTTATTCAATGGGTTTCTGCCTCTCCCACCCCTACAGGCAGTGAGTTCCAAGATTCCCATCACCCTCTGGATGAAAATATGTTTTCTTACATCTTCTCTAAACCTTTTGCTCTTTACCTTAAAGCTGTGCCATTGACTGTCTGACTTCGGGGTATAAGTTCCTTCCTGTCTCCCTTGTTCTACATAATTTTATACGTCTCAATTATGTCCTCCCTCAATCTACTCTGTTCTAAGGAAAACAAACCCGATGTATCTAATCTCTCTTCATAACTGAAACTCTCCAGCTGTAGCAACATCCTGGTAACTCTCCTCTGCGCCATCTCCAGTGCTATCATATCCATCTTATGATGCAGATGCCACAATTGCACATGTTACTTTAGCTGTGGCCTAGCCAATCTTTTATATAGTTCCAGCATAATGCCTTAAAGCCAAGTAATCACCACCTCACTTCCCCACTTCCCCACTTCCCCATACACTACAGAAGGTGGAATATTTGTCCATACACCTCCTCCCTCCTCAGTGTCCGAGGCCCCATGCCCTCCAGCTGAAGCAGCATTTTACTGGTACTTCTTTCAATTTAGCCTACTGCCTTTGCTGCTCACAATATGGCCATTCTGTCCGTAGGAATGATCCTGACCTCTCAATTGTTAGCTATTTCAATAAAGCACCTTGCTCTCAGGCTGACAGTTCTATGTTTTAATGAAGCACAAAGCAAGCTCAGGGAACAACACCTTGTTTTCCACTTTGGTACTTTACAGCCTTAAGATCTCGATATTGAATTTAACAATTTCAGAAACTGACAGCATTAAGTCTAAAAATCACACAACACCAGGGTATAGCCCCGCACTAGCTTTCAGAGACCTGCTCCTTCATCGGGTAGTTGGAGCAGTGTTCTGAAAACTATTGCTTCCAAATAAACCTGTTGGATTATAACCTGGTGTTGTGGGATTTTTAACTTTATACACCTCAGTCCAATACTGGCACCTCTGTACAGCATTAAATCTGTTCTCTCTTTTACTTACATTCTCTCCCCCCTCTCCCACAGCTGTATCATAGACCATAGAAAATAGACAAACGCAGCACAGTATAGGCCCTTCGGTCCTCAATGTTGTGCTGACTTTTTATCCTACTCTAAGATCAAACTAACCTACATACCCTTCATGTACTTGGATGTGCCTATCCAAGAGTTGCTTAAATGTCCCTAATGTATCTGACTTTATTACCACCTCTGGCAGTGCATTCCACACACCCACCACTCTCTGCGTAAAGAACCTACCTCTGACATCTCCCCTAAACCTTCCTCCAAATGATGCCCCCTTGTGATAGCCATTTCTGCCCTGGGATGTCTGTGTCTTGTTTACTGTGCACTTGGTAGATCAATCCTGCCCTTCCTCACCTTAAGGTACATCTATTTTACACCTTTCTTTTGCTCCATTATGAACAATACCTTTAGTTTTGTTACAGTTTTACAGTCTATACTCTCTGTCTTTTCTTGCTTCTCCTCTAACACTGTCAAAAGTAGAAGAAAGAACTTGTTTCCCAGCATCTTCCACTCCTGCAGTAGAGTCATATTCTGATCGAAACATTAACTCTACTTCTGCCACACCTGTAGAGTTTCTCCAGCATTTTCTGTGTTTGTTTGCCTTATTTGGTTGCTGCCATTCCTTTCCTCCACTTTCCAACATGTGACTCACAATGGCAATGGCATCACCCTAAACACTGTCACTGGAGGGGAATACTGGGAACTGCCTGCTTAGCTGCAACATGCAACAACAATTTCCAGACACATTGGAGGACACCTGATCATGCAAATATCCCCTCCTGCCACTTGTCGTCTCAGTGTCCCTGAGGAGCCACCTACAGCTCACAGATACAGGCTACCACCATCACTTGGGTAGTGGTATTGGCAGCAATCTTTTTGTTTGCCACAGCCGATAATATTGGCGTTTGCAAGCTCTGCCCGTGTCTGTGTGGGTTTCCTTTGGGTGATCTCGTTTCCTCTTACAGTGCAGAGATGTGCAGGTTAGGGTGAGTGGCCATGCTAAATTGCCCATTGCGTCCAGAGATATGTAGGGTAGGGTGGATTGGCAATACTAAATTGCCCATAGTGTCCAGGGTGGATTGGCCATGATAAATTGCCCATAGTGTCTAGGGATATGCAGGGTAGGGTGATTAGCCATGCCAAATTGTCCATAATGTCCAGGGATGTGATAGGTTAGGTGAATTGGCCATGTTAAATTTCCCATAGTGTTCAGGGGTGGATTGGCCATGATAAATTGCCCATAGTGTCCAGGGATGGATTGGCCATAATAAATTGTCCATTGTGTCCAGGGATATGCAGGGTAGGATGGATTGGCCATGCTAAATTACCCATTGTGTCCAGGAATATGCAGATTAGGGTGGATTGGCCATGCTAAACTGTCCATAATGTCCAAAGATATGTAGGTTAGGTGGATTGGCCATGCTAAATTGCCCATAATGACCAGGTAGATGCAGGTTAGGTGGACCCGCCATGCTGAATTGCCTATAGTGTCCAGGGATATGCAGGTTAGAGTTGATTGGCTATGCTAAATAGCCCATAGTGTCTAGGGATATGCAGGTTAGGGTGGATTGGCCATGTTAAACTGCCCAGAGTGTCCAGGGATATGCAGGTTAGGTGGATTAGCCATGGGAAATGCAAGGTTACAGGGATAGGGTAGGCGAATGGGTCTGGGTGGGATACACCTCCGTAGGTCTGTGCAGACTTGAAGGATCAAATGGCCCTTTGTATGTTGAAAGAATTGTATGATTCTCTGAATTTCACCCCCACCACTTCTCCACACTGGCTCAGAAGCTGCTGTTGACAACGTTAGCAACATTCAAACCTGTGACTTTACAAACTGTCATCTCCTGCGACACATTTAAATCTTGGCCTGTGAACAACCTAGGACGATGTACAAAAAAGGAAGGACAGAGAAAGAAACGTTAATTTATCCAGCCTGACCTGAACTACAATTCCTTCGCATCCTGACCTCAAGCCAATACGCCCCACATCTCACTCCTATCCCGACAACCAACTAATGCAAATGTTCGCGGTTACAATCCTGTTAGGAACTGTAAACATTTAAAGAGAAATTCTAACACCCAATGATTAACTGATAGAGTTATGTCACAAGATTTCACAATTTTAAACAAAACTGAACTTTGTTTCTGCTGCAAGGTCAGGAGCGCGAGGTTGCAGCTCAGGGCTCACTCACTCTGTGCCTATTTGGATGCTCATTAGTATTCCTGCCTTGCTGCTCAGCAATTTGCCCCTTAGTCATACTTTAAAGGTTCCCAGTGCTTTTGCCTCACCTTGCAATTTAGCATGGACACAAAGCCACACAGCTTGTCTACAGTCATCAGTGAAGAGATAGTCAGGTTCCTATACACCACTGTGTTCTGGCAATCTCATAGCCACTTAGTTAGAGACAAAAAAAACTGCAGCTGCTGAAATCCAAAGTAAACAGGCAGGAGGCTGGAAGAACACAGCAAACCAGGCAGCACACCCAAAACGTCAACTTCTCCACCTCCTGATGCTGCCTGGCTTGCTGTGTTCTTCCAGCCTCCTGCCAATCTCACACGCACAGCAAGTGCCGGCAGTTTATGCGGTAAACGCACTTCATGTGCATCAACTGGAAGGCCATGTTGGAGTGCTTAGTGGGAGGAGTTCATAATCAAGGAAAAGGGGAATTGCTGTCAATCAGGGGCTCCTGGTACAGTCAATCAATGACTGTTTCTGTGATCAGTCCATTGGGCACTATCTGACATTGGCACGGTCAGGGGCAGGGGATCAGTCTCTCTGCAGTCTGCATGGTGAGCCACTGTCAGTCCGATAGGTCAGTGCAAACAAGGGATTTGTAAATGGTCAGTATGGGAGCTGCAAGAAAATGGTCAGGATCAGCCAGCACTCTCAGTCCAAGGTGATCAAGGTGGGATGTGAAGGGTGGCAATAAAAGTTGGGAAGGGTGTTGGGAGGTACCAGACGAGGGAGGTGAGGGGGGGAGAATGCTGGTCACTAGCACCGTCAACCACATCATTGGTCCTTGCAGAGTGAAGATAGATATCTCTGTGACCAGCCGGCCATGAAAGGGACAGCTACAGACACAAAGCCCAGAGACAATAGGCTGCATTGTCTGCAGAGGGACACAGAAAGACTCCCTCTCACCTGAACTTGGAGGATAATGTAACACACTCTTCAATACAATGCTGCCTTTCGTGGGTAATGTGGGACTGGAAGGTGTAGGGTTCAGTGCTCATGCAGCACGTACACTCCCCTACTATCTCTTTGTGGTGTGACTGGTTACATTCATCAGAATGAGGACGAAAGGCAAATTTCTGTGTGGAGTCAGTCCACGTCCCTCTGTGTTGGAGTGTTCCATGTCTCATTGTGGGGAGGAGTATGTTCAGTTGTCATTGGAGAGTGATGTGAATGCTGATTGTCCACATTAATAAGGGGCCTGTTCTGTTGCCCACTCAGGGGGCAGTGCCAGTGTGACTGATGAGCCCAGTCACAGCAGCGGGTTTGCTGTGATGCAACAAAGTCTCCAAGAAATGGAAGAGGAACAGATGCTCCAGCAAACCCAGGAGCAGCAGTTCCCTCCAGCCACTGCTCGACAGAATCAACATGAAGGCTCACTCACAGCTGAACAGCCCCTCGGGATATGAAGGAACAACAGGAGCGGTTGAGGGGATTGCCTTTGATGGGAATTGCTCTGAATGAGTGAGGCACAGGCTGCAGATATCCTTGGAACGCCATCACTGAACTGTGTCAATTGCTGAGGTAGGACTTGAAGGAACGAGTGGACATCCTACCCCAGTGACGGTAAGGTGACAGTTCCACTAAACTTTTATAAAACTGGCTCCTTCCAAAGAGCGACTGGGTCCTGTGTGGGATCTCTCAGTCATTCACACACAGATGTATCAACGCTGTTGTGGATGCCATTTGTTCCAGCCCACATAATTTCATCTGGTTTCCCCACGGTGAGGTCAGTGCCACAGCAGTCGGCTTTGCCACCATTGCCGATTTCCGTGGGTGCAGGGTGTTATAGAGTGTAAACACATCACACTGAGAGGGCCGTATTGTATCACTGCTGAGGTCATCAACAGGAAAGCTGCCATTCCATCAATGTGCCTGAGATCTATGATCATCGGTAACAATTCTTAGTCATTAGTGCCCATTCTCCTGGAAGCTGCCATGATGTTTATATTCACGAGAACTCCCTCATTCCTGCTGCCATAGACCATAACGTAGACAGGCAGAGGCTGGGTGAACACAGCGAGCCAGGCAACATCAGGAGAAGTCGACATTTCAGGTGTAACCCTTCTTCAGGAATGAGGTGGCTGGACCATAAGATATAGGAGCAGATTAGGCCATTCGGTCCGTTGAGTTTGCTCCACCATTCCATCATGGCCGATATGTTTCTCAACCCCAGTGTCCTGCTTTCTCCCTATAACCATTGATCCTCTTACTAATCAAGAACCCTGGTTTGAGGGTCTACGATGCCTTACAAAGATGGTTCCTGGGTGACAGGGATTACCCTCTGTGACCATGGCTGGTAACTCCATTCCCCCACCCTGTGACTGATACAGTGCAGGCCATTCTTCAGCCCAGGGTGTGATGGAGCAGCTAATCACCCTCCTGATAAAGAGGGTACCCTGCCAGGTGTGGGGATGGTAGGGAGGAGACCCTCACACTACCCTGTGGACAGAGTGTGCTGTATAGTCCCAGCATGTTGCACTCTGTACGATGCAGCAGGCAAAGAGGGGGAATGTGATGGAGGTGGATGAGCTGGGAGAGGGGGATCTGTCTTCTGGAGAGGAGGATGAGGACATTGAACAGGAGGGAGACCACCTTCTGCCTGAAAGAGTGTGGCAATATTGGGCACTGCCAGCCAGGTAGGAGCTCATTGGCACCCAGTTCCAGTCGATCAGAGCTGGGTAAGAGGATCACTGTAACATTGACTGTAACATTGTTCAGATTGCACTATGCAGTTTGTTTTGAAAAAGGCAACTGCAGCTTCCATTTATTTGATTTCTAGTTGCTTTGGTGAATAAAAGTTAATGTTTTGAAGTGATTGAAGGTTTTCCTGGATGTGACCGATCCACATTGAACAAAGAGAGGATGTTGGGTTCCAGTGGACTCTGGGGAATGAGCAGCAGTAACTGAGGGAGATATAAGAGAGGAGGTGGCTAAGACAAGTTGAGTTGTGAGACCTGGTGCTTAAACAGATGATTGGAGTCACCCCGTATAGTTTTACATGTAGGCAAGTGTCAGTGGTGTCACCTGTGTGCCATATGAATTGGTGATTTGTGGCTGCGATCTACCAGAGAAAGGACTGCAGATGCTGGAGATCAGAATCAAGAGTGTGGTGCTGGAAAAGCACAGCAGGTCAGGCAGCATCTGAGGAGCAGGAGAATCGACGTTTCAGGCACAGGCCTGATGAAGGGCTTATGCCCGAAATGTTGATTTACCTGCTCCTCGGATGCTGCCTGACCTGCTGTGCTTTTCCAGCACCATATTCTCGATGCTGCTATTCACCATCATGGTACCAGCGACAAGAATTTCCACTGCTCTAGGGGCGGGTTGACAGAGGAATGGTTCGTGCAAAATTTATGTGTAATGCTGCAGGTACCATTCCTGACACCTATCTGTCCAACCCCACCCACCCTCAATTTTGCATATGGCAAGGGAGGGACAAGCAAACTTTGGGATAACTGAGGCCCTTAATTCCCCCATCCCTTAAAGGCCTCTTCCTTGTCCTATCACAATTTTCGCTGCAGTGGGCAGAAGCCAGGGCCAAGTTTGAAGCCTGTTAGGTGGTACTCCTTGTGCTATTGGCAGGAAGAGTATATACATACCTTACAACTCCACAGGGTCCAATGGAGGCTTCCCCATGGGGGTCCACCCCTCCAGCTCCAAATCGGACTCCGGATCCCTCCTAGCCTGGCCTCAGTGTCAATAATCCAACACAGATCTCCATCCAACTGGGGACTGGATCGAGTCCCATGGGCCCCTGCCCCCTGGAGCCAAAAAACAGCTGATCATTTCATTGACCTACTGACTCCTGTCACCTGGAGCTAATTTTGTTTTTATTCATTTACGCGAAATAGACTTCACTGGGCAGGCAAGCTATTCATTGCTCAGAGAGCAGTTGAGAGTCAACCACATTGCTCTGGGTCTGGAGTCACATATAGGCCAGACAAGGTAAAGATGGCAGATTTTCTTCCCTGAAGGACATTAGTGAACCAGATGGGGTTTTCCTGATGATCAACAATGATTTCATCTTCATCAGTGGATTTTAACTCAATATTTTGCTTTTAATGTCTCCCGAAGTGTTAAATAGCTGTAGGAAGCCTCCATGGAGCAGAGACGGTTTGCTACATTTTGGCTGAGGATTGGGTGGGAACCCATTGAATTATAACATCCTATCCAGTAACACCTTGACTGCTTTAATAGCAGACTTCATTGTATTTACCTGACATTGATCCCAACGTTTATTCTCCTGCAATATTTTCTTTAACCAGCAAAGATATTTCTGCATGTTTCTATTTGTCATTGAACAAATTGGCACATTTGGCCCTGGATTATCATGTACCATCTGTTAACCCAAGTTCCTTGCATGGGACTCCATCAACCTAGAATGGGTTTATAAAATCATGAGGGGTACAGATAGGGTGAATGGCACGTGCTTCACTGCACCTCATATCATTGTGAACCTAACCCAGCAAGGCCACTCTGATCTAGCAGGAGGATCTACTCTTGCCATGACTTGGGAAGAGCATCTCCTGCCCTTCCATAATATCTTGGAGGAATCTTGAGGGAGGCATCACTGGATGGTGGGAACGCTCGCTGTCTTAGTTATCAAATCTCAAATTATATTCACAGTGAAGTGGGGAGTGGAGAAAACAGTTGTCCCTCTCAGGAATGGGGACAGATCTCAGACTGTGTGGTACCATCAGATTGGGCAGAGCTCAAAGAACCAGGAGCATCACCTCCTTCACAACCTGACCCCATGCAAAGCGTTGCAGACCCTGGGTCAACTGAACTGATGGCAGCATCTTCCAATGGAACTCGACATGGTGATTTCACCCATCACTGGCACTTTAAATATTCACAGGAATTGTTGAATGATGATTTAATGTCAATTGTACTCTACAATGAACAACACGTAAAATACAGTGAAAAGTCACAATCCAGCGTCATTTGAACGTTTTAAGAATGAAAAGAATAAAAACAGAGCTGGAAAAGAATCCATCTTTGTTCTGCTGCCTCCGTCATGAGTCCAGAGCCCAGAGCCAGCTCACTGCCAACACCGTGCTGGCACCACTCTGCTGCCTGCACTGGACCCACCAATGTCAGAGTCGCCACTCTTCAGGTGCCATCTCTTCATTGCTGCAGCAAGGAGCACACTGCTCCATTCCAGCTGCTACCTCACCAACAACCAGGACATGATGGCTCTGGGCCTACCACAACCAGGAACCACCAACACTGCCACACTGATAACCGGGAGTCCCCACTCTGGGCCTATCACAACCAGGAACCACCAACACTGCCATGCTGATGACTGGGAGTCCCCACTCTGGGCCTACCACAACATGGAGCCCTGGCTCCACCACGGCTTTTGCCCGAAACATCAATTTCAAAGCTCCTTAGATGCTGCCTGAACTGCTGTGCTCTTCCAGCACCACTAATCCAGAACATGGCACAGTCTTGCCAAGAGTCGCACTTTGACTGCTCTCCACTGTGATGCCACCTTGTCTGTCACCATCGACAGGAAGGAGATGAAGCAAAAGAGAAAGAAGACAGAAAATGTCAGGAAAATAGGAAGGAAGTTATTGCCTGGTGCCCAAACGCTGCCTACCATGCTGATGTTGCCAACTTGGAGCTATTTGCAGTGGCATTCAATCTTAGCCTAACATAAGCCATTGATTAAGTTCTACCTGTCGTGAGGTGTGGAGCAGTTTAAGGGGAGACAAGGGCAAAAGAAGTTCATAGCTGTTCTAACAAAGTGGGAGGGGGAAATGAGTAAGAGATGAAAAAGAAAGATCAGAGGGAACTGAACAAGTGAGTTGCTGAGTGAATTTATTTTGATCAGTGGTAAGAATATGTCTTGTGCTGTTTTATATAACGTATGGCTCTGCATAACGGAAGAGTTAAGTCCGAACGATGAGAATAAATGAAAGTTACACACTGGGCAGTGACAGCCAAAGGCTACAGATCAAAAATAATTCGAGGACAAATTCAAGCCCCTTGGTACAGCCCAATGTGGACCCACAGTGGGTGGGTGTGGCTTCCTGCTCAAAGGATCCACAAGATATCCAGACATTAGAAACTGGTAGAGAATTATGTGGAGGGCTCATCTCACAACTTGTATGAGGACATCTTGATACAAGCATGCTGATTTTGTTGGCAGTGCTGGTTCAGAGAATAAATTTACTTGTTCAAATTGCCCACCAAGCCTGTGTCTGACAACATTGCTGTAATGAACAAGCAGTCAGGAAAGACAATAGGTTGTCTCTGTACCTCGCCAGTTAACTTGCTGAGTATGCTGCATCTCACAATACTGGCAATATCATCCGATTGTAACAGAACGTACAGAACTGGGGCCACTTGCATCAGCCTATTTTTAATACCAAAAACTACCTTCTGTTTTCTCCTCACGTCATCGGGATGTGGGACGCTGTATTGTTTCCTTATCTGTAAAACTTCATCCAGATAATTGCATCTCCTTTGGCAGGGTGCTGAGCTTGCTCATCTCAAACCTCTCTTCCTGCATTTCCAGAGGAAGAACCTTCAAGGCACTGGGTCAAAGTGGGCACTTTCTTGATATTTCTAATTTCTATAGAGCATTTACCACTGAAATGATTTCTCAATGCACTTTAATAATTCCCCGTGAACATTGATCCTATCGTTGGTCAGGTTGCTGGTTTGGTTTGTACAGAGCCTATTAAAGTTAACAGATTCATTTCATCCAAATCAGTAAACCCAGCCCTGCCCACAGATGACGTTGCCATCTAAGTTGGGTACACTTGCAATCTGACTGCCATTGAAAGATACTCTGTGCATTAGTAAACATTTTGGTTAAATATCGTATGGTCATAATGAAATCATTTCAGAGTCAACATTGAGAAAAACATTTGGGAGCGCATTTTATCTCGTATGCTTCAACAAATTGGGAACACTCCAAAATACAAGCCAATTTTATGACTTTTCTCTCCCTTCAAAATAGCAAACGCCAAAATCGACATGAGAATTTTAGCCCTTAAACATTCCATTGTCTTGTGTAATTTCTGCTGATGCTGAAGCTAGCTTTGACTGTCCAGGGGTTCAAATGGTTCACAGAAAACTTGAATGTTTCTTTTGTCTATTTGACTGTATCTTTGCAGAGAGGCAATATTTTTGATTTTAGCCCATGGATTTTTTTTTAAGACACATGGGACCAAGTGATAACTGTGGTGGGTGAAACAATGTTATTGGCAGAAATGGTTTTGAACCGATATCAGTTTAGTATCTACCCACATATGGTTTTATTCCAGGTTTTGTTTTAATCCTGAGGTCAGCTAACTAAAGTGAATGGCTGCATGAAGCAATACTATCCAACTACTAGATGCTGTTAAATGATGTGCTCAGAGTTTTTCAGGGACGAGAGAATTTCTTGGTTGATTGCATTATAATACTCTTGAGGTTACTCCATTAACCAAATATTTTGGTGTAGCTACTGAAATCCTGACTGAGTGTTCACTATGGCCTCAGCTTAGCTGGGAATGGACAGTAGTCATTGATTCACTGAATTACATTTATCTATGATTATATTCACAATTGTCGATTATCAGTTTAAAAATATTAGGATGGCCATTTAGCGAGAGGGTGATTTCACTTAAAAATGTTAATACACACCATTCAGTAGCTCCACACGCTTGGATCTTTTCTTGTGGGTTAAAATAAATTTCTTTCTAAAGTCATTGGATTATATGGGAGGGGCGGGGGGGGGGGGAGTGCATGCTTTTTAAAGTCCTTTCCTTCCACAGGCCATGTGGGATCAATAGAGCAGATGTTAAGCAAACTATTCAAATTCCAGTTAAAAGAAAACTTCTCTGATACATCTCTTTATTGATGTTGGCTCCTCTCCCTCTTTGTAACTTTCTCTTCCCTATACCTTCCAGCCCTGCATGAAGTTTGTTAATGTTCTTTTCTCGACACTCAGTAACCTGCTCCTATGAAAATAGTCAACTACTCTTGACACTTTCACCGAGGAGAAACCACTCCCGCTTGTCAAAGTTTTGAGAACGAGAGGACACAGATTTGAAGTGATTTGCAAAAGAAGCAAATGTGATATGGGAGAAAAGAAACCTTTTCACGCGGCTAATTGGTTTCTGATTGGAATACAGTGGAAATGTGGTGGAGGCAGGTTCAATTGAGGTCATGAGCTAATTATTTCAATAAAAACAATGTGCAGGGATATGGGGAAATGTCAGGAACTTGGCACTAAGTTACAAAGCTCATTCATGGAACTGGTGTGGACATGGTGGACTAATGGCTACCTTTGGTAACCTAACAATTCTGTGATTCTTACATATACATAGTTCTGATGAAAGGTCATTGACTTTAAATTGTGAATCCTGTTTCTCACTTCACACATCTTGCTCTACCTATTGTTCCCCACATTTTCTGCCCTTGCCAATACTATATTGGTGGCCCTGAGTTTGTGAACACAAGCTGTTCCATATAGGATTGATGATAAGTGAACTAAATTACTCCACTCTATAATAAGTTATGGTTATGACCCAGAAAATAATGGCATTCCCATAGAAACTAATGGTCAAATTGTAGTTTAGATTCTGTAGGTTTCATTTCCTCATCAGAAATGAAACAAATCTCAAAGGTGAAGTATTTTACTGCTCGATTCCTGCAATGGTAAATGGAATCACGTTGAAAATAAAAATGAGTTTAAAATTACGAAAGAAAATTCGAACTTGTGATGGACAGTGCCTTCTTCTCACTGCCAGCCTTGTTTCCTGAACTTCCTGCTTCATGATACTCCAGGTCATTGCCCACCCTTCCCATTCTTCAGCTCTCTTCCACAACCTCCAAGTTGCAGCTTCAATCCCTCACTGCTTCCACTTGCTGTTTCCTGCTTTTGATCTCTTGCTGTAACTAAGGGCTTATGGGAAGAGAAACTCAATGGAGCCACTGACGTTTGCTATTTTTATAAACGACCTGGATAAGGGCGTAGGAGGATGGGTTCATAAATTTGCGGATGATACGAAGGTCAGTAGTGTTGTGGACAGTATGGAAGGATGTTGTTGGATACAGAGGGACATAGATAAGCTGCAGAGCTGGGCTGAGAGGTGGCAAATGGAGTTTAATGCAGAAAAGTGTGAGCTGATTCACTTTGGAAGGAGGAACAGGAATAAAGAGTATGGGGCTAATGGTAAGATGGTGTCCATGTGCATAGATTCCTGAAAGTTGCCACCCAGGTTGATAGGGTTGTTAAGAAGAGAGACAGTGTGTTGGCTTTCATTGGTAGAGAGATTGAGTTTCAGAGCCATGAGATGATGCTGCAGCTGTACAAAACTTTTGTGCGGCTGCACTTGGAGTATTGCGTACACTTCTAGTTGCCTCATTATAGGAAGGATGTGGAAGCTTTGGAAAGGGTTCAGAGGAGATTTACCAGGATGTTGCCTGGTATGGAGGGGAGGTCTTATGAGGAAAGGCTGGGGAACTTGAGGCTGTTTTCATTAGAGAGAAGGTTGAGAGGTGACTTAATAGAGATATACAAGATGATCAGAGGATTAGATAGGCTGGGCAATGAGAGCTTTTTTCCTCAGATGGTGATGGCTATCATGAGGGGACATAGCTTTAAATTGAGGGGTGATAGATATAGGACAGATATCAGAGGTAAGTTCTTTACTCAGAGAGTGGTAAGGGTGTGGAATGCCTGCCTGCAACAGTAGCACATTTACCAACTTTAAGGGCATTTAAATGGTTATTGGATAGACAAATGGATGATAATGGAATAGTGGACATTAGATGAGCTTCAGATTGGTTTCACAGATCGGTGCAACATCAAGGGCCGAAGGGCCTGTACTGTGCTGTATTGTTCTATGTTCTCTAGATGACAGGCCCCATTGACCTGCTGGTGTTAAAGGGAAGCAACAGTAAACAGAGTGACCTGACAGGGCTCTGAAAAGTCTTGCACAGTAGTATGAAACCCCATAGTCCCCTGCTGGAACATAAGGGATGACAATGGCCTAGTGGTATTATCGCGAGACTATTAATCCAGAAACTCAGCTAGTGTTCTGGGGACCAAGGTTCAAATCCCACCATGGCAGATGTTGGAATTTGAATTTAATAAAAAAATCTGGAATTAAGGTTCTATTGAAGACCATGAAACCATTGCTGATTGTCAGAAAAGAACATCATTCAATGGTCTGGCTTACATGTGTCTCCAGACCCACAGCAATATGGATGGGCAAATGCTGGCCTATTCACAGATGCCCTCATCCTGAGAGTGAATAAGAAAAACATACTTCGCATCCCTCAAACAGCCCTATCTTTCGATGGCACGCCTCTTAATTAACTTCAAACTGACTTGGGCGATGAGGTCCCAAGTTTCAACTGTCCCATGGAAAATTGGGATGCACCCAACAACTTGAGGGCAGGCTGGGAAGATGTGAGCACAAAGTCCTACTGTGAACATAGAAACAATTTGAATTGTGACTGTGGCTATTCAAATCACACTGCTGTCCACAATACTGACCTTTCGCCCTGAGAAATGGTATCACAATCTTTCACACTGCAGTAGCTGAAGCTATTGAGTAAATTATTATTCTCAGCTTTGAGGATATGTAACAGCTTCCCTGAGACATAGAAATATAAATCAAGCACAAAGGCTTTGGTACTAACCCCATTTGGGTGATGTTTACTCCATTTGTAGAACTTTCCCAGCCCTAGAAATTGTCCCTGTAACCTAAGAACATAAAACCTTTCTTACATATGTAGCACCAGCTCTGTGTGTCTCACAGAGGTTTCTTGGAGGTTTGTGGGGCTGCAGGAGATTACTGACATAGACAGGTGTGTGGCAATGGAAGGATTTGAAAACAAAATTGAGAATATTCAAATCAAGACAGTCAAGGTATTCATTTCCATATCACAATTAATATACTGGAATCATCCAATGATAGGCCATCAGATTAAAACATAACTCTGTTTCACTCTTCAAAATGAAGGTGCTGACTCATTTGCTGAGTATTTCCAGAATTTTCAGTTTATTTGTTAGTGAATACTGTACATTGCATGGTTGTTCTGCATTTGTGAGAGATGCTTTGGAAATGCAAAGGGAATAGAACTTTAACTTGGGAATCTGCCATAAGGTTATCCTGAGTACCTCTCACTGCCCATAGTGGGCAGCTGATTCCATGATGCCCATTTTGCATGGGTAACTGAGATGAATGTATACTTCAAGGATGTTATTCCTATAGAAGCAATCAATACTAAATTTAGCTGCTCTTAATTGGAGCTCTGCCACCCATCACTAACACCTTCCTAATGGGAACAGCCAGTCAGGCCAAAACAGTTCACTTGGAAATGGAAAAGCAAGCTGGCATTAAATGAGGGAGACAAACAGACATTGCTGGGCTCTGACCCAGACCTCAGTCTCATGACGAATGTGTGGTCAGCTATGAGGTGTCAGCTAACGTTTTCAAATGTACTTTCTCACCACAGTCTGTTATTGCTGTCTTCACTTCCAGTGAATGAAGATAAATCACTGAATGGAAGACAGCCAAAGAGAACTAACAAACTCCAATGGGATTTACTCAAACAAAACCCAAATTGTTGAGTCTTTAGTAAGTTGGTTTTGGCCATCAATCATTGGATATGAATTTCTACTATAATTAATAATCACATGTTTACTGGGCAATTTATTCTCATTCCTCACCTGTACTTGGCTGGAAAATGTGACTCAATTTAGCCTGGATTAGCTGATTGTTATAGGTCAACACCCAAATAAAACACTGCCAGGATTGTTGACAATCTAACGTTCTATTTCTACAGGAGTAAAATCAATTTCCAGATTAATGGTGACAGCAATTATGACCTGCATTCAGTCCAATGTACACACAGTGTAAGATCAGTCAAATTTACACTCAGATTACTTGCACTGGGAAAAAATATCATGTCCTGCTTACATCTATAATTTAAATAATCTTTCTTCACCTTTTTCTTTAAAAGAAATCTATCAGTGATTAATAGAAGCCTCACTATAAATAAAAGGAAAGTGGTTTCCATTGGGAAAACTCAATAGCTTTTGCAGGCCATTACAATGCAAAAAAAACACTTTCCACTTCCAGAACAAAGCTGTCCACCAGTCTCTGCATCTGAAATTTCCACCTTATTAATGGCAGTTTAAACCTGAGACTGAGACAAGGCAATATCGTAGTGTGCAGCAACAGTGATGGCAGCAAGGAGGAGACAATGAATAAAATTAAAGTATTTACATGTGGCAAAATGGAAAATGTAAAAACTCGTCTTAAAAAAAATTCACAGCATGTGGGTATTGCTGGCATGGACAATGCTAATTGAAATGGCTTGTTGGACCATCTCAGAGAACAGTTAAGAGTGAGCTACTTCGCTGTGGCTCTGGACAAGGACAGTAGATATCTTCTCTAGTGGACACTAGTGAAGCAGGTTAATTTTCACAGCAACAAAGATGGCTCCATAGTCACCATTGCTGAGGCTATCTTTTAAATTCCAGATTGGAAACAACTCAGAGATGGTTCTATCAAACCATCAGTTCAAATCCTACCACGGCAAATGGTGGAATTAGGATTCCAATCAAACAAAACTGGTTGGACGGTGACCATATAACCACTGCTAATTAGTATGAAATCTCAGCTGGTTCTTAGCATTTTTCAGGAAAGGAAATCATTCACCATTAACTGGTCTGGTTTACATGTGACTGCAGACTCACAGCAATGTAGTTGACTCTCAACTGTCCTCGGGGGCGGGGGGGAGCACAATTGGAGATGGGTAATAAGTACTGGCCCAGCCAGTGACCCCCACATCTCTGATCGAATTTTAAAAATTAAATTCCAATCAGCTGCTGTGAATGGGTTTGAACTTACCTCTACAGAGAAATACCACAGGCTGCTACTGGCCAGCAATATTCTACTTCGTCACCATTTCTGCATTGCTGTGTTCAGTGATAGTCTAGTCTTTAAATCGGAAGGTAATGAGTTCAAACCCATTCCAGAGACTTTGACGCAGAACATTAAGCTGACACTACAGTGCAGTACAGAGGGTCTGCTACACTGTTGGAGGAGCTGTCTTTCAATAAAAAGACAGTGCTCTCAGATGAGTGTAAGTGAAGAAGAGGAAGGCAATTCTTCACAGTGCTGAGGCCAATGTTTATTCCTTATGGAAACAGATTGTCTGATCATTCTCTGTGGTCATTATCTCATAACTGTGCATTTTCTACACGACAACAATGACATCACAATAAAAGCAATTCTTAAGGAAAAGGTCTTTAACCTAAAACTCTGTTTTCAGTTCTATTAATGCTGCCGTATCTGTTGACTGCTTTCAGCATGTGACAGTTGTAATGATGTTTGTGTATATTTGTTTTTAGTTTTTGTACTGAGAAAGAGCTGCTTTAAAGACCAATGTTTCAAAGAGAGCTGTAGTTTTGAAAACAAGTAACATGGGCCCCATGGTAAACAACTTGTAAGGAACTGTTTGGACAGACAATAATTGAAGTTCAGGTTGCATCTGATCTAGTACTGAGAATGTGTACAGATATAACTCTTCGTTGGTGCAAGAAGTTGACTGGTTTGTGGACTGGTGACAGTTATCAGTGACAAAAGCATTTTACTTGCCCAACAACTGTGTGATTTGTTCTCAAGTTGCTGAGCAGCTTGGAGCTAGAAACAGGTTACAGGGACACAAGAGAGAGAGAGAGAGAGACAAGTGTGCAGATCTTCACCCAGACTGAAGCTGTCTATTCTCTGCAGATACAGACTGAATCTTTGCATGCAGAGAATTTCCTCCCTCCTCAACATCCAACGCCCAAACACACTTTCCAGATGAAGCAGCATTTCAATCGAGTCTACTGTAATCATTGGTCACAATGCAGTCTCCTTTACACTAGTGACAGCAAACACAGACTGGATGATCACTTTGTGGAACACTTCTCCTCTGTCCATAGAAATAGCACTGACCTTCCAGTTGCTTGGACTGTCATTTAATCATCTTGCTCTAAAGCTAACATTTCTGTTCTGGGTCTGCAGCAATGTTCCAAAGAAGGATAATGTAAACTTGAGGAATAACGCCTCATTTTTTGCTCAGATACTTTACAGCCTCATGATCTCAATATTGAATTAAGCTCAGAAACGGGCAGCATTATGTCCGTTCTCCAATTTTCTTACATTCTCTCTGAACCGTCCTGTCATGAAAAGATAAAGAAAAAAGTCTGAGGCTTACAATATCTCTGCTTCTATGTAATTACCATAGAAATTCAGGGCCTCCGCTACTCAATTATATTTCACTGTTTCATATTTCACAGAAATTGAAACATAACTCTCTTCACAATTTTTGAGGTTTGCTCTTATATTATTGAGAAATGTCCAATACTTACGCTTGGTCTAATTTCTGTCTTTTTGCAGAATATAATCAGCTAAGGAATTTAACTAATATACAATGGTCAAAGGGCAGATTTTAAATTAGATGGTTTTGCATGTCAAAAATGTGAAATATTAGAACAAATTCTTCAATAGCAATATGATTCATCTTCTGGTCAGGGAAAATATTCTTATTAACCTGAGCTATTAATCATAGTAACATATGTGAAATAATTATACCCCTGTGCCACATGATATATGGATAAATAGCTGTAAAATGTCAGTGTAAGAATAAGGTACTATGCCCCATTATGGAGGGATTTTGGGTTTTCCCAGATTACAGTAATGTCTTTCATTAGTGAATAGGATATTGCACTACTTTCAGGGTCAGATATATGTTCACATGTCACCTAACTTTTGTTATTACATCTACAAAACTGCTCTCGTTGTAACTTTTACAGATTAACATGGGGTGACCATTTAGGTTTAATACAAGTCTCTGCACTGAAAGATCGATAAGCAATGATGTTTCTTGTAAACTTTCAATGTAAAAACACAATGTCACTTCTGTACTTCTGTCAATGAAAGCATTTTCAAAATCATTAATAAATGTTAATAAATAAATCAAACTTTATTGATTTCAAAAGCAATATACAACTATATCGTTTGTACTAAGAATAGTACAGCTATATATTCTGCTTATTCTCAAAATTACATCTTTAAAGTAGGTTTGAATTTCCTTAAACTAGGCCTAAATGATTCCAACCAGAAATAAAACAAATAATTGCAATAAAGTTGTCTTCATTTCAGTTGTCTTGTAAGCCAACATGTAAATCAACTGTTGTTCATGTTGTAGTACCGAATTTTGGTTTGGCTGAGAAAAAGACACATTTTGTTGAAACCTATCATCTTGCACTTGTCAGGACACTTCACAAGAATACTAATGTCAAGAGAAAACAACATTTATACTTCTATGATTCAGAGATACCGGTGTTGGACAGGGGTGTACAAAGTTAAAAATCACACAACACCAGGTTATAGTCCAACAGGTTTAATTGGAAGCAAGGTAAAAACAATGACTGCAGATGCTGAAAACCAAATACTGGATTAGTGGTGCTGGAAGAGCACAGCAGTTCAGGCAGCATCCAACGAGCAGCGAAATCGACATTTCAGGCAAAAGTCCTTCATCAAATGGCTTTTGCCCGAAACGTCGATTTCGCTGCTCGTTGGATGTTAATTGGAAGCACACTAGCTTTCGGAGCGACACTCCTTCATCAGGTGATTGTGGAGGGCTCTATAGCAACACAGAGTTTAGATCCTCTCCACTTTAAGCCGGCGGTTAGTGTTGTGTGATTTTTAACTTCATACACCCCAGTCCAACACCGGCCTCTCCGAATCATGACTACTATCGACACCACTAACCGCCAGCTTAATGTGGAGAGGATCTAAATTCTGTGTTACAATCGAGCCCTCCACAATCACCTGATGAAGGAGCGTCGCTCCGAAAGCTAGTGTGCTTCCAATTAAACCTGTTGGACTATAACCTGGTGTTGTGTGATTTTTAACTTTATACTTCTTATGAAGAGACTGCTTTTTTTTAGCAAGTGGACTCTGATTGCTCGAGGCATTATCACAGAGAATGTGGCTCTTAGCTGATAAGTGCCAGTTAACAACCAAGCTTTGTTTACATTATAAACTGGACTGACTCTGAGTGGTCACAGCATAGCCCTGAGAAATAAAGCAGAGAATGCCTGTTCCATATTTTGTGGAATTAAAACAGATGCAGCGGACATGTTCATGTTCCTTCTGTCAGTGCTACACATGTAGTAATATAAAAGGGCCCGCTTCTTTGTTTTTCCAATTTTCATATAGTCCTTAATAACAAATATATATTCTCAATATCAGGAGGACATCCAAAACCTACGAAGACATCTTTTCAATTTGTCAGGATGTGTTCATCAGACAGCAGGTATGTGCCTTGCAAAATGCTGCAAATCTCTAGGTATGTGGAAGGTTATGAGACGAGCTTTGACTTTCAACCAGTCACCCATCTCATTGCCTGGAATTGTCTGCATCGTTGAGTCATTTGTCTGATCTTTTTAATGTTCACTCATTTTGTACTTAGATGCTCACAGAATCTCTGCTACCTTGCCTTGACGTTTTTGCACATTGCTGCTTCATTCAGAACTTATAGGCTCATAGTATCTCTGACTTGCCTTGCCTATTAGTGCAGATACTAAGCCCAGGAGCTTGTTATGCTTGCTGGTGGGCATCAGTCAAACGTGTGGACATGTTGTAGTACTATGTCAGTATCATACCTATAACATGTGCCTATAGCATCCACAGCAAACACACTGAATGTGCTCCAATGGTGATATCTGAATGTCTAAAGAGAGTAGTGCTTTCTCTAGTTTCTTGGAGTCATAGTCATAGAATCATAGAGATGTACAGCAAGGAAACATGCCGACCGGATATCTCAACCCAATCTAGTCCCACCTGCTAGCAACCGACCTATATCCCCCAAACCCTTCCTATTCATATACCGATCTAGATGCCTTTTAAATGTTGTAACTGTACCAGTCTCTACCACTTCCTCTGGCAGCTCATTCCATACACACACCACCCTCTGTGTTAAAAATGTACTCCTTATGTCTGAGTGCAGGTTCATTGTTCCTTGAAAGTGGAGTCGCCGGTAAATAGGATAGTGAAGAAGGCGTTTGGTACACTTTCCTTTATTGGTCAATGCATTGACTATAGGATTGGGAAGGTCATGTTACAGCTGTACAGGACATTGGTTAGGCCACTTTTAGAATACTGCATGCAATTCTGATCTGCCTGCAACAGGAAGATTGTTGAGAAAAGTGAAAGGACTCAGAAAAGATTGACAAAGATGTTGCCAGGATTGCAGGGTTTGAGTTATAGGGAGACGCTGAATAGACTGGGGCTGTTTTCCCTGGAGCATCAGAGACTGAGGGGTGACCTTATATCGGCTTATAGAATCATGAGGGGCATAGATAGGGTAAATAGACAACATCTTTTCCCTCGGATAGGGGAGTCCAGAACTAGAGGGCATAGTTTTAAAGTGAGAGGGGAAAGATTTTAAAAAGGCACCTAAGGGACAACATTTTTAACACAGAGGGTGGTACGTGTATGGAATGAGCTGCCAGAGGAAGTAGTGGAGGCTGGTACAATTGCAGCATTAAAAAGGCATTTGGATGGGTATATGAATAGGAAGGGTTTAGAGGGATATGGGCCAAATGCTGGCAAATGGGACTAGATTTATTTAGGATATCTGGTCGGTACAAAAATGTTGGACCAAATTTCCATGCTGGACATCTCTCTGACTCTGGAAGTGACCTGGGACTGTAGTCAGTCAAGGGTTCCATCCAAGTCAGTCAGAGTTTCAGCGTAGAGAGTTGGCTGTGGTCCATTGGCCACTTGGTGTGTCCAGGCCACAAGGGCCCATATCACTGCTGCCCAGGAAGTGGTCCATGGTGAGTCATAAGAAGTTGGTTCCAATCAGTCTGGGAATTATTGGTAACTTAGTCAGGGAGCTGCACAGAGATAGTCAAAGTTCTGCTCCTCCTTCAGTCAAGACTATACTCCAAGCAGGGTGGGCCACAGGCAGTACTGTAAATGTGTGCACTAAAACTCAGTGGGGGGTATCTGGCAGCCAGTTCTGTGAGGGGGAAGTAGGGGATGTCAAATATGGGGATTGGAGGCAGCATGCTGGGATGCAGAGGGACAGTCACTGTGAAGGGGTAATTGACAGGAGATCACACTGCATGGGAGGAAAGGGGGGTGGATCATTGACAATCCCTATTACCCTGTTTCCAATTGTGAGAGTGTGGGGAGAGGAGGTGGGGAACAGTGCATGAACTATTTTGGACATTATTAGGAAGTGGGTCGTGCTTCAGGCACTCAACTTGCAAGTTCAACAACTTAAAAGAAAGGGTTAAGTGGGAACATGGGAAGACTCCACCCTGTTCAGTCTGACGAGAACCACAATGCAGAAAGCAAGATGAAGATTCGCAAGTGCACAAGGAAAATGAAAAATAACTTCTAGCGTGCCCAAGGTCGGTGGGATAATTTATTTTTGTGTGTGGGGATGGGTTCCACTTGTGAGCAATGTGAGGTCCTTCAGGGAGCAATTGTATTAATCAGGCACTCACAGGTCCCAGATGCAAGACCATTTGCAACTACAAAGTTCCGCACATATGCCTCATGCATTGACAAATATGTAGATTACAAATGCTGACCACAAGCAATCCTGACCACGACATTGACGATTACAAATCCTTGTAACACATCCTACTCCTGGTCATCACCATGACCACAGGTGACCTTTATTGTGTGACCTATGGTTCACAATTCACAAACACTCATAGGCTGTACAGGATTTGGAGCTGCTTTCCCCTCATGTTGAATTATAAGTATTTGACAACATGCCATGCTGTTTTTCGTGGGTCACATGTGGAATGGGCAATACTCTTCCATTGATCTTAACACACAAACAATCTCCTATTGTATTGATGTGACTTGGCTGGTGCAGCATACATCTGAATAAGGTGCACTATGTAACAAGTCTATTTAGAGACATCTTCTTGTCAGAGACTTCTCTGACCCATCCCATTGTATTGAGGACTATGGACAGCTGCTATTTGTGTCTACTGTTTCTGCTAACTGCTCACATTGCTAAAAGGCTGCTTTCTATCTGATAATCCCCCCCCCCCCACCATTGATTCATTGGAATCATCACCATTGGATCCAGCAACAGCATGTGGTCAACACCATGGGATCCTGTGGTTCAGCAAATCCCTGGTCTCTGGCACCCCTCTGTGAGCCAGAAACCTCTAAACTTTCTTCCTTTGACAGTAGCAGAGACCTGCTGGAAATGTGCTGACCAGAATGTGCTGACCAGAATGTGTTGCCGTCTGATCTCGATAGATTGTCCACCAAAATGACTATGAATTTGTAGTTTTGTGTTTTTAAAAACAGGGGACTGAAATGAAAGGAGGCTGTTTTAATAAGAAATAATGTTTTGTAAGGGTGCTACAAGTTTTGAAAAGTGAATAATGTGACACTATTGTGTTAACAACTGCATGGACAGGACTGAAGTTTGAACTGCAGATGAGAAAAGGCTGAGGGTATTCAGATGCAGCTGAACGGGAACAAGACAGTTATTGGTCTAAGAAGTAGTGACAGTTATCATTAATGGAGACCTTTTGCTTGCCATCAACTTTGATTAGAAATAGGCAGCATGACTTTGTGCGTGGGAGATCATGCCTCACAAATTTGTTCTTCAATTAAGTGACCAGGGAGATTGATAAGGGCAGGGCAGTAGACATTGTTTATATGGATTTCAGTAAGGTCTTTGATAAGCTTCCACATGGTAAACTGTTCTGGGAGATTAGATTGCATGGAGTCCAGACAAGCCACAAGTTACCTGAAGAAACATTCCAATAAAATCTAAAAATGGAACCAAGCATCAATCATCTCCCAAACAATTATCTCAGTATCTCATCAACGAGTATATCTTAGAATTTTGGTCATTCCTCGTGCGTTTACTGTTGGAGAGCATATTGCTCTTTTTGATGTAGAGAAGTTCTAAGATACGAAGTGAAATAAAAAGAAAGTGGTGAGTACTGTGTGGGGTCCATCAAAGATTTTGGCTACAGCAGTTTCTGAACTTTATTCTGATTGTAAATTGGAATTCTTTTGTTCATTCATCAAAGCCCAGTCAATTAGAAAATATGACTAGGAGAGGGAGAAAAAACAGCCAATATTGAAGCTCTTTAACACTGTGCTTATTGACTGGCAGCTGATGAAAAGGGTGCATTTGGAATTATCAGGGCATGACATGATCCGGCTGGGCTGGGATTGCCTGCCCCTTCAATCCAGCCAAGAAATTGCCTGTGGATATTCTCAGCTGTTGACATTGCCCCATGTGATGCATTGATATTATTTTGATCTCTATTTTCATGGAAGCATGAGCCAATTTAGCTAAATAACTTAACATTACTCTAACAATCATAGGCAAACCTGAAATGTAAGCATTTTAATGGTCAAGGCTTTATTCAAGCCACAAAAGTCTTTTCTAAAGATGTTTCAGGCTTGTTTTTTTGGTTCATGGGATATGGATGTCACAGGCTGGGTCAACATTTATTGTTCATCCTATTTGCCCTGGAGAAGGCAACGGTGAACCACCTTCTTGAACTGATGCCATCCTTGAGATGTACAGACACCCCCAGTGCACCCCCAGTAGTGAAGATCAAGCTTTCAATTTGTAATGCCCCTTCCACTCTGCCCTCAGCATTCTGTTTAAGAAACAGCACCTCAACTTTTTGTAATGCACTTTTTCAAACTCTGATCAATCAGACATCATTGAAACATAGAACATAGAACATAGAACAATACAGCGTAGTACAGGCCCTTTGGCCCTCGATGTTGCGCCGATCCAAGCCCACCTAACCTACACTAGCCCACTATCCTCCATATACCTATCCAATGCCCGTTTAAATGCCCATAAAGAGGGAGAGTCCACCACTGCTACTGGCAGGGCATTCCATGAACTCACGACTCGCTGAGTAAAGAATCTACCCCTAAAATCTGTCCTATACCTACCACCCCTTAATTTAAAGCTATGCCCCCTCGTAATAGCTGACTCCATACGCGGAAAAAGGTTCTCATGGTCAACCCTATCTAAACCCCTAATCATCTTGTACACCTTTATCAAGTCACCCCTAAACCTTATTTTCTCCAATGAAAACAGCCCCAAGTGCCTCAGCCTTTCCTCATACGATCTTCCTACCATACCAGGCAACATCCTGGTAAACCTCCTCTGCACTCATTCCAATGCCTCCACATCCTTCCTATAGTATGGCGGCCAAAATTGCACACAATACTCCAGATGTGGCAGCACCAGAGTCTTATACAACTGCAACATGACCTCAGGACTCCGGAACTCAATTCCTCTACCAATAAAAGCCAGTATGCCATATGCCTTCTTCACCGCGCTATTTACCTGGGTGGCAACTTTCAGAGATCTGTGTACATGGACACCAAGATCCCTCTGCTCATCCACACTACCAAATATCCAACCATTAGCCCAGTACCCCATCTTCTTGTTACTCATACCAAAGTGAATCACTTCACACTTACCCACATTGAACTCCATTTGCCACCTTTCTGCCCAGCTCTGCAGCTTCTCTATATCCCGCTGTAACCTGCCACATCCTTCCTCACTGTCAACAACTCCTCCGACTTTCGTATCATCCGCAAACTTGCTCACCCAACCTTCCAGCCCCTCCTCCAGGTCATTTATAAAAAATGACAAACAGCAATGGTCCCAAAACAGATCCTTGCGGAACACCACTAGTAACTGCACTCCAAGATGAACCTTTACCATCAACTACTACCCTCTGTCTTCTTCCAGCCAGCCAATTCCTAATCCAAACCTCCAACTCACCCTCAATGCCATACCTCCGTATTTTTTGCAGTAGCCTACCATGGGGAAACCTTATCAAACACCTTACTAAAATCCATATACACCACATCTACCACTTTACCCTCGTCCACCTCCTTAGTCACCTTCTCAAAGAATTCAATAAGGTTTGTGATGCACGACCTGCCCTTCACAAAACTATGCTGACTATCCTTGATCACATTATTCCTATCCAGATATTCATAAATCCTATCCCTTACAATTCTCTCTAAGACTTTGCCCACAACAGAAGTGAGACTCACCAGCCTATAGTTACTAGGGTTATCCCTACTCCCCTTCTTGAACAAGGGAACCACATTTGCTATCCTCCAGTCTTCTGACACTATTCCTGTAGACAACGAGGACATAAAAATCAAGGCCAATGGCTCTGCAATCTCCTCCCTTGCTTCCCAGAGAATCCTAGCATAAATGCCATCAGGCCCAGGGGACTTATCTATTTTCACCCTTTCCAGAATTTCCAACACCTCTTCCCTACATACCTCAAAGCCGTCCATTCTAATTAATTGTGACTCAGTATTCACATCGGCAACAATGTCCTGTTCCTGAGTGAATACTGACGAAAAGTATTCATTCAGTGTCTCTCCAATCTCTTCAGCCTCCACACGCAACTTCCCACTACTATCCTTGATTGGACCTATTTATACCCTAGTCATTCTTTTATTCCTGACATACCTATAGAAAGCCTTTGGGTTTTCCCTAATCCTACCAACTAAGGACTTTTCATGTCCCCTCCTTGCTGCTCTTAGCTCTCTCTTCAGATCCTTCCTGGCTACCTTATAACTCTCAATCGCCCCAACTGAACCTTCACGCCTCATCTTTACATAGGCTGCCCTCTTCCCTTTAACAAGGGATTCCAATTCCTTATTAAACCACGGCTCCCTCACACAACCCTTTCCTCCCTGCCTGACAGGTACATCAGCCCTTTCATTGTAGCTCCAAAATTTCCTAAGATGCAGAAAGGAATGGATTGCTCATTGGAATGGGGGGATTCCTAGCCCCACTCCAGCAGTCAGAACACAAGTGTTAATTCTGCTGGATTGTCCTGAGTTGTAAATCTGTGGAATTCCCTGCCCAGTGAAGCAGCTGAGTCTTCCTCAGTGAATATGTTTAAAGCAAAGATAGATATATTTTCAACCATAAAGGAATTAAGGGTTACGGTGAATGGGCGGGTAAGTGGAAATGAGTCCACGAAAAGATCAGCCATGATTTTATTGAATGGTGGAGCAGGCTTGAGGGGGCTAGGTAGTCTACTCCTGATCCTTTTTCTTCTGTTCTTCTGTCCTACGCTCCTTGGGCCTGGAGAGGTGATCTGCTGGATCCTGCTAACTGACAACGCAAGGGAATAGTGTCTCAAACTGGTTTGTGTAATGCTGCCTGAGTGTTTCTAGATCTCACAGATCACAGACCTGCAAGTTTTGTCGTCAGGGAGCTCTATGTAATAATTAATTAAATGAGCTGATTTATGAAAAATATAAATAAATAAATAAAATAATTTGCTTCATTGTGATAGTGTCACTGCCTCTGGCCCGGAATATGTGGGTTCAAACTGCACCTGCACAGGACCTGTATCATAACACAGTCAAACAAGTTTGATTAAAAATATTTTTTCTAAAATCATAACTGGTATAATTTAAGTAAAAATACACTAATGTTTATCAAAGTGGGAGCAGTGGTGTTGGTAGGTTTGGCCTTCTATATCGGATTCCAGTATCCTACAACCAGGTGCTGGCTTTCCAAGAGTACAGGTTTCTGTTCTGTCTTTTCTGACTATCCTGTGCTGAGTTATATTCTCCTTATCTTAACAGCCTGATCTTAATAAGAATCGCGGTCATTCTAGAAGTTGATGATGGATGTTTCACCCAAATACACAAAACGCTAGAACATGCTGTGTCAATATTTTGGCTGATCCTCTACCAATCAGTGGTCCAGTGAATGGACAGTCCTCCTCAGCTGCCCTCAGTTGTAATATTGGATCAACACTATTGTTTGGGGTCTTGTGTCCCCAGCTCTGGACCAGAAGGTCAGGATTCAAGGCCCACCTGCTGTTTCAAAACATATGTGAGCAGGTTTATTAACAAAAAAGAATTCATTGATAGTACTCCAGTATTCTCATTTCAACAAGATCTCTTGTACTCATGGAGCCAAAATTCATTTTTGTCTGTTTGCTGCCTCATGATTTGTTGGAAGAACACAGCTGATCAGGCAGCATCCGAGGAGCAGGAGAGTCAACATCCCGAGTATAAGCTCTTCATCAGGGCATTCCTCCAAACATCGATTCTCCTGCTCCTCAGATGCTGCCTGAACTGCTGTGCTTTTCCAGCATCACTCTTTTCGACTCTGGTCTCCAGCATCTGCAGTCCTCACTTTCTCCTTCCTGCCTCGTGATTTCTCAGGAATACAGGAAGCTATGCAGCAAGTGAAGGAACTGCAATCTGTAGAAGAAAGGTAATTAACCCATTCAGACAAATATACCTGGAGCAGATGGGACTTCAATTTGGGCCTTCTGATTTAGAGAATCAGAACTGTGCCACAGCAGTGCAAACAAGGCTGGGTCACTGATAGAAGGGATATAAATATATCCAATCAATTTGTTCAGGCACTGCAACTGCGTCAGAAGAATCCTCAACTGTAATCTGTCAACTGGCCCATTAGTGCAAGTTAGCCATTACAAACACAGCATGTTCTAGCATCCTTCAGTGCCCCTCATGTGTGTGATTCTGAGATTGGTCATCCTCTGATGGACTGTGCAGTTAGACTGAGTGATGGTGGTTTGTGTCAGTATGTCTGTGTTTGCACATGTATATATGTGTGTGTGTTAAGTTTGCAATGAGAAGGTGACAGCTCCTGCCCTTTGTGGAGTGCAGGAGATTAGATTAGCATCAGGGAATCCCTACAATGTGGAAACAGGCCCTTCGGCCCGACAAGTCCACACCGACCCTCCAAAAGAGTAACCCACCCCAATCCCATTCTCCTACTTTATTATCCTATATTTATCTCTGACTAACGCACCTAACCTACCTACCCCTTAATACAATGGGCAATTTAACATGGCCTATTCATCTAATCTGCATGTTTTTGGACTGTGGGAGAAAACTGGAGCACCCTGAGAAAACACATGCAGACATGGGGGAAATGTGCAAACCACACAGACAAGTCGCCCGAGGTTGGAATCGAACCCGGGTCCCTGGTGCTGTGAGGCAGCAGTGCTAACCACTGAGCCTGCACTGGCTTCCACTTCTCTTCCTCCTGCCTAAGGCACTGACTGACCTTGCGTGTGACCTTGCTGTAGGCCTCCCACACCAGAGGGACTTGTTTCACCCATCACTTGAGGAAGAAGATCTCCTTCCTCAGCATAGAGTAGAGGTTCAAGTGGGTAACTATGAAAACCATCTTATGCCAGATTGAAGCCATTTCCATTAATGGGGAAAGTGGGGTGGTGGGGTGGAGGAGTCAGGGGTGGGGGATTTGAGGTACACAAACTGAGGGAGGCTACTGGATTCGAGGGAGGAACAGATTCCTGGGTGGCCTTTAAATATAGCAATGGAACTTTCCACCCCAAGTAATCCTTAGAACCGGGGTGCAGGATTTGAGGACATCACTTACCAGTCACTTGTGATTCACACTCCAACTCACTTATGTATGAAATGAACTGAGAATCAGTCAGTCATATGAGAAAACTCAACATGGCCACAGTGGAAGTGATACCATCTGAGGTACCCACTGCTATGCATTGACTCTGTAGGGTCATAGATATGGTGAATGACCGAAGTCTTTTCCTAAGGGTAGGGGTGTTCAAACCTAGGCTGCATATAGTAAAAGTGAAAGGAGAAAGATTTAAAAAGGACATGTGAGGCAGATTTTTCACACAAAGATTGGATTGTGTGGGGAATGACCTGCCAGAGGAAGTGGTGGATATAGGTACAGTTACAACATTTAAAAGACTTATGGATAATTTGATGAATAGGAAAGGTTTGGAGGTCAATGGACCAAGTGCAGGACTGGATTAGTTTGGGAACATGGTCAGTGTGGACTGGTTGGACCAAAAGGTCTGTTTCTGTGTTGTATGACTCTATGACTCTAAATGAAGTATTTAATAAGAAAGAACATGTGACAGCAGAGTACAGGGAGATAGAAATAAATATTAAGCACATGATAAATCTAGCTGGAATTTATAAGCACAGAAATGTCCGAAACATGGACATAAGATAGATTGTTAAGCACATCTTGCTACTTAATCAGATTTTTCCAATAACTTCAAATTCTATGGCTAGATGACAAATATAATAAGAAAAAAATAACAACCAAGTAATACAGGCACAAAAAGATAACATAATACAAAAGACTGAAAGCAGCTGAAGGGTCTGAACTGAATTAAACTGACAGCCTAAGCACCAGATGCACCATAATGCAGATGTATGTTGTATGTCGTGGTATGAACCACTGGTGGCTTGTGGTTGCGATAGAGGGCTGCTGCTAATCCTTCTTTCTATAATCTGTCTAAGGACATTTCAATTAGCAGTGGTAAAGGATAAACCACTACTCCGTCTTAACAAGAGCCTTGTCTTAACAACCAGATGCAGTTTACTGTTTAGTAGTAATCAATACAAGTTACATTGGTTAGTTGGATATAATTATTAAAGACTAACAGATGCCAGAGATGACATGTTTGAGCTCATCGAGTTCCAGAGTTAAACCTAAGACATCTTTGGATTGGGTTGGAGGCTAATACAGTTTCCAACATTAACCCTTCACAACCATTACTGTATTTGCATTTCCCCCGTTGTTAACAATTACAAGCTTTTACTTGACCATTCCACCAATCCCCATCCATCCCCACCCCTAAGCCACTGGTTTGACAAATTCAGGCAGTCTAGAGTTTTCACAATTCTGTACCTGTCAGACTCTATCTGGTAAATGTTCTAAGTTGCTCAGCAATGTTTCGGATGCTTCTGCTGTGGTATTATTGAATGTCTCTTGCCTTTGTAACTGTGGTTGTAACTTACGGACAGCAAGATTACTCTGGTGGTGTTGCTTGTTGGAAACAGTAAGTGACGCTTTTTCCCTCTATCTTTTCAGCTTGGTCTTTTGCGCTGTGATTTTGAAGTTTCTCCCCCTTAACTCCAGGAATCTTGAACTTTAATCCCTGAACTCCAAAATGCTTGCTTCCCGGCTCCTGACCAAATCATACGTCAACACTGCTCTCTTAGATCCTTCTTTGCCAAGCAATCCATATCTGCCCAGTGTGTCTCATCTGTTTTAACTCTTCCTAGTCCACATTGTCTTTTTCTGTGACATTTACTAACTCTAGGGTGACAGTTTCTGCTCGGTGTATTGTTCCTGTGCTGCCATTTCTTCCGCAAGTGCTTCAGACTGCTATGTGTTTGCACTTCAGAATGACCACATATTCTTAGAGCAACAAGGCTCCTAAAATTGTATACTCATTCTCCTTTGGAAACCTTTCCCTTCTATGTTGAAGGTATTTATTTTGCTCTTATTATGTATCCAACAATCCCACTGCTGATCACAATGCTGTATGTTATGATATTAAACATTGGCAGCTTGTGGTTGGGGGGAGTTTTACTGCCAATCTTCTTCTCTGTATCATGTTGAAGGGTCTACTTCATTAGAAGCGGTAGAGAATAAATCACTACTAAGCCTGAACTAGAAGATGAACTAGTCTTAACAAAATGTATTTTGTTATGTGACAGCAATGTGTATAAGTTACAATGGCTACTTGGGCCTAAATATTAAAACTCATATGGGAGGCAGATATTACATTTTGACCCCATCTGACATCTCCTCCACTGCTCAAGACCGTGTGCCATCGTTACATTGGGTAGAGCTAATACAATCTTAACATTAACTCTTACCATTATTGTATATATCAATAGCACAGAAGCTATGCACATTGGAATAGGATGGATAAACTGTGAAGACCATTTACTTGGAGGTATCCATTTGCATAGGTAGAGTGAATTACATTTTCAGGCATAATTATTTATAAATTACAGAAAATATCCGCATAATATAAAGATGTTTCTAACAACGCTAATTAAATATGAAGATGTATCTTGTGAGCACAATGTTTGATTCCAAATTGAATTACTTACCTGTATATTATGTAGATTGGTGAAGCCACATCAAAAGTTCCATGTAATGTTTTGGGCAAATCCATAGCCCTGAGTCTATGCCTGACCATACTAGGTCACTTAGCTCAGTTGCTATTGTAAAATTTGGAGGGTTCCGAAGTGCAATTACCTTTCCTTCCAGTGAAATGATAGATGTAAAATCTGTTACTTTGTAGA
Source organism: Chiloscyllium punctatum (assembly GCF_047496795.1). Lineage (NCBI taxonomy): Eukaryota > Metazoa > Chordata > Chondrichthyes > Orectolobiformes > Hemiscylliidae > Chiloscyllium > Chiloscyllium punctatum. Next base: position 3,483,107 of record NC_092739.1, read on the forward strand.
TGAGTACATTTCCCAATATTTGCAATATCTAAATGAGCAAATGTGCTCAGGCACAGAGCAAACAAAACCCAGCCTGCTAACTTTATGCATTGTCATATGAAGGATGAGAACATAAAAATGAATCAAGGATCTAGGCCTCTGCATTGTACAGTGGGAGAAACTGAGTTCATCTTACTTAATGGGAGCAAAGACGATTAAGAAACACATTATTCAGATCTTTAAAATCTAACAGTACTGTGTGTATGGAAACATGTCATTTGAGTGCAAACAAAGACCGTAGAATGAATGAATATAAAATGGTTATCGATTAGATTAGATTTAATTAGATTCCCTACAGTATGGAAACAGGCCCTTCAGCCCAACAAGTCCACATTGACCCTCCGAAGACCAACCAACCCTGACCCCATTCCCCTACCCGATATTTACTCCTGACTAATGCACCTAACACTACGGGTAATTTCGCATGGCCAATTCACCTGATCTGCACATTTTTGGATTGTGGAGGAAACCGGAGCACCCGGAGGAAACCCACGCAAACACGGGGAGAATGTGCAAACTCCACACAGTTGCCCAAGGCAGCCTTTGGGAGTCAAATGTTTCCTCAAAGCTAAACTGGCAACATGAACCAAACAGCACAATGCTTGATATTAGAGGTCAAACAAAGAATTGCAGACACCAAAGATTGGAAATAAAAACAGAAATTGCTGGAGAAAGAGAGTTGTTTCTCAATTTCAAAAGCCCTATTTGTTACAGCTTGTAGTTTGCCCTGAGTTGGATATGTCAATCATGTTATTCTAGCCCCTTTCCCAGGTATAGTCCATGGCTCTTTGGTCAAAAAACACAAGGCCATAGAAGAAAGTACAACAATAGGTTACTGATGGAAGAACACCAGTGCAGGTAAAAGGTTATCAATCAAGAACTTTTGCCTTGTCTCTAGTCAGAAGGTTTTCATTAGGTCTGTATATGAAGATTAGTTACAGCCTATTAGAGTTGCCTATATTTGACAGATTTTGGAGTTAATGGAGAAATGCAGCCTGTAAGTTATTCACACTTAATCAGACAGATTGTATTTCTTTATATTGTGAAATAATGTGTTAACTGTTAATGTGGTGACTGATGCCCCATTTAATCTTCACCCCATTTCACCTACCGATGTGCTCAGCCTGGAGATTCATAAAGATGTAGTGAGTAATTCATCCATCTCTCTGTGTCATCGATTTCCATTTAAGCTTCCAACACAACACACATTTCTGTCTGTATCCAATAATTTGTTCTGCCTTTCCAGCTTCTATTTTCAAAAAGAAAAAAGTGAATCTGACTTGTTTCTACATACAGGGAATACGACAATGAATTTAATTTTCAGAGCCAAGTCATTGATTGTTTTGTTTTCAATCCAGTCACCAGCTAAAAATGTCAGTTGTCATATAACTCAGTTTCAAAACATTTTGCTTTTCATGCAATGTATAAATCCAAAGAAAGAATCTGTTCAGCCACTTTGTAAACTGACATTCAAATTTGTGATATGGACTCAATCTCCACATAACTTCGTTTGAGTTAAACATTATAAATTATTTGGACAATAACTGAGAAAGAACTAAAAGGCACCATGGCTGGTGTGCAAAAAGGAGTTCCCCTTGAGCCAAAAGTATGGGGCCCATGCAAGCACAGAATTAGGCCCAGGCTCAGACATAGACCCTATTAGGGCCAACAACCAAATGCTTTACTTAACCTATACCTTCTAAAGATTTTACTTTGCAATTATGCGACATCTATTATTTCAAGTCATAAGAGATTCTTAATATGAAGTATAACCATTTGTAATTAATGCTTGATCTACAATGTGCTTTTCTTGGATCAAGTAACACACAGAACCTGTTATAAATACTGAGTAAATGTCATAAAACTAAAAGTTTCCATCGGTTTTCACGTTTCTAAAAAATGTTGAAATAAGCTTTTTTCCATACTGACTGAAATTCATATTTAAACGTAAGTAATTGGGGTGAAATGCTGCTTTTTTAAGCTTGGAGATATAAATTACTGGAGGAACTGACCTGTTTACAGAGCCCTCGTCCCTGTACATGACAAATCATGGCTGGTCTTGGGTGATTGGGTGAGGGCGTTTTGAATTATTAAATGTCAAGTAATCAGTTTTTGCAATTCAATAATTGAACATTTGGGAAATCAGCCTCATACTCCTGAGTTTATACCAACCTTTCCAAATAATCAGGGGCTAGAGGAGGCCTTTGTTTCTTGAAATCTTTATGCAATGATTTCTATTCGATTTTTAAAACATTTTCTTAAAAATAATGGATTATCTTTCTTTAAGGCAGCAAAAGTAAAACTAATTTTACTTCTTTCTCAGTTATTGTCTAATTAATTTATAATGTTTAACTCTAACGAAGTTATGTGGAGATTGAGTCCATATCACAGGTAAGTAAAGTATTTAACTAAGTATTAAAATTACATGATGCTCATTTGTTGGCTGAAATGATACCATTTTATTATGATAAGCAACCAAAAGCAACATTCTCTTATTTTTTTCAGTTCTGCAGGTTAGGTGTGACGAAGTTCTTGAATGTCAAATTGTAAAGATGGACTTCTGAACACCAATTATATTGAGTATATCTTGCAGGGAAATGTCCAAATTCTTGCTGAAAGGATTCAGCAGACTGATCTCTCATTCAAGGTGAGAAGAGTCTCTTTCTTTCAGATACTTGAACTTTGAGAAATGATTTGGCGTTGTGAATGGAATGTGTGACAAAACCTTACAGGCTAAGGGACAAGTGAACACCTTAAAGGAAACAATAGCAGGTCACTGTAAAAAGAAACATCTTGGCATGCTAATAGTTAACAAAGCCAATGTTAATTGGATTTGGTTAGTGCACACATATTTGGAATAAAGTATACAAAGTGAATGGAGTTGAATTACACAATACACATAGTAATATTGACACTGGTGATATGAATTTTTAAAATTATCTCTAACTTACCCTATTCGATGTTCCGATTGACAGTGACAGCTGTTGCATCAATAGAGTTCTGGTCTCCTAATGAGTTTCTACTTCCTCAAAATATCCAAACAATTGGTGAGAAAATTATTGCCCAAGATTCCGAAGGGAGAAGACCAAGCTACCTGTCTACAGATTTTGTGATCTCTGTAAAGGTATTAGTAATGACAGGGGGAAGAAATATGTTCTGTCACATAATAAACAAGGTGTGATTGAAGTCACTGGGCAGACCCAAGGGCACTTTCACACAGCCAACAAGAGAAAAATAAAAGGGAGAGCAACTAATCAGAAGAGACCATTCAATAGAGCTTAATGGTTAGCACAGTGAGGGGACTGATAAAGGTCTAGGACTTAGTCACATGGGTGGGCTCTGTTGGATGGGAGAAAAAATTATGGCAAACAAGAAGCAAAAAAATTTTAAATAGTTACAGCATTACAAAAAATTACAGAGGTATTTATTTGATAATTTTGAAAACAAATGAACTTGACGATCTATTTTATCTCATGAATGGAATAAGCAATGGATCTCTGGTGTCTCTCCACAATTCCATTCTAGGCAAGAGTCTACTTGTCAAGCATACAAACCCACACATGAGCCAGCAGCAGGTGGAGGCCATTTGGCCCCTCCATCCTACTCTGCCATTTAATAAGATCAAGACAGATCTAATTGAAACCTCGCCACCCAGGTCCTCAGAATGTTAGCTGAGTTTCTTGATTAATTTTGATCTCATCTGCTGGCTTTCAATGCATCTGTCCATGATAGTGTTAGTAAGAGTGACCACTGTACAGTCCTCATGGAGGCAAAATCTCACCCTTCACATTGAGAATGCCCTCCTTTGTATCACTGTGCACAATGAGACAGATTTCAAACAGATTCAACAACTCAATACCAGACATCCATAAGGCACTGTGGGCCATCAACAGCAGCAGAACTGTACTCCAGCACAATCTGTAACCTCAAGGCCCAGCATATTCCCAAATCAACAATCACCATTAAGCCAGGGATTCAAACCTGGTTCAATGGAGAGTGCAGGAGGGGATGGCAGGACCATAACCAGACATACCTGAAAATGAGGCATCAACCTGGTGAAACCACAAACAGGACGACTTGCATGCCAAACAGTATCATGATAGACAGAGCTAAGTGATCCCACAACCAACAGATTATCTCTGCAGTACTGTCACACCCAGTTGTGAATGTGGTGGTCAGTTAAACAGCTCAATGGTGGAGGAGGCTCCAAAATATACCTATCCTCAGTGATGGAAGAGAACAACACACAATGCAAAAGGTAAGGCTGAAGAATTCACAGCAATCTTCAGTCAGAAGTCCTGAGTGGATAATCCATCTCAGTCCCCTCCACTGGTCCCCAACATTATAGAGGCCAGTCTTTGGCCAATTTGATTCAATTTATATGATATCAAGAAATGGTTGGAGACACTGGATACTCAAAGGCAATGGGCCCTGATAACATTTCAACAGAAGTACCAAAGACTTGTGCTCTAGAATTTGCCATTCCCCTTGCCAAGCTCTTCCCATACATTACAACACTGGCATCTATCTGACAATGTGGAAAATTGCTCAGGTATGTCCTAGTACCCAAAAAGCAGGACAAATCCAACCCAGCCAATTACCGCCCAATCAGTCTACTCTCGATCACCAATAAAGTGATGGAAGGTGTCATCAACAGTGCTGTCAGGCACCACCTGCTCAGCAATAACCTGCTCAGTGACGCCCAGTTTGGATTCTGCCAGGGCCATTCAGCTCCTGACCTCATTACAGTCTTGGTTCAAACATGGACAAAAGAGCTGAATTCCAGAGGGGAGGGGAGAGGAGCAGCCCTTGATATCAACACCGCATTCAACCCAGTGTGGTATCAAAGACCCCAAAGAAAACTGGAATCAATGAGTATCAGGGCAAACTCTCAGCTGTTTGGAATCATACTTAGATGGTTGTGGGAGGTCAGTTAGCTCAACTCCAGGACATCTCAGCAGGAGTTTCTCAGGATTGTGTCCTAGGCCCATACATCTTCAGCTGCTTCACCAATGATCTTCCCTCCATCATAAGGTCATAGAACATAGAAAAGTACAGCACAGAACAGGCCCTACAGCCCACAATGTTGTGCCGAGGATTATTCGTAATCGAAAATAAAATAACCTAACCTACTCACCCCTCATTTCACTCTATCCATGTACATGTCTAGCAGTCACTTCAATGTCCCTAATGACTCTGCTTGCACCACCACCACTGGCAATGCAGTCCATGCATTCACAACTCTCTGCGTAAAGTATCTCCCTTTGAAGTCTCCTCTATACCTTCCTCCTAATATCTTAAAACTATGACCCCTCGTGCCAGTCAATCCTGCCCTGGCGAAAAGTCTCTGACTATTGACTCTATCCATGCCCCTCATTACTTTGTATACCTCAATCAGGTCACCTCTCTTCCTCCTTCTCTCCAGAGAGAAAAGCCTGAGCTTAGTCAACCTCTCTTTGTCACTGATAAGTTCGCTGATGATCGCATAATCTTCAGTACCATTCGCTATTCTTTAGTTACTGAAGCGGTCCATGAAAAAATGCAACAAGATCTGAGCAATATCCAGGCTTGGGCTGACAAGTGGCAAGTAACATTCATGCCACACAAATGCCAGGCAATGACCATCTCCTTTAAGAGACAATCTAACCACCGTCCCATGACATTCAACGATGTCACCATCACTGAATCCCCCACGAGCAACATCCTGGGGGTTATCATTAACCCAAAACTCAGTTGGACTCACCACATAAAAACACTGGCTACAAAATAGGTCAAAGGCTAGGAAGTAACTCATCTCCTGACTCCCAAATGTCTTTCCACCATCTACAAGGCACAAATCAGGACTGCAATGGAGTGATCCCCACTTGCCTGGATGGGTGCAGCTCCAACCACACTCAAGACGCCTGACACCATTCAGAACAAAGCAGCCGCTTAATTGATATTAAATCCACAGGCATCCACTCCCTCCACCACCAATGCTCAGTAGCAGCAGTGTGTACTATCTACAGGATGTGCTGCACAAATTCACTAAAGTTCCTCAGATAGGACTGTTCAAATGCATGACCACTTTCACCCAGAAGGACAAGGACAGCAGAAACATGGAAACTCCATGTTCCCCTCCAAGCAACTCACCATCCTGACTTGGAAACATATCGCTGCTCCTTCACTGTTGCTGGATCAAAATCCTGACATGAGTTCACGGGAACAAAAAAAGTGAGGTGCTGGCAAGTGTGGGAGTGTGAGGAGGGCAAGCATGTGTAGGTGTAAGTAAAGTTAGTAATCCAAGAGGGACATGCTAACATAATAGGGAACATAATTAAAAATTGATAGATATTTCAAAGGGCAAATCAAGACTCACTTCAAAGAAATCAGGCAGGAATTGAACATACACTGTTTTTCCAAACTGTGATCAACCATGTGCTGTTCATGTGTTAGCTAGCCGACTAGAGTCGAAATGTTTCTGGTCCTGCAAAAGGGATAATAGCTAGTGTGTACAAGTAGTGAGGCTTCTTCCACTGTATTGTGTCCAGTTCTGGTCACTCTGTTATAGGAAGGATATTATTAAATAGCGAGGGTTCAGTAGAGATTTACCAGGACGTTGCTAGGCATGGAAGGTTTGAGTTATACAGAAAGGCTGAATAGGGTGGGACTTCTTTCAATGGAGAGTACGAAGTTGAGAGGTGACCTTGTAGATGTTTTTAAATCATGAGGGGTGTAGATAAGGTTAATGGTAGTTGTCTTTTCACTAGGGTGGGGGCCTTTCAAGACTAGGGGGCATACTTTTAAGGTGAGAGGAGAGAGATTTTAAAAAAAAATGAGGGGAAACCTTTTTACACAGAGGGTGGTTAGTCTGTGGATTGAACTTCCTGAGGAAGATGAATACAATTACAATATTTAAATGATACTCAGAAAAGTATATGATTAGGAAGAGTTTGGAGGGAGATGGGCCTGGAGCAGGCAGGTGGGATTGGTTTGGTTTGGGATTGTGGATTAGTAGTGCTGGAAGAGCACAGCAGTTCAGGCAGCATCCACACCTCCTCCCTCACCTCTATCCAAGGCCCTTAAGGAGCCTTCCACATGCATCAAAGTTTCACTTGCACATCCACTAATATCATTTATTGTATCCGTTGCTCCCGATGCGGTCTCCTCTACATTGGGGAGACTGGGCGCCTCCTAGCAGAGCACTTTAGGGAACATCTCCGAGACACCCGCACCAATCAACCACACCGCCCTGTGGCCCAACATTTCAACTCCCCATCCCACTCTGCCGAGGACATGGAGGTCCTGGGCCTCCTTCACCGCCGCTCCCTCACCACCAGACGCCTGGAGGAAGAACGCCTCATCTTCCGCCTCGGAACACTTCAACCCCAGGGCATCAATGTGGACTTCAACAGTTTCGTCATTTCCCCTTCCCCCACCTCACCCTCGTTCCAAACTTCCAGCTCAGTAACTGTCCCCGTGACTTGTCCGGACTTGTCCTACCGGCCTATCTCCTTTTCCACCTATCGACTCCACCCTCTCCTCCCTGACCTATCACCTTCATCCCCTCCCCCACTCACCCATTGTACTCTATGCTACTTTCTCCCCACCCCCACCCTCCTCTAGCTTATCTCTCCATGCTTCAGGCTCACTGCCTTTATTCCTGATGAAGGGCTTTTGCCCGAAATGTCGATTTCGCTGCTCCTTAGATGCTGCCTGAACTGCTGTGCTCTTCCAGCACCACTAATCCAGAACATGGTTTCCAGCATCTGCAGTCATTGTTATTACCTGGTTGGTTTGGGATTGTGTTTGGCATGGACTGGTCGGACCAAAGGGTCTGTTTCCATGCTGTATGACTCTCTGACTCTAGACGTGGATGATCCTTATTGTTTTGATCCACAGAAAAAAAGATCGTAGACAGAAAGTAAACTTCACTCAACAGAAGGAGAGAAGTGAAATGTATCCAGTCAACCAAAAACACTGGCTGGTTTCCTGAAATGGATCGGCTGAAAAAACACAGCTTTTATTAATTACAATTTGTTTTGTAATTCTTATGATAAAATCTGTGAAACTTGTGACATATTTGTACCTGGAATGGGTCTTGTAACTAATTAAGGCTGGTAAAGTTTTAGATTGACTCTCTCAGTCTATGATAGTAATTGACTATAGTCTCATAATTACATTTAGGGTAAAGCTCAAAACCCAACATGAGTAACTAACCTCCTGACTCCTCAAAGCCTGTCAGCAAGGCACTTGTAAACAGTGTGATGGAATACTCTCCACTTGCCTGGATAGGTACAGCCCTAACAAAACTCAAAAACACCATCCAAGACAAAGCAGTGATTGACACTTCATCTAGCATCATCAACATTCATTCCCTGTACCACAAGCAGACAATGTGTACAATCTACAAGATGCAGTGCAACCACTGTGGGCGGCAAGGTGGCACAGTTGTTAGCATTGCTGCCTCACAGCGCCAGAGACCCAGGTTCATTTCCCGCCCCAGGCGACTGACTGTGTGGAGTTTGCACATTCTCCCCGTGTCTGCGTGGGTTTCCTCCGGGTGCTGCGGTTTCCTCCCACAATCCAAAATGTGTCGGTTCGGTGAATTGGCCATGCTAAATTGCCCGTAGTGTTAGGTGAAGGGGTAAATATAGGGGTAATGGGTCTGGGTGGGTTACGCTTCGGCGGGTCAGTGTGGACTTGTTGGGCCGAAGGGCCTGTTTCCACACTCTAAGTAATCTAAGTAACCTAATCTAATCACTCACCAAGTCGTCTTAGACTGCACCTGCCAGATCTGTGAGCTCTAGAAGGACAAGTGCAGTGAATACATGGAAACACAATCCCTTGCATGCTGTCCTCCAAGTCACTCACCTTCCTGACTTGGAAATACATTACTGTTCCTTCGATGTCGCTGGAAGTTTCCTCTCTGGCAGCACTGGGGGTATGCTTACACCACACGAACTGCACTGGTCTAGGCAGCTCGCTACTGCCTTTCCAAGGGCAATTAGGATGGACAATTAATGCTGGCTGAGCCAGGGATGCCCACATCTCCTGAATGAATAAAAAAAAAGCACCTTCTGGTGGATCAGGACATACTCATGGATTTTAGATCAGAGTGGTGCTGGAAAAGCACAGCAGGTCAGACAGCATCCAAGGAGCAGGAAAATCAACACTTCAGGCAAAAGCCCTTCATCAGGAATAGAGGCAGGAAGCCTCCAGGGTGGGGGTTGGGCTGGGGAGAAGGTAGCAAAGAGTACAATAGGTGAGTGGGGGTGGGAATGGAGGTGATAGGTCAGAGGGGAGGGTGGAGCGGATAGGTGGGAAGGGAGATAGGCCGGTAGGACAGGTCATGGGGACAGTGCTAAGCTGGAAGGTTGGAACTGGGGTAAGGTGGGGGGGAGGGGAAGTGAGGAAACTGGTGAAGTCCACCACTTGTCAACCACCAACCTTCCAGCTCAGCACTGTCCTCATGACCTGTCCTACCTGCCAATCTCCCTTCCCACGTATTCACTCCAGGGAGAATGTGCAAACTCCACACAGACATGGGGAGACTGTGCAAACCCCACACAGACACGGGGAGAATGTGCAAACCCCAAACAGACACGGGGAGATTGTGCAAACCCCAAACAGACACGGGGAGATTGTGCAAACCCCACACAGACACGGGGAGATTGTGCAAACCCCAAACAGACAAGGGGAGATTGTGCAACCCCACACAGACACGGGGAGATTGTGCAAACTCCACACAGATATGGGGGGATTGTGCAAACCCCACACAGACACGGGGAGATTGTGCAAACTCCACACAGACACGGGGGATTGTGCAAACCCCACACAGATATGGGGGGATTGTGCAAACTTCACACAGACACGGGGGGATTGTGCAAACCCCAAACAGACACGGGGAGATTGTGCAACCCCACACAGACACGGGGAGATTGTGCAAACTCCACACAGATATGGGGGGATTGTGCAAACTCCACACAGACACGGGGGGATTGTGCAAACCCCAAACAGACACGGGGAGATTGTGCAAACTCCACACAGATATGGGGAGATTGTGCAAACTCCACACAGACACGGGGGGATTGTGCAAACTCCACACAGATATGGGGGGATTGTGCAAACTCCACACAGACACGGGGGGATTTTGCAAACTCCACACAGATATGGGGAGATTGTGCAAACTCCACACAGACACGGGGGGATTTTGCAAACCCCACACAGATATGGGGGGATTGTGCAAACCCCACACAGATATGGGGGGATTGTGCAAACCCCACACAGATATGGGGGGATTGTGCAAACCCCACACAGATATGGGGAGATTGTGCAAACTCCACACAAACACGGGGAGATTGTGCAAACCCCACACAGATATGGGGGGATTGTGCAAACCCCACACAGATATGGGGAGATTGTGCAAACTCCACACAAACACGGGGAGATTGTGCAAACCCCACACAGACACGGGGAGATTGTGCAAACCCCACACAGACACGGGGAGATTGTGCAAACCCCAAACAGACACGGGGAGATTGTGCAAACCCCACACAGACACGGGGAGATTGTGCAAACCCCAAACAGACACGGGGAGATTGTGCAAACTCTACACAGATATGGGGAGATTGTGCAAACTCCACACAGACACGGGGGGATTTTGCAAACCCCACACAGATATGGGGGGATTGTGCAAACCCCACACAGATATGGGGGGATTGTGCAAACCCCACACAGATATGGGGGGATTGTGCAAACCCCACACAGATATGGGGAGATTGTGCAAACTCCACACAAACACGGGGAGATTGTGCAAACCCCACACAGACACGGGGAGATTGTGCAAACCCCACACAGACACGGGGAGATTGTGCAAACCCCAAACAGACACGGGGAGATTGTGCAAACCCCAAACAGACACGGGGAGATTGTGCAAACCCCACACAGACACGGGGAGATTGTGCAAACCCCAAACAGACACGGGGAGATTGTGCAAACTCTACACAGATATGGGGAGATTGTGCAAACTCCACACAGACACGGGGGGATTTTGCAAACTCCACACAGATATGGGGAGATTGTGCAAACTCCACACAGACACGGGGGGATTGTGCAAACCCCACACAGACACGGGGAGAATGTGCAAACCCCAAACAGACACGGGGAGATTGTGCAAACCCCAAACAGACACGGGGAGATTGTGCAAACCCCACACAGACACGGGGAGATTGTGCAAACCCCAAACAGACACGGGGAGATTGTGCAAACTCCACACAGATATGGGGAGATTGTGCAAACTCCACACAGACACGGGGGAATTTTGCAAACTCCACACAGATATGGGGAGATTGTGCAAACTCCACACAGACACGGGGGGATTGTGCAAACCCCACACAGACACGGGGAGAATGTGCAAGCCCCAAACAGACACGGGGAGATTGTGCAAACCCCAAACAGACACGGGGAGATTGTGCAAACCCCACACAGACACGGGGAGATTGTGCAAACCCCAAACAGACACGGGGAGAATGTGCAACCCCACACAGACACGGGGAGATTGTGCAAACTCCACACAGATATGGGGGGATTGTGCAAACCCCACACAGACACGGGGAGATTGTGCAAACTCCACACAGACACGGGGGGATTGTGCAAACCCCACACAGATATGGGGGGATTGTGCAAACTTCACACAGACACGGGGGGATTGTGCAAACCCCAAACAGACACGGGGAGATTGTGCAACCCCACACAGACACGGGGAGATTGTGCAAACTCCACACAGATATGTGGGGATTGTGCAAACTCCACACAGACACGGGGGGATTGTGCAAACCCCAAACAGACACGGGGAGATTGTGCAAACTCCACACAGATTTAGGGAGATTGTGCAAACTCCACACAGACACGGGGGGATTGTGCAAACTCCACACAGATATGGGGGGATTGTGCAAACTCCACACAGACACGGGGGGATTGTGCAAACCCCAAACAGACACGGGGAGATTGTGCAAACTCCACACAGATATGGGGAGATTGTGCAAACTCCACACAGACACGGGGAGATTTTGCAAACTCCACACAGATATGGGGAGATTGTGCAAACTCCACACAGACACGGGGGGATTTTGCAAACCCCACACAGATATGGGGGGATTGTGCAAACCCCACACAGATATGGGGGGATTGTGCAAACCCCACACAGATATGGGGGGATTGTGCAAACCCCACACAGATATGGGGAGATTGTGCAAACTCCACACAGACACGGGGAGATTGTGCAAATCCCACACAGACACGGGGAGATTGTGCAAACCCCACACAGACACGGGGAGATTGTGCAAACTCCACACAGACACGGGGAGATTGTGCAAACCCCACACAGATATGGGGGGATTGTACAAACCCCACACAGACACGGGGAGATTGTGCAAACCCCAAACTTTTTTTTTATTTCAAAAATATACTTTATTCATAAAATGATTTGATGGTCTGTACATTTGATCATGCCATACATATGTCCATATTTACAAACAGAGATTCGAATTTATCCTTGTCATTTACAATCCTGTGCATTTTTCAATCTTGTACATATACATATATTTAGCTGAGGCATCAGCAGAGCCCAAAAAAACGTCCGCATGGGCCCCCTGTTCTTCTTTAGGCAGGCCGATCTTACACGGTGGTCTTTCCCCACCGCGCCTTGGCGGCAGCTGCCCCAAGCTTCAGCGCGTCCCTCAACACGTAGTCTTGGACCTTGGAATGTGCCAGTCTGCAACACTCGGTCGGGGTCAACTCCTTCAGCTGGAAGATCAACAGGTTTCGGACCATCCAGAGAGCGTCCTTCACCGAGTTGATGATCCTCCAGGCACAGTTGATGTTCGTCTCGGTGTGAGTCCCGGGGAACAGGCCATAGAGCACGGAGTCCCGCGTCACGGCGCTGCTCGGGACGAACCTCGACAAGCACCACTGCATTCCTCTCCATACTTCCTCTGCATAGGCACATTCCAGAAGGAGGTGTGTGACAGTCTCGTCCCCCCCGCAGCCACTTCGAGGGCAGCGTGCGGTGCGGCAGAGAGTCCGGGCGTGCATAAAGGATCTCACAGGCAGAGCCCTTCTCACCACCAGCCAAGCCACGTCTTGGTGCTTGTTGGAAAGTTCTGGCGATGAGGCATTCTGCCAAATGGCTTTGACAGTCTGCTCAGGGAACCGCTCGACAGGATCCGCCCTCTCCTTTTCCCGAAGGGTCTCAAGGACGCTACGTGCTGACCACTTCCTGATGGACTTGTGGTCAAAGGTGTTTTTCCTCATAAATTTCTCCACGAAGGACACATAATACGGAACGGTCCAACTACTCGGAGCGTTCCGCGGCAGCGAGGCCAGGCCCATCCTTCGCAACACCGGGGACAGGTAGAACCTCAGTACGTAGTGACACTTGGTGTTTGCGTACCGGGGATCCACGCACAGCTTGATGCAGCCACACACAAAGGTGGCCATCAGGGTGAGGGTGGCATTGGGCGTGTTTTTTCCCCCATTGTCTTTGTACATAGAGTCTCTTCGGACCCGGTCCATCTTTGATCGCCAAATGAATTGGAAGATGGCCCGGGTGACTGCGGCGGCACAGGTCCTGGGGATAGGCCAGACCTGTGCCACATATAGCAATACTGAGAGTACCTCACACCTGATGACCAGGTTTTTTCCCACGATGGAGAGCGACCGTTGCCCCCATCTGCCTAGTTTCTGTCTCATCTTCCTGATCCGCTCCTCCCAGGTCTTGGCGCACGCCCCAGCCCCCCCGAACCAAATACCCAGCATCTTCAGGTGGTCAGTCCTGACGGTGAAGGGGATCGAGGATTGGTCGGCCCAGTTCCCGAAGAGCATGGCCTCGCTCTTGCCTCGGTTTACCTTGGCCCCCGAGGCCCGTTCGAACTGGTCACAGATGCACACGAGTCTGTGCACGGACAGCGGATCCGAGCAGAAAACAGCGACGTCATCCATGTACAGGGAGGCCTTAACCTGCAGGCCCCCGCTGCCAGGAATAGTCACCCCTCTCAGGCTCGCATCCTTCCTGATGGATTCGGCAAATGGCTCTATGCAACACACAAACAAGGCGGGTGAGAGGGGGCATCCCTGCCTGACTCCAGATCTTACAGGGAAGCTATCTGATTTCCACCCATTGATTGAGACTGCACTGACAATGTTGGTGTAGAGCAGTCTGATCCAATTTCCGATTCCCTCCCCAAAGCCCATTCTGGAGAGGACATCCCTCATATATGTATGCGATATCCTGTCAAAGGCTTTCTCCTGGTCCAGGCTGATGAGGCAGGTGTCCACCCCCCTGTCCTGCACGTAGGCGATCGTATCCCTGAGGAGTGCGAGACTCTCAGAGATCTTCCTGCCCGGTACAGCACAGGTTTGGTCCGGGTGGATCACCGATCCCAGAGCAGACCTGACCCGGTTGGCGATGACCTTTGACAAGATTTTGTAGTCTGCATTTAACAGTGAGATCGGTCTCCAATTTCTAATTTCCTCCCTCTCCCCCTTCTGCTTGTAGATGAGGGTGATGATGCCTTTCCTCATGGATTCACTCATGGTACCTGCCCGAAGCATACTGACATACACCTCCAGCAGGTCCTGGCCGATCAAGTCCCAAAGAGCGGAATAAACCTCGACCGGTAAGCCGTCGCTTCCGGGAGTTTTATTCTTTTCGAAGGACTCGAGGGCCTTGGTCAGTTCATCCAGAGATAGCGGCTGGTCCAGCCTCTCTCGTGTTCCGTCATCTAGGACCTCCGTGATAGAGGACAGGAATGACTGGGAACCCCAAACAGACACGGGGAGATTGTGCAAACCCCAAACAGACACGGGGAGATTGTGCAAACCCCACACAGACATGGGGAGATTGTGCAAACCCCACACAGATATGGGGAGATTGTGCAAACTCCACACAATCACCTGAGGGTGGAATCAAATCCTGGCAATAGGAAACAGCAGTGCTAACTAGTGAGCCACTGTGCCACTCTAATTAACTGGAATCAGTGCAGCAACCAGCTTCACAATTTTAGTATGACAGAGTGGGCAATCACCTGGGAGCAGTGAAGTAGCATTCTGTCCCTTCAAAGGATTTCTACACATAGTCTTGAGGTTTATTCCTTTGCAATAAACACGTGAACGTTTGTCTGTATGCTGCACAAAAAAGTGATGCCATTTAATAGGTATAAAAAAATCTGATGCTGACTTTTATGAAGTCTTTGGACATTAGGTTTCCTCTATCTTTTTGAAACATTTAACTGTTAAAATTTTCCCCTGTGGTTTGCAAAACAACCATTGGTTTCTCACTTAAAAAATTGTGAGAACACAATTCTGGCCGACCTGTATCTTTAAGCCATGTGTTCTCTTCGATTCCAGACATTGTGCTAATTAGGTGCTGATTTTGAGCATTGTCTAAAAGGGTATGTTCAAATACGCTCAGACCCTGCAAGAATCTCGAACATTGCGTTCCAGAAATGTAGCTGCGCTGTTCCTGTCCTGGCAACTTTGTGATGTGGCAAATACCATGGACGGGTTTTTAAATTCCTGATGGTCTGGGAGTGGTGACGGTCTGGGAGCTCATATAAAATGCGGAAATAATTGTTGTGCGTCTGTCAGTGGTTTTTTTTCTAATCCAGTCACAGCATGAGCAAATCATTTCTGGATTTCTGAAGTAAATGTGAGTGGGTGTGATGAAAACCACATGAGTGGATTTCGCCTCCACGGTTGAAAAGAACACTCGAAATGTGCAACTTTAATGGATTTAGGAGTTGGAAGGAAAATAGATGAAATTGGCAGAATGGAATCCACACGATCAAAGGCAACACCTTGTTTTAGTGACACCTGCTTGGTATGATTCTGAATGTTGCAAAGCCCCAAGGGAGGGGTATGCTCCTTTATCATTGAGAACAAGAAGCTGTCAATGAAACAAAAAAAATGTGACTGGAGGTTACCGCTGAAGTCAGCGGCAAAAATGTGGAGCTACGCTCATGAATTCAATACTAAAGTGGCCGAGCAACACAAGCTAGCAGAAAGATGAGTACAGTGACACATTTGGCTACACTGTGATGTGCACGTCACTGGAATTCCTCACTCTGCCTTGTCAAATCTATTCACCACGTCATTTCTCATATCAACTTATCGCACAGAGGAACCTGTCTCCAGCGGGTTTTGAGAAGATTTGTAGCTCAGGTTGAGGTTCTGGGTAAAGTTTGCTCGCTGGACCTTCCAGCTCAGCCAGCAAACTTACAAACTTACATCCAGAACCTGTCTCTCTCAGGCTGTGCGTTTGTTGATATTGCAATCTGTCCATGCAGCACAGATACTCATCTCATAAAACCACAGAGGTTTTATAAAAATATAGAGAGAAAACGGGCAACTAAGGGAGGAGTAGAAGCAACAAAAATAACTTTGGTGGGAAGGCTGAAAATGCAGGCATGCGCACTCTGCTGTGTAGAATTTTCCCGCACTGGGGCGTATGTGATGGATGAACCCAGAAATTACATATCCCACTCCCTCCCCCAGTCACAGCAGTTCATAGCTTTGTGAGATGGAAATGTGTTTGGGATTGCAGTGGGATTTTCACATGCCTGGTTCATGATCATTTAAGTCATCAACTCCCTCCACTCAGGTCAGGGTTATTATCCCAAGAAGGTGAATCCCAAAATAGAGAGGGTAGTTCTTAGTGAAGGCTGTTGTGGTGGCAGTGGTAGAATTCCTTCGTCTATGCCAGGAGGTCTGGGTTTAAGTCCCAAATGCTCCAGAGTTATGTTATACATCTCTGAACATGTTGATTAAAAATATTTATCTGGTCGACCCGATGAGATTATTTCTTTGGCTAGGCAAGGTACCAATTTAGATACAGCTTTGGACAGCTTTTGGGCAAGATCAGTTGAACTTTGGGAAAGGTTGGGTACCCTCTGAAATAGTTAAAGGCAGGCATATGGCATTCATAAAGCTGTTAACTGTCAAGGTGATTGAAAATATCAGCAGACCTGTTAACTCCAACTGTCAAAAGTGTCAAAAGAAAATGTCAAAAGCAACCATCAAACAAAGCTTTCAATTATTTTTAAAAACCATTTGAAAGTCTTTTTGAAAAAAATGCCTTGGGTGTTCAAAAAAACCTTTCTTACTTCATTGTGTAAATATGAGCCTGAGGATTTATGTTGCTGGATGACTACTGCATGACTGATTTCACAACAATTTATTATTACATGGGTTACAAGGTGCCTCTCATTTCACAGTTTGATCAACAATTCCAAGCCATTATAACCTCTTTGAAGTGGGACTACCAATGAAATCAATCCCAGTGCATTTTTGCAAAGGATTGTGCGCTTGAATGAGATACTTATTCTGAGAAGGAGCTGAAGGAATATGAATATAGTAAATAGGTTTTTACTGAATGAGAGTGGGCTGCTAGAACACTGAGAAATGTATCTCATCTTACCTCTGCGTGGCTCCAGAGTTTGTCCGTGGTGAATACCAGGAGAATTGGCATAGTGAATGGAAGAGCAAAGCTGGCATTTGGGGAACACGAGAGGTAGGGATTGGCAATAAATTGGCATAGAGATTATGCCATGGCAGTGGATAGAGGGGATTAGGTTGAAATGGACAATATGAGGTGCTCCATGGAGTGGATAGAAGAGTTTTGTACATAAAGGACCAGTGAGTGGATGGAGGGACAGAGGTTGGCATGGAGAATATGAGGTGCCATGAGGGGTGGGTACAAGGCACAGTTTGATTGGAAGGCATGAAGGGTTATATATGTAGGTGCAGGTCTTGGGCTGGCTAGGGTAGGCATGAGGACCATGTACATGTGTGATCTGGCAAGGGTTGGCATCTGTTTTATATCTCATTCCTTTTTTTAAATCACAGCATTGTGAAGCTGACTAGAAGCTGGCCTTCTTCCCAAACTATCCTTATAATCAGGATCCTCCATGATCCCAATGGAGATCCCTCCCCTCCACCTTGTCAGAAACTTTGATGTCTGGGCAGCCATTTTAACCATTGGTCTCAGGGTGCGGGTACTCTTCCAGGTCTGTGACCCAAATCACGGTTGGCATTCTGGGCCCTTAGGCCTCTCTCTTCACAAAAGATGGGGCAATGCAGATACCATGTTATGGGAGAGGAGATTGGATGGGCTAAACCAAGCAAGAGAGAAAATACACAGATGTTCAGCATTTCTTTTTGAAAGTAGATCAATCCACAGGCCCTGAGGAAATGTATCTGAGCTTGTTAAGAGAAGCAAAGGAGGAAATCCTCTCTGGCCACATGTGTGGTGCCAGGGGATGGAGAGTGATTATCATGTACCATGGTTTACAAGGAAGAAAGTGTTAAACTGTGTAATAAAAGGCTGATCGTCCTAAGCTCAGTGGTGAGAAAAGTATGGGAAATATTTTTGAGGGCGCAGTACAAATCATTATTGCAAAAGCATAGGTTAATCAAGAACAGTCAACTTGGATTCTTTTTTAAGGGAAAATTGTATCTGACTCACTTGATTGTATTTTTAAAGTGGTTGCATATGTAATTTTGATGTTTGCTGAAGTCTGCGTGTATTTTAACAAGGCCTTTGTCAAGATTCTACACGGCAATCTGTCGCAATAGCAGAAACTATGCAATGTAAAGGAAAGTGGCAAATTGGTTCCAAAACTAGCTCTGTGATGGGAAACAAAGATTATTGATCAATGGATGTTTTTGTAACTAGAAGAATATTTCCCATAGGGTCCACAGGGCTTAATGCTGAACGGTTTGTTTTCATGGTCTTTTTTAATGTTTTGTCCTTAAACGTAGGTGGCTTGATTGAGGATATTTGCGGATTATGTGAAGATTTGCCACAGGGTTTGCAATGAGGAAGAAAGTAGTAGATCACAGGAAGTATATCAATAAACTGTTAAACAGGGCAAAACCAAATGGTAAAGAGAATTCAATATGGAGAAATGTGAAATAATATATGTAGATGGGGCAAACAAGATAGGGGAATGCACAATAAATGGGAGGATATGGTAAGTGTACGAGAACAGAAGGATCTTGGCATGCATATCAACAGATTCTTGAAAGTTTCAGGATAGACAGATATGGGGGATTAAGAAAAAATATGCAGCAAACTTTCCTTTATTAGCCAAGGCATCGAATATAAGGAGTCGAGATTACAGTGGTGCTGGGAATGCACAGCAGGTCAGGCAGCATCTGAGGAGCAGGAGAATCAACATTTCGGGCAGGAGCCCTTCATCAGGAGTCATTCATCAGGAGTCATTCATCAGGAGTCATTCATCAGGAGTCATTCATCAGGAGTCATTCCTGATGAAGGGCTCCTGCCTGAAATACCGATTTTACTGCTCTCGGCTGCTGCCTGACCTGCTGTGCATTTCCAGCACCACTCTAATCTAGACTCTAATGTCCAGCATCTGCAGTCCTCACTTTTGCCTAATCGAATATAGGGAGCAGAGGGGGGAGCAGGGGCTGCTGTCCTAGAATTGCATAAAATACATGTTAGGCCACAGATAGTGTAGTGTGTGCAGTTCTGTTCACTGCATTAGCAGAGGATATAATTGCATCAGAGAGTGTACTGAACAGATTTCTGAAGAGATTGCCAGGACTGGAGACACTACGAGGCAAGCTTATGTAGACCAAGGTTGTTTTCTTTGAACCAACGAAGACTAAGGAGAGACTAAATTGAGTCATATAAAATTATGAGGGGCCTATATAGAGTGAAAATGAAGGATTGATTTCCCTTAACAGGGTGATCGATAACCAGAGGGTAAACATTTATAATAACTAGCAGAAGAATTTGAAGGGAGTGTTTACACTGGAAGTGTGATAAGACTGGATCTGATGGTGGTGACAGGAACCCTCATCACTTTTAAAAATTCATGATTGCGCACTTGAAGCTGCATAACATTCAAGGCTACAGACCAGGCACTGAAATGTGGGATTAAGCTGACTATCCCTTTGTCAACTGGAACAGGACTAATAGGCTGAATGGCCTTATTCTGGGCTGTGAATGTGTCTTTGTTCCATGATCATGTGCAATATAACTTGTAACCATGATATTTCTAATTTATGTCTTTAGTCTGCCACAGGATCTTCCAGCATTCCTCAGCTGGTGATCAAAAAAGTGACAACAACTCCTCCAAGAAGGTCAGTCTCTCCAAGGGTCTACCATCTCAGATTTCATGCAGACCATGCACCCACATAGATACTTACGCTGCAGTGGAACCATTCAGGAAGGAAGTTAGGTTTGCCGTTGCTGACTTGAACCACAGAGTAACAGCAGACAGACAAGATGGGGCCATCAGTAAAGACTGCCCATTAGAGCTTGCCGTAAGCTCTGCTCAGCTCAACTCAGATACTAAACTTGGCTACTGACAATGGGGAGACTTCTGAAGAGTGTTGGGTATACAGATAGACAGCCTGTCTGCGCTGTACATGTTTGTCAAAATATTGATTGGATCTGAGTGAAGTTCAGTGCCGTTATGATGGTTAGGCCTTTCTGCTGGTGACTTCATCATTGGAAAGAGGGACTACCGACATAAAACATGAAACGGGCCAATCACCCGAGTCCTTCACTAACAATTTGTACACTATGGTGATAATTATTCTGTTTGGCGGGAGCCTGAAAGCCAAGGGCAAAGTGTCAGAAACTAATTAATTACCATTTCAGGTCTCATCTCTTTAAATGAACAAGAGCAGCCAAACGCAGCCAACTAGTTGGAGTGTCATTGTTCAACAGTTTCGTTGGGAATGGTGGCCACCAATGGAACTTCAATTAATGTGGCCATCCATCCATTATAAAATGGGTCATGACGGACCCCTAGAAGGGGATTGAGTTTGGGGGGATTGGTCATTTCCATCCAGGTACCACTGAGTGAACAGTTAGGGCCTAACCATGAGCTCCCATTGAATGTACCAGCTGCCTCCACTCATCAGAGGACCAACCTGTCATTGGTAAAATCTCAGCAGTTGCCTTTTCAGATGCTCAGCTGGCTTTGGGTTGGAAGCTGGCCTCCACCTTTCCCCACTGATATAAAAAAAGTCAATGACAGCAGGAAGGCAATCAGCATTGTACTTCATGTCTTCCCTCACAATTCTCCCCCACCCCCACCCCCACACCCTGCCATGGCCCCCTGCATTCCAAACTGCCTTAGAAGGCTGACAAAACCCAACACAATAAATGTCTGATTAAACAAGATACATATGTTAGCCTCTGCCTTCTATCCCCCATCTGATCTATCGCCAATTTCGAGTAGGGGACAACCAATGGGTTGTGAAAAGGAGAGCAGCATTGGTGAAAGAGAACATAGAAGGGAGGTGGGGAGGAGAGGGCTCCATGTCACCCCAGTCAGCTTTTCAGACACTGCCATTTCGTGGCTGAGGTGACTCCTGTGCAGTACAGCCCTCATGGGCTGCAAACTCCAGAGGACAGTTGCTACAAAGACCTCAGCTGTTAGAAAGTGGAACTGAGCCTCCCACCTCAACCTCTGCCAAACCACAGGGGCAGTACCATGTAAGGATGCTTGGAAGATTAAGGAAAATAAAGATATCTTGTTGCATTAAGTGTATGGAGTATGCGGCGTTCATTTGTTCCGTTTCTTGCTTCACGTTTGAGCTGTATGAAGGTCTTATGGAAGGAGTGGTTAACCGAAGAAAATCTTGCAACAATGAGGACATTCAAGGCAATGATGGGTGTGACTCTTCGGTAGTGACTCCTTCCTGGAATTGTCTGAAGAGACCCTGTTCCTCCTGAAGGTCCATACTTTGTGTGTGTACAGAGAAATCTCAATTATCCGGCATTCGATTATCCGAATATCAGATTATCTGGCAAGATCGCAAGGTCCTGTATTAGCCGGCATTCAATGGTCCAGAATTCAATTAACCAAATGAAATACTGCCCACCTGTGTCCTTCAGATAATCAAGGTTCCTCTGTACAACATTGTGCACAGTGCAACCAGTCACTGTGAGCATTTTAGGAGAAAGTGAGGACTGAAGATGCTGGAGATCAGAGCTGAAAATGTGTTGCTGGAAAAGCGCAGCAGGTCAGGCAGCATCAAAGGAGAAGGCGAATCGACGTTTCGGGCATAAGCCCATCCTCACTCGTGTGTCCTGACCAGTGTGTCTGATGTGCTTTTTGGTTTTCTATATGTTAGTCTCCGAAAACTATATCTTAGATTTGTTTTCCTTCAGACAGATGTCTTAAAGTTTATTAGCAACACTATTTCCAGGGCTGCAATATCACAAGCTTACATACATAGTTCTATGCTTTCTAATGTTACTATATAGTTAATGCATATAGCTGACTGACTGAAGACACTACATTTACTCCATTACACAATGAGGCTGGTAGTGAGGATAGTGAGGAAGGAATCTTATATCAGAACATTGCATGTAATAATAGCATTTCATTGTCTTGAAGGTACAGGCTTGGCTAGTCTGGAATCTATGCCATAATGCAACATCCTCCAGACTGGTCCAAGCACCTGAAGTACGACTCTAGCCAATGCCTTATTCAGCAACACATCTGATTGTCCAATGGTTCTCATTGTATAACTGATGGCTTTCAGTTGTTAGGCTCCTCATGGTTATCATTAGCCACATTTTAATTGGCATCCCTTGTTTTCAAGTAGCCAGCCAGTAATTCTGCTCAAACCCTTGCTTTCCAATTCATTATCATTCACCCTTATACAGTTAAAGAGTTAAACAGCACAGATACAAACCCTTCGGTCCAACTTGTCCATGCTGACCAGATATCCTAACTGATCTTGTCCCATTTGCCAGCATTTGGCCCATATCCCTCTAAATCCTGCCTACTCATATACCCATCCAGATGCCTTTTAAATGTTGCAAATATACCAGCCTCTACCACTTCCTCTGGCAGCTCATTCCATACACATACCACCCTCTGTGTGAAAATGTTACCCCTCAGGTCTCTTTTAAATCTTGCCCTTCTCACCTTAAACCTATGCCCTCTAGTTTTACACTCACTTACCCAGGGAAAAATACCTTGGCTAGTCACTCTTACCGTGCCTGTCATGATTTTATAAACCTCTATAAAGTCATCCCTCAGACTCCGATATTCCAGGGAAAAAGACCCCAGCCTATTCAGCCTCTCCCTATAGCTCAAACCTTCCAATCCCAGCCATATCTTTGTAAATCTTTTCTGAACCCTTTCAAGTTCCATAACATCCGTCCTTTTAAGGGAGACCAGAATTGCACGTAATATTCCCAAAGTGGCCTATCCAATGTCCCGTACAGCTGCAACATGACCTCCCAACTCCTGTACTCAGTGCTCTGATCAATAAAAGAAAGCATACCAAATGCCTTCTTCACTATCCTATCTACCTGAAACTCCATTTTCAAGGAACTATGAACCTGCACTCTGAGGTCTATTTGTTCAGAAACACTCCCTGGGACCTTACCATTAAATGTTTAAGTCTTGCTCTGAATTGCCTTTCCAAAATGTAGCATCTCACATTTACCCAAATTAAACTTCATCTACCACTCCTCGGCTCATTGGTTCATCTGATCAAGATCCCATTGTACTCTGAGGTAACCTTCTTCACTGCCCACTACACCTCCAATTTTGGTGTTGTCTACAAACTTACTAACAATACCTCCTATGTTCACATCCAAATCATTCAATAAATGATGAAAAGCAGTGAACCTAGAACCAATCCTTGCAACACACCACTGGTCACCCCAGTCTCCTACCTTCTCATCAATTTTGTATCCAATTGGCTAGTTCTCTCAGTATTCCATGTCATCCAACCTTACCAAGCAGTCTACGAAGTGAAACCTTGTTGAACGCCTTACTGAAGTCGATATAGGCAATATTGCTGCTCTGCCTTCATCAATCTTCTTTGTCACCTCTTCAAAAGAACTCAATTGTTAGTCAGACATGATTTCCCACACACAAAGCCATGCTGACTATTCGTAATTTGTCCTTGTCTCTTCAAATGCATGTAAATCCTGTCCCTCAGGATTTCCTCCAACATCTTGCCCATCTCTGATGTCAGGCTCACCGGTCTATAGTTTCCTGGCTTTTCCTTGCTACCTTTCTTAAATAGTGGTACCACATTAGCCACTCTCCTGTACTCCACCCTTCACCCGTGGTTATTGATGATATAAATATCTCAGCAAAAGGCCCAGCAATAAGTTCCCAAGTTTCCCACAAAGTTTTGGGAAACACCTGATCAGGTCCCAGGGATTTATCTAACTTTATGTGTTTTAAGACTTCCGGCACCTCCTCTTCTGTAATCTAGACATTTTTCAAGACATCACTATTTATTTCACCAAGTTCCTCAGCTTCCATGTCCTTCTCCACAGTAAATACAGATACAAAATATTGTTTTTGGACCTCACCTATCTCCTATGGTTCCGCATGTAGACAGCCTCGTTGATGTTTAAGGGGCCCTATTCTCTCCCTAGCTACAGTTTTTGTAGAATGTATTTGTAGAATCTCTTTGGAGTCTCCTTAACCACATTTGCCAAAGCTATCTCATATCCCATATCTTATATATAACAAACTTTTACAGTTAAAATGTGATTGAAAAAGTCTGTAGTGCTATAATTTCAATGCTACGTCTCATTGTGTTCTTAATTATGAAAAGAATAAAGGGCCTTGCAAGATAGGTGGTAAATCCATCAACCACCTGGAATAGATTTAGGCAGCAAGATGTTTTCTATAATTTAAACAATAACATTCAAAAGAGCAAAGAAGCCAAATTCTAGAAAATGCATTGGTGTGGTGTTATCCTCAAACCATCTAGAGTTAACAGGCACAGTGTTTGGTAACAGAGTTCCATGAAGGCTGCAATAAAAGGCAAGAGTACAAATTCCCCATTCACTCCATCACTGTGTGGAATGCTCTGCCCCAGAGGGCAGTGGAGGCCCAGTCTCTGGATTCTTTTAAGAAAGAATTGGATAGAGCTCTTAAAGATAGTGGAGTCAAGGGGTATGGAGATAAGGCTGGAACAGGATACTGATTAGGAATGATCAGCCATGATCATATTGAATGGCGGTGCAGGCTCAAAGGGCAGAATGGCCTACTCCTGCATCTATTGTCTATTGTCTATTGTCTATTATCACAAATTCCCCATTCACTCTGCCTCACAGCGCCAGAGACCCGGGTTCATTTCCCGCCTCAGGCGACTGACTGTGTGGAGTTTGCACGTTCTCCCCGTGTCTGCGTGGGTTTCCTCCGGGTGCTCCGATTTCCTCCCACAGTCCAAAGATGTGCGGGTCAGGTGAATTGGCCATGCTAAATTGCCCGTAGTGTTAGGTAAGGGGTAGATGTAGATGTAGGGGTATGGGTGGGTTACGCTTCGGCGGGGCAGTGTGGACTTGTTGGGCTGAAGGGCCTGTTTCCACACTGTAAGTAATCTAAATCTAAATCTAAATAACTGCCTTACATGGTAATTTACTGGACAAAAATAGTCCTTTAAAAGAATTTGTTCCTTGGCCATGCTAATTTTCAGGCAGGTCCTAATAGATATTTCATTTGGAGTATTTGCAAAAGCATTTATGGCATTGCATATATTATATCTCAAGACTGAGGACAATTTAATCATAAGCGTTTTTCCTTTATTAAAAATGTTGATGCTGTTCACAACTTTATAGTTGAAATGTTTACTGATTCGATAGTGTAAGAAATCATATTCAATTCACAAGAGAGCGCTAATGTAAAATCTTGAGGTCAACAATTTCAAACCTTGCTTGATAAGTCCTTTGTCTGCAAACTCATTTGAAATAGTAAAATATTTAACAGCATATTGCACCTTCGAAACATCATCAAATGCCCACAAAAAGGTGCCAGTTTCAAAGAATCCTTCCTGACCACTTAGAGTAATCAATTATGTACTCATTTGGTGAAAAATAGCTTTTATGGAATCGTTGTTATCTCATGTTAATATTTCAGTTCACTTTTATTTTAATTTTCCTTGTTTAAAATAGTGTAATGCAAATTTTCCGATTTTATTTTTACTCTGTACTAGTATTTCCTATTGTTTTTCTTAAGATGATCAACAGCTGTTCATCTCCCCTCTGTTTAGTCTCAACTGCAATGAAATGACAAGCTGGCATGGAGAGAAATTAAAACTGTGCATCAGAAGCACTCACAATGGGAAGTTGGAGTGTTAACTTTTTCAAATATCAATAAAGGTCAGTCCACTGAATGGACAATAGCACTGTGCCGAACTATGGAAGTTCTAATGTGATTTAATGCCGTAGGAAGGAGAGAAAGGGAGCAGGAGAGGAGGGGGAGTGACCTTTTTGATCGGGATAATGTTACCACTGCACCTAGGAAGGATATTCCTGGATGTACTTCCAGGAAAGTTATTTGGGTGGAACTGAGAAAGAAGAAAGGGATGATTATCTTATTGGGATTGTACTATAGTCGTCTCCGACCCCCAATAGTCAGCGGGAAATTGAGAAACAAACTTGTAAGAAGATCTCAGTTATTTGTAAGAATAATAGGCGGTTATGGTAGAGGATTTTAACTTTCCAACATAGACTGGGATTGTCAGTGGGTTAAGGGTTTAGATGGACAGGAATTTGTTAAGTGCGAACAAGAAAATTTTCTGATTCAGTAGATGAATGTACCTACTATAGAAGGTGCAAAACTTGACCTACCCTTGGGAAACAAGGCAGGGCAGGTGACTGGGGTGTCAGTGAGGAAACACTTTGGGGCCAGCAACCATAATTCTATGCATTTTAAAATGGTGATTGAAAAGGATAGACAGGACCAAAGGTTAAAGTTATAAATTGGAGGAAGGCAGTCTTGACAATATTAGGCAAGAACTTCAGAAAGTTGATTGGGTTCAGCACTGATCCTTGTGGCACACCACTGGTAACAGGCCTCCTGTCCGAAAAGCAATCCTCCACCACCACCTTCTGCACAGAATTGAATAGAATCCCTACAGTGTGGGATTAGGCTCTTCGGTCTTCTACTTTCAAACCAGTTCTGTATCCAAATGGCTAGTTCTCCCTGTATTCCATGTGCCCTAACTTTGCTAACCAGTCTACAATGAAGAACCTTTTTGAACGCCTTACTGAAGTCCATATAGATCAAATCCACTGCTCTGCCCTCATCAATCCTCTTTGTTACTTCTTCAGGAAACTCAATGAAGTTCGTGAGACATGATTTCTCATGCACAAAGCCATGCTGACTATCCCTAATTGGTCCTTGCCTTTCCAAATACATGCAAATCCTGTTCCTCAGGATTTCCTCCAACAACTTGTCCACCATCAATGTCAGACTCACTGGTCTATAGTGCCCTGGCTTTTCCTTACCACCTTCTTTAAATAGTGGTACTACTTTAGAGAACCTCCAGTCTTCTGGCGCCTCAACTGTGACTATCGATGATGCAAATACCTCAGCAAGAGGCCCAGCAATCACTTTCTTAACTTCCCACAGAGTTCTAGGGTACACCTGATCAGGTCCTAGGGATTTAGCCACCTTTATGCATTTTAAGACATCCAGCACCTCCTCCTCTGTAATATGGACATTTTTCAAGATGTCACCTTCAATTTCCCTAAATTCTGAATCTTCCATGTCCTTCTCCACAGTACAAAGTTAAAAATCACACAACGCCAGGTTATAGTCCAACAGGTTTAATTGGAAGCACTAGCTTTCAGAGCACTGCTCCTTCAACAAATGGTTGTGGAGTACAAGATTGTAAGGCACAGTGTTTATAGCAAAAGCTTACAGTGTGATGTAACTGAAATTATACATTTAAAAAAAACCTTGATTGCTTGTTAAGTCTCTCATCTGTTAGAATGACCATGTTAGTTTCACTTCTTTCATATGTAAATCACAAAACCTTTTATAGAAGTGAACTTTAACAATTGGTGTCAGCCCAGATCATGTATTAGAGGTGTTAGCACCCCTATGTGCTTCTGTCTGTGCCATAATGATTAGACCTGATGCAGGAGTAGCACTCCGAAAGCTAGTGCTTCCAATTAAACCTGTTGGACTATAACTTGGTGTTGTGTGAGTTTTAACTTTCTACACCCTAGTCCAACATCGGCATCTCCAAATCATCTCTTCTCCACAGTAAACACTGATGCAAAATACTCATTTAGTATCTCCCCCATTTCCTGCGGTTCCACACATGGGCTGCCTTGCTGATTTTTGAGGGGTCCTATTCTCTCCCTAATTACCCTTTTGTCCTTAATATATTTATAAACACCCTTTGAATTCTCCTTAACCCTATTTTCCATTTTTGTTCTGATTTCCCTAAGAATACTTCTAAGGATTTATACTCTTCTAAGGATTCACTCGATCTCTGCTGTCTTTTTCTTAACCAAACCCTCAAATTCTTTCACCATTCAGCATTCCCTACACCCACCAGACTTTCCTTTCAACCTATGAGGAATATACTGTCTCTGGACTCTCGTTATCTCATTTTTGAAGGCTCCCCATTTTCCAGCCATTCCTGTACCTGTGAACATCTGATTTTGGTTGCAAGTAAGTGTGTGGCACTCTGAATGTTGGAGATTTAGGTGAAGCAAAGGGAATAGAGGAGCTTGAGGCTTTGAAGGGGGTTATGAGAAAAGAGTGGGAGAAGAGACAGGTAAGAGGGAGTGGAAGGCAAAGGTAATAGGATGGGCATGAAAGGAGAGTCGGGGGAACTGGAGAGGGGGATTAGTCAGCAGAAACTGAAGGAGGAGACAAAGAGATAGAAGAGGAAAAGGAGAGAAGGTAGAGCATAGTGAAAGAAAAACTTGCATTTATATGTCACCTTTAATAACCTCAGGACATCCAAAAGTGCCTTACAACTAAGAAACTACTTAGTTCCCTAGTCACTGTTGTAACTGAGAAATAAGCCAGCCAATTTGCAGACAGCAAGTTCCCAAATATAGATCAATAACCTTTCTAATGATGCAAACTTATAACTAAAGAGCATGGTCAGGCCAACCCGACCTAACATCCCTTTGTAATCATAGAATCCACAGTGCAGAGACCATTCAGCCCATCTAGTCTGTATCGACACTCGAAAGAGCATTCCACCCAGACCCAGCCACCTCCCCTAAGCCCACATTTCCCGTGGCTAATCTGCCTAGCCTGCACATCCCTGCCCACTCTGGGCAATTGAGCATGGTCAATCCACCTGACTTGCACATCTTTGGACAATGAGAGGAAACCTGGAGCACCCAGAGGAAACCCACGCAGACACGGGGAGAATATGGAAACTCCACACAGACAGTCACCTGAGGCTGGAATTGTACCTGGGAGCCTAGTGCTGTGAGGTAGCTAGCTAACCACTGAGTCATCCTATGTTTAATAAGG
This sequence comes from Chiloscyllium punctatum, assembly GCF_047496795.1. Classification (NCBI taxonomy): domain Eukaryota; kingdom Metazoa; phylum Chordata; class Chondrichthyes; order Orectolobiformes; family Hemiscylliidae; genus Chiloscyllium; species Chiloscyllium punctatum. The sequence goes on from NC_092739.1 coordinate 3,512,437, forward strand.
ATCTATCTAACTCTGCCTTAAAAATATTCAGACTCTGCTTCCTCCACTTTTTCAGGAGGAAGGTCTAAATGATTTACGGCCCTTAAAAAAAACAAAGTTGCCTCATTTCTGTTTCAAATGGGCGACCCCTAATTTTTTTTTAACCAGTGGCTCCTGGTTGGTCCAACCTTTCCTCATAAGGTGCTGGATGTGAGGTAAGTATTGAGGAGGACACGAGGGAAAGTTCCAAAGCTCTTCTTCAACTGCGGCCTCAGGAATTTTACCTTCCACCTGAGTGAGCACACAGAGACTCTGCAACCTAACACCTCTTTTCTTCAGGGCTGCAGTGAAGTGTCAGGGCAGATTAAATGTGCACAGCTCTGGAGCAGGATATGTGCTACAGTCTTCTGACCGAAAGGACTCAGTGTGACCACTGAGTGAAGACACAGATGAAAGGGAAGGTTTAGAAAATGGCTTCATTTTAGAATGCCTCTGGCCAGTCATTTTAAAGTATAAAACATTGCAACAAAGGATAATTAAGATGTTCCAGAGAGTATACAGATATTCCCCTTCCTAATATTTTGAATGATGCAGTAATTCAATGGCTACAGGTCCCCTTTAATTAACTGTGCGCTCCCTAATCTGATATTAAACCTGTTGAAACATTCATCATTAACTATATTGGCAATAAATTTCTTAATGAATCCTTAAAAAGAGTTGAACGCTGTGATCTTAGACCAAACAACATTTGAATCATAACGTCTGTAGAAAACAACAAAGGGATCATTACCTCTTTAATCATCAAGAAAATGAATATCCTCAAAGAAAACACTTCAAGCTATTTACTGGGAAGTAAATACGGTTACTAAATGTTGTCACAAGTACACCTCCTTTGTAGACTGGTTAAACTGGATTATTCATGTGTGACCCGACAATCAGACTTACTGACAGATCGCTAATAAATTAGAAACGTCAATTTCTTAGTAACCCGCACAGAAAACATACTGGGTAGGTTATTTCATTTTTTAGCAGCATGTTGTTTTCTTTAACATAAACTTATGGCAAAGCAAAATAAGTGCAGGCGATTTTGCTGACATGCATTACGAAGTGAACTAAATAAGAAAACAAGTCTAAGAAGGAAGAAACAAAATAAACAGAGAAGCCCAGCAAGTAAGACAATTCTTGAAAGTGATATTTAAGTAATTATCAAAAACAGGGCTTTGAGATAGATATACCCGATTGATCAAACTAAATGATTAGTAATGAATAAATGCACAATAGAATTTGTGTCTAATCTTACTTGTGTGGAAGCACACATGCTTTAGTATGTTTACTGAGTGCTGTTTACTTGTGGCCACATGAACCGGACCATCTAAAACCTTATGGTACTCAAGGAATTCCCAACATTCTTAGACAAAATTGTCAGTATTTACATAACCCAAAGAATACCAAAGTTTTTCTTTAGTAATGTCCACAAGCATTTGCTACCTCTGATTCACAAAACAAGAAGTAAAATATTTTAGTTTAGTATTAATTATTTTAAAATATTTTAATTCAGTTTTACAGTGTCACTTACTCCAGTTTGAAAAATATGTTACTGAACGCTACAAAATCAATCCCACCAAATTACATTTAGAATAGTGTTGTTGGAGACATCCTAGTGTTTGTCCATTTCATTCCTCTGTAAAAAGTTCATGACAATTAATTTAGAAAGTATTGCCAGCATTTGACCTGCACCCAAAAAATGTTAACTTTAAGGATCTTTTTTCTATCAGGCAAAAAATTTTCATATGACATCTCAGCATGCCTGGAGATCATTTTAGAAGTGTTTGTAATTCTGAAATATTCCTTGTTGTTTATGCTCACTTTTGTGAAAAAGATGCAAATTTCATAATTAAAAAGTGATAAAGCTATTTGATTATTAAATAATGATGAGTATGTTCATCATAGTGCACTCATTATTTTGATATAAGGAATATTGAAATATTATCTAGGCACTGAACTATCAAACTAGTAAACTAGTAAAAGAATACATTCAATTATTGTCTGCCTGAGTTTTCAACCCTACTTATTTATGATCCTTTGTGCGGTTATGAAATTCATCCCCTGGACTAGAGCAGAAGTTTCCAATTTAGCCTGAATTTGTGCCAAACATCCAAACAGTCCTGAACAACCTCTAGCCAGCTTTTTTTTTGGAGCTAAATTGTTTGAGAAAGACAAAGAAATACCTCTTTCTGGGTGGCCTGTACATTACTCGTGAGCTGAACTGCTCTATCCCTGCACATTGCTGTGGTATGCAATGGGTTAAACCTATCTGTGCAGGGTACTATCAATTAATCAGAACCTGACAGCATTCCAAGAAACAGGTAAAAACATATGACATGTTGCCAAATCAATGGTTGTCTGTGTTCAATTGCCTGTGCAGTCTCAATCAATTCATTTTACACATCAAACCTCTGGACTGCAATAAAAGAAACTTGATAATTAATGAAAAGGCAGGATTTTTTTGTTAGCTTGTAGACTGTTTGTCTGACTTAACAAGGTTGCAAAACTCTTTAATGCCAATACTGTCTTCTCATGAATTTATTAGGGGAATTATTTAGTTCAAATGTCATTTTTTTCTGTTCAGAATGGAATAGCTCTGTATCTGGTTTCAATTGTTTTTTTTGTTCCCTCACAAAATATGTTTTTAGAGTAATGGACCAAAAGTACATTTAATATTTCTGATCGGTAATGATGCCTTGTTCATATAATATATCATTCTTTAACCCAAAATGTGTTACTAGTTAACTATAATTCTGCTGTGCTTGCTATGTTATTTTAAGTTTTTAAAAATATGCATTTAATAAGATGAATAACCATTACTAACCAATTCAGAGGATACTTCACAAATGCATTTTTGAAAGGCTGCAGTTTGGTATCTTGTCCAAACATTTCAGGAATGTATGTTCTCCTTTAGAGGTTGGGTCAAAGCAGCATCAGCGATTTTATTTGGGTAGGTGTACTTAACAGGTCTGCACAAGACCTAATACTTTGGAGACTGAAAGTGAACTAGAATCAATCTTACTAATTAGTCTGGTGAAAAACCACATGAAACCTACAAGAATTTAATATTAGAGCAGGAATGGGAAGGTTAATTTTAATATAGTTTGTAGGTACCCTGCTTCCCAGATTTATTTGGCTTCAGTTTATTGTGCAAGCTATGTAAAACAACGGCATGTCAGCAGTAACATAAAACAATTCATTTTATGGATCCATTCTAATATCAGCATTTTGGAAGACGGATGTAATGCATTGGAACAAGCCAGGTCATGGGTAAATGCTTATGGTTGTCACAGAAGTCAGTCTTCAAATCTCAGTTGCTTGTTGTTACTAGTATTTTAGAACAACAATTTTTAAATTCATTCATGGGATGTAGGCCAGTATTAATTAGTCATCCCTATTTGCTCTGGAAAAGTGGTGTTGAGATACCTCCTTGACTGCTGTAGTCCTGAGTTTCTATGTGCACCAACGGTGCTGTTAAGAAGGGACTCCCATTGTTTGACTCAGAGACAGTTTATTAAAAAAAAGCAATATATTTCCAAGTTAGGATGTTGAGTGGCTTAGAGTGGAACGTGCAGGTTTTGGTGTTCCCATGTAGCTTGTCCTTCTACATGGTAGAGATTGCAGTTTGGAAGGTGCAGTTGGAGAAGTTTGGTAGTTTACCACAGTGCATCTTGTACATGGGGCACACTATTGCCACTGTGCATGACTGGTGAAAAGATTGAATATTGAAGATAGTGGACATGTTGCCAATCAAGCAAGCTGCATTGTCTTGAATGGAATCAAGCTTTATTGGAGTATTATTGGAACTTCACTGATCTAGGTATGTGGAGAGTGTTCTGTCACACTCCTGATTGTGCCTTGTAGATGGTGGATGGATTTACGGGAGTCAGGAGGTGGGTTAACTACTGCAGAATTCCGAGCCTCTGACCTACTGTTGTAGTATTTATATGGTTGGACCAGTTCAGTTTCTGTTCAATAGTAAACCCCAGGTTGATGATAGAGGTTGGAGTAATGGGTTATTGTTGAAGATGGTCATTGCCTTGTACTTGTGTTGCGTGGGTATTACTTGTTATGCATTACCCCTGGCCTACATGTCTGGTTGCATATGGACACTGGCTACTTCTGTATCTGAGCTGAAACAAATGGTGCTGAGCATTTTGCGAGTATCAACAAACCTCCCCACTTTTCACCTTGTGATGGGGAAATGTTCTTGTTGAAGCAATTGATTGACTTATAATAACCATAACCACCTTCTTTAGCACCTTGACGTTGATCCAACCAGCAAAAAGCTTTCCCTGATTCCCATTGACTCCAGTTTTGCTAAGATTCCTTGATGCCACATCTGGTCAAATGCTGCCTTGGTGTCAAGAGCTGTCATCCTCACATCACCTATGGAGGTCAGGTTTTTCTGTCCATGTTAAGACCAAGCATGTAATGGGTTCAGGAGCCAAGTGGTCCTGGTGGAATTCAGGCTGGACATCAATGAACATGTTATTCCTTTTTATATGCCACTTAATATCACTAGAGAGCAGAGTTTCTGAGCTATGATTTGTCCTGCTTGCTATAGACAGGAGATTCAGAGCAATTTCCCACATTGTCAGGTAGATGCCAAAGTTTTAGCTGGGTTGGAGTAGATTGGCCAGGGGTGTGGCTAATTCAGTAACCATTGGCGGTTTATTAGCAGGGTCCACTGCCTTTGTTGTATCTAATACATTCCATTCTTCATATCATTTGAATTGGATGGACTAAACACTGGACCATGTGAGGCTGGAAACCTCAGGAGGAGAAGGCGGCGATGGACCTTCCACTTGATACTTCTGGCTGCACATATGGAACCTCTTTCTCCGTTATTTGACAAACTGCCCACAACCATTCTCAGCTGTATGTGCAGACCTTCGATCTCATCTTGTGTTTCTGAGTGTTTCTTCTGCTATTGTCATGCAAGACATCACTCGGACACAGTTTCACCAGTTGACACCTGATTTATAGGTTGGTGTGGTACGGATCCTGAAATACTCTCCTCCACTCTTCATTGCCCTATGATTGATTGCCTGGCATGATAATTGTTAAAATGGGGGAAACGCTGAGCCATTGAGTTACAGATTATGGTTCAGTACAATCAGTCAATGCTGGGTGGTTTATCCTGTTTCATTCCTTTCATTGTAATGACCTTGAGATAACTGAGTCTCTAACTAGGCCATTTCAGAGTGCGGTTGAGAATGAGAAGAAGATTGAGAATCCCTACAGTGTGGAAACAGGCCCTTCAGCCCAACAAGTCCACTCCGACCCTCCGAAGAGTAACCCACCCAGACCCATTCCCCTACATATACCTCTGACTCATGCACCTAACCTAACCATCCCTCAACACTATGGGCAATTTAGCATGGCCAATTCACCTATTCTGTACATCTTTGGATTGTGGGAAGAAACCAGAGCACCCAGAGGAAACCTAAGCAGACACAGGGAGAAGGTACATACTCCATACAGACAGTCGCCCAAGGCAGGAATCAAACCCAGGTCCCTGGACCTGTGAGGCAGCAGTGCTAATTGCTGAACCACCATGCCACCCCTTAAGAGTCAATTAAGAGTCTATTTCATGGCTGTGAGTCTGGAGTTACATGTAATCCAGACCAGGTAAGGACTGCAGATTTCCTTCCCTAAAGGATGCTAGTGAACTAGATGGATTTTTTTTACAACATATACCGTAGCTTTTAATTTCAGAATTATTAATTGAATTTAAATTCTACCAGTTGCTATGGTAGGATTTGAACCCATGTTCCCAAGCACTAGTCTGGGCCTCTGGATTATTACATGCTACCATTCAAACAAAATTACAAATTTTGTAACTCTTTGCCTTATGACCAGTCGATCCAAATAGCCTGTCCATGTGTTCTGGAGTTTGAAAATTCGATTGTGGTGGCTTTTCAGGAATGGAGGGGGGTTCACAATCCAAGATTATATCTTGTCTGATTGAGGTAAAGCACACAGCAAAATGCCCCATGATCTGTTTATCACCAGGATTGCAGCAGCACTGCTGATCAGCTCAACGAGGGAGTCAGGTACATATAGACCATGTGTTAAAGCTTCACAAAACTAACCAGCATCTCTTCATCAACAGGTGCATTTTGTCTGAAGCTGAAGTTTGAATGTATTGAAAATTATTTCTCATAATGATTAAATACCATTAACAGAGAGACAACTTTGAGAGAGATGTCCCCACTTTCTCTGATGCAGTGCTGGGGAGGCCCTAGTCCAGGGATGGTCAGATGGAGAGATGTAATGTTTCCACAGAAGTAGAGGCTGCCAAAGCAGATACAGCAGAGAGAATGAGAACAGATAGCCAAAGTAATCTATTCAAGGAATCTAGTGGAGGACATGACTGTAAAGCTGCAAAAGCTTATTGACCTCACTTGCCAAGGTCAGCGAACGCACATTCAAATGTAACTCTTACTTCAAGAGCAGTCCCACATACAGCTTATGCACCACATCCCCATTACTTACCCATCAATAATCTCTAGTTTGAAGAGTTATGCATCAGTTTTATTTGCACCATGTTATTCTCATACATTTACAAATGCTTCAATTTCACATTCATATCTTATTGTTTTCACATTTTCCCAACTGATTGGCTGTGACAGGGACATCATTTGAACACTTTGTAACATATTCTCAGTCTAGATATTCTTCCTTCTCTCTTAGAGAAGAAGCTTTCCCATAATAGAAAAGAGCAACAGAGACCTGACACCTCCTCAGCTCCTTGAAGGAGATAGCGCATGAATTTCTTGGTGGATAAGTGGCTTGGTTAATTACAGTTATGGTCAGTGAGAACATCGAGGCTGACATTATGTCTGGCCTGATGCACGCTCTCAAATTCCACTTTACCCTTGATCTGCAATCTGTTATGTTTGAAAACTGCAGATAGGGTGATCTTGTGATTTCTGCAGTTGAAGCCTAATGATCAGGAGCAAGTCCGTTGACCTAATTCTCACAAACACCAGGTCAAATAGTGACATGGTATATTGTTTAACGGCAGGTACCAAATTGGGATCACCATGTAGTGAGTCACAAGGCTCCATGGTTCAAGAAGTTGCTGTCCTCTCCTCATATGACAGAATCTATGCTTCCACTATGGCCACTCTGCCAGTGCCTTTGTAGATACTTCTCTGCCAACCAGGCCAGAGTATTGCTGCTCATGCTGAGGTGATGCAGTCTGAAGCCAGCCCTTGGCCCTGAACTGCTCCAGATTATCCAGCAAGACTATCATGCAGCCAACTACACCATATGAAAATCTTCTGCCATAACCTGCAGCTATTGGATTAGCAGAGCGTAGGGCACCAGAACGGCCAAAGACACATGCAAGACAGGTACTAAAGTGATTTATTGGGGTTATTGGTTAAGTTTTGGATATAATATTTGTTGCTGGAAAGCTTTGTTATGGAATTATTTTACTGGGGTATATTTTTAATTTCAGGATTTTGACCAAGAGGACACTGTGATGTTCTCTAAAAGGATTGAGAACAGAAGAGAATGATGTTACATCAAGACACCAGGTAAGGTGCCCAAGTTGTTATGACTCACAAATTGTCAAGTTCCCAGAGCAGAAGAATTAATTAGCTATTCACCAGACCCCTCAGTCAATCACAACAAGGTTAATTTACAAAAGATCCCTCATGGATACTTTTGTCTCACATCCAGGTAAATTTATGTTTTAAAAGGAAACAATTTATTCAGGCTTTCTTGAGTTAACAGGACAGTGAGTGAGTTTATTCGTCACTGAACCCAAAAAGAAATAATAATGCAATCAAATCACACAGAATAGATTTGAAAAGTGAGTCTGAGAAAAGATAAAAAATAAAAAGCATACAGATCAGTCTCTGGGCTATTGGTGAAGAGTAGAGAGTGGAATGTTGATGGGCAAGCAATCAATTTTGGGATGTTTAACTTGGCAGGTTATTTGAATTTTTTTGTGTTGTTTCTTCCTGGCTAGCTTACAGCCTTGTTGGTTTCCAACTCTAAGAGTGCAAGAGTGTCTTTTCCTTGATAAACCGAAATACAAAATATACATTTACCATCTCAAACATGCCCCTTGCCTCCATGCAAGAAGTCCCCACTTCTGGCCTCTAATTGGCCCTAAGCTCCTTTTGGCAGAATTGTACTATCTGTATACCCATAGAAGACTTCAGAATTCCTGTTTATGTTAGCTGTCAGTCTTTTTCCACAACCCCTTTTGGCTTCTTTTATTCGTTTTTTCATTTGCCCTGAATATTTAATTTTCAGTCTGGTTCTCAAATATATTTTCTACCTGATACCTGTCATAAGCACACACGTTCACCTGTACCTTAATTTCTATCTTCTTTTACACTAAGGGAGTTCTGCTCTGGTTTGCCTGATCTTTGATTTTTGAAGGGATATACCTTAACCACACATGAACTATTTTTCTTAGTTTAATCCATTGTTCAGCTACAGTTATACTCAATTTGTGGTTCTAGTCTATCTGGATCAATTCCATTCTTGCCCTTCTAAATTCAGCACACCCAGTTAATTATTCTGGCTTTGAATTGTCCACTGATCTTTTTTACCAACATCCCTAAGTTACAATGATCACTGTCTCTAAACTACTTCCCCACTATCAATTGATCTGCTTGGAACACTTCATTCCAAAGAACCAAATCCAGCTGTGCCTTATTTATTTTCTTATTGGACTGGGTACATACTGCTGTAGAAAATATTCCTGGACACAAAATCCAGGAAGCATTGCCTTTCCGTGCATTTTACAATACCTCTGTCCGGACTTGGAAATATATTACTGTTCCTTCAGTGTGTCTGAGTCAAAATCCTGGAATTCACTCCAAAGTAGCATTATGGGTGTCTCTCCAGCGGTTCAAGAAGCCAGCTCACCAGTGCCTTCCCCAGGGTAACTAGAGGTGGACAATAACTGCTGGAATGCCACCCACTTTCCCTGAATGAACTTTTAACAATCTATTACTTGGGAAAAGACTTGCTGAATTCAAGTTCAGCACACACAAAATCATGAGCACAGCTTGACAGCCTTATGTTATCTTTTGTCTTTTTTTGATTCTTTCCTTAGCTGATTAAATATGTAAACCTTGATTTGATCTATTGGTTGAGCCCATCAAGAATATCTATTCACTAGAATACATTGGTTATTCTACAAATAACAGAATAACAATTGGGTAATCATTTTGCTTTCCAAGCTAAATGTCACTCATTCTTAAATAAGCTTAGCTCTCCTCAGGAAAACTAAGTTGAAGGGACAAGATTTTTTACAGCACATCTATATAAAATATTTTCTTTCATACAGTCAACTTTTTCTCCTATTTTTGCCCTTCAGTGTCAGAAGACACACAAAACATGAATGGACATTGTTAACATGAACTTGATGATCACTGGCTCTCACACTGATGCTGTGTGAATGATGGTTTACTGTGATTTTTATTTAAAATCATTATTTCACCGTATCACAGTGGCAAAGCCATGCTTGATTATATTTGCAGTTCCAGTCGCTAGTTAAATCAATCTTACTGAATCCCTCTCATGCACAATCTTACAGCATATATAACGAAAGTCGCATTAACATCCATTCTTGGTTAGTTACAGATGGACTGTAAGAGATAGTCACTTCCACAAAGCCCTTCTACTCCACCGCCATCATTTTGCTGAAAGTCAAACATTCCTAAATGGTTTACTGCAAAGAGCAGCTGCAAAAGAATTGTCAGCACTAAAATGATTCTGAAATTTGGTTTCCTGCTTCTCCTCAATTTCTGAGTCTTTGGTTCTGTCAGTGATAACTGGAACAAATTCTCAGCATATTATATATCATGAAATAATGAAAGACAACAATCCATCCCGTCCAGTTAAATGTGACACTGCATGTAAGGCCTGCATTATAGTTACAATGCCATATTTCATTAGATTTAACATTCTCTCTCAAAAAACAGCAACAAAAAACAACACACACCAAATCTTAGATTGATTTAAGCATGGAATGATTACAAACACAGTCAATAATCTTCTTAAACTCATTAAATTTGATCCAGCCAAGTCCTCAATAAGTTCCATGCCCCAGATCATTATTCAATTTTACTTCTCAAAACTTTGTATGCTGAACAGGCTATACATTGGCGAACTGCCATTAAAAGCTTACTACCTTTATTGGAAACATTAACTTCTTTCATTAGTCCCTTTAACTCCTGCCACCATTGTCTTGGCTTTTAAGTTCTTTGCTGGTATATTCCTTCAGCACATTTTCTATTACACCTTATTTATTAAGAAAGTGATTAGTCATTGTAATTCTGGAGTTGAATCACCCAACTGTTTTGACGATATCTCTGCACAAATGTTAATTCTATTGGCATTACGTTGCTGACCCAAACTTTCAGGACATCTTTTCCTTAAGGCTGTGTCCCACATGTGTGGAACCATGTGTGAGTTTTTCTTATCTTAAACTCTGACCAAATCTATGCAATTTCCAAATGGCTAACAGTTTTTCTTCAACTCATTTGGATGGAGTTTTAACCTGAAGGAATGCGCAGGGTTGGACACAAGTGGGGGACCTAAATCTAGCAAAATTGCAAGCACGTTGGAAGCCAACTCTGCCCTATGACGTCCATTTTGAACTCAAGTTCTTTCAGTTGGTAGTGTGTGGCTCGCTTAGCAAGCAGTGAGGTTCAGATTTGCAGGAGGAACAAAACACAGATCTTAGCTTGCAGACAATTCCACAATGGAGGAGAAGGAAGATGACAACTGAAATGTCCCATTGACTTTGGATGCAAGGGTTAGTTTTGTTTTAAGTATAGGTCACTACAACCCATTTAATCACAAAACCCTAAAATAAAGCAAGCAATGTCTCTTACAAACTTGTTTACAAAATGTGCAATAACTGTTTGCAATTAATCCTAATTTCTCTGGAAAAGGTGATATGAACTGTCTTGTTAAACTGCTGCAACTCTTAGTGTGTTTGCAGTCCCACAATGCAGTGAGAAAGGGATTTCCAGGATTTTAGCTCAGTGACAGTGATGGAATAGGGTATTTTCAAGTCTGGATTGTAAAAGAAACTTGAAGGGAAAGATGCAGTTCATGATATTTCCACATATCTGCTATCCTTGTCCTTCTAGGTGGTAGAAGTCACAGGTTTGGAAGGTGCTATCGAAGGAGCCTTGGTGAATTAAGCAGTTATTTGATAGATGGTACACACGGTTGGCACTGTGCATTGACGATGGAGAGACTAAATGTTGAAGATGGCACATGGGGTGACAATCAAGCAGCTGCTTTGTCCTGATGGTGTCAAATGTCCTGAGTGCTGTTGGAGTTGCACTCATCCATGTAAGTGGGGAGTATTCTATCACACACTTGACGTATGCCTTGTAGATAGTGGACTGGTTCTGGAGAATCAGGAGGTGAGTTACTTGACACAAAATTGCTAGCATTTAGCCTGGTCTTGTTGCCAAAGTATTCCTTTGGCCGGTCCAGCTTCGTTTAGTTTTTGGTCAATAGTAACATCTAGGATACCGAGAGTATTATTCAATGGAAATGCCATTGGGCATCAAGTGAAAATTGTTAAGTTCTGTCTAGTTGGAAATGGTCATTGCCTGATATTTGTTTGGTGGGAATGTCACTTGCAACTTATTAGCTCAAATTTGCATGTGGTCCAGGCTTTGCTACAATTGTAGAGAAGCGACGTCAGTATCTGAATTATTGCACATGGTGCTGAACATTGAGCAATCACCCTTGGTCTCCTTAGACAGCGCCCTCCAAACCCATGCCTACTTCCATCTAGAAAGCTGAGGGCAGCAGATACATGGGAGCACCACCAACTGCAAGTTCCCCTCCAAGCCACCCCCAATCCTGACTTGGAAATATATCATCTTTCCTTTAGTGTCGCTGGGTCAGAATCCTGGAATTCCCTCTCCAATGGCATTGTCAGTTTACCCAATACACATGGACTGGCAGCAGTTCTAGAAAGTTGTTCATCACCATTTTCTGAAAGCCAACTAGGGATGGTCAACAAATGCTGGCCCAGCAAGTGATGCCCATAGCCACGTATAAATAAAAAAGAATAACATCATCAACAAACATCCCTATTTTTGACCTTGGGGTCAAGGGAAGGTCATTGATGAAGCAGCTAAACTTGGTTAGGCCTAGGACACTACCCTGAGGAACTCTTGCAGATCTGTCTTGAAGCTGAGATGACTGATGTCCAATGACCACAACCATCTTCCTACGTACCAGGTATAACTCTAGCCAGTGGAGATTTGCCCACTGATACCCATTGAGTCCAGCTTTGTTAGGGGCATCTTGATGCCACATTTGGTATGCTTTCCTTTATTGGTCAGAGGATGGAGTATAGGAGTTGGGAAGTAATGATACAATTGTACAGGATATTGGTTCAGCCACTTTTGGAATATTGTATGCAATTCTGGTCTCCCTCCTATCGGAAGGATATTGTGAAAATTGAAAAGGTTCAGAAAAGATTTACAAGGATGTTGCCAGGGTTGTAGGATTTGAGCTACAGGGAGAGGTTGAATAGATTGGGGCTGGTTTACCCGGAGCATCAGAGGCTGAGGGGGTGACCTTATAGAGGTTATAAAATCACAAAGGGCATGGATGGGATAAGTAGTCAAGGTCTTTTCCCTGGGGTGGAAACATCCAGAAATACAGGGCATAGGTTTAAGGTGAAAGGAGAAAGATTTAAAAGGGACCTAAAGGGCAACATTTTCACGCAGAGGGTGGTGCGTGTATGGAATGAGCTGCCAGAGGAAGTGGTGGAGGCTGGTACAATTACAGCATTTAAAAGGCATCTGGATGAATAGAAAGGATTTGGAGGGATATGGGACAAGTGCTGGCAAATGAACTAGATTAATTTCAGACATCTGGTAGGCATGGACGAGTTAGACCAGAGGGTCTGTTTGCGTGTTGTACATCTCTATGACTCTATGAATGCAGCCTACACATGAGCTGTAATAGAGAGGTGTCTGTACTTAGCCAACTGCACCATCTGCAAGTGGGGATACCAATGTGAACTCATGACGGTGAGTGTTGCTGAAACCTTCGGCAGTCTTCGTTCAAAATCCCTCAAGTTTGGTCTCCACTCTGTGCAAAGGTGTGACTGTCAAAGAGTTTTCCAGCAATGATTGTGCCACATACTGACAGGATCCTTACTGTCGGATGGCCAGGGAGGAAACTAGCTTCATGCCTGTGTGATGCACCTTTCATGGGTCTGTGATCTATGCTCTTTCCCTATTGAAGCCCTATGACCCTTGTGTGTGCAGCAGCCCCCTCTCTCCCAGGTCAAGTCATTTACCCCCACCTACTCCAAGTGTACTCACAGCCATTTTCTTCTCCATTAGACAGTTACCATTTGCATCAGTCTGGAAGGTGGCAGGGAACATTCCTCTGTCTGTGGCTTCCAGGCTCAGGCTGACTGTGCCAGTGATCTCCCAAAATTCCCTCCTCCCATACAGCCCCTCCATTATGTCCACAAGCTTTGCACTTGCCCACTCCCCACCGAACCCATCCCGATGTGCCAATGCACCTTACCCAGCAGGCTGCTGGGATATGGTGTGACCGTGCCAGTTGTGGTCATTCACTGCCACCACATCCCCATCTCCTTCTCATTATGGATGCCCTCCCTCTCACACTGCATGTCCCTTCCATCCACATTTACTGTAATGCCTGCTTCGGATCTGTGCTGGTCCCCCCTTCGTCACTGTCCTGAATCCTTATACAGAACCTGCAGCCCTCAGCTCCAAAGACCAGCCTGCCGAGGGTTAGCCCCATAGTTAAGGCCAGTCTTATCACCCCGCCACCCCTTTCATTTTGTGGATTGACTGTTGGGTTGACCATTGCCACTACTCAACTGACCTGACTAGACTGCCCCAGACTAGACATGCTCAGACCCCCGAGACATATCTCCCTGACAGCATGAGCCCTAACCACACACCGCCGCTGCGCCCCACCCCCCTCAAAAGGTTGGCCAGTCCGAAGCCGATGGGCTAGCATCGGCCCACTCCCTGGATTGCAGAGAAATGAGCGAGACCTCCCTGACTGAAAGCCTGGCTGTGGGCAATGTCATTAACTTGTATTGGAGGCTGCCTTTGGCTCACTGTCTCATGGCCCCCTGATTGACTAGGGCCTCCATGGACTTCAGTGAGGAGTACTCTCCAAAGAGTTGGGTATATGGCTGCCTGCTTGTTGCACATGCAATTCATTAGCTGTAAGCAATGCTATCACATGGAGTAGGTGTGAGATTGACAGAGCACATTGACATAGAGCAAGGTGTGTGGGCCCCTTAAACTGACCACTGCCAAGACAGGCATGCTGTGAGCAAGTGGGTCATGGTGCAAGTGAGCACTGTCCTGAGAAGCAGCCTTGTGAACAGGGAGCTTGTCCCCATGTGCAGTGTCCCACTGTAGCCTTTCAGTCTGGGTCTGTTGTCCCATGCAATTCTCTGCATCCAGAGCTCACTGCCAGTGCATTGGAGAAGTGCCAGGATGGTGATGATGAGTTGATAGCTGTCAGGTTCAAATGTCTGTGGAGGAGGAGTGCATTCAGCCACTGCCCAAGGATCTTGCCCTGAGAGGTTGGGTACCCAACGTTCATTCTGGTTGTGGTTTGGAGCAAGCAGCGAGCTGAATCCTTTAGGTACACTCTCTGCTTTCCATGTTGAGTTTTCCCGAAGTCGAGCATGTTAGGCGAGTTTGGTAAAATGGGAGTTTAAATATTAATGAGCTGAAAGGCGTTTAACAATCAATTATGATCATCAAGTAGCATCTCACCACTGTCCATCGAGAATCTTTTCACACAGCTTGCAAAAAGCATAAAAAATGGAGCAAGATCTTTTTGACTTAGACCCTATAAGATTTTGCCCTTTTTTTAAATTGCTAACAACTTATAATTACCTAATTTCTGGAGCAATAAACTATAGCACAGAGGAGAGACATCACAATGAAATATTAAAGAGGACAGAGATTTGACACAGAGGCCACAGAGACAATACATCATTAGAATAAAGATTGGTTCAGAAAGGGAGGGAAATGCCAAATGCAACACAGACTAAGGTGGGACTAGAATGCATGTGCTTAATAAGAGCTGCTAATGCATGTAAACACGCATGATATAATGACAACATCAGAGACCTAACTGAGCAAGGTGAGGAATGGGGACTTAGTATTCTTGTTAATTACACTGTGTACAGGAAAGGTAAGGAGGGAAAAATGAAGGATTTGACAGTATTGGTCAAAGATACCATTGCAGCACTGGGATGGAATAATGTCAAGGTTGAACAACAGAATCTATTTGGTAGAAATAAGGAACACTAGAGGAGCTTTAACACTGTCAGATGTACACTCAGTGCCACCAAATAACTGGCAGGAGATAAAGGATAAAAAGTACAGATAAGTTTTAGCTAGTGCACTTCAAATTGTTTAAATCAACTTTCACAAGACATTTCAACAGAGTCCACAGAGGAGGTTTATTAAGAAGGTGGAAAGCTTGGATTTAAAGGGAAGGTAGGTGGCTGTATGAAAGAATAAGAGGCTCAATGACAGAAAGCAAGAACGATAGTGAATTGATTTGAATTGAATTGAATTTATTGTCACATGTACCGAGACACAGTGAAAAGTTTTGTCTTGTGAGTAATACAGGCAGATCACAGAGTTAAGTAGCACAAATAAGTAAATAATAGGTAAACAGTGGCAAAAACAAAACACAGGTATAGGCGAATGTTAAGGGTTCATGAGTCCATTCGGGGATAGATCTTTCTCAGGTTGAGAGCAGGTTATTGATTGAAAAGTTCAATCTTTCTCAATGACTTAGACTTCGGTATAGGGAGCAATATTAGAAAGATTGCAATGATGTAAAATTTACCACGTAACAAGCAAATAGTGAAACAAAACAGCTTTGGATTTTCAGGATGTCATTACGGATGGTGAAATAGACACAGATAAAAAGTGGGGAATGAAGGACTAAAAACCATTTCTCTTCCCAAGAACAAGCAAGAGAGAAGGGATGCTAGAAGGGAAGGCTGAGATGTAACCTTTCATAACCACAAGACTTCTCAAAGCGTTTTCCAGCAAAGGAGGTTCTTCTGAAGTATAACCACTATTGTAATGTAAAAAAATGTTAACCACGTTACACTCAGCAAACTCCCACAAAAAGGAAAGTGATAATCACCAGATAATCTGCTTTTTGTGTGTGTGTGTGGTTGTTGACTGGGGGATAAATATTGGACAGGATACTGGAAGTAATTTACCTCTTGTGTTTTGAAATAATTCCTTGACATATCCATATGAGTAGCCAGATGAGGCCTTTTTTAATGTCTCATCCAAAAGTTAGCATCTTCTTCAACAGAGTTTCAACCATAAGATGGAGGAGCATAAACAGGTCATTCAGACGATCGAACCTGCTCCTCCATTCAATGAGATCATTGGATAGTGACGAAGGATGATGTAGGTTACAGAGAGACATAGATAAGCTGCAGAGCTGGGCTGAAAGGTGGCAAATGGAGTTTAATGCGGGCAAGTGTGAGGTGATTCACTTTGGTCGGAGTAACCGGAATGCAAAGTACTGGGCTAAAGGTAAGATACTTGGTAGTGCAGATGTGCAGAGAGATCTCGGTGTCCAGGTATACAGATCCTTGAAAGTTGCCACCCAGGTTGACAAGGTTGTTAAGAAGACATGCAGTGTTTTAGCTTTTATTAATAGAGGGATCGAATTCTGGAACCATGAGGTTATGCTACAGCTGTACAAAACTCTAGTGCGGCCGCACTTGAAGTATTGTGTACAATTCTGGTCACCGCATTATAAGAAGGATGTGGAAGCTTTGGAAAGGGTACAGAGAAGATTTACCAGGATGTTGCCTGGTATGAAGGGAAGGTCTTACGAGGAAAGGCTGAGGGACTTGATGTTGTTTTCATTAGAGAGAAGAAGGTTAAGAAGTGACTTGATAGAGACATATAAGATAATCAGAGGGTTAGATAGGGTGGACAGGGAGAGCCTTTTTCCAAGAATGGTGACGGTGAACACGAGGGGGCATAGCTTTAAATTGAGGGATGATAGATATAGGACAGATGTCAGAGGTAGTTTCTTTGCTCAGAGAGTAGTAAGGGTATGGAATGCTTTACCTGCAACGGTAGTAGATTCGCCAACTTTAAGTACATTTAATTCGTCATTGGACAAGCATATGGATGTACATGGAATAGTGTAGGTTAGATGGGCTTCAGATTGGTATGACAGGTCGGCGCAACATCGAGGGCCAAAGGGCCTGTACTGCGCTGTAATGTTCTATGTTCTATGTTCTATGTTCTATGTTCTATGGCTGATCTGATAATCCTCAACTCTGCTTTCCCGCCATTCCCCATAACTCTTGGATTCCTTTACCCAGTTCAAAATCTGTCCCTAATGTTTATGCTCAAGTTCCAAGAATGGGCATGAGCCTAAAGGCTCAGCTAAAGGGAACTTCCAATAGACCACCTCCAGAAGGAAACGTCCCATCAAGCCGAGTTCACCTTGTCTTTTCTCATCACCCTCACATTGAGGCCTCACTAGTTATGTTTCAATTAACCTCAAACCACATTGACCACTTCTGCTGATATCTCCTCGTTTACATTCCAGCAAACGCTAAGGAATTAGTGTAACTTGGAGCTGACAGAATTGGTGCAGGGACACACACAATGAATGTGACCTCCCATTGGAATACTCAAAGGAAATTCCAGTTCCAAACCAGGAGCCATGGCTGCAGATGCTAAGCATTAATTGGCCATTAACTGGGGCCACCTTCATGTGTATTTACTGTAAATGGGTCAAATATTGATGGGGTCATCATTTGGACCGCCTTCAGAAGAAGGCATTGTGTCAGTGGCCTGGGGAACTAACATTGATACACATCATTTACTGTGGATAGTAATAAATGTTTGAAAGTTTTGCCAGGCCATTTAAAAAAATAGATTACAAAAGGTTATTGAGTTATACCTTTTTGGATACCCTGACTTATTAACATCCGATGAACGGAAACAATTAATGTAAAAGACATATACTATAGAGAAGAAAGACTCATTGTTGAAATACTGCCAATTAGTCCTGAATTATAGCCCATTTTGTGCCATAAACTCATATCCACTGGGAACTGAATTGCAACTGCCCACACCCATTTCACTTGAAGCTTTTCACAGTCAGCAGACAACAAAACTTTCAGCCCTTTTTTTCTGGTTCTAAATCATTTCTAATTTGCAGGGATAAAATTACAATGTTCTGAACATTGTACCCACTAATGTATATGTGTATTTGATTCCAGTTTTCATTTCTCTGTTTGTTCTGTATATAAAACAGAGATTCTGATTTTAATAAATCTGAATTATTTACCATCCCAATTGCAACAAGCCTGTTTTATGTCAGTGCACTGCTTTGACCCACTCTCATCCTCAATTATCTTGTTTTCTCTCTTTTTTTTCCTGTAGTTTTTCCTGCCTGTGACAAAGTGCTGTTCCACAGGACCAGGCCATTCAGTCTCGTTGAGCTGCTCTGCTCTTCAACTAGAAAATGATTGATCTGTTTCAAACCCCATTAGCTCACCTTTGCTTTACAGGTTACTTGACTTCAATATTTCATCTGCGCCCATGACCTAGATATGTGCTTGTTCAGTGAGTGCAAGCACACTTGGGATATGGGAGGTCATTAGAGACAAGTCAATTCTACACTCATTAAATGTCTAGAACTGTATACCATTTTGAACAAATACTGGATAAAATCATGGGAGACATAGATAAGGTGAATGACAAGGGTCTTTTCCCTGGTTTTTGAGGGGGGGGAGTAGAGGGGGTTCAAAAATAAAGGCATATTTTTAAGGTGAGAGGAGAAATATTTCAAAAAGACATGAGGGGCAACTTTTTTACATGGGGAGTTTTTCGTGTAGGGAATGAACTGCCAGAGGAAGTGGTGGATTCAGGTACAGTTGCAACATTTAGAAGACATTTGGATAAGTTCATGAATAAAAAGGGTTTAGAGGGAATGGGTCAAGGGCATGGAGGTGGGACTAGTTTTGTTGGGAACTTGGTTGGTGTGAACTGGTTAGACTGAAGGGTCTATTTCCATGCTGTATGATTCTATGGCTCTGTAAATAATAAACAGCAGTGAGAATCCTTGTTTATTCCTACCCTGGGACCAAGGCTTAGTGTAGCATCTGAAAAGTCCTACCCACCTGCAAGAGGTGAAACCTGGAATATGAAGATGGCAGAGGTACACTTACTGGATAAATGGCTTGAATCATAAGAGAAACTATCATTCAGTATGTTGCTTTTGTGAAGGCAATCAAAAGAAAAATCTCATCCATGTCTTGTTTAAAGGTAAAGCAGATAAAGCTGAATAAAATCAATATTTACTGTTGCTCTCCACAAGATCTTGGATGAGAGGAGTATGAATGAAACTCAAAAAGAGCATTCTTCTTCCCAACATCCAGTTACTTGGCAAGCAACTCAATAGGGAAAGGTACATAAAGAATGGACACTAATAGAGAATACAATGGTGTTTATTTTCTTTATATATTCAGATTACTGACAGTGATATGGGAATTTTGATTTGAATATGTATTTGGTATTGATTTGTTGTCAAATGAGGAGAATCTATCCAGGTTTAAAACAAAGAAGACAACATGATCGATATTTAGAATCAGAATCGGAATCTGAATCCTTACAGCATGGAAACAGGCCCTTCGGCCCAGCAAGTCCCCACCAATCCCCAAAAGAGAAACCCATCCAGGCCCATTCCCCTTCCCTATATTTACCCCTGACTAATGCACCTAATCTACATATCCCTGAATATTATGGGCAAGCTAGCATGGCTAATTCACCTAACTTGCACAGCTTTGGACTGTGGGAGGAAACCGGAGCACTGGAGGAAACCCATGCAGACACAGGGAGAACATCCACACAGACAGTTGCCTGAGGCTGGAATTGAACCCAGGTCCCTGGAGCTGTGAGGCAGCAGTGCTAACCACTGAGCCACCATGCAGATAGGGGATGCATGAGAGCATTATCACTCCTCACAAACCCCCTGTACCTAAAAAATTCCAAGGGTGATCATCACCCCTTATACAGTCATAGAGCATGCAACATGGAAATAGATCATTTGGTCCAACTAGTCCACACCAACCATGTTCCTAAATGAAACTACGTCCATCTGCCTGTACTTGGCCCATATCCCTCTAAACCTTTCCTATTATGAATTTAATGAAAACCTTATAGCTGTACCTGCATCCTTCACTTTTTCCTGAGTTTTTGTCATAAATGAGTTGGATACGAGCATAAGAGGTACAGTTAGTAAGTTTGCAGATGACACCTAAATTGGAGGTGTAGTGGACAGCGAAGAGGGTTACTTCAGATTACACCAGGATCTTGACCAGATGGGCCAATGGACTGAGAAGTGGTAGATGGAGTTTAATTTTGATAAATGTGAGGTTATGCATTTTGGGAAAGCAAATCTTAGCAGGACTTACACACTTAATGGTAAGGTCCTTAGGAGTGTTGCTGAAAAAAGAGACCTTGGAGTGCAGGTTCATAGCTCCTTGAAAGTGGAGTTGCAGGTAGATAGGATAGGGAAGAAGGCGTTTAGTATGCTTTCCTTTATTGGTCAGAGTATTGAGTACAGGAGTTGGGAGGTCATGTTGCGGCTGTACAGGACATTGGTTAGGCCACTGTTGGAATATTGCATGCAATTCTGGTCTCCTTCCTATCGGAAAGATGTTGTGAAACTTGAAAGGGTTCAGAAAAGATTTGCAAGGATGTTGCCAGGGTTGGAGGATTTGAGCTATAGAGAGAGACTGAACAGTCTGGGGCTGTTTTCCCTGGAGCATCAGAGGCTGAGGGGTGATCTTATAGAGGTTTATAAAATTATGAGGGGCATAGATAGGGTAAATAGACAAAATCTTTTCCCTGGGGTCAGGGAGTCCAAACTAGAGGGCATAGGTTTAGGGTGAGAGGGGAAAGATATAAAAGAGACCTAAGGGGCAACTTTTTCACACAGAGGGTGGTACGTGTATGGAATGAGCTGCCAGAGGAAGTGGTGGAGGCTGGTACAATTGCAACATTTAAGAGGCATTTGGATGGGTATATGAATAGGCAGGGTTTGGAGGGATATGGGCCGGGTGCTGGCAGGTGAGATTAGATTGGGTTGGGATATCTGGTCGGCATGGATGGGTTGGATCGAAGGGTCTGTTTCCATGCTATACATCTCTATAACTCTATGACTCACTTTCTGTGTAAAAATGTTTCTCTTTGTATCTTTTTTAAATCTTTCTCCTCTAAACTTAAAAATATGCCCCTGGTTTTGAACCCCACCCACCCCTAGAGAAAAGACCTTTGTCATTCACTTTATCTATGTCTTTCATGATTTTACATATCTAAATAAAGTCACTTCTCAACAACCTATACACCGGTGAAAGAAGTCCCAATCGTTCCACTCTATTTTTATATCTCAAACCCTCCATTCCTGGCAACACCCTGGTAAATCTTTTCTGAACCCTCTCAAGTTTAATAATATCTGAGAGACAACAGAGTAGCCAGAACTGCACAGAGTACTCCAGAAGAGGCCTTACAACCTCAGCATGATGTCCCAACTCCTGTACTCAAAGCCCTTAAGGTATTCTGGGACAGTGCTCACTTGACAGCCACAACTGAGCCTGCTGACCGCTTTGCTGCCTTACTCAGTAGCAGTGATTGAATGAAGCTTACAATAATGTTGGGCATGTTGCTATGGGGAGGAGAATATGGGGTATTGATTGGTGTACAATAAAGGGAAATGAAGTTAGAAGTATTGTGAGTCTGTGGATCATGGAGATGTGAGAAGACAGTAAGAAAGCCGTGTGTTTTTACCTTGACATCTTTCATAATGTCACTAAACCTATTTCAGCATTGCAGGCACATCCTGAAAGATAAGGTCCTAGCACTGACTTCTTCAATCTCTTCTCATGCTGCCACAGATGTTGCTGACAGGGAAGGTTTTCTGACCTTCAAGGGAGAAGATTCTCTCTCTCTCTTCCTGTCCACTGCCTGTACAGGACCTCCAAAATAGCACCAGAATATGTTGATGCCCATCTGCACCTCTGCTGGTCAGGTTTCATGTTTCTTTATCATCACTTGCTTTGTAACAGTGTCAGCAAAGCATGGCTTCCCAGCTACCAAATGTGTGCAATAGTACGGGTCGTGTCGGTTATATGGCTGAAACATTATACAGAAGCCTAAACACCAATTTCTCATCATCTTTGTGATCACATGATCAGATGCAAGCCTATTCTAGATGAATATTATCTGTGGAAAATTTGACCAGTTGCCCACACTGAGCTTGTTTTAGTTTCAAACCCATTTCGAAATACATAATTGTTCAATTGTTCCATGTTTAATGTTCTCCTGTCTTCTGCTCCTTGTGCTGACTAAAGCTGGCGGGGCTTAAACATCTCATCCAAGTGACCATCGTCCTTTGTATGAACCCAGGCAATGAACACGCAGTTGGGACAGCTTCCATTTTTTTTTGTAACCGGCAATCAATTTATTTCACTCTTTACTGAAAGTTCATTAAAATACATGCTTGCCTTATTCACAAAGATGCCGGACTCTGCTCCATTGGATAAAGTTTTCTTTTGTTTCTCTCTGCTGAGACTTTGTGGAGAAACTCAGAGGAAACCACTTGAAGCTGATGGATTTGTGAGCTTAAAGCACAGTTTTGATAGGTTTTAGATTGTTTTGACCTGAGTTTCTTTCATTCTACCATTTGTCTCAAACTATTTGCAGCTGAGTTGTGAAAATTGACATTCCAATGCATCGCATTCCTTTTGCATCGCACCTTGAAATGGAAAAGGACCACACGAGGAAAGGAAAACATCAAAAAGTCATCTCCATTGCAGAAGTGAAATGGCCAGAGCGCTGGAAGAGATTCATGTCAGGAAATAGTTAATCATTTTGAAAGACGGGCAACAGGTTTGTCACATTCAGTAAAATGTAGCATAAATAGTAATGAAGAACAAATGAATAAAGACAGACACCATTGTTGAAGATTTTTCTTTTCAGTTTATATGGTCCACGCAGCCAATGGCGGTACAGATCATTTGAACAGTTATGTAATTTAATGTGGAATTTCATGGAACAGGGCACTGCTGACTGACAAGGCTTAATGATGATAAATTACCCCTCACCTGCTATTGGGCATTGTACCTCAAACTATAGTATTTTGTGCATAAAACAGACAGAAGCACTTGGCATTACTTCTCCTGGGGAACATGTATTACTGCATGGCCAAACAATACTGAGTTTCAGAAATGATTGAGTACACTGAGAAAGTACACTGCTAGATGAGGTGAAGGCTTGGCATATATTCTCTATTTGAAGCACAAATAAAAACAAATGATTGTCAAGTCTCAACTTTTGTCTGCATACCGATGTGACCAATGTAAAGAAAGAACAAGTTTGAATTTATGGCCTCTTTCATGACCTCAGGACATCTAAAATTCTTTCAGCCAATGCTTTTCTTCCTGAGGTATGGTAATCATGGCAATCTAGGAGATATGATGGTGTAATATTTGTAGAAGGAAAGACAAAGAATTTAAAATGTTTTTGGTGCTGTGATTTTTTTATTGGCAATGGAATGTCAAACTACTTTGAAAAACTACAAATTTGGATAGTTTCTGCCTTTGATAATTAAAAATAAATAAAATCCTTTCAAAGAAAAGCTCCTCTTAACTTTCCAAAGAAATTTCAGCACACAATTGAAATCAATTAATAGAGTCCAAATATTTTCCTGGTCCTTAAGATTTCTTTACATTAATTCTGGAAAAATAATGCTGTACATTTCATCTGAAACTTTAGCACCTGCTAAACATTGTACACCCAATCAGATTTTCCTTCCCATTGATTTTGAGGTGCATTTTAGCTTTTGTGCAATAGACTGAATTACTTTGATTCTGACTATAGGATTCTGATTTGTATGCGAGAACACCCTTCAATTAAACCTTATATTCCTCTTTGCTTTCTTGCCAATTTTGTCTGCCAGTTTTGTTGCAGCTGTAAGGAGTGTGATGTTTTATTTTGTAGTTTTAAAAACTGTGGACTAAAATTGGAAGGAGTTGTTTTTAAAGTCAGTGTTTATAATAATGACTATAGCTTTGAAAACCAAGTGACCTGACATGTATGACACACATCACATAATCAGCTGTTTGAACAAGCAGTAATTGAAAAATGTGTTGCTGGAAAAGCGCAGCAGGTCAGGCAGCATCAAAGGAGCGGGAGAATCGACGTTTCGGGCATAAGCCCTTCTTCAGGAAGAAGGGCTTATGCCCGAAACGTTGATTCTCCTACTCCTTTGACTCTGCCTGACCTGCTGCACTTTTCCAGTGACACATTTTTCAGCTCTGATCTCCAGCATCTGCAGTCCTCACTTTCTACAAGCAGTAATTGCAAAATTGTAGATAATTTAGAGATGTACTGGAGCAGTTTTTGCTGGCAGCAAGAGGTTGATTGGCCTGTGGGGTAGTGACCAGTTATCAATGGCAGAGACCATTTTGCCTGCCAACAACTGTGTGTTTGGTTCTCTAGTAATGGAACAGTTTGGATCAAGTTACAGAGAGACTGTTCAGTTCTTCCCCAGCTCAACAGTGCAATTAAATCTCACTTTAAACCTGAAGAAAACCAGTTTATCTTTCAGTTGTTGTATGCTAAGAACTTTAACTGTTAAGTCAGAAACTTATTATAAATGTACCAACCTCTTGTTTCTCTTTTCAACTGGTGGAAATAAACAGAAAAGAAAAGAGTGTGGTCAGTAGCAGAAAAGTCATAAAGGTCATCCCAATGATAGAGCGAAAACTACTGAACTGTCTTTCCCTCTTTCTATAACCTATTTAATTGCGAGAGTGTGTGTGTGCATGCATACATGTATGTGTGAGTGTCTGTGTGTTTATAAGAGAATTAAAGTTTTAACTTCTATTATTTTATGTCCACAGTGTATAGCTAGTTCTCCTGTAACTAGAGTCTAATTCCATGTAATAAATAATAATTGTATTCAATACCAAAACTGTCCATGCTTTCAGTAAATCTTGATCCAAAGTTCAGGTAAATGGGAGACCTCTGTGTACTTTATAAAATCTTTCATTTCTGTGATGACTCTATGAATAGTGGGGCTCAATTTCTAGTCCAGTAAGGCGTAACACAGTGCACGACTCATTGCTGGCTTATTCCAGTAAGGCCATAATAATGTTTTCCAACAGACTTTTTTTAATATACACGACTCAACCATTGAGTACCAGCAAACTAATCAAGCATGTTTTTATAAGGGTCATGGGCAAAGCTGTTTTTATCATCTATCTCCAGCTGCACTAAGAAAGGGATTATGTGTTTTTTTCTTGAGTTGCAGTAATCTGTGTGGAAAGTTCAACCACATTGCTGTTGGAGGAGGAATTCCAACATTCTGAAGCAGCAACAATGCAAAGAAAAGAGAAAGGATGCGCAAATGAGGATGTTGTATGATTTGGCAGGCAACTTGAAGGTGATTGTGTTCCCATTTACCTGTTTCCCTTTTCCTTCTAAGATAGCACTAGTTTGGGAGATATTGTCAAAGATTCCTTGGTGTATTGCTGCAGCATATCATGTAGAAGCTAAAATACTGCATAGTGGTGCTCCAATGATAGAGCGAATGCATGTTGAAGATGATGAATGAGAAGAAAATTGCTTTGTTCTGAATGATGTTAAGCCACTTACAGATACATTGATCGAGAAAAGTGAATAACCTCCGACCTATTCGGAAATGAAATTGATCTAGCTAGTCTGTTAAGGTGTAAGAATAACCACAATCGCCAAAAGTAAATTGTTTCAACCAGAAGATAATTTGGCCCCCAATTCCGCAAAACATTATATTAAACACTACATCTGTGATCCTTAACCAGTGTCCAAACACATGCACTGCCTGAAAAGATTACTTGTAAATTATCAGGGGCGTGAATCTCAAGAAAATATTCGTTTTCCATCCCTCCATTGAGATGTAACCAACCCATTGTTGCTCAACTG
The DNA here is from genome assembly GCF_047496795.1 of Chiloscyllium punctatum. Lineage (NCBI taxonomy): Eukaryota > Metazoa > Chordata > Chondrichthyes > Orectolobiformes > Hemiscylliidae > Chiloscyllium > Chiloscyllium punctatum. The sequence goes on from NC_092739.1 coordinate 3,538,518, forward strand.
AAGTTAGCTACTAAGGTGAAGTGTCTAGAATAAGCAAAGACTGCCCTAATCTCCATCTCTGCATTATTTCACACTCAGCAGTCTGATACAGATGGTTCAGTTCAACTAAAAACATTTATCCAACGTTTGCAGATGATTTCAAAGTGCAAATCCTGCACCCAGCACTGCAAGAATAAAATCCTGATATTTCACTCCTGGTGAACATCGAGTTTGTGATTGAAATGGAGAATAAAAGGGAGAAAATATCTTTAACATTGGATCGCTGCCCTTTTAATAATGCCTTGGAATTCTGGGGTTTCCTTATAGTGATGGAGGATTTGCAGACCTGAGCATGTGTCTACTGGTTTACAATAAATAAGTCTTAGGGTGAGAGGGGAAAGATATAAAAGAGACCTAAGGGGCAAAGTTTTCACGCAGAGGGTAGTGCATGTATCAAATGAGCTGCCAGAGGAAGTGGTGGAGGCTGGTACAATTGCAACATTTAAAAGGCCTTTGGATGGGTATATGAATAGGAAGGGTTTGGAGGGGTATGGGCCAAGTGCTGGCAAATGGGACTAGATTAGGTTAGGGTATCTGACCGGTATGAATGCATTGGACTGAAATATCTTGTTTCCGTGCTGTAATCTTTATGACTCTGTGACTCTAAGTCAAACTCTGGTTTGAATAACTCATATTCTGGGACTTTTACTGTTGCTTGGGGATTGATTCCTGTAATTCTGTGTATTTCTATGAAGAACAATCTTCAAAATGTTGATTCTAGACCTGAAATTGCAATATCCAACAAGTGAGAAATAGAAAATACTGGCGCTCAAAAATAGGTGCCTGAGAAGCAAAACTAGACCAAGGGTAAACTCATAGAAAATGCAATCAGATAAACGCAAAGCAAAAACATATCCAAAAATGAGCACTACTGCCAAAACCAGATTCTGCAGCTAAGAATGTTATTTGCTGATAAATAGAAAATATTTCATGTAAGAAAGGGAAAGGGATGATTGACGTTCACCATGAATGGTGTTCAAATGCCAGGGGTGAAATTGATACAAACTTCAGAGGCCTGAACTTGCTACATAACATTTATAATCAACGGTGACTGGTTGGGCTAATTAAGTCGTTTCTGTCTTGTAATGTCTATGCTAAGTCATTCAGTTAAGGGTCTGTGAATTTGCCTTTCTACTCTGACCCCTAATTAATCATCATTCAACATTATTTTCTTACAATGCTCTATTTCTGTCATCAACTTTAATTATTTATTTTCTATGCACATTAGTAGCATTTTTGATTTATTTTAGAGAGCAATAAGCCAGATCAGTTTGAGGCCAGCAGGAATTTCACTCATTGGTTAAAGTCCTAGTCGTACAATGAAAGACAACGGCATAGTAACTTTTTACATTTGCTATTCAGTAATGATATGTTTTGACTTATTATCTAAATGTAAGTAAGATTCACGATATGTTATTGTTTGGAAACTTAGGTTCTCAAGTAGCTGAGTAATGTATAGTTTAAGCTTGATTTATATTTGAATACTGTATGTGTTTGGAGGTGAGGACATGGTTTCTAATTTCACTCTAGGTTGGGTGAGAGCATCTGGCATTTGTTTATACATGCATTTTTTGACAAGGGTTTACTGTTTTAGGGTACAGCTACTGATTTAATGCTTCAATGCATTAAAAAGGTAGAGAAAATTAGATTGTTGCCTGGCAGCATCGTGTCTAATGCCTCAGAGAGATAGAGACAGAAACACCCAGAAAGTCTTTCGAAATTGTCTGTGGATTTATTCAGTGGATGTTGGAGAGCGAAGCTAGTGCAAAAACTGGCCAGATGTCCTTTAGAAGTTGAGTATCTGGAAAACCTATGTGTTTTCTCTGAAGGAACTAAACATCAACACAAAGAAAGTTCCAAATAACAATTAATATGTCAGTTTAGCAAAGAATTTGTAAATGTAGACACATCTGAGTGTCAGCAGCATCTGTGGAAAGAAAGTTTTTCTTTAATTTTTGATTTCCATCACCTGCAGTTCTTTGATATTGTAATAAAACCATTTTAACTAGTTCTATATAATGTAATATAATTTTTATTTTATGCAACAGAGTAAACTCTTGATAGCTGGTCCTTGTTATCTATTGATACCTTGTACTGGAAAGGTTGTCCCCAGATGCAATCTTTTTTTCCCATTGACATGTCACAATGAATCGTGGTACTTCTGGGTCCATCCGGATAGACAGGAGATTTCCACTGTAGTGCTATCCATGCTTTATGTTATCCATGGACAATCCATACTCTGATCCCATGTGGATAATGAGGATTAGATGTAATATAGGAGAATGTCAGGTTATCCACTTTGGCAGGAAAAGTAGGGGAGCTGAATATTACTCAGTCAGCAGAGACATTTGAAGTCCTTCTGCATAGATTAGATTACTTACAGTGTGGAAACAGGCCCTTCGGCCCAACAAGTCCACACCGACCCACCACCCACCCAGACCCATTCCCCTAAATTTACCTCTTCATCTAACACTACGGGCAATTTAGCATGGCCAATTCACCTAACCTGCACATCTTTGGACTGTAGGAGGAAACCGGAGCACCCGGAGGAAACCCACGCAGACACGGGGAGAATGTACAAACTCCACACAGAGAGTCACCAGAGGCAGGAATTGAACCTGGGTCTCTGGCGCTGTGAGGCAGCAGTGCTAACCACTGTGCCACCGTGCCACATAAACCACAACAAAAAAACAAGCATCCAAGTTCTGCAGGTAATAGGGAAGAAAAATGAACTAGGCGAAGGTGAGGACTGCAGATGCTGGCGATTAGAGGTAAAAACAATGACTGCAGATGCTGGAAACCAGATTCTGGATTAGTGGTGCTGGAAAAGCACAGCAGTTCAGGCAGCATCCAAGGAGCTTCGAAATCAACGTTTCGGGCAAAAGCCCTTCGTCAGGAATGGCTTTTGCCCGAAACGTTGATTTCGAAGCTCCTTGGATGCTGCTTGAACTGCTGTGCTCTTCCAGCACCACTAATCCAGAAACTGGAGATTAGAGTCAAGATTAGAGTAGTGCTGGGAAAGTACAGCAGGTCAGGCAGCATCTGAGGAGCAGCAAGAGCCCTTCATCAGGAGGCAAATGAACTGTTAGCCTTTATTTCAAAGAGAATGCAACATAAAAATAGGGAACAAAAATAAAAATCATTGAAAAACTCAGCAGCGTCTGTGGAGAGAAAGTTTTTCTTTACTTTTTGATTTCCAGCACCTGCAGTTCTTTGATTTTTCTGTTTCATACAAAAATAGGGAAGTCTTGTTAAATCTATACAGGGCACTAATCAGGCTGAGAACAGTCTTGGTTCACTTTCCCAAGGAAAGGTATATTGGAGGCAATATAGGGTTGGTCCTGGGTAAGGAGGGATTTTCTTATGACGAAAGGTTAGTAGGTTGGGCCCATCCTGATTGGAGCTTAAAAGAGTGAGAGGCAATCATTTAGAAATGTATTACCTGATTAGGGGACATGAGAGGGGAGATGCAAAGAGGTTGTTTCCCCTAGTGGGGAACCAGATGTTTTACTCCTCATGGTCTGCTTCCTCACCATTTTGGCCCAGACTTGTTTATGTTTTCCTAACTGACAGATGCTATCAATATCCCGGGACCTTGGTAGCAGAGAGGGGATTTCTATTATCGTACTATTCTCATCTTGTGCGATCTGTGGCAGTTCCGTTCCCCAAGCCCCAGAGCGAACAAGGATTTGGTGTCATTTCAGAGGAAGGACATTTTTTATCTGAAGGTCCCAAATCAGTGGAGTTCTTTACTGCAGAGGGTATGGAAGTGATCTACTTCCTTAAGTACATTGAAGGCTGAGATAGACAGATGTTGAATCAGTAAGGGAATCCAGGAGTAAAAGACAGGAAATTGGAATGAGAATTATCAGATCAGTCATGATCTCGTTGAATGGTGGAGCAGACTCACAATAACCTACAATCTTATGGTCTTAATTATTCACAGGTCCTCGTTAAAGAATGAGTTTATGTTGTATGACCAAAAGTTCTTCTCCATAGCAATGTAACTGCTGGATGTTTTGTTTTGGCGATTTGTGTTACCAGGGCGAATTCTGACCGTTTGCGTGTGAAAGGTGTGGTCAGACTATCCAAATTGATTGTGTGAAGTCTACGAGATCCAGCGGATGGGAACAAAGTATCGGTGCTGGAAGAATAAACATGCCTTTGCTGACTCCTGTCAGATAGATGGGCTGAAGTATCCGGGCCACATACCCATTGGGTGAATGGAAATTCCTCTCGGTACACGCGAGTATTCTCAGCCGATGGTTACCATTGCTAGTGGAGTAGATCACGTCGAAAATAAGTGCAGAGCAAATCGTTTTGCAAAACATTGCCTTCATTGAAAACATGGTGTTTTATATTTTTGATAGGAGAGAGCAGGCCACTATTAGAGAGCAGGGTCAGTGTTTCACTTTGTTTCACCGAAACTCGATTCCAGTAGTTAGAATACCACTTAGAATATACCAATTAGAATATACCAATTAACAGATTAGCACCGTAGTGTAGTGAGATTGCAAACCGTATTTAATTAACACGGAAACACTCTGGTTTATTTCAGTTTAAAGTAGATGGAGTTTTCTTTTGCTTTTTAAAAGCTTGAGGAGGGATAAGGGCTCAAACTGAGTGGGCTATCTCTTTAAGCAGTCATTAATAGTGTAGGTAAAAACAAGGACTGCAGATGCTGGAAATCAGAGTCTAGATTAGAGTGGTGCTGGAAAAGCACAGCAGATCAGGCAGCATCCGAGGAGCAGGAAAATAATGTTACAACCTCCCGAGTTGTAACAATGTCTGATGGCCTGGGCTTTACACTGGAAGAGAGGCTCAAACTTCAGAACTGCAGCTTGGAGAAACGTACCCACATCGTTTCACATTCCACCCACAACAGGCTAATTTAACATGCATACATGGGAGAGATAGAGCAAATCCCTGTGGTACCCAGACTTTCTTTGTAAATCCCTTGGGAAAAATAAAGGATGGTGGGTTTAATTCATGAGCTAATTTTTAGAGAGCACGGTTTTTCGTGAACTGTGAAGGACTTCCCCAGATAATCTGGGTGTGAATTGGTGGGGTTCTGAAATCCCTCCAGATATGGGAGCTCTCTCGGTCCAGATCGGAAGGAGTCAAAAAAGACCACTGCACAGCTCCCATGATCTTAGTGGGTATGTGTCCTGCAAGTGTCATAGAGCAGCTTGTCGTGTCATTGAGAATAAAAGTGAGTGTTACCAATTCTGCCTGAGAACCTCATCACAACAGGATTCTCCTAGACGGGATTGACAGAAGGGAGTTTGGAGAGAGAACTGAAACAAAAGCAGAAAACGGCAAAATTGCATAAACCCGCTCTTCGGTAAAGAGTTAGTGCCGCGCGTTAGCCACAAGTTACTTTTCTGTGGTCTGTCAGGGCAGAGGCTGCCTTGCTCCATTGAACCGGGGGTCAGTAATGAAACAGCGAGGGACTACCCGGTGGCCAATGTCCCACTGGGGACAACTCAGATGGGAAACTGGTGTCAGGAAGCAGTTTTCAGTAAAACTCGAAAGGACTTGTTTAAACATTTATTTCTAGCTGATGAGAGAAACAGAAATGACAAACGACTCGTTGAATTGGGGATAGCAGGATTTTACCCCTAGAATACACTTACTTCGTCCGCGACATTTGTCAAAATCGATTACAAATTATTCTACTGCAAGCGCAGCAAATTGTCGCTTGTCTGCTCTGCCCAGTCCGTTCCTTTCAGCTGCTTCAACCCTACTGTAAATAGTCTCTATATTTACAAAATACACTCCACTCTTTAAGCAGCCTGAGGGGAAATCATTTCAAATGGAGTCTTTACAAAGGACAGTAGAACATGCAGACTGCGAACATTAATGCCTAATTACAGATAGCAGTATCGTGTGACATTTAACAAAGTGTCTAATGTCCATTGATAGTTTAATGATTCAGCCATAATGCTTATTCTTAGGGATAATTGAAGCGCAGGATTTTCATCATCTTTATTTGGTTATATAAAAACAGACTGAAAATTTAATCGTATAGAAATAAACCTTTAAACAGACAAGAAGGATCGGATTGTGGCTGATTGGAGGTGTTGGCTCACGTTAAACGTGAGATGCCGGTGTTGGACTGGAGTTGGTACAAAGTGAAAAATCACACAACACCAAGTTATAGTCCGAAAGCTAGTGCTTCCAATTAAATCTGTTGGACTATAACCTGGTGTTGTGTGATTTTTCACTTTGAAAACGTTAAACGTGACTGCCGGATTAGAGCTTTATTAGTACTTTTTAGACAAACAAGATTGCTTTTTTGTATATGCGAGATTAGACTTTCGCGTATACAAAATCATTTTTTGTATATCCCAGGTTACTTTTCGATTAAATTCGTTAAGGTGAAAGAGATGCGCTTTGTTGTCATTGTGCCTGGCGATCCAACAGTTTTAGATGAGGGCACCAACACCATAGCTGATAGACAAATCGGCCGTTGGGGATCTTCACAGCAGACATGAGAAATTGTGCTGGAAGAACTAACGCTATGTATCAGGGATTTGTTTGCCGCTGAACCAGAAATGGCGGCGAGAATTGATCCTTAATGTTATGTTCATACACTTTCTGGAAGAGTTGGGTGCTCTGGGGTCTGAGATCCTGGGACACAGCGCTAATCCGTCTCCAGCATTCGCTTCATAATTTTTGCACTCTTCAAGGGAGCGGGAATGACCACCGGACTCCCAGAATGTCCATTTCCTTATCCAAAATAGGTTGGGGAACTGAACGCGAATCTTGATCAGTGCCTAAAGTTGAGAGATTGCCCCGGAGTGAGCTTCCTAATACTGCGATGTAACCTGTCGCTGGACGCTTGCAAAAACACTTCACTGAGTGTCCAAGGCAACTTTGCCGATTCGTTTATTTAAATCTGGATGAAGATTGAAACGCTCATCCCTGACCGGCGTGGAGCCGTGCAGGACTCAGTGTGACAGTGCAGGCACTCTGAGTGTGACCGGGGGGGGGAGCGGTATTGTGAATTGGAAAGCGGGAACACACATTCTCTGGAGCTAAGCGACACCAGCAGCAGCAACAAAAAAACCCGAAAGTCAACAAGAACAAGGTTATTTACTTTTTTTTCAGAGAAATAAATAAACGCTCCCGTCACTTGTCAGTCGATGCAGAAATGAGAGACCAGAGGGAACTCACAGACTGGTAGTTTTTAACACGGGGTTTGGGCTGGTAATGTATTAATCAGTGCCGCTGCCGTCAAACATTAATAAAAGTAGTTTGGCGAGGGACTGTTTTAGAAAATACAGCGCAAATGATCTCGTAGTGCAGTGGCAGTGTCCCTACCTCGGAACTAGGAAAACTGGATTTAATTTGTTTTTAAGAAACGAAAGAACGGCGGATGCTGGAAACCGGGAACAAAAACAGAAATTGCTGGAAAAGCTCAGCCGGTCCGGCCGCATCTGTGGACAGAAATCAGACTCAACGTTTCGGGTCCGATCCCTTTCTGGATTCAAATCACATTTGCTCCAGAGCTGTGGACTAACATCTCTGAACAGGTTGTTTAGAAAATATATAAAATGGAACCGGAAAACTTGGGATGAGAGGCTCGAAGGTATTTTATACAGTTTAACCCTGGCCAGGTCTCACGGACGTGGGGCGAGCGGTGCATTAAGAGACTGGAATACTGTACTGTATACAAAACACTAGTATTCAATGGTGCCCGGGCCGGGCGGCTTACACTCCCGCGATCAACACAATCTGATTTGACCTGTGCTGCTCTTCCTGAGTAAACTGACGCTGCCTTCTCTCGAATTGCATTATGTGAGCGTTAACGTTTCTCTGGAATCTTTCCAAAACTAAGATGTCCACACTCCCTCCCGCGTGTTCCGGGACTCACCGTTTAATGACTGCTCTGTCTCTTAAGTTTCCAGAAATCCCGAAGGAAACCTCACGCAGATGACAGGATTGCAATCCAGCACGTCTTTTGGACAATCGACCTCCGTTGTGTTAAATTTACCAGAAAATGACAGCCATTTGTTTCTTTAACCCAGTTCCCGCCAGGTCAGTCCATGCCGTTTGACAGGTTATAAAACAGGCCAGAGTGAGCACTGCAGATGCTGGAGAGTCAGAGTCCACAGTGTGGTGCTGGAAAAGCACAGCTCGTCAGGCAGCACCCGGGGAACAGAAGGATCAACGTTTCGGCCATAAACCCTTCATCAGATTTGAAAGCAATCCGACCCTGAGAGCTGTGTCTGGATGAATTTTAAATGATTTCTTGTGCTCTGGGTCTCTAGCAGTGGTATTCCATAGTCCCCATGATCTCTTCTCGGTTATGAAACTTAAAATAAAGCATGCAATCTCTTTGTACCTGCCGGCAGACAGTTGGGTCTGGATGTTGATGTGAGGGTGGCTCAATGGTCAGCGCTATCTGGGGCCCAGGTTCGATTCCAGCCTCGGGTAACTGCCTGTGTGGTGTTTGCACGTTCTCCCCGTGTCTGTGTGGGGTTCCTCCGGGTACTCGGGTTTTCCCCCACACTCCAAACGATAGGTCATGCTAAATTACCCCGCGGTGTATAAGGACGTGTAGGCTAGGTGGGTTAGCCAAGGGAAATGTAGGGTTACAGGGACAGGAAGGGAGGGGGGGGGGGGGTGTGGTGTTGGATCTGGGTGGATCGGTGCGGACTCAATGGGCCGAATAGGGATTCTATCCGAGCAAGTAAGTTTGCAACAAGTTCAATTCACCACCAAACTGTATAGTGTCATGACCTTCACCTTAGACCATAAGACCATAAGACATAGGAGTGGAAGTAAGGCCATTCGGCCCATCGAGTCCACTCCGCCATTCAATCATGGCTGATGCGCATTTCAGCTCCACTTACCAGCATTCTCTCCATAGCCCTTAATTCCTCTAGACAACAAGAACCTATCAATCTCGGCCTTGAAGACATTTAGCGTCCCGGCTTCCACTGCACTCCGTGGCAATGAATTCCACAGGCCCACCACTCTCTGGCTGAAGAAATGTCTCCGCATTTCTGTTCTGAAATGACCCCCTCTAATTCTAAGGCTGTGTCCACGGGTCCTAGTCTCCTCGCCTAACAGAAACAATTTTCTAGCATCCACCTTTTCAAAGCCATGTATTATTTTGTACGTCTCTATTAGATCTCCCCTTAATCTTCTAAACTCCAACGAATACAATCCCAGTATCCTCAGCCGTTCCTCATATGCTAGACCTGTCATTCCAGGGATCATCCGTGTGAATCTCCGCTGGACACGTTCCAGTGCCAGTGTGTCCTTCCTGAGGTGTGGGGACCAAAACTGGACACAGTACTCCAAATGGGGCCTAACCAGAGCTTTATAAAGTCTTAGTAGTACATCTCTGCTTTTATATTCCAACCCTCTTGAGATAAGAGACAACATTGCATTCGCTTTCTTAATCACAGACTCAACCTGCATGTTTACCTTTAGAGAATCCTCGACTAGCACTCCCAGATCCCTTTGTGCTTTGGCTTTATTAAGTTTCTCACCATTTAGAAAGTAGTCCATTCCTATATTCTTTTTGCCAAAGTGCAAGACCTCGCACTTGCTCACGTTAAATTCCATCAGCCATTTCCTGGACCACTCTCCCAACCTGTCTAGATCCTTCTGTAGCCTCCCCACTTCCTCAGTACTACCTGCCTGTCTACCTAACTTTGTATCATCGGCAAACTTCGCTAGAATGCCCCCGGTTCCCTCATCCAAATCATTAATATATAATGCGAACAGCTGTGGCCCCAGCACCGAACCCTGCGGGACACCGCTCGTCACCGGCTGCCATTCTGAAAAAGAACCTTTTATCCCAACTCTCTGCCTTCTGTTAGATAGCCAATCCTCAATCCATCCCAGCAGCTCACCTCGAACACCATGGGCCCTCACCTTGCTCAACAGTCTCCCGTGTGGCACCTTATCAAAGGCCTTTTGAAAGTCCAGATAGACCACATCCACTGGGTTCCCCTGGTCTAACCTACTTGTTACCTCTTCAAAAAATTCCAACAGGTTTGTCAGGCATTACCTCCCTTTACTAAATCCATGTTGACTTGTTCTAATCAGACTCTGCTCTTCCAAGAATTTAGAAACCTCATCCTTAATGATGGATTCTAGAATTTTACCAACAACCGAGGTTAAGCTGATTGGCCTATAATTTTCCATCTTTTGCCTTGATCCTTTCTTGAACAAGGGGGTTACTACAGCCATCTTCCAATCGTCCGGGACCTTTCCTGACTCCAGTGACTCTTGAAAGATCTCAACCAATGCCTCTGCTATTTCCTCAGCAACCTCTCTCAGAACTCTAGCGTGTATCCCATCGGGGCCAGGAGATTTATCAATTTTAAGACTTTTTAACTTTTCTAGCACTATCTCTTTCGTAATGGCAACCATACTCAACTCAGCCCCGTGACACCCTTTAATTTTTGGGATATTACTCCTGTCTTCCACTGTGAAAACTGACGCAAAGTACTTGTTAAGTTCTCCTGCTATTTCCTTATCTCCCATCACTAGGCTCCCTGCATCAGTTTGAAGTGGCCCAATGTCTACTTTTGCCTGTCGTTTGTTTCTTATGTACTGAAAGAAACTTTTACTATTATTTCTAATATTACTGGCTAGCCTACCTTCATATTTGATCCTCTCATTTCTTATTACACTCTTTGTTATCCTCTGTTTGCTTTTGTATCCTTCCCAATCTTCTGATTTCCCACTGTTCTTAGCCACTTTATAGGATCTCTCTTTTTCTTTAATACATTTCCTGACTTCCTTTGTCAGCCAAGGTTGTCTAATCCCTCCCCGGTTAATCTTTCTTTTCTTGGGAATGAACCTCTGTACAGTGTCCTCAATTATACCTACAAACTCCTGCCATTTTTGCTCTAGTGTCTTCCCGGTTAGCCTCTGCTTCCAGTCTATTTTAGTCAGTTCCTCTCTCATGCCCTCATAATTACCTTTATTCAACTGTAACACCATTACATCAGATTTCGCCTTCTCCCTTTCAAACTCCAGACTGAACTCTACCATATTATGGTCGCTACTTCCTAAGGGTTCCCTTACTTTAAGATCTTTTATAGAGTCTGGTTCATTGCAAAGCACTAGGTCCAGAATAGCCTGCTCTCTTGTGGGCTCCATGACTAGCTGTTCCAAAAAGCCATCCTGTAAGCATTCCATGAATTCCCTTTCTTTAGATCCACTAGCAACATTATTTACCCAGTCCACCTGCATATTGAAGTCACCCATGATCAATGTAACCTTGCCTTTCTGACATGCCTTCTCTATTTCCCGGTACATGTTGCGTCCCTGGTCCTGACCACTGTTAGGAGGTCTGTACACAACTCCAATTATGGTTTTTTTGCCTTTGTGGTTCCTCAATTCCACCCACACAGACTCCACATCATCCGACGCTATGTCATTCAATACCATAGATTTAATTTTGTTCTTAACTAACAAGGCAACCCCACAACCTAGTCCACTACTGTCCTTTGGAAAGAGATCTCCCAGCTCCTCTCAGCCACATGGTATTTCAGTTCACACACACCCCAGCCCCCTCCCCAGCCCGGCCTGGGAGCAGGATGTACAAGGGGAGGACCAGATCACTAGTATCATTCATTGACCATCTCTGGTTTTCAATGAAAAAGGGAGTGCTTTTTCTTCTTGAACGGCTGTAGTTCAGGTTGTGATGTGGTTGGCGCGGGAGATCCGGGATCTTGGTCGAACAGTAAGGAAGGAACATTGCTTCATGAGGAATGAGCCTCTTGACTGTCCAATCCAGGATCGTTGGTGGTTTGGAGAGGAACTTGGAACTAACGGTCATTCCATGCGGTGGTTACCCTTGACCTTCATGTTGCCATGTTGGAGGTTTGATGCGTTGGATGGTGCTGTCAAAGAAGCCTTGGTGAACGAGTCAGTGCATCTAGTAGATCGTACACCCTGACACCAAGGGTGATGTGTAGGTGACTAGGTATCAGATAGGTTAATGTGGATTGTTTAGTTTCAGGTGGTGTCACATCTTCTGGCTGTTGTTGCGGCTATACTGATGTAACCCACTCCTGGCTTATGTTGGAGAGGATTTCAGAAGTCAGGATGTGAACCACTCCCTGTAGAGAAGCCAACTTCTAACCTATTGGAGCCATGACAGGTGACTGGTTCATTTAAGTTTCTGGTCCACGGTGACCTGCAGGCTGTTTATTGGCAGGAACTCAGTGGGTGGTAATGTCAGTCCCAAGGGGGACTAATTGGACCTTCTTTTATTAGACAGGAACATTACATGGTACCTGCATGGTATTACTTTTCACTTAGTCCTGAATATTGTGCAGTTTTGGCAGTATATCTGTGCAACCACTTGCACTTATATAGCACCTTTCTCATAACAAAATGTTCCCAGACATCATCTCTGAAATTCAACTTGCATTCATGCTTCGTCCAAGGCTGTAATGAAATCTGAGGCTGAGTTTTCTGCAGAAATTCAATTAAGCACTTGTGAACACATTATTAGTGAGTAAATGCTATTTATTGACATTATTTATTCCTCCTTTCATTACTGATGTGCATTGATAATGTTAAAGAATAGTAATTGCCTGAATTGGATTTATGCTTGTTTTTACGGGCAGTTGAGTTAATGGCAATTTTGATGTTGTAATTCACAACTTAACTCTGGATGCTATTAGTTCTGCAGCTGGGATGTTGTTGGGGCCCATAACCCTTCCTATATCCAGTGAGCTCAGGCATTTCTTGATGCTGCGTGAGTAAATGAAACTGGGTGAAAACTAATATGTCTGATGATGGAATCTCAGAAGAAGGTACAATAGAAGTATTCAATCCTGGCTACTGAAGTTGATTAAAATATTGTCGTTCATGTATGCCATTATTAAAGATGGGAATGATTTAGGTTTCCACTGCGATGCATGTCCTACTTGTGGGATAGGAGAAAGTGAGGACTGCAGATGCTGGAGATCAGAGCTGAAAATGTGTTGCTGGAAAAGCGCAGCAGGTCAGGCAGCATCCAAGGAGCAGGAGAATCGACCTTTCGGGCATGAGCCCTTCTTCCGGAAGAAGGGCTCATGCCCGAAACGTCGATTCTCCTGCTCCTTGAATGCTGCCTGACCTGCTGCGCTTTTCCAGCAACACATTTTCAGCTACTTGTGGGATATGCCATCCTTAGTGATGGCAATCATTGAGAAGTTTTACACATTGCCTGCAGATGGAGTTATCAAATATTTGTTAAATTATGGAATGAAACAGCCCAAAAGGGGGATATTTGGACCATCATAATATTCAATTAATCATGATTCTCTGCTCTTTATTGCTTTGAAATTTTCCCTTCATGGATTTGTGCAATTCCTTTTGAAAATTCCAGCTGAGTGTGCCTTCTTCACCTTTTTGGGCAGATTATAACAATGCACGACAGAACACGTTTCTTCATGTCACCTCTGATTCTTTTGACAATTACGTTTAAATCAATGTCAAGAGATACTGACCCTTATGCCACTAGGAATAAGTTCTCTGCATCTATTCTATAAACCAATTCATGATTTTGACTGCCCCTATCATATCTCCCCTTATTCTGTATTGCTGGAAGGAGAACAAAGACAGTTTTTCTGTTGTCTTCATGTAACTGAAGTCTTTCACATCTGGTGCCATTCTAAGAAATCTTCCAAGATATCTCCTAAAGCATAGTTTTGTGAGTATTACCATGACATGTGGCCTGACTAGTCTGTGGGACAGGTCTCATAGCCTTGGTACCAGGCCCCTAGGTGAACTTTATTAGTATCCTGACTTGATGTCCAGATTGCAGCCAAGTGGTGTTTTTACTTTCAGTATTCTTTCTCTTTCTACTGGTTTGATGCAACTGAGGGAACCTGCTAGGCAACTTCAGAGAGCAGTCAAGAGATAACTCCAGTGCAGCATGGTTCACATATAGGCAGATCAGGAAGAGACTGCAGATTTGTTCCTCAATGAACTTTATGAAGTCAGTAAGGCATTTACAGCAATTTGACAACTTCATGAGCAACATAGAAAATATGTATTTCTGAAGGGAATAAATACTTTAAAAGTGAATACTAGAACTCAAGTAAATCAAGCAGTGTAATAATTAACTATTTCTGGTTTGTCTTGCATTTTTTTCATCATCTCCAGTCCATCAGTTATTTGAGCCATATATTCATGGCTTTTGATCGCAAGTCCATTAGTCCCACTTGGTGGAATTTTAATTCAATAAAAGATATCTGGGGTTAGGAGTCTAATGATGACCATGAAACCACTGCCGATTGTTGGAAAAACCCATCTGGTTCAGTAATGTCCTTTCAAGCGATCCTTAACCGGTCTGGCCTACATGTGACTCCAGACCCACAGAAATGTGGTTGACTCTTAACTGTGCTCTGGACAATTAGGTTTGGGCAGTATATACTGGCCTGGCCAACAATGCCCTCAACCCATGAATGAATAAAAATAAACTTGCTGCTGAGATGTAACTTAGGAGATACACATTATTTCAGAGGCACATCATTACCTCATGATGTGATTTTTCACTCTGCCCTTTTGGCGCAAAGTGCATGTACAACAAATATTTTCAACTAGAAGCAGTAGTTAAAGCCTATTCATATAGACTGCCAATAAATATTGTTAGCTTGTAGAGTTCTTCCCCCTCCTTGCAAAGGACCCCAATCAGAATTCAAGAGGGAATTTGAAACAGAAGAGATGGGCAGACTTGAATTAGGCTGTTAGGAATCAGAAAGGCCAACTCAAACATCTGATTTCCTGCAAACTACCCTTACTCACTTCCCACTCATCTAGACCGCCATTCCCCCAGGCCTCTGATTACTATTTTCCCTCTAGACTGCCATCCCCTAATCTCAAGCTTCTGACCTCTCTCCATGACCTTAATCCCACCAACCTTCCCTAAAAGTGAGCTTTCTGATTCACATCTCAGGCCTCTGGAATGAAAAGCTTCATCCGTTTCAGACTATTACCTACAACTCAGTTTTCAAATACAAGACATTAGCTTCATAGCTCACACCTGTTCTATTTCAAATGCTTGATTCTTCCTCATTTCTTCTTGGCCAAAATTCACACACGGTATTGTGCAACTAGAGCACTGTTCATAGAACATAGAACATAGAACATAGAACAATACAGCACAGAACAGGCCCTTCGGCCCACGATGTTGTGCCGAACTTCTATCCTAGATTAAGCACCCATCCATGTACCTATCCAAATGCCGCTTAAAGGTCGCCAATGAATCTGACTCTACCACTCCCAAGGGCAGCGCATTCCATGCCCCCACCACTCTCTGGGTAAAGAACCCACCCCTGACATCTCCCCTATACCTTCCACCCTTCACCTTAAATTTATGTCCCCTTGTAACACTCTGTTGTACCCGGGGAAAAAGTTTCTGACTGTCTACTCTATCTATTCCTCTGATCATCTTATAAACCTCTATCAAGTCACCCCTCATCCTTCGCCGTTCCAACGAGAAAAGGCCAAGAACTCTCAACCTATCCTCGTACGACCTACTCTCCATTCCAGGCAACATCCTGGTAAATCTTCTCTGCACCCTCTCCAAAGCTTCCACATCTTTCCTAAAGTGAGGCGACCAGAACTGCACACAGTACTCCAAATGTGGCCTAACCAAAGTCCTGTACAGCTGCAACATCACCTCACGACTCTTGAATTCAATCCCTCTGCTAATGAACGATAATACTCCATAGGCCTTCTTACAAACTCTATCCACCTGAGTGGCAACCTTCAAAGATCTATGTACATAGACCCCAAGATCCCTCTGTTCCTCCACCTGACCAAGAACCCTACCATTAACCCTGTATTCCGCAATCTTATTTGTTCTTCCAAAATGGACAACCTCACACTTGGCAGGGTTGAACTCCATCTGCCACTCCTCAGCCCAGCTCTGCATCATATCTAAGTCCCTCTGCAGCCGACAACAGCCCTCCTCACTGTCCACAACTCCACCTATCTTTGTATCATCTGCAAATTTACTGACCCACCCTTCGACTCCCTCATCTAAGTCATTAATAAAAATTACAAACAGCAGAGGACCCAGAACTGATCCCTGCGGAACTCCACTTGTAACTGGACTCCATGCTGAATATTTACCATCTACCACCACTCTCTGACTTCGATCGGTTAGCCAGTTTTCTATCCAATTGGCCAAATTTCCCTCTATCCCATGCCTCCTGACTTTCCGCATAAGCCTACCATGGGGAACCTTATCAAATGCCTTACTAAAATCCATGTACACTACATCCACTGCTCTACCCTCATCCACATGCTTGGTCACCTCCTCGAAGAATTCAATAAGACTTGTAAGGCAAGACCTACCCTTCACAAATCCGTGCTGGCTGTCCCTAATCAAGCAGTGTCTTTCCAGATACTCGTAAATCCTATCCCTCAGTACCCTTTCCATTACTTTGCCTACCACAGAAGTAAGACTAACTGGCCTGTAATTCCCGGGGTTATCCCTATTCCCTTTTTTGAACAGGGGCACAACATTCGCTACTCTCCAGTCCCCTGGTACCACCCCAGTTGCCAGTGAAGACGAGAAGATCATTGCCAACGGTACTGCAATTTCCTCTCTTGCTTCCCACATAATCCTAGGATATATCCCGTCAGGCCCGGGGGACTTGTCTATCCTCAAGTTGTTCAAAATGTCCAACATATCTTCCTTCCTAACAGGTATCTCTTCTAGCTTATCAGTCCGTTTCACACTCTCCTCTTCAACAATACGGTCCCTCTCGTTCGTAAATACTGAAGAGAAGTACTTGTTCAAGACCTCTCCTATCTCTTCCGACTCAATACACAGTCCCCCACCACTGTCCTTGATCGGACCTACCCTCGTTCTCGTCATTCTCAGGTTTCTCACATACGCATAGAATGCCTTGGGGTTATCCTTGATCCTATCCGCCAGGGATTTTTCATGCCCTCTCTTAGCTCTCCTAATCCCTTTCTTCAGGTCCCTTCTGGCTATCCTGTATCCCTCCACTGCTCTGTCTGAACCTTGTTTCCTCAACCTTATGTAAGCCTCCTTCTTCCTCTTTACTAGACATTCAATCTCCCTCGTCAACCAAGGCTCCCTCACACGACCATTTCTTTCCTGCTTGATCGGTACATACATATCAAGGACACGTCGTATCTGCTCCTTGAAAAAGTTCCACATTTCCACCACATCCTTCCCTGACAGCCTATGCTCCCAACGTATGCTCCTCAAATCCTGTCTTACAGCATCGTAATTTCCCTTCCCCCAATTGTAAAAACTTCCTTGTTGTGCGCACCTATCTCTCTCCATAACCAAGGTGAAAGTCACAGAATTGTGGTCGCCATCACCACAATGTTCACCCACTAACAAGCCCGCCACTTGTCCCGGTTCATTACCGAGTACCAAATCCAATATGACCTCCCCTCTGGTTGGACAATCTACATACTGCGTTAGAAAAGCTTCCTGGACACACTGCACAAACACCACCCCATCCAATCTACTTGATCTAAAGAGCTTCCAATCAATATTTGGGAAGTTGAAGTCGCCCATGACTACGACCCTGTGGCTTCTGCACCTTTCCAAAATCTGTTTCCCAATCTGTTTCTCCACATCTCTGCTGCTATTGGGGGGCCTATAATAAACACCCAACAAGGTGACTGCACCTTTCCTATTTCTGACTTCAGCCCATACTACCTCCAGAGGCAGATCCCCCTCAAACTTCCTTTCTGCAGCCGTTATACCATTTCTAATTAGCAATGCCACCCCCCCTCCTTTTTTACCACCCTCCCTAATCTTACTGAAACATCTGTAACCAGGAACCTCCAACAGCCATTCCTGTCCCTCATCTATCCATGTTGGCTGTGCATTGTCTGAATGTATGGAATATTGAGTTTATAAAGACTCACTGGTCTGTTTAGTTATTGTTGGTAATGCTAAATGTGCAGTGTGTGTCCTTTTTGTTTTTCAATATTTTACAACCAACTGTTCTTCATTTGACATGCTTTGTGCTGACAACCAAATATTAAGGCTCCAAAATGTCTGCAAGGAATTTTATCAAGCCTAAAGTAAATTGCCAGCACCCATTTGATCTCCAAACTGGTTTGTGTGGTAAATGATGGCTATTCAAGATGGAAACAATGCAGAGCCCTCTATTGGACATGGGGAGTAATGAGGAAGTGTGCATCCTTAACCAATCAGATTGAAGAGTTGTAAATTGACCAAAGAAAGCCTGAACAAGGAATTGTAAAGGAAAATATGTGAATGCATTATCAACTCAAATACAGAGGGATAATTGACACTGAAGAGAACGTCAGCTTTAGAGGGAGTGAAGAAAAAATTTTTAAAAACCTCCAATAATTAAAGCCTGAAGAAATAAAACTCCACCTATATAGCTAATTTTTAGTAATAGTGAGATTACCAAATGACACAGCAGTTATCACATAATTAAAACGATACTTTGCGCTGCCGCAGGACATAGCGAGCAGGGCAGCGGTAGACGTCAGGTATGTGGCCACCGCCATCCGATGCCTTAAAACGGCGGTGCTCGACCCGACATAGTGCACCAGTTGGAGGATGCTCAGGTTTGCAATGGGATCCCGTCCGCGCTCACCCCTGCCTGGACGGAATTTCACATTGTCCCCCAAGGTCCCGTGCTTCCGATGGGAGCCTGTGCCCCACAACCCGAGCCGCCTCCGGAATTTTAGTTTTGTCCCTTTTAAGGATGTAAAAAGGCGGGCCCTGTATCGACTGCTGCTGCACACCATCCACCTTTTCTCCCTCATCCACCGCCCGGACTCGCCTTGGCGTACCCATTTGCCACCGGGCGCTGGAGATCTCCAGTGGAGGTCTCTTTACGCGGGAGTCCTCCCCCTTTCTCTCGGGGATCTGGGGTGGAGGGTGCTGCACGCAGCGGTTTATGGACTCCCAGCCCAACTGCTTGTTCTGTGGTGCTGTGGAGTCCGTGGACCATGTATACATTGGGTGTGGGCATTTGCACTCCCTTTTTGATTTTCTTAAAAACCTCCTCCTCTGCTCTTGATTACACTTCAGTCCCACGCTCCTGATCTTTGGGCACGCGGTACGGAGGAGGGAGGGCAGGTCTGAAGACCTCCTCGTGGGTCTGCTCCTGGGCCTGGCCAAACTGTCATAAATATGTCCAGGCAGTGGGCCGTGGAGGGGGTCGTTAGGGCCAACTGCCTGTCCCTCTTCCGCGGTTACGTTAGAGCCCGGCTGTCTCTGGAAAAGGAGCACGCGGTCTCCACCAACACCCTGGAGTTGGTCAGGGAGAGGTGGGTGCCGCAGGGAGTGGAGTGCATTATTTCCCCCTCCAACTCTATTTTGATTTGATCCCTGCCCTCCCCTTCACTGTTTGATCAGAAGGGCACTGTTTGTCACAGGCTACTTGTGTGTTTCCTTTCTTCCTGGTGGTGGAAATTTGAATAAAGATTCGTGCACTTTGTGTCTCTCACTGTGTCTGACACCTGCACACACACAACATGGGTGCTGGGGAAAAAACAACGATACTTTGACCTGAAATTATTTGACTGAACTTTCAGTGCCAGATTGATTTTCTACTAATAGTGTAAATATCAGAATTCTTGGCACTAAGCACATTTGAATGTGGATTCAGAGAACGAAATGGTATGCTTGTGAAGATAGTAGTAGAATTGTGTATCTCTGGCATCAACCTCTCAAAGCTAACACTCAATGGTACATCAGCCCTAGCCTGAAGTCGCTGCAGTATTTGTTCTAAAATAATATCAAATGTTCTGTGTTCTGAATCTAATTTATGAAAGAGGATTAGAAACAGAGGTCAGCCCACACACCCCCCACCCTGAACTCTAAAAGGTAAACACTGCTTTCTGTCCTCCAACCAATTCTTAAGATTTATCTTGCATCCCACCTCTTCAGGTTTAACTAGTCAGCTCTCATGTAGAATTTTTAAAAATGCCTTCTTGATGTAAAGGTGCAATATATTTTAGGATTTACCTGTCCAGTTAGGGGGTCTCATTTTATGAAAGAAGATGAGCAGAATGTTAAGGCAGCATCTTTGGCTGTAACTATACTGACTGCTGTATATTAGCTTTTGTATAGTCAATCTGCTGGTTTACTCCTAATAATCAATTCATTATTTTACTGGGAATTGAAAAATTACAAATAGATCTGTAGTCCTGCTGTTCTACACTAAACCTCAGCAAAGCTACTATTCAAACTAATGACATCTGATGAAATGCTCATATCATCCAAATTACTTCCTTTAATACTTTCAAATGATAAGAAAATTCTTTCCAACTATACAGTGCTTCAAATGCAAAATTCTAGCTGTATCCCTTTTACAATTCCCCCCTTGCCCCTCCTTTCACGAGATAGGGCAGTTAAAGGTGCTGTTTCATCAGTGCCAGCAACTCTAGTGTACAGGGAATGCATATTGCATTACTCTTGATTGTATCTTGTTACTAAGACCAACACGGTCCTTACCCATTACCTGTATATATACATTCAACAGAGGTCACTGGGTGGCATTCAGTTGGAACCTAACTAGCAAAACTGGAGTTAATTGGAATCAGAGAAGAAGCTATCTACTGGGTAGAGTCAGATTTCTTACACTAGAATGTTTGTAGCTATTGGAGGTCAATCAGTTCTGCTGTAAAATGTTACTGCATGAGTTACTCTAGGCACAACCATCTTCAACTGTTTCATCATTAATGTTCCCTTCATCATAATGTCAGAAATATGGATATTCGTTGATGATTGCACAATGTTCAGCATCATTCAAGGCTCCTCAGATACTGAAGCAGTCCAAATGCACCCAATCCTGGACAACATTGGGTTTTAGCTGACAAGTCGCAAATGACATTTGCATCACACAAGGGCCTGGCAATAGCCATCTCAAACAAGAGAGAATCTAATGATGTTGTTAATGCTACATGATGTTAAGTTGTATTACAATTGCTGAATCCTCCATTTTCAACATCCTGGGGGGCTATCATTGATCAGAAACTGAACAGGGTGAGCCATACTGTGGCTACAAGAGGAAGTCAAAGGCTTCACATTTTGCACCAAATAATTCACCACTTATCTCCCCAATTCCTGTCTGCCACTTACAAGACCCAAACCAGCAGGGTAATGCAATACTCTCCCATTTGTCAGGATGAGTGCAGTTCCATTGCAAGGTTTCCTTGTCTGTGTGTTGCCACTCCTACCACAGGTACATTATCATGGGACTCAGAGTTACTGTTAGGGACTTCCAGGGTCACTGACTCCTCACTCTATATGATTGGTGTCACTTCTGGAGAGCATACCTTGCCAATGAAACAGGAAATACCCAGAGATGGTGATTATGGAGTATGAGACATTGACTGAAAGGTATGATTTTGTTGTTTATTTGCCTTTGGGACAACTAACCGGGTGTCTTCTGTCATGACTGAACCCAATGTTTAGGTGCGTGCTCAGTGGTTGGTGCCTTTTTAGTTTTATTATAAGCATTCATAGCAGTTTGATGAAATTGGAGTGGCCTATTCAGAAGGCAGTTATGGGTCTATGGATCTTGAGTCACATAGCAAACATTTTAAATCAAGATGGAAAATCCATTCTGAGGTAGGACCGAGTGAACCATCTTTCTTATGAGAGCTGTCACATTTACTGATCATTATTTGAAATACAGATTAATTGAATTTAATTTCCTCATCTGCCTTCATGAAATTTAAACTCAGAGCTCTAGATTGTCAACCCAGCCTCTGGATTAAAAAGCTAGTGAAATATTCAGAATGCTGCATGACCTTATTGATACAGTGCCCCACTGGATTTTAGATTAGATTAGATTTTTTTTAGATTACATTACAGTGTGGAAACAGGCCCTTCGGCCCAACAAGTCCACACCGACCCGCCACCCACCTATACCCCTACATTTACCCCTTACCTAACACTACGGGCAATTTAGCATGGCCAATTCATCTGACCTGCACATCTTTGGACTGTGGGAGGAAACCGGAGCACCCGGAGGAAACCCACGCAGACACGGGGAAAATGTGCAAACTCCATACAGAGAGTCACCAGAGGCGGGAATTGAACGCGGGTCTCAGGCACTGTGAGGCAGCAGTGCTAACCACTGTGCCACCGTGTCGCCCACAACAGTTTTACTCAACAGTTCAGAAGCAATGGAATGGCAAGCATTATAATTTAGGGTACATTAAAATACAACGATGCCCTTGCTCTTTTCTGACAATAGTAAGAAATCTGAAGATTTAAAAGTTATAGATTTACCAGAATAAATATACTGTTCATGGCTTTTGAACTTTTTTGTTGGATCTAAGCTAGGTCAATAAATCGTGATCATCTCTATAACATCCATTAGGCTGTTAAATGGGTCCAAAATTATAATTTTATTCAAGTCTCACACAGGCTTATCAAATAGTTTCTAAACCTTTAATAATTCTACCCAGTCCTGCATCTATTAATTCCTGATGAAGGGCTCCGACCTGAAACGTCGATTCTCCTGCTCCTCGAATGCTGCCTGACCTGCTGTGTTTTTCCATCAACACACTTTCAACTTCGCCCATTAATGTTCTTGGCATCTTGAGTTTCTCTAAGCTCTCAGGGAGACACCCTTGCCCCTTCATCAGAACATTAGAAACTCAAAAGGTGAGTGTGAAATCCCAGTTTCCACAGCCACACCGTCCTGAGTGCTACACTGTGGCAGGAGGTGTCTTTCAGGTCAGATATAGAGTCATAGATGTACAGCATGGAAACAGACCCTTCGGTCCAACCTGTCCATGTGGACCAGATATCCCAACCCAATCTAGTCCCACCTGCCAGCACCCGGTCCATATCCCTCCAAACCTTTCCTATTCATATACCTGTCCAATGCCTCTTAAATGTTGCAATTGTACCAGCCTCCACCGCATCCTCTAGCAGCTCATTCCATACACGTACCACCCTCTGTGTGAAAAATGTTGCCTCTTAGGTCTCTTTTATATCTTTCCCCTCTCACCCTAAACCTATGCCCTCTAGTTTTGGACTCCCCTACCCCAGGGAAAAGACTTTGTCTATTTATCCTATCCATGCCCTTCATAATTTTGTAAGTATCTATAAGGTCACCCCTCAGCCTCTGACGCTCCAGAGAAAACAGCCCCAGCCTGTTCAGCCTCTCTCTATAGCTCAAATCCTCCAACCATGGCAACATCCTGGTAGATCTTTTCTGAACCCTTTCAAGTTTCACAACATCTTTCTGATAGGAAGGAGACCAGAATTGCATGTAATATTTCAACAGTGGCCTAACCAATGACCTGTACAGCCACAACATGACCTCCCAACTCCTGTACTCAATACTTTGACTAATAAAAGAAAGCCTTCTTCACTATCCTATCTACCTGCGACTCCACTTTCAAGGAGCTATGAACCTGCACTCCAAGGTCTCTTTGTTCAGCAACACTCTCTAGGACCTTACCATTGAGCCGTATAAGTCCTGCTAAGATTTGCTTTCCCAAAATGCAGCACCTCGCATTTATCTGAATTAAACTCCATCTGCCACTTCTCAGCCCATTGGCCCATCTGGTCCAGATCCCGTTGTAATCTGAGGTAACCCTCTTCGCTGTCCACTACACCTCCAATTTTGGTGTCATCTGCAAACTCTAACTGTACCTCTTATGTTCGCATCCAAATCATTTATGTAAATGACAAAAAGTAGAGGACCCAGCACCGATCCTTGTGGCACTCCACTGGCCACAGGCCTCCAGTCTGAAAAACAACCCTCAACCACCACCCTCTGTCTTCTACCTTTGAGCCAGTTCTGTATCCAAATGGCTAGTTCTCCCTGTATTCTGTGAGATCTAACTTTGCTAATCAGTCTCCCATGGGGAACCTTGTCAAACGCCTTACTGAAGTCCATATTGATCACATCTACTGCTCTGCCCTCACTAATCCTCTCTGTTACTTCTTCAAAAAACTCAATCAAGTTTGTGAGACATGGTTTCCCCACCCACAGAACCATCAGAAACTGCTCCGCCAGCTCCTTGTCTCATTGGCGCTCGAATCAATCTCTTTCAGGGTGCTCTGCTGTGAAAGGCACTATATAAATGCAAGATGTTCCCTTTTGCTAACTCACTTTCTGCAGGAAGCTACAAACTAAGTTTCCATTGACTGTTCTCCTCTCCGCTTCTTTATTTCCTGCTTTTCTCCATCTGTCCTCCCCTGAAGCTTGTGGCTTTCCAAACTTCCAAATACACCCTAATTCGCCTGCTTTTTTTTTCTGGTACAATTTTGAACAAAGATCCTCAATCTCACTGACTCCCTGGCATTTGTATGTCTTGCGGGCGGTGGGGCTACAGGCAGCTATGTTAAACTGTACTAAACGAAGCCCTCGATGGTGTCGCGTTTGTGCTGAAGCCTCTGGGCTCGGTTATGGTAAAGGCGGGTGGGTGGGTCCGCTGTATGGACAGGCACGGCCGGGTAACGAGACTGTCTTCGTTCATAAAGTGTGTGAAATCTCACACAAGCCAGAACATTGGCTGTTGCTGGAATCCCTCTCCGCTCAGCAAGGCTGTACCTCTGGGTGTGAACCGACCAGACTCCTCCCATTGCCTTTTTTACTGGAGATGCGGACGAGCTGGTCCCATTAAGCTCCTGACCAACACTGTGTGGTACAGGGTCTGGTTCAGGAGCACACCTCAAAGTTTGCAGCAATGAGCCCGATGAACGCAGGGATGTGTGTGCTCCTGGCTGCGCTATCCCTTCCCCCGGCCAAAGGGCTGGGCATTTATTCTTACAGTCACGCTGAGTACAGCTACAAGCGCAGTAACTGTAAACTCATCCCCAGCGCCCTGGCACTCTGCCACGGCATTGAATACCCAGAGATGAGGTTACCCAACCTGCTCGGGCACGAAACCATGGAAGAGGTGCTGCAGCAGGCCGGCTCCTGGATCCCGCTGGTGCAGAAGCAGTGCCACCCGGATACCAAGAAATTCCTGTGCTCCCTCTTCGCTCCGGTATGCATCGATGAACTGGACGAGCCGATCCAGCCGTGCCGCTCGCTCTGCGAGCAGGTCAGGGAGAGCTGTTCGCCCGTCATGTCAGCTTTCGGTTTCCCCTGGCCTGACATGCTGCAGTGTGAACATTTCCCGCAGGACAACGACCTGTGCATCCCGCCCGCAGACTCCAACCAGCACGGCCCACCGCCCAGAGAAGGTGAGGCTGAAGGCATGGCACTGTGTCCTACACTGCAAACACCCAGCTGTTTGACAAGGTTTACAGAAAGTGTGTGTGTGTGTATCTGTCTGTCTATCTGTGTGTCTGAGTATGTGTGGATGTGTATCAGTGTGTGTGTGCCTGTGTTTGTGGGTCTGTGTCTGTGTGTGTGTCTATCTGTGTGTCTGCGAGTGCCTGTGTGTGTATCTGTCTGTCTGTCTGTGTGTCTGAGTGTGTGTCTCTGTGTATATATTTTTATGTGTGTGTAGATGTGTGTTTGTATGTGTGTGCCTGAGTGTGTGTGTGTGTGTGTGGGGGGGGGGGGGGGGGGAGGAGGGGGTTGGGGGGGGGCTGCTGGTGTCAATGTATGTGCGTGGAATCCAGATCACTTTCAAAACCAGATATTTCTGTGATGTATAATTACTGTCTGCTCCTTCTCCCAACTCCTTGAGATATATCCACTGTTTCCAAACTCTTGTCTTGCTCTGTGAGGGAGATGTTAAAGGAAATCTGTGTTGTAATATTCGGCTAACTGATAAAGTTGTGGTAAAATACTGACTGGCTACCAAGCCAGTCGCCTCCAGTATTGGGTGCGATCTCTGAGATCGGACCAGTCTGCAGTCTACTCTATAATACTCTCTCCCACTGATAGCGCAGGGAGGAATTCGGTGTGATTTAATCTCAGGAGGTTTCGCATAAATCAATGCACCTTACTGACTAAGGGGTCAGCAGCAAACACCCCCCCACACACCCTCACACACACCCACACAAACCCCCACACACTCCCACACACCCTCACACACCCACAAACTCCCACACACACACCCACACACCCCTACCACACCCCCACACACCCCCACACACCCCACACACACCCACACAAACCCCCACACACTCCCACACACACCCCCACACACTCCCACACACCTTCACACACCCACAAACTCCCACACACACCCCCACACACCCCTACCACACCCCCACACACCCCCACACACCCCACACACACCCACACACCCCCACACACCCACACACCCCCACACACCCCCACACACCCCAACACACCCCTACCACACCCCCACACACCCCCACACACTCCCACACACTCCCACACACCCCCACACACACCCACACACACCCACACACCCACACACCCCACACACCCCCACCACACCCACACACCCCCACACACCCCCACACACCCCAACACACCCCTACCACACCCCCACACACCCCCACACACTCCCACACACTCCCACACACTCCCACACACACCCCCACACACCCCCACACACCCCCACACACTCCCACACAAACCCCCACACACTCCCACACACACCCCCACACACTCACACACACCCCCACACACCCACAAACTCCCACACACACACCCACACACCCCTACCATACCCCCACACACCCCCACACACCCCCCACACACCCCCACACACCCCACACACCCCCACACACCCCTACCACACCCCCACACACCCCCACACACTCCCACACAAACCCCCACACACTCCCACACACACCCCCACACACTCACACACACCCCCACACACCCACAAACTCCCACACACACACCCACACACCCCTACCATACCCCCACACACCCCCACACACCCCCCACACACCCCCACACACCCCACACACCCCCACACACACACCCACACACCCCACACACCCCTACCACACCCCTACCACACCCCCACACACCCCCACACACACACCCACACACCCCCACACACACACTCACACACTCCACCACACCCCCACACACTCCCACGTACACCCCACACACTCCCACACACACACACCCACACACCCCTACCACACCCCTACCACACCCCCACACACCCCCCACACACCCCCACACACCCCACACACCCCCACACACACACCCACACACCCCACACACCCCTACCACACCCCCACACACCCCCACACACACACCCACACACCCCCACACACACACTCACACACTCCACCACACCCCCACACACTCCCACGTACACCCCACACACTCCCACACACACCCACACACACACACCCACACACACCCACCACACCCCCACACACTTCCACACACGGCCACACATCCACACCACACCCCACACACCCCCACCACCACATACCCCCACCACACCCCCACACACCCCCACACACGCCTACCACACCCCCACACACCCCCACCACACCCCCACACACCCCCACCACACCCCCACACACCCCACACACTCCCACACACACCCACACACACACACCCACACACACCCACCACACCCCCACACACCCCCACACACTCCCACCACACCCACACACACCCCCACCATACCCCCACCACACCCCCACACACCCCCACACACCCCCACCATACCCCCACCACACCCCCACCACACCCCCACATACCCCCACACACTCCCACCACACCCCCACACACCCCCACACACCCCCACACACCCCCACCACACCCCCACCACACCCCCACCACACCCTCACTATATCCCCACATACCCCCACACACCCCCACACACCCCCACACACTCCCACCTCACCCCCACACACCCCCACACACCCCACATACCCCCATCACACCCCCACATACCCCCACATACCCCCACCACACCCCCACCACACCCCCACCACACCCCCACCACACCCCCACCACACCCTCACTATATCCCCACATACCCCCACCACACCCCCACATACCCCCACCATACCCCCACCACACCCCCACACACCCCCACCACACCCCCACCACACCCCCACCACACCCCCACCACACCCTCACTATATCCCCACATACCCCCACCATACCCCCACCACACCCCCACCATACCCCCATCACACCCCCACATACCCCCACCACACCCCCACCACACCCTCACTATATCCCCACATACCCCCACCATACCCCCACCACACCCCCACCATACCCCCATCACACCCCCACATACCCCCACCACACCCCCACCACACCCTCACTATATCCCCACATACCCCCACATACCCCCACACACCCCCACATACCCCCATCACACCCCCACATACCCCCACCACACCCTCACTATATCCCCACATACCCCCACACACCCCCATCACACCCTCACTATATCCCCACACACCCCCACATACCCCCACACACCCCCACACACCCCCACATACCCCCACCACACCCCCACATACCCCCATCACACCCTCACTATATCCCCACACACCCCCACATACCCCCACACACCCCCACATACCCCCACCACACCCCCACACACCCCCATCACACCCTCACTATATCCCCACACACCCCCACATACCCCCACATACCCCCACACACCCCCACATACCCCCACACACCCCCACACACCCCCATCACACCCTCACTATATCCCCACACACCCCCACATACCCCCACATACCCCCACATACCCCCACATACCCCCACACACCCCCACATACCCCCACACACCCCCACATACCCCCACACACCCCCACATACCCCCATCACACCCCCACATACCCCCATCACACCCCCACATACCCCCACACACCCCCATCACACCCTCACTATATCCCCACACACCCCCACATACCCCCACACACCCCCACATACCCCCATCACACCCCCATCACACCCCCACATACCCCCATCACACCCCCACATACCCCCACACACCCCCATCACACCCCCATCACACCCCCACATACCCCCATCACACCCCCACATACCCCCACACACCCCCATCACACCCCCATCACACCCCCACATACCCCCACACACACCCCCATCACACCCCCACCACACCCCACATACCCCCACCACACCCCCACATACCCCCCCACACACCCCCACCACACCCCCACCACACCCCACATACCCCCACACACCCCCATCACACCCCCATCACACCCCCACATACCCCCACACACACCCCCATCACACCCCCATCACACTCCCACATACCCCCATCACACCCCCACATACCCCCACACACCCCCATCACACCCCCACATACCCCCATCACACCCCACATACCCCCACATACCCCCACATACCCCCACATACCCCCACACACCCCCACATACCCCCATCACACCCCCACATACCCCCACCACACCCCACATACCCCCACACACCCCCACATACCCCCACATACCCCCACACACCCCCATCACACCCCCACATACCCCCATCACACCCCACATACCCCCACATACCCCCACCACACCCCACATACCCCCACACACCCCCACATACCCCCACATACCCCCACATACCCCCACACACCCCCACATACCCCCATCACACCCCCACATACCCCCACACACCCCCACATACCCCCACACACCCCCACATACCCCCATCACACCCCCACATACCCCCACCACACCCCACATACCCCCACACACCCCCACATACCCCCACATACCCCCACACACCCCCATCACACCCCCACATACCCCCATCACACCCCACATACCCCCACATACCCCCACCACACCCCACATACCCCCACACACCCCCACATACCCCCACATACCCCCACATACCCCCATCACACCCCCACATACCCCCACACACCCCCACATACCCCCACATACCCCCACATACCCCCACATACCCCCACATACCCCCACATACCCCCACACACCCCCACATACCCCCACATACCCCCACATACCCCCACACACCCCCACATACCCCCACATACCCCCACATACCCCCATCACACCCCCACATACCCCCACACACCCCCACACACCCCCACATACCCCCACATACCCCCACATACCCCCATCACACCCCCACATACCCCCACACACCCCCACATACCCCCACATACCCCCACATACCCCCACATACCCCCACATACCCCCACACACCCCCACATACCCCCACACACACTCCCACCACACCCCCTCACACCCCCACCACATCCCACCATACACACCGGGGTGACCCCTCTGCAACAATTTCTTCTTTCTTTTAATTTTTTGAAAGAATTCGTAAGATTTCCCTAAGCAAGTTCCGTGTGTCTTGTGGACGCTGTCGGTGTTTGGCTGTGATTCCGTGAGTAACAGCGTTTCTTCAAACTCCCCCTAAACCGCAGCGGGAACGACAGTGTCTGCTCGATGAGATGAACGTAACTCGGGGGTTTAAAAACAATCAAGTGCATGATTTATTCATAAAAAGGTCTTCGTCAGAATACTTAGTCTCAAACGCAGCTCGATTCTGTTCAGTAGCATATCGAGTAAACAAAACAACATTGGAGTTTGACTCTATCCAACCAACCTATTCCATACAAGACAATATTTACATATATTGGAGGAGAACTGAGCAGAGCCCCATCCTAACGCATCTGGGGGCAGCCTGGATTTAAATTGACAGCTTTGTTCAAGAACATAGCTGCTCTTCTTATCCCACAGCAGCGGCGCTTCAAGGGGAGGCCTGTGTGTGTGTGTGTGTGTGGTGGGGTGGGGGGTGGAGGTGATGAGTGGGATGGGAGTGGGGGTGCATTCATTTAACAGCCACCAGCGAATGCAAATTGCGGAGCTGTGCCTGTGATATTAAAAGCACGGCCCAGTGTGTAGCCGGGAGCCTACAGTGGGACCCATTTACATTGTGCAGAGCTTTTGAGCGTTTGTGAGCGAACAGGAGGCGTGCCTTTCCTTTTCATCATTTGTTTTATAGAACTTCCACGGTCCAAGCCATTGACTATTGTGATTATTCGCATTTATTCAGTTCTCCATGCTCCCCACGCCGCCTCCCGCGCCCCCATCCCCACCACCCCATTCCCCAGCTTTGAAATCAATACAACGCTCCTAAACTCTCTTTCACTTCTCTTCAGTCAACTGCTCATCCCTCCTGGTGAGCAGCATTTCTCAGGAGGAGGTCACATTAAACACAGGGTAACCGAAGACACTTAATACTTCACAAAACTAACAAAACCAGGGAGAACCTAGAATCTATACAAAGGTGGGAAATCCAGGCTGTGAACTTGTGTGTTCTGGGTTCGTACCCAAGATCAGTTTATTATTCCTCTGTTGGAACTGAACGGACGAATGCAAATATGAATAATTATAATTATATAATATAACAGTTTATAATATTGATATTAACACTTTTTCAGAACTTCAAGTCTGTGATGCCTGCAGAGACAGAGAGCAAAACGACAATGACATTGTCGAGAGTTACTGCAAGAATGATTTTGGTAAGTTACTGACGAGGGAGCGGGCAAAGATAACAGATCTCAACCCAGTCCAGCGCTTCCTTGAGTTTTCTTGCTGTTCCAATAACCGGGACTGTGCGCTTTTACAAAACGCTGTTTCCCCGTCGCCTTTTGAAAAAAAAAGTAACCCCTCTCGCTTAATTTAATCTAACGTTCAGGGTAGACTGCACTTAAATGTTCAACTAAACGGCTCCGGTCAAAATAGGTCGATCTGAGCCAAACGTATGTAAACCGGGTCAGCCGTGACATTGTGAAACCGTGAGGCAGGTGGAAAGAGAGGGGAGGGGGGAGCTGGGGAAACGTTCCCAGTCGAATGACTGGCTTGTTTTACAGATCTGATTAATTATCCTCCCAAATGTGGGGGAGCCGGTGTGGGACTGGAGTGGACAAAGTTAAAAATCACACAACACCGGGTTATAGGTTTATTAAACCTCGAGAGGGTGGCGCTGCAGGTCAACTGACCGGCTGTGCTTTTCCAGCACCACACTCTGGACTTTAATCTCCAGCATCTGGTTTATTAACCCGTTGGATTGTAACCTGGTGTTGC
Source organism: Chiloscyllium punctatum (assembly GCF_047496795.1). Taxonomy (NCBI): domain Eukaryota; kingdom Metazoa; phylum Chordata; class Chondrichthyes; order Orectolobiformes; family Hemiscylliidae; genus Chiloscyllium; species Chiloscyllium punctatum. Next base: position 3,570,502 of record NC_092739.1, read on the forward strand.
GTGATTCTTAACTCTTAATTTTTAACTCCCAAATGTTAGGAATAGTCTTGGGGGATAGGTTAGTGGAGTGTGTGTGTGTGTATGTATTCTTGATGAAGGGCTTTTTCCCCGAAACTACTGCTGTGTTTCGATTTTACTGCTCCTCGGATGCTGCCTGAACTGCTGTGCTTTTCCAGCATCACTCTAATCCAGAATGTGTATGTATGTGCGTGTGTGTATGTATGTGTGAGTATGTGTGTGTATGTGTGTATGTATGTGTGTGTACGTATGTGTGTGTATGTGCGTGTGTGTATGTGTGTATGTATGTGTGTGTATGTGTTTGAATGTGTATATGTATGTGTGTGTATGTGTATGTATGTGTATGTGTGTACGTGTGTATGTATATGTGCATGTGTGTATGTGCGTGTGTATGTGCGTATGTATGTGTGTGAATGTGTATGTATGTGTGTGTATGTGTTATGTATGTGTGTGTATGTGTTATGTATGTGTGCGTATGTGTTATGTATGTGTGTGTATGTGTTATGTATGTGTGCGTATGTGTGTGGAGAGGGGATGGAGTGTGTAGGCAGTGGGCAGTGGAGAGGCATTGTCACCTCCTCTCGACCATCCCCCCGCCCCAGTCCCCACACAGCCACAAAGACGCGGACCTGCACAGTCCCAATCTTCGGGCACCACACACTTTCGATGAGTGAGCCGGGTGCCCACACACTCGGTCAATCTCAACACCTGGTGAAAAGGGCTCTCCCCCGTCCCTGTGATCTCCACCAGGCGCCTTCACATTCTCATTTCCTCCACCACCCCCCTCCCCCCCACCCCCACCCCCCATCCTTTCCTCACTAGCTCTGAAGATAAAAGTGAAGGAGATTTCCTATATCAACGGGGACACCAAAATCGTCCCGGAGACCAAGGGCAAGACTATTTACAAACTGAACGGAGTGACCGAGAAGGACCTAAGGAAGAGCGTGCTGTGGCTGAAGGATGGCCTTCAGTGTACCTGCGATGAGATGAACGATATCAACGCCCCCTACTTAGTGATGGGCCAAAAGCTCGACGGTAATCTGGTCATTACCTCAGTGAAGAGATGGCAGAAAGGGCAGCGGGAGTTCAAGAGGATCACTCGGAGTATCCGCAAACTGCAGTGTTAGACAGCGCAGTCCCGCAGCTCTCCCGCCGTCCACCCTCACACCCTCACACACTCACACACACTCACCCTCACACTCACACACACACACACACACACACCCTCACACACACACTGCAGTGTTAGACAGCGCAGTCCCGCAGCTCTCCCGCCGTCCACCCTCACACCCTCACACACTCACCCTCACACACACTCACCCTCACACTCACACACACACACACACACACCCTCACACACACACTGCAGTGTTAGACAGCGAAGACCCGCAGCTCTCCCGCCGTCCACACACACACACACACTCACTCACACACACACACACTCACACACACACACACACACACACACACTCACGCAATCACACACCCTCACACACACACACTCACACCCACACACACACACTCACATACACACACACACACACCCTCACACACACACACCCTCACACTCACACACACACACACTCACCCACTCACACACACACACTCACTCACACACACACACACACACCCTCACACCCACACACACCCCCACACACTGCAGTGTTAGACAACGAAACCCCGCAGCTCTCCCGCCTTCCACCCTCACACCCTCACACACACTCACACACACATCCTCACACACCCACACACACACCCTCACACACTCACCCTCACCCACACACACACCCTCACACCCACACACACACATCCTCACACACCCACACACACCCTCACACACTCACCCTCACACACACTGCAGTGTTAGATAGTGAAGCCCCACAGCTCTCCCGCCTTCCACCCTCACACCCTCACACCCTCACACACACCCTCACACCCACACACCCTCACACACACATCCTCACACACACCCACACACACACCAACACACACACCCTCACACACTCACCCTCACCCACACACACACCCTCACACCCACACACCCTCACACACACATCCTCACACACACCCACACACACACCAACACACACACCCTCACACACTCACCCTCACTCACACACACACCCACACACCCTCACACACACATCCTCACACACCCACACACACACCAACACACACACCCTCACACACTCACCCTCACACACACACACCCACACACTCTCACACACACCCACACACACACTCACACACACTCACACACACCCTCACACACACACCCTCACCCACACACACACCCTCACACCCACACACTCTCACACACACACACCCACACACTCACCCTCACCCACACACACACACCCTCACACCCACACACACACATCCTCACACACCCACACACACCCTCACACACTCACCCTCACACACACTGCAGTGTTAGATAGTGAAGCCCCACAGCTCTCCCGCCTTCCACCCTCACACCCTCACACCCTCACACACACCCTCACACCCACACACCCTCACACACACACCCTCACACCCACACACCCTCACACACACATCCTCACACACACCCACACACACACCAACACACACACCCTCACACACTCACCCTCACCCACACACACACCCTCACACCCACACACCCTCACACACACATCCTCACACACACCCACACACACACCAACACACACACACCCTCACACACTCACCCTCACCCACACACACACCCTCACACCCACACACCCTCACACACACATCCTCACACACCCACACACACACCAACACACACACCCTCACACACTCACCCTCACACACACACACACCCACACACTCTCACACACACCCACACACACACTCACACACACTCACACACACCCTCACACACACACCCTCACACCCACACACTCTCACACACACACACCCACACACTCACCCTCACCCACACCCACACACCCTCACACACACACTGCAGTGTTAGACAGCGAAGCCCGCAGCTCTCCCACCTTCCACCCTCACACCCACACACCCTCACACCCACACACACTCACACACTCTCACACACCCACACACACATCCACACACCCTCACACACACCCTCACACCCACACACCCTCACACACATCCACACCCACACACAGCCTCACACCCACACACCCTCACACACACACATCCACACACCCTCACACACACCCTCACACCCACACACCCTCACACACACCCACACACAGCCTCACACCCACACACCCTCACACATACCCACACACACACCCTCACACACACTGCAGTGTTAGATAGTGAAGCCTCGCAGCTCTCCCGCCTTCCACCCTCACATCCTCACACACTCACCCTCACACCCACACACCCTCACACACATATCCTCACACACCCACACACACACCAACACACACTTCACACACTCGCCCTCACACACACACTGCAGTGTTAAACAGTGAAGCCCGCAGCTCTCCCGCTGTACACCGTCACACCCACACACTCACACACACTCACACACACCCTCACACACTCGCCCTCACCCACACACACACCCTCACACCCACACACCCTCACACCCACACACACACCCACACACTCACCCTCACACCCACACACCCTCACACCCACACACCCACCCACACACACTCACACACACACCCTCACACACCCACACACCCACACACCCACCCACACACACTCACACACACACCCTCACACACCCACACACCCACACACCCACCCACACACACTCACACACACACCCTCACACACCCACACACATTCACACACACTCACACACACCCTCACACACTCGCCCTCACCCACACACACACCCTCACACCCACACACCCTCACACCCACACACCCTCACACACACACCCACACACTCACCCTCACACCCACACACCCTCACACCCACACACCCTCACCCACACACCCTCACACCCACACACCCACACACCCTCACACCCACACACCCTCACACCCACACACACACCCTCACACCCACACACCCTCACACACACACCCACACACTCACCCTCACACCCACACACCCTCACACCCACACACCCTCACACCCACACACCCACACACCCTCACACACACACTGCAGTGTTAGACAGCGAAGCCCCGCAGTTCTCCCGCCGTCCACCCTCACACCCTCACACACTCACACACACACAGACACATACTCACACACCCAGACACACATTCACACACATACTCACACACCCACACTCACACACACAGACACACACTCACACACCCACACACACACTCACACACACACGCACACTCACACCCACACACACTCACACCCACAGACAGCCCCTCACCCAGCTGGTACATCCTACACCGTGGACACTGTGGTAATAGTCACTGTCTGATATGCAGCCCGGGGATCTCCCTCCGGCCTGTCGAAATGCACAGTGTTCTCACGAACGGCCTCTATAAACGGAGTTCCATAAATTCAAAGTTGCGAAACTAGAGTCCGTTAAAAAAAAGGAATCAATTCCGAGATGATTATGATCATTTGAGTCTAAAACAATGCATTTTCTGTGACATTAAACAAAAATTCTGTTCTTATGTCGTATACACATAGAAGCATTAATACCAGTGATCGTTTGGTTAAACAAACATCGAAGACCTGAGTTCTACGTTGACACAAAATTCATTTCTAAACTGTGATTTTTTTATAAATGATAGGAAATCTTTGATCTTTAAGTTTGCGATTTTTCGTTTGTTCGAGCCATCTGCTTGATGTTTGGCAGCACTGTCATTTGTGGGCGGCACGGTGGCACAGTGGTTAGCACTGCTGCCTCACAGCGCCAGAGATCCGGGTTCAATTCCCGCCTCAGGCGACTGACTGTGTGGAGTTTGCACGTTCTCCCCGTGTCTGCGTGGGTTTCCTCCGGGTGCTCCGGTTTCCTCCCACACTCCAAAGATATGCAGGCAAGGTGAATTGGCCATGCTAAATTGCCCGTAGGTAAGGGGTAGATGTAGATGTAGATGTAGGGGTATGGGTGGGTTACGCTTCGGCGGGGCGGTGTGGACTTGTTGGGCCGAAGGGCCTGTTTCCACACTGTAAGTAATCTAATCTAATCTAATCTAAAAACTGTCCCTGACCCCAAGGGAGCTGGACGCGCTGCGGTGAGGAAATGGGAAGGTTCCCCGGCTCTGAAACACACAGACAATTCAGTCATTTCCGTGAAACAGCTTCCACATTCATACAGCACCCCAAATGCCCACTGCAGCCACTAAAACTGGGAGCTAGGTTACATTCGGGGATAGCCAAGAGTCAAAGTTGCCACATCAATACAACACGCGTCAATAATAACGTCTCAAAGATGACATTGCTCGTGTTTGAAACCGAAGTCAGTGCTGGGAAGGTTGCATCGTCCGCTGGTACTTCATACCTGCTGGTGCCCGTTCAAATCAGGGCACAAGGGCTGATCTCGGACATTTGGTTTTTGATGAAAAAACTTAAGATTTTGCATCGAATTTTGCATAAATTTTTCAAAAACATTTGGCACGATATTATTTTATAAAAACATGTGACGGACAGTAAGACTTTCTACATCTATAAAAGCCTAACAAAACATATACATTTCATACATTTAACTCATCATCTGCTTGGGTCCAGCCAGCAAGACCCAATGCATTTTACAAAAAGTAAGCAAACAGCATGACCTTTTGAACAATACAATGATAAAGCCGACAACTCTAGCGTAAAACTGAGAACTACCGGAGAGATTTGGGCGCTGTATTAACTTGTCTTCTTGCGTCTCGACTTATTTGCAAGCATACTTTCAAAATAACCAGCATTAATTTAAAATACTCTCCAAGATTATTATCTGCAAGGGTTGTAAATATTGCTTTGTGACTTTGTAAATTATTCAGATAAACAGTATATTCTTGTACATAGATGTCTTGTGATTGCATTATCGTGTTTCTAAATGTACCCACACCTGTGGTGTCTCTCAAGTTGCTTGGACCTCTTGTTTAAATCACTTGCATGAAATAAAGAATGGGTATAGACAAGTGACGTCTCGGTTAGTGCAGCGGGATATAATAAGGAACATTCTGACTTTCCTTTTAACTCTACAGCCGCAGGGTGTGGTTAACCAACAGCAAGGGGAAACAAAAATCTTCATCAACCACACGACTTACAGAATAAGAACTTTCATTTTTTAAAAAATTGCATCATGAATTTTCTACCACTCTCGTACTGGGACATTTCTGTGAAGACATTCCAGAGGACTATATAACCAGACTCACAGTGGCGTCACACTTAAGTACATTACACGAATAATTGGAGAATAATACGGGAGAAATGAACAATGATACGGAAAATATAGAAGTTGCTTCACAACAATGCGCCTGAAATTAGAGGTTTGTGTCGCTGCTGAGGTTCTGAATGAACGATCCATTGTTAAAAGAGATCACCAGGTTTGAAACTAAAATCCCACTGATAGACCTAACAGTTTTCAGTCTAGTAACGTGCAAAATATAACATATACCATGGGAATGTCTGAGGAAAGGCTGAGGGACTTGAAGCTGTTTTCATTAGAGAGAAGAAGGTTGAGGAGAGGTGAGTTAATTGAGACATATAAGATAATCAGAGGGTTAGATAGGGTGGGCAGGGAGAGTCTTTTTTTTCTCGGTTGGTGACGGCGAGCACAAGGGGACATGTTCTATGTTAAAATGAAACAAAGAGCCCTGGACCCTGAATATTTGAAACAAACAAAAACAGAAATTACTGAAGAAACTCAGCAGGCCTGTGAAGAAACAGAGAAACAGAGGTAACCTTTCAGGTCTGGTTCTGATGAAGGTATAATGTGTTTGAAACATTAATTTTTTTTCACAGCACAGATGCTGCCAGACCTGCTGAGTTCCCTCAGTGTTTTCTGGTCTGGATTGTGCCATGGAAACATTGTGTTTATACAACAACCAATGAAGAAGAATTTGGGAGGAATTAGGTCAGAGAAGCACCAGTCATTGTACCTGTGTCAACTTTATGAAGGAGTTACCCATTTAATCTCATTCCCCAGAGTCATATTTTCCCGTCAACTATTCATCCAATTCTCATTTAAAATCTGGCCCACTCAACTCCCTCACAGCACATTATCGATCAAGTCAGATGGCTGCCTAATAAAACTGTAGCAGACAGGTGGGAGGCTGGAAGATGCCAGTTTCCTCATCTCAGTTCCAACCTTCCAACTCGGCACCATTCTCATGACCTGTCCCACCTGTCTATCTTCCTTCCCACTTATCTGCTCCACCCTCCCCTCCAACCTATCGCCTTTCCCCCACCTCCGTCCACCTATCACACTCTCTGCTACCTTCCCACCAGCCCCACCCTCCCTCCCATTTATCCTTCCACCTCCCTCAGCTCACAAGCCTCATTTTTGTTGAAGAGCTTTTGTCCGAAATGTCAATTTCTCTGATGCTGCCTGACTTCTCTGATGCTCCTCTGATGCTGCCTGACTTGCTGTGTTATTCCAGCCTGCTGCCTGTCTACTTTGGATTCCAGCATCTGCAGTTTTTTTGTCTCTAATAAAACCCTAATGCAGTTTCTGGTATTTTAGTTAATCTTCTTAAATAGCTCCTTCACACTACAGTCCCAACAGTCACTGAAATTAGTTTCTCGTTTTTTACTCTGAAATCTCTTCATCCTTTTGGACTTCACTGTGAAATCTCTCTGTGTTAAGCAGAAGAAACCCTGGTTCGCCCACTGGTCCCTGGTATCCTCCTGGAATAGAAAACCTGGCATCCTCGCCAACAGCTTGACATGTGGGAAAGTGCAAGGTTATGCCAAAAGGTGGGAAGAATAGCAGTGAAGACTATTTTCTAAATGGGGAAACACTTGGCAAATCTGAAGCACAAAGATACTTGGGAGTCGTAGTTCAGACTCTCTTAAAGTTAACATGCAGGTTCAGTTGACAGTTAGGAAGGCAAATGCAATGTTAGCATTCATTTCAAGAGGGCTGGAATACAAAAGCAGAAATGTACTGCTGAACCTGTATAAGGTTTTGGTCTGGACTGTATTTGACTGTATTTGAATATTACAAGCAATTCTGGACGCTGTAACTAAGGAAGGATGTGTTGGCATCTGAGGGGTCCAAAGGAGGTTTACAAGAATGATCCTGGTGATGAAGGGCTTGTCATATGAGGAGTGGTTGAGGAACTGGGTTCATGTTTGATGGAGTTTGGAAAGATGAGGAGGATCTCATGAAAAGTTACAGAATGCTAAGCGGTCTGGAGAGAGTGGACACAGAGAAGATAATTCCATGAGTAGGAGAGACCAGGGCCTGAGGGCACAGCCTTCACTTCAAATATTTATGTTCTCAAACCCTAATGTCACTGTTCTTGTTCGCCCCTTGACATGTTACTATTATCATAGAATCCTGACACTGTGGACGCAGGCTATTCAGCTCATTGAGTCTGCAGTAACTGTCTGAAGAGCATCCCACCTAGACCCAATGCCACCACCCCCTCCATCATATTCCTATAACCCTGTGTTTCCCTTGGTTAACCCACCTAGCCTGGACATTCCTGGACACCATGGACAATTTAGCATGGCCAATCCACCTTAACCTCCACATCTTTGGACTGTAAGAGGAAGCTGGAGTATCTGGAAGAAACACACGCAGACATGGGGAGAATGTGCAAAATTCACACAGGCAGCTGCCCAAGGCTGGGTTCGAACTCGGGTGCCTGGTACTGGGAGGCTGCTGTGCTAACCACAGAGCCTCCAGGTATTCATTAATATTGTTCTTTTATCATTCTTCCTATCAAAACATATCACTTTACAATTCTTAATCATAAGTTACTGTAAACATTTGTCTAACTATTTTGTCAATTACTTAGGATTACCATTATTTAGGTGGAATAGCATAGTATAGGCTATTCAGGCTACCCAGATCACAATAGTGTTTATGTTCCATTCAAGCCTCTCCCAACCTTGCCTTATTTAAATCGCCATCACAAACAAAAATCCACTTGTTCCTTAAATACCTGTCTAATTTCTCTTTAAATGCCATCCTTAATTCTTTGGTAGCCAATTACATTTTCTTCCCACTCTTTATTAAAGGGATTTCTTTTGAATTTCCCATTGGATTTCATGGTGACTATCTTATAATGCAAAACTGTAGTTATGCTCTTCCTCCATAAGAGGATGTTAAAAATCACACAACATTGGGTTATCATCCAACTAGTTTATTTGAAAGTACAAGCTAGCCACCTGATGAAGGAGCAGCACTCCAGAAGCTTGTCCTTTCATATAGACCTGGTGCTCTGTTATTTTTAGTTTTGTCCGCCCCAGTCCAACCCACTCCACATCATCCATAAGAGAAACCATCCTTTGTACCAGGAGAAACATTCTCTCTTCATCCTTCTAAAGTATGTTACTATTCTCTTTACTCTTTATTACATTTGGGTTTTGTATCATTTACTAAGTTTGAAATTATGGCCAGTGAGGTCATTCATATGTAATTAAAAATGCAGTGGTCCTAAAATCTGGGGAACATCATAGTATATTTCCTTCCAGTCTGAAAAGCAACCATTCACCTTTAGCTTCCCCTTTCTCCCAAAGTGGGTTCCATATCTTCACTGCCAGTATTCCTTTAATTCTACTGGACTCTAATACTTCAGTTAGATGAAGCTGAAGCAGATCAGCTATGATAAAAATGAATAGGGAAACAGTATGTTATGCTCATTGGCCCACTGAAGTTCCTATAGTCCTTAAATAAAACATACACTTCAGAATATACACTACAGCCATTTGGCCAAGTTAATTTGAATTAATGTCTATACTCACCTTATCTCAAGAGAATAAATTGGGTGAATAGCCAAAGTCTTTTTCCCAGGGCAGGGGACTCTAAAACTAGAGGGCATAAGTTTAAGGTGAGAGGCGAAAGATGTATAAGGAACCTAACATGTAACTTTCATACAGAAGGTGGCGCGTGTATGGAATGAGCTGCGAGAGGAAGTGGTGGAGGCTGGTACAATTACAACATTTAAAAGGCATCTGGATGGGTATATGAATAGGAAGGGACTCGAGGGATATGGGCCAAATGGGACTAGACTAATTTATAATAACTGGTCGGCATGGATGAGTTGGACCAAAGCGTCTGGTTCTGTGCTGTACAGATGTATGACTCTATTAACATCACGTTTTCCTTTCTTCTGTCATTTTCTTTCATTTTAAAAACATCAAACTACTTGCCTCAAACACATCCAGCGACAGTGAGATTAATGTTTCCCCATTACACGAATAAAGAAATTATTTCCTGTTTCTCTTGGATAATTAGTAAGCACCTTGATTTTATGCTATAATAAAAGCAAGATACTGTAGATATCTGTGGAAATCTGCAATAAAAACAAGAAGTTTCTGAGTTTCTCCATCATTCTCTGCTTTCCTTTAATGTTTTTAATCCTAGTTTTAGATTCTTCCACACTAGAACCATTCTCTTCATAACTATTCTGACTAACCCATTCGTTATGTTAAATACGTCCATCTAACATTTCTAAACAATCTTTTCCAAAGAAAGAAGTCCAAAGTTTAAGTTTTTTCCTGATAGCTGTAATTTATTAGTCATAGCAGCATTCCTGTAAATCATTTTTACATGTCCTCCAATGCTTCTATATCCTTTTATAGAATGTGAAGCAAAAATGCATACTGTGCTCCAAGGGCAGCCTGGCCAGGGCTTGATTCAAGTTTAACATAACCTTACTACTTACAAATTGTATCCCCCATAAGTAAATCCCAGTAAATTACCGATCTGTGATTTGGCATTAAATTATTTATTTGTTTGCCCTACAAGATCGCTTAGCTCATACACCTCATTCCAGTTTTTTAAAAATCTAGGCAATCATAGAGTCATCGAGATCTACAGCACAGAAAAAGGTCCATCAGCCCATCATGATCACACCAATAAAAGAAAACAACCATCTGATTCTGTTTCCCAGCACTTGGCTAATAGCCATGTCTGCTTTGGAATTGAGCACACACCTAAATACTTTTAAAGGTTAGGAAGGTTTCTGCCTCTACCAGCTTTACAGGCCTTGAGTTCCAGCTTCCCGCCACCCTTGGGATGAAACAATGTTTCCTCACATTTCTACTAAACCTTCTGCCCTTTACCTTAAATCGATGTACCCTGATCATTAAACTCCCTATCAAATGAAAAAGTTTCTTCCTGCTTACCCTGACAATGACCCCAATAATTTTGTACATCTCGATCATGACTCCCTCAATCTCTTCCAAGGTATACATCCCCAATCTCTCTTAATAACTGAAACTCTCCAGTCCAGGTATTGTCCTGGCAAATCTCCTTTGCACCCTCTCCAATGCAATCACATCCCTTATATAATGTAGATTCCAGAACCACACACGATACTCTAGCTGTCACCCAATTAATGTTTCCTGCAATTCCAACATAATCTCTCTGCTCTTAAACTCTATGTCTTGGCCATTATAGACAAGTATCCAATATGCCTTTTTAAGCACTTTATCCACCCTGTCCTGATGCCTCGGGGATTCGTATATGTGCATACCAAAGTCCCTCTGTTCTTGATTCTTCCCAGGGTCCTACTGTTCATCATGTATTCCCTTGCCTTCTTACTCCTGCCCAAATGCATCATCTTACATTTATTTAGATTGAATTCCATTTGCCACTGATCAGCCCGTCTGACCAGCCCATCTCTATCCTCTTGTAATCTAAGGCTATCCTCCTCAGTACTTACCATCCCATCAATGTTCATATTATCCGCAATCTTACTGATGGACTCTCCTACATTCAAGTCTAAATTATTTACATAAACCACAAATAGCAAGGCTAACATTGATAATTGTGGGATCCCTCTGGATAAAGACTTCCAGTTCAGAAAAACACCCCTTAACTATCATCCTCTGTTTCCTGCCATGTAGTCAATTGTGGATCATATTTGTCAAATTTCTTTAGATCCCATGGGCTCTTAACTTTGCTAATGGTCTCCCATGTGGGAGCTTATTAAAAGCCTTGCTGAAGTCCAATTAGTCGACATCAAAAAGCATTCCTCTCATCAATGTACCTAATAATTTCTTCAAAGATTTCAATCAATTTCGTCAGGCATGACCTGTCCTTAACAAAACCATGCTAACTGTTCTTTACTGATCCCTGCCTCTCCAAATTCAAATTAGTTCAGGCTCTCAGAATTGTTTCCCAATAGTTTTGCCACTACTGAGATTAGGCTGACTGGCCTGTAATTTCCTGAGTTATCCCTTGCTCCCTTCTTGAATAGGGGTACTACGTTAGCTGTCCTCCAGTCCTCTGTCTCCCCTTTTGTATCCAGAGAGGAATTGAACATTTTTGCGATCGACACTGCTATTTCCTGCTTTGGGTCACTTCACAACCTGGGTTACATTTCATCCACCCCTGGAGATTTGCCTACTTTTAAGCCTGTCAGTCTGCTCAGAACCTCCTTTCTGTGGTATGTTAATTTTTAAAACTGTATCACAGACTTTCTCTTTGATTTCTATACACATATTGTTCCTCTCACTAGTGAACACCAGACACGAAATATTCATTTAGATTCCTACCTACATTCTCTGGCTCCTCACACAAATTACTGCTGTGGGCCATATTGTTTTCATCATTATTTAACCCTTCATATACCTTGAAAACAATTAGGATTTCCCTTTATTTTACCAGCCAGAATCCTCTCATGTCTCCTTTTTAATTCTCACAATCTTCTTTTTAAGTTCTCTCTTGCACATCCTCTGGGGATTTCGCTGTTTCCAGCACAGGGTATAAGTGTCCCTTTTTCTCTTAATTTCCCAACAAAGTGCATGACCTTCCGTTTATCTCTGCAAAGTTGATTTAGATATTGCAATCTCACAAATGTCTCATCGGCCTTTTTATTTCTGGACAGTGAATGCATGAGTACTTCAGTGAAATGAGGTCAGCGATCAAGCAATATGTGGATTAGCTCTAGAAATAATTTGGGAATTATCAGAGTTTATTTGCTTTGTTATTTTTCCTCCTTTCTGGACTGAGCTAAGAAGCCCGACTTTAACATATCTTTGGATGTTCCTGCCTGGAGATTAGCTTTGTTGAATTTTCTGTGAGGTTGTTAGTTTTTTTGATATGACATGGTGGCCTGCCCCATAGTTGTCAGCCACGTGGTAAATATCTGAGACATTGGTTCACCCTGTCTGCACCAGCCTCTCTTGAGCATGGCAGTCTTGATAGACTGAAATTAAACATATTTGACAGTTGCATTATTCTATATGTTCGCCATTGATACTCGGCTATGAGTCATGCCAGCATTAAATGTACAATGCAACACTGTAGTTTATGAATTGATAGTGAAGAAATAACTTGGAATTCATACAAGACATGGACTAACGGAAAATCATTTTATCGTGAAACCTTGGTATAATGCACGCGAGAACAGAAAAACTACTGCAGATGCTGGCAATCTAAAATAAAACAGATGGAGCAGCATTTGCAGAGAAACAAAGGGAGATCATTTACCTGAAACAGTGAAACTCAGACCTGCTGAGAAACTTAACTGAATTTCTCCAACACTTTCTGCTTTTGTATCAGAATTCCAGGAAATTTAATTCTTTGCTTTATTAACCATTTGCTACGGCAGGATTTGAACCCATGGCCCCATTACATTACATTACCAGTCCAATGGCATTACCATTATGCTAACATCGTGTGAGGAGCAGACCTCGTCTTTTCCTGTCTTCACAGAGGAGTTGATGCGATGATGACTGTGACAAAGTGGTGATGTGTAAATACCTTTAACAACAGTGTGTTGCAGGGTGTTCTAGCTCGGTGGATAAAGAACTGGTTGAGCAACAGGAGACAGAGAGTAGTAGTTGAAGGCAGTTTCTCGAAATGGAGAAAGGTGACCAGTGATGCTCCATAGGGATCAGAGTTGGGGCCATTGTTGTTTGTGATATACATAAATGACCTGGAAGTTGTTGGCACTGTTGGTATGATCAGCAAGATTGCAGCTGACACGAAGATTGGTGGAGTAGCAGAAAGCAGAAGGGAGTGTCAGAGAATACAGGAGGATATAGATAGACTGGAGAGTTGGGTGCAAAAGTGGCAGATGGATTTCAATCCAGACAAATGTGAGGTGATGCATTTAGGCAAGTCTAATTCTAGAGTGAATTATACAATGAACGGAAGAGCCTTGGGAAAAGTTGACGGGCAGAGAGATTTGGGAGTGCAGCTCCATTATACCCTGAAGGTTGCTGTTTTAGGTGGATAGAGTGGTCAAGAAGGCATTTAGTATGCTTGCCTTCATTGGATGGGGTATTGAGTATAAGAGCTGGCAAGTCATGTTAACATTGTACAAGACATTGTTTCGGCCGCATTTAGAATACTGTGTACAGATCTAGGTGCCACATTACCAAAAGGATGTGGACGTTTTGGAGAGGGTGCAGGGAAGGTTTATGAGGATGCTGCCTGGTATGGAAGGTGCTAGCTATGAAGAGAGGTTGAGTAGGTTAGGTTTATGTTCATTAGAAAAAAGGAGATTGAGGGGGGACCTGATTGAGGTTTACAAAATCATGAAGGGTATAGACAGGGTGGATAGAGACAAGCTTTTTCCCAGGGTGAGGGATTCAAAAACAAGAGGTCACACTTTCAAGGTGAGCGGTGGAAAGTTTAAGGGGGATACATGCGGCAAGCACTACACACAGACAATGGTGGGCATTTGGAACACGTTGCCAGCAAAGGTGGTAGAGGCAGGCATGGTAGATTTAAGATGCGTATGGATAAATGCATAAGTAGGTGGGGAGCAGAGGGATACAGATGCTTAGGAATTGACCGACAGGTTTAGACAGTACATTTGGATTGGTTCAGGCTTGGAGGGCAGAAGGGCCTGTTCTTGGGCTGTAAATTTTCTTTGTTCTTTGTTCTTTTAACAGTGATGTGATGGCGCGGACTGTACTCCTGTATTAATAATGATATCATCTCTCGCCAAATTGAAAGGCTTTGCAAACCTGGAGGGCACTAAGACCCCAGGAAAACAGCACAGGTCTTTTAGCTGTTGTTGATCATTATATCAGGAAACCAAAGAACTACATGTCCAAACATGCACTAGTACATTCCCACTAGTGCAGAATTGCAGTGCCCACTGTATTGTATGAAACCCAGACTGGACTGAGCTGTGCATGGAGAGGTCTGCATTGCTCTCACTCTGCAAGGATTTGCTTCTCAGTTTCCTCTGAACACTGGGGCAGCTCAGCAGAGGGATGTGAAGGTGACCTGAGTTTATATCGCAGTTTGGATCAGACTCTCCAGTCACTCCAACCAATCAATCTCTTCAACTAGAGAACAAACTGGCTGAAGAAAGAGCACTTGGGCTGTTTCCTCATGACCTGGATTGAGGTACAGTGGGACTGGGCAGAGCTGGACAGTTTGGGCCAGATTGTGTAAGAGGGAGGAATATGTAATCATGCCATTTTGGCGATATATCGATAGGGTTTAGAACTTAAAAAGCTCTACAATATTTTGAAATCAGTTCAGAGAATATCTGGAAATAATTCAGGAAACAGAAATACCACAGACATGTCCCATGTGTACATGTGATGATTTATGAACTCAATTTACAGACAAGAAGTTTGTTTTTCAAATTGCTTTTACAAATGGGCAGCATGGTGTTTTTAAATAGTAAAACATTGGATGCAGTTTGCTACTTTGGTTGTAAAGACTAACACTTCAAATATCACTACAAACTTGATCGTTTTAAAAGATGCTCATTCCCTGCTCTGCTTTGACTTGCCATTTCTAGTTGTCAGACATATGGGAATATTTTCTAAGTGAGGAACTAAAGACCTCTGAGAAGCAGAGTGAGTTGGGATTCAGATACACAAAGACAGTCAATAGCTACAAAGCGTGATCAAAAGACTGATGGAATGTTGGTCTTTATCTCTAGGGGCTTGGATTGCAAGTGGGAGGGGAGATGTGCTTTATTTCTACAGATTGATGATCAGACATACTTCACTGCAGTTTAGATAGGATATTGACCTTGAGGTGTGTGCAGCACAGAATAAGTGGGAGTAGCAGCAAGACACTCAACCCTTGATGACTATTCTGCTTTCAATAAGAGTGACCTTCTATCTCAACTGCCATATCGATCTCTGTGAATCATAGAATCCTTAAATTGTGCAGAGGCCATTTGGCCCATTAAATGTACACCAACCCTCTGAAAAGCATCCCACCCTATCATCAGAACCCCACATTTACCATGGCTAATCCCGCTAGCCTGAACAGCACAGAACAATTTAGTATGGCAAATTCTCCTAACCTGCACATCTTTGGACTGTGAGAGGAAACCAGAGCACACAGACATGAGGAGAATGTAAATGCCACACAGTGACCTGAGGCTGGAATCAAACCTGGGTCCCTGGCACTGTGATGCAGCAGTGCTAACCAATGAGCCACCGTGCCACCCACAAGTCAATTGTGTTGAGTAGATTGAATGACTCAGCATTCACAAGCTCTTCACATTTGGGAAATTGCAAAGATTCACAACTCTTTGAGTGTAATGATTTCTCCTCATTCTCATCCTAAATGGCTTACCTTTTACTTTAGGGCTGAGTGCCCCCTACCCATTTGACATTTCCCAGTCAGAGAGAGCATATTCTCAGCTCCTCAGCTCAAGTCATTTAAGAATTTTATCTGTTTCAATTTCTCATTCCTCTAAACCCAAGTGGTTCGAGAATCTACTAAATCTTTTCTCACAGCACAATTCCCCAAATCCTTTTGTAACACGGCTAACATAACATTTACCTTCCTAATTGCTTACTGAACCTATAAGCTAACCTTCTAAGATTTATGTATTAGGAAATCTAATAGTCTCTGAATGCAAGGTTTTCCCAGGCTCCAGATATTAGAAACAAATCTGTTTTTTTCAATTTTCCTGTCAAAGTGAATAACTTCAAGCTTTGCCTCATTTTATTCTACTCATCATGTTCTTATGCTCTCACCTTAATCTGCCTATATACTCCGTAATTTGCTTTCTGACTTCATACTATCAGCAAACTTGGAAGTGTTTTTTTTCTTTTTTTTCTTTTTTTTAAAAACTGCGGTAGTGCTTATTTTTTCCCCAGCATCCATGTTGTGTGTGTGCAGGTGTCAGACACAGTGAGAGACACAAAGTGCATGAATCTTTATTCAAATTTCCACCACCAGGAAGATAGGAAAAACACCCGAGTGGCCTGTGACAAGCACTGTCCTTCACATCAAAGGGCAATGCTGTGTGATCAAACAGTGAACTTGTATGTGTTATTTGCAATCCCCACAACTAGGCCATTAATATAAACAATAAAGATTTGAGGCCTAAATACTGATCTTTATTGTATACTCCCACCCCCAATTACAAACTGTCATTCTGAGAATGGCTGAATTATCCCTACTCTCAGCTTTCTGTCCATGAACACAATCACAGTCGATGCTAGCATATTACTCCCATTCCCAAGAATCCTAACGTGTTCGTGGAACCCTTGTTAATTTTTAATTTTTATATTTTATACAAAAAAAAACAGGAAACAAACTGATATTTTATTATGAGGCTAGGCCTGCAAATTAATTGGAGGTTGATTCTCATTCACTGAACAATCCAGATTAATCAGAGGCAAATCAGAGCAACTCTTATACACTTAATAGTAAGGTCCAAGGGAGTATTGCCAAACAAAGAGATCTTGGAGTGCAGGTTCCTTGAAAGTGAAGTTGCAGGTGCATAGAAGAGTAAAGAGGGTATTTGTTATGCTTTCCTATATTGGACAGAGCATTGAGTATAGGAGTCGAGAGGTCATGTTGAGGCTGTACAGGACATTGGTTAGGCCACTTTGGAATATTGCGTGCCATTCTGGTCTCCCTGATATAGGAAGAATGTGGTGAAATGTGAAACGGTTAAGAAAAGACTCACAGGATGTTGCCAAGGTTGGAGGATCTGAGCTACAGGGAGAAGCTGAATAGGGCTGGGGCTGTTTTCCCTGGGGCATCGGACGCTGAAAGGTGACCTTATAGAGGTTTATAAAATCATGAGGGGCATGGATAGGATAAATAGACAAGATCTTTTTCCTGGGATGGGGGAGTCCAGAACTAGAGAGCATAGGTTTAGGGTGAGAAGGGAATAATTTAAAAGGGATCTAAGGGGCAACTGTTTCACGCAGAGGGTGGTACGTGTATGGAATGAGCTGCCAGAGAAAGTGGTGGAGGCTGGTACAATTGCAACATTTAAAAGGCATTTGGGTGGGTAGATGAATAGGAAGGGTTTGGAGGGATATGGGCCAAGTGCTGACAAATGGGACTACATTAGGTTAGGATATCCGGTTGACGTGGATGAGTTGGACTGAAGGGTCTGTTTACATGCTGTACATCTCTATGATTCTATGACTCTAAACATTTCAGTTCTGGAGGTGCACTATATATAAATATTATGGCATATGTTGAATATTAACTGGGGCTTCCTACAACGATAATCTGTCTTACAGGCAGAAACTCATGATCAAATTGTTTTTGAACTATATTTAAGTCAAAAAGTTCATGCCTGCAAAATCTGCAGGATGAAGGTTTATTTGCTCCCTTTTTGTCCTCCCAGTATCAACTTGTTGAAAGTTCAGAGAATAAAATCTCAGTAATAAGTAATTGTATACATTGGTGTTATGAGAAACCAATCGCCATTAGCCTGTGATGTTATGGTTTGTGCAATCTGCTTAAGTGAACTGGCCAGTTACAGCACATACTTTTTATTTATTTTGATTTATCCTTTAATTGTGTCTGCTTGTCTATCTGTCTTTGTGAGTGGGAGGTTAGAATTAAAGAAGATTTGGCTTAAATCTGAGATATTAATTTGGTTACCAAGTGGTTTAACTTTGCCCTGCTAAGCTATTCTCTTATTAATAGGTTGTTAAATCTTTCGTTGAACCACTAACCAATAATCCAGCAAGCCTTCTGTGCTGACTACTCATATGCTCAGGGCACCTCCCTACTTGCACAAAACGTAATAATTGTGCCATTTACTTTCATCTCCCATAATCCCTGTTCCCCCCACCCCTCTCTCTCGTAGCCTCTAATGGAATGTGTGGGGCTAGTGCCTCTGGAGTGTGCCCTGAGGTATTAGTGCCCAGTGGCCATCTCTGAAATCCTTCAGTATAAGCAGCAAGCTGAATTCACCGGGTACCTGCTCTGATTTCCATGTTGAATTTCCTTGAAGTCTAACTTGCTTAGCACACTTGGTAAGCTAGAAAGCTGCATACCGATGAGGCTAAGTGGTCAGTGGGCAAGGCATTCAGCTCACAATAAACTTCTTCACTTGCAATTCACTGTTACCCATCAAAAAGAGCACCACCTCTCTGCTGTCCAAAACATAAAAGATAAAGTGAGCCGCACCCAACTTTGAAATTGGCCACGCCAGACTTTCATCTGATTCAGTGCAAATCTCGCCCATGTTGCTCAGACCCCGATAAGATTCTGCCTGTGTTCTTTATAACAATATAAGCTAGTCAATTATTGAGTATTTATTAAATAAGTTTTATTTTGATCGTAAATCCATATTTGTGTTTATTAATGTCAGAAGTCACACAACACCAGGTTACAGTCCAACAGGTTTATTTGAAATCAGAAGCTTTCGGAGCGCTGTTCCTTCATCAGATGAAGTGAAGTGCCAGTTCACCTGACAAAGAGGTAGTGCTCCGAAAACTTGTGATTTCAATAAATCTGTTGGACTATAACTTCTGACTTTGTCCACCCCAACACAAGCACCTCCACATCATGTTTATTACAAAAGCTCTTCTTATTTAAGCAACCGTATAGACAAGGTTGGTAACGGTCAGCTTGGTAACGGATAAAGTGGTTTTAGTTTATGGTATGACCTGGGGAGTAGTGGGATTAGGCTGACACTGAACTCCTCCGCAACACCCAATTGTATAAATACCATCATGTGGTCTGAGTCCAGAGAGTCACAAGGTCAACATCTGAGTTTGCATTTCATTAAGTTTTGGGATTGGCACGTTACCAGCATAGCTTTATTGTGGAGTTTTTCAGAGTTATAGAGATGTACAGCACAGAACAAGAACCTTTGGTCCATGGGGTCCACACCAGTCAAAAATAACCACTTATTCCAGTCTCATTTTCCAGTACTTGGTCCATAGCTTTGTATGCCTTGGGATCACAAGTGCACACCTAAATACCTCTGAAATGTGATGAGGGTTTCTGCATTTACCACCCTTACAGGAGGTGAGTTCCACATTCCTACTGCCCCCAGAGTGAAAATGACTTTCCTCACATCCCCTCTAAAATCCTGCCCCTTACTTTAAATCTATGCTCCCAGTCATTGATCTCTCGATCAAGGGGAAATGTTTCTTCCTGTCTACCCTATGCATGTCCCTCATAATTTTATTGCCCTCAATCATGTCCCCTCTCAAACCAGTCAGAATCCACTCCCAGTCACAAAACAAATTGCTGAACTATGACCCTCTGCTTCCTGCCACTCAGCCAATACTGCATCCAATTTGTCAAATTTCCATAGATCCCATGGGCTATTACCTTTGCTACCAGTCTCCCATTTGGAACCTTATTAAAAGCCTTGCTGAAGTCCAAGTAGACAACATTGCCCTCATCTAAATACCTAGCCACTTCTTCAAAAATTTCAATCAAATTTGTCAAACATTACCTCATCCTTAATAAAACCATACTCACTGTTCTTGATTAATTCCTGCTTTCCAAATATAGATTAATTCTATCTCTGAGAACTGCTTCCAATAGTGTCCCCATCACTGAGGTTAGACTGATTAGCATGTAATTTCCTGGTTTATCGGTTGATCCTTTCTTGAGTAATGGTACCACATTAGCTATCCTCCTGTACTCTGGCACCTCTCCTGTGGCTAGAGTGGAAATGAAAATTTTTGCAAGTATTTCCTGCCTTGCCTCAGTGAACAATCTGGGATAAATTTCATCTGGTCCTGGAGACTTATCTACTTTTGAGCCTGTCAGACCACTCAAAACCTCCTCTCTGCCTATGTTAATTTTAAAAAATTGTATCACAGATCTTCTCCCTGGTTAAGTAGGTGTTTAGCATGCTTGCCTTCATCACTCAGACCTTACAGTATAGTAGTTGGGACATCAGATGCAGGGAGGGTGTTTTCTCTGGTTGGGGAGTCTACAACGAGGGGACACAGTTTGAAGATAAGGGGTAGACCCATTTGGAACTAAGATGAGGAAAGCTTTCTTTACTCAAACAGTAGTGAACCTGTGAAAATCCTTACCACTGAATGCTTGAGGAAGCCAAGGTACTAAATATATTCAAAAGAAAGATATATGTAAATCATTAGATTTGAAAGGAAACAAGGGGCATTTGGGATAAGTGGGAATATGGCACTGAGATAGAAGATCATCCATGATCATTTGGAAAGGCCACATGGCCTACTCCTGCTCCTACTTCCTCTGTTGCTATCTCTTTTGATTGGAAGTTGACCGGGCTGGCATGGTGATTCAGTAGTGGGGTGACATGCTGGCTCAGTGGTAAGCACTGCTGTCTCACAGCACCAGGGACACTGGTTCAATTCCTGCCTTGGGCGACTGTCTGTGTAGAGTTTGCACATTCTCCCAGTCTCTGTGTGGGTTTCCTGCGGGTGCTCTAGTTTTCTCCCACAGTCCAAAGATGTGCAGGTCAGGTGAATTGGCCATGTTAAATTGCCCATAGTGTTCAGGGATGTGTGGGTTAGGTGCATTAGTAAGGGGTAAATGTAGAGTAATAGGGTGGGGGAATCGGGTCTGGGGTGGGATACCCTTCAGAGGGTCGGTGCGGATGTGTTGGGCTGAAGGGCCTGTTTCTACACTTTAGGTATGATATGGAGACCAGAGGATGGTACACAGGTTGGATTTATCCTGCTTTTTGTGCATATTCAACTGTCTTGCCACCCTCAGTGTTTCCTCCAAGATCTGTTTATAATTGAAGTGTCATAGAGTCACACAGTATAGAAACTGGCCCTTCAGCCCATCATGTCTATGCCAACCAACAAATATCAAATTACATTAATCCCATTTACCTGCACTTGGTCCAACGCTGACTATGGCCTGGCATTTTAAATATTCTTCCAGATGCTTCTTAAATATATCCACCAGCTACTCAGGCAGTAGTTTCCATATTTCTACTAGCCTCTGGGTGAAAACATTGTTGTTCTCAGACCTCCTGTAAACCACTTATTTCTCAATTTCAGCTTGTGCTCCGTGATCTTAGATACATCTGCCACAGGGAAAAGATTCTCACAACCCACCCTGTTGAATTCCGAGTCATCAGCTGACCGGGGATGATACATGGGAATCAGCAGGATGTTTCATTGCCCACATTTAAGTTGATGACATGAGACTTCATGAAGTCCAGAGTCAATGTTAACATGCTGTGCGCAATGTAGGCCATGTCTGGGTTTTTGTGAATATGATTATGTCAGGCCTTTGCTTGACTAGTCTGTGAGACAGCGATCCCAGTTTTGGCACTGGCCCCCAGATGTTGAAAGGAAGGCATTCTGGGGTTGACAGGGCTGTGGCTGCTGTCGTTGTTTCCAGTGCCACAGTCAATGCCCATTGCTCCATCTGTTTTGATTTGTTTTCCTTTCTATTAGTGATACAGCTGTTGGGCTCCCTAAGTATTTTCAGAGGACAGTTAAGAGTCAACCAAATGTGGATCTGGAGTCACGCGTATGTGAGACCAGGTAAGGACTACAGTTTCCATTCCTTAAGGACATTAGTGAACCATCTTTCTAAATTTCTTAAATTTACTTTGATAATCAATGTTCTCTGACTTTGTTAGCATAGTAGTCATCTGCTGCTGGTTCCTAAAACAAATCCCAATCTTCTCATCTATGGATCCTCCTCTTGATTTGCTCATAGTTTATCCTTCCAATCAAATCTTACTCTTTGACTGAGAAAATGTTTTACTGAATGTTTTGAAATATCTGTTCAAATGTCTGCAACTTTGAGTAAAACTGTTAAGATGAGATGAGAGACCCAGAAAACTAGAATCAGTGGGTATCAGGGAGCAAACTTGCTGCCGGTTGGAGTCAGATCTGGCCCATAGGAAAATGGTCGTGGTTGTTGCAGGTCAGTCATCTCAGCTCCAGGATATCTCTGCAGGAGTTCCTCAGCATAGTGCCCTAGGCCCAACCATCTTCAGTTGCTTCATCAATGACCTTCCCTCCATCATAAGGTCTGAAGTGGGGAATGTTCATCAATGATTGTACAATGTTCAGCACCATTCAAGACTCCTCAGATACTGAAGCAGCCCATGTTCAAACATAGCAAAATCTGGACAATATCCAGACTTGGGCTGACAAGTGCCAAGTAACATTCATGTCACACAAATGCCACTCTATGACCTTCACCAATAAGGGATGATCTATCCATCAGCTGTTAACATTCAATGTTGTTACTATCACTAAATCCACCACTATCAATATCCCGAGGGTTACCATTGGCCAGAAACTCAACTGGATTAATTAATACAGTGGCTACAAAAGCACATCAGAGGCTAGGAATACTATTGTAGGGAAGTTACCTCCTGACTTTCTAAAGCCTATCTGTCATCTACAAGGCACAAGTCAGGAATGTGATGGAATACTATCCACTTGCTAGGATGGCTGTAAATCCAACAACACTCAAGCTTTGGCACCATCCAGGCCAAAGCAACCCCTTTGATTGGCATCACATCCACAAGCATCATTCCCTCCATCACCAACACTCAGTAGCAGCAGTATGTACTATCTACAGGATACACTGCAGAAATTCACCAAAGATCCTTAGACAGCACCTTCCAAACCCACAACCACTTCCACCCAGAAGGACAAGGGCAGCAGAGGCATGGAAACACCATGTTCCCCTCCAAGCCACTCACCAACTTGACTTGGAAATATATTGCTGTTCCTTCATTGTTGCTGGATCAAAATTCTGGAATTCCCACCCTAAGGGCATTGTGGGTCAACCCACAGCAGGTGGACTGCAGCAGTTCAAGAAGGCAGCTTACCACCACCTTCTCAAGGGCAACTAGAAACAGGCAATAAATGCTGGCCCAACAGTGACACCCAACTCAACCCAAAAAATGACTAAATTCAAAAATTATTGTTTTTATGCTAACTTTTGAGTTAAGCATTTACTCTACACCCATTTGCAATAGAAAATCTTTGAGTTGCTTGTTAAATTAAAACAAAACAGCCACTCAGAAGTCCCTTTGAAAGAATTCTTCCTTTTACAAGTTCAAAAATGTCAAACACAGCTGTTGCAACTACCATTGAACAACTTAAATCCATGTAACATCTTCTAATCTTGACCAAATAAGTGAAGAGACAGCTGCTACTCTACTGATACCATTTAGTCTCTCAGCAGGGACCTCTGTTCTTACTCTCACTGCTCATCGACTGCGCCTTTATCTCCCAACCAGTCTTAATCCAGTTATCACAGTAGAAAATGGTCAAGGCAATGGCAGCATAATGGTTATTGTTCCGACATACCCTACCTCTTAATTTTAATTATCTGCACATTTGTCTGAACCTAATATGTTGGCAAAAGATAGATCACCAGTTAGTGGAATCCTTGAAACCCAACAATGTAAGCAAATTCATACTTGAATAATAATATTCTGTTTCTTAATTCTGGTAAAGCAGGAAATCAAACAATAATGTAGCAAACTTCATAATAAGTACAACCTAATGAAGCTTAAGTACTGACAAAGAGAGTGGATGAGTATGTGTTGAAATGATAAGAGATAGTAGTACCCACCTTTAATCCCTGTCAGATCCAGGCTCCCCCCATCAGCCCACACCCCATTCCCAGCACCTTCCCCTGCCACCACAGGATGTGCAAAACCTGCGCCCACACCCCCTCCTCACCTTCGTCCAAGGCCCAAAGGATCCTTCCACATCAGATAGAAATTTACCTGTATCTCTACCAATGTCATAATCTGTTGCACCTGATGTGGTGTCCTCTATATCGGGGAAACAGGACGCCAACTTGTGGATCATTTCAGAGAAATTCTAGGGGACACCCACACCAAACCCACCCCACCCTATACCTCCCAGCCCCGAGGCTGAACATTTCAACTGCCCCTCCCACTCCACCAAGGACATGCAGGCCCTGGGCCTCCTCCATTGCCAAACCCTTATCACCTGTCTCCAGGAGGAAGAACGCCTCATATTCCACCTTTGGGATCCTACAACCACACGGGATCAACGTGGATTTCACAGTTTTCGCATTTCCCCTCCCCCCACATTAATCTAGTCCCAAGCCTCCAACTCAGCACCGCCCTCCTGACCTGTCCCTCACCTTTCCCATCTATCTGCTCCACCATCCTTTCTGACCTATCACCTCTCCCCCACCTCTATCCACCTGTGGCATCCTCAGCTACCTTCCCCACCCTCCAACCCCACCCCCCTCCCATTTATTTCTCTGCCTCCCTGGCCAAAAAGCCTCATTCCTGATGAAGGGCTTATGCCCGAAACATTGATTCTCCTGCTCCTCGGATGCTGCTTGAACTGGTGTGCTGTTCCAGCACCACTCTCTCAACCTTTAATCATGAGTCTCGGACAACACATTGCACATATCAACAGCAGGAACCTGTCACTTACCATACATCATTAAATCAGGGTCTTAAACATGTTTCCCATTCCTCTTTACCACTATCCACATTCTTCTTAAGTATATTTTCTTACTGACTCTCAATTGAGCACTGGTTAGCACTGCTGCCTCACGGTGCCAGTGACCTGGGTTCGATTCCAGCCTCGGATGACTGTCTGTGTGGAGTTTGCACATTCTCCCCGTGTCTGCGTGGGTTTCCTCCGGGTGCTCTGGTTCACTCCCACAATCCAAAGTGTGAGGTTAGGTGAATTGGCCATGCTAAATTGCCCGTAGTGTTCAGGGATGTGTAGATTAGTTGCATTAGTCAGGGGTAAATATTGAGTAATAGGGTAGGGGAATGGGTCTGGGTGGGTTATTCTTCGGAGGGTTTGTTTGGACTTGTTGGGCCAAATGGGCTGTGTGCACACTGTGTGGGTTTCTATTCTATGTAGTATTCCAAATTCCACACTGCTGTTTCCTTAAATTTTAATTGCTCTTCCAGGTAACAGTGTGTTTAAAACAGTCCTGCCTTTTCAATGTTGGTTCCTTCATAAGTAATGTCTTGAAGAGTTTCATGCTTCTGAACCACATTAACTATTTCATATTGTGCTCTTGTCAAGTTTTAAACATCTGTGAGACCAATCCTTCAGTGCAAATTCATCATGCATTTCTTCAGATAATATGCTTCATAAAAACTCTGACACAAACCATTTTTGTGCTATCAAACTACCTTACAAAAAGCTCAAGGAGGTATCTGGGAATATTTGTTCACCACCATCTGCGTGAACTCAATGATCTCAGCTAGTGGTTGACAAATGAAGCTACTTGGATGCTGCCTGAACTGCTGTGCTCTTCCAGCACCACTAATCCAGAAAATGCAGTAAAGTTAATCTGCCCAAATATTATTATTAACAACATTTTCCTGACTTCCAATAGACTGCATTTTGATTGATACCTTTTTGTGAATTGGACTCAGGTTATTTTAATTACATTCAACGAAGGAAGTGAATGTTTTCCATTTTGTGGTGTTTCTTTCTTGCATCCTTGTTGTAGTAAAATTAATAAAACTCAAATTTCGAACCAAGTTAATCAAGTTTATTAAATCAAAAGCTTTCGGGAGGGGCAGCGTGATGCTGACCCTAACAGCAGGACGTGACCACGCCGTCTCTCCCAGAACAACAGGTCCAACAGTGTTTATAGTCTGGATGAGGTACCCGCGAAGAAGGCTTTCCTGTGTTCTGTGCACGCGCTCTCAGAGATCACGGTATCCAGGGACCGCATTGTCATCTGCAAGTATTTCTTCTTTAGTTATTTCTTCTTTAGTTGTGTTCTGAGACATGCCGGAGCATGACAAACAGAATACCTACCTCCAGTAATTATCAATGGAGCCAGAAAGGGGGTGATTCAACGAGGAGGCTAGCACCCGTCATAATTCTCGCTGTCAAAACTTCCCAACATGAGTTAAGGACAGCCATAACAACAAGCAGCAAACGATGACAATAATAATGAACATGATGACGTTATGCAAAAGGCACAAGACCCAATATCCACCTTGGAGCCATCCTAGCCACCCTGGGGATTATAATCACGAAATTGTTTCCCTTCCGGCTGGATCTTATCAGCCTCTCGGTGGATGTGATCCGCTCGGTTAGTTACATTGTCCGAGGCGTCTGGAATGTGTGTGCAGCACTCGGGGCCAATAATAGTACAGGTGCCACCTTGTACCACTTGCAAATAGTCAAGGGCCAAACGGTTCGATAGCACAACAGTACGGCTGGCAATGACCTCAGCCAACACCTTGGAGGCGGCCGTGCTAACAGCGGCAAAGCCATTGGCAGTCTCATTAGCCAGGCCTTTCCAAGTTTGAGGCCATATTGATCAGTTCCCTAGCAGCCTTAGCAGTCCCACAGGTGGGGAAGGTGATCATAAAGGATCGCTCAGTCTCAGTGATGGACCATTTGGATCGAAGTGGGTGTAGGTTGCAAAGAAGGCGGAGAGAACTGTCATGGTGAACAAAAGGGAGCACATAGACAAGGGAGCAAGATCCAGACCAATCGGGAGGGAGCCAAGGGTAAGCCTTCAGACCACAGACAAAATAAGTCCCATTGTAAGTCCTCAGGTAATCAGTCTAAATTGCAGTCCAAATGGTTTTGAATGTTTTCCCTGTAGTCATGTTGATGACCTCAAGGCTCAGAATCCTTCCAGAAAGAAACGATCATCGTCCAGACGGGGTAAGGAGGGAATGGGAACATTCGCTGGTTCCAGCATTCCACCCTAACATGTGATTAGTTTTAAAACAAATAGTCCCCATGGACGTTCCTTCAGCTGTGGTGTTTGTGAGGGATAGAGCTGAGGGGGTGTATGTGAAAGGTTATAGTGAGGCTAGAACCAACCTTTCTAGTTTTGCATGTTGTCTCCCAGATGGCCTTATCATTTGCAGAATAAATGGGCCAGTCAGGGCCCTGCATGAATGACTCGGGAGATTCTCTATCAGGCAGCATCTGAGGAGCAGGAAAATCAACGTTTCGGGCAAAAGCCCTTCACCAAATGGCCTTATTCTTTAGAGACCACAATTCCTCTTCCCACGTGGTTAAGGATGCCCTCCAACACATCTCATCCACATCCCACCCCTCCGACCTCAAACCCCACCAATCCAACCGCAACAAGGACAGAACCC
Source organism: Chiloscyllium punctatum (assembly GCF_047496795.1). Lineage (NCBI taxonomy): Eukaryota > Metazoa > Chordata > Chondrichthyes > Orectolobiformes > Hemiscylliidae > Chiloscyllium > Chiloscyllium punctatum. The sequence goes on from NC_092739.1 coordinate 3,598,804, forward strand.
CCCTGGTGCTCACCTTCCACCCTACCAACCTTCGCATAATCGGGATCTTCTGATGACATTTCCGCCACCTCCAAACGGACCCCACCACCAGGGATATATTTCCCTCCCCACCCCTTTCCGCCTTCTGCAAAGACCATTCCCTCCATGACTACCTGGTCAGGTCCACGTCCCCCAACAACCCACCCTCCCATCCTGGCACCCTCTCTTGCCAGCGCAGCAATTGCAAAACCTGCGCCCACACCTCCTCCCTCACCTCCATCCAAGGCCCCAAAGGAGCCTTCCACATCCATCAAAGTTTTACCTGCACATCCACCAATATTATTTATTGTATCTGTTGCTCCCGATGCGGTCTCCTTTACATTGGGGAGATTGGACGCCCCCTAGCAGAGCACTTTAGGGAACATCTCCGGGACACCCGCACCAATCAACCCCACTGCCCTATGGCCCAACATTTCAATGTCCCCTCCCACTCTGCTGAGGACATGCAGGTCCTAGGCCTCCTCCACCGCTGCTCCCTCACCACCTGACGCCTGGAGGAACCCTTCAACCCCAGGGCATCAATATGGATTTCGCCAGTTTCCTCATTTCCCCTCTCCCCCACCTCACCCTAGCTCCAACCTTCCAGCTCAGCACCATCCCCATGACCTGTCCTACCTGCCTATCTTCCTTTCCACCTATTCACTCCACCCTCCTCTCTGACCTATCACCTCCATCCCCACCCTCTTTCATCTATTGTCCTTATGCTACTTTCTCCACACCCCAAACCCCCCTCTCATTTATCTGTCCACTCTGCAGGCACCCTGCCTCTATTCCTGATGAAGGATTTTTGCCCAAAATGTTGATTTTCCTGCTCCTCGGATGCTGCCTGATCTGCTCTGCTTTTCCAGCACCACTCTAGTGTAGACTCTGGTTTACAGCATCAGCAGTCCTTGTTTTTACCTAGATTCTCTGTCAGACCTAGAGTGTGTGGGGCTTCGAGTACAGAGCCAGCATTTAGAGTGATTATTTTGCTGTGCATGCATATAGGAGATGAATCATTGAGTCATACAGCATGGAAACAAACCCTTCGGTCCAACTAGTTCAAGCCAACCATGTTCCCAAATTATACTAGTCCCACCTGCTGAAGTTTGGTCTATCTTTCTCCAAACCTTTCCTTTTCATGAAACTGTACCTGTCAGAGTCTTGCATGGCCTTAGCAAGGAGGTTTTAAGAGTTCTGATCATTTGCTCCACCTTGCCAGAACTTTGTGGATGGTAGGGTATGTGAAATAATGCCCATCAATTAAAATACTCTCCCAGTAAAATGGAGCCAATCTGGACTGGCACCGCCACCTCCCCCCATGCCCCCACCCCCAGAAATCACCTTCTCAGCTAAAATCCTTGCCACAATGTTAGCGGCGTAGTTCCGGGTAGGGTAGGCCTCAACCCACCTGGTGAATTAGTCAATAAAACGACTTCCCATGGGATCGGGGAAGAGGTCCCATAAAATCTATCTGTACCTGTTCCCAGGGCTCCTTTGAGCATGGCTGGTGCCCCATTCTAACTTTAATGGGCCTGCCTGGGTTGTGCTGGGCACACGTCACACAGCGGTGACAGAATCAAGTGACATCTCTGCCCATACCATCCCACCACCATTCCTTCCTGATGCTGGTTATCATAGCATCACGCCCCACAGGGGAAATGCCATGGTGTAATTGCATAAGAGTGTGCTGGATGCATAAGGGGGCTGGGCAGGGACTTGTCGTTCAATCTCCAGACACTTTTCTCATCTGGTGTGGCCCCCTGTGCCTTCCACCTGGTGCATTCACCCTCAGGGGTATCACCATGCAGTTGGGTAATACTTACTGTGGGGCCATCTTCAGCAAAGGTGGCAGACACTGGATGGGTGGCTTCTGTCTCTAAGACTGATTGAGCAGCTTTGTCAGCAGCCTGGTTCCCCTTAAAAATGTGCTACTCGAGATTCTGTTTAGCTGATTCCCTCTGGTGGGCCTTGACCTTCAACACTGCAGCCTCCGAAGGGAGCTCGCTGGCTTCCAGAAAGGTCCTTATTACCTGCCCATGGTTGACAGGGGTGCCCCCTGTGGTGACAAAACCCCCGTCTTCCCCAAACAGTCATGTAATCATGGACAATCCTGATCGCATACCTCCTGTCAGTGTAAATGTTAACCCTCTTCCCTGTCGCCTCCGTGAAGGCCTGGGTGAGGCCCACTAACTCCGATACCTGGGCTGTCAGACCCCCCCTGTATTCTCCCTGCTCGGACAACTCGCAGTTCCACCTTCACTACTGCCCATCCCGTCCGTGACAAACCGGCTATATATTTCCGCAGGGTCTGATCTGGTATCTCCAGGGGTACATCCTTTATCCCACTCTCCTCTAGGAGAAAGTGAGGACTGCAGATGCTAGAGATCAGAGCTGGAAAATGTGTTGCTGGAAAAGGTCAGGCAGCATCCAAGGAACAGGAGAATTGACGTTTCGGGCATCAGCCCTTCCTCAGGAATTTCTTCAGCCTTTCCTGAAGAAGGGCTGATGCCCGAAACGTCGATTCTCCTGCTCCTTGGATGCTGCCTGACCTGCTGCGCTTTTCCAGCAACACATTTTCAGCCCCACTCTCCTCTACTTCATCGTCCACATCCCCCCCCCCCCCCCCCCCCCACACACACACACGTGGCTCCCTTCCGCTGGGGTTTCCCGGGTATCTCGGACAATGGTAATGGATTTGGTTGGTGACAGAAGAACAGCCTCCCATTTTGCCCTTCTCATGTTGGAAACCGTGCGTAATTTTCCCATATTTAAAACTTATACAACTGTGTGTTTAGTATGCAAGGCTCATCATCCCTATCATCACAACAGGCTCACTGCCCCTCACAGCCCACACAGTACAGTCTAAAGCAGCTAGACATCTGGGCAAGCCGTTCACTGCAGGGCCCTCAGCAGTACAGTGATACCCTATAGGTCGCTGTCTATCACCATGGAGCCGGGTTACTACTGCCGAGTAAAAAGCTCCCTCTTTGTTGCAGTAAATGCGGAAGTCTTTACTAGCATCTGGTAATCCCAGTCCCGGCGCTGACATTAACTCAGTTTTCAGTTTCGTTTCGTATAGGAGTCATCTTGCTCTAGTGCCCAGTCAATGGGGCCCATTGCACGTTCCCCCCACCCCCCTCCACCTTTACCAATTGTTGTATGGGTTCAACAACTTTGGCAAACTCAGGGATAAGATTCCTGCATTAATTAAACAAGCCTTTCTCCCACCATGGACTGTCACTGGTCATGGCATCTGTTGTATAGTTATCTTCCTATTTGCAGGCATTTCTTTGTGCCTTGGGAAATTAAATGTCCCAAGTAAAGAACTTTAATTTTCCCAATCTGAGCTGGCTTTTAACCCTCTGTTCTGCAAGTGCTTCAGGACTAAGTATAGCGCCTCCTGATGTTTTGGTTTGGATTCAGAAGCCAGGAGGATGTCAGTGACATATTGGAGTTCCGTACTGCTGTGGGGCAGGTCCTTCTCCCTGAGTACCTCATTCATTACACGGTGAAAGATGGCTGGACTGTTATGGAATCCCTGAGGAAGTCTGTTCCAGGTATACTGTTTATCCCCCCAACGGTAAATGCAAACTGACCTTGGGAATCACAATGCAGTGGGATGGGCCAGGATCCATTCGCAATATCCAGTACAGATTCTGTGGGCCGGGGTACCTCATTGAAGATTGTGGATTGTCCGGCAACTATAGGGGGTAGTTTAGGAATGACCCTGTTTAGGGCCGTATAGTCGATTGTGAGACGGTAACTTCCGTCAGGTTTACCAACCGGCCATGTGGGGGATTTAGGAGCACTCATAGTGTCTCGGAGAATTCCCCTCTCCACTAATCTTTTCACAATTTCCACAACCACCCTGTTGGCTTCAGGTTTGATGGGATATTGGCAGTGTGGCTTGTGTTCTGAACCCTCCATGACTACGGGGTTGATTTTAATCGAGCCTGTACCTAATTTAATCTCACCCATAGCCCTTGGAGGGAGGTGCAAATGTCCCCAAAGCCGTTATCTAGCGGCCAGTCGAGTCCCACAGAGGAGTTGACTTGGACAGTGCTCAAGTGACTCCGTAAGTCCCCATTCTTTCCTTTCTCCCATCGGGACGGGGCCAGGTTAATTCACCCTTCCCACAGTCTATAAAAACTTTATACTCCTTCATTAAATCATTTCCCATAATAGTTCCTTCATTATTTTTACATATATAAAATCGCATCAGTATAGACTTCTACTAGAGTGGTCTCACTCAAGCACGCAGGGGTTCATTGTCCATTAACCCCCTGCACACAAACCATTTTGTTAGTTGTAGGCAGGGGTAGGTCAGTAATAGATATAGAAGCTCCTGTGCCCACTAGCATCTCACACCGTCTGCCCCCTCCCAGTGCAGACACATAAATCCCATACCCATAGGTACACCTGTGCCCATGGGGGCTGCCGGATGCCAGTCTGATGTATTCTCGCTGTTTGTTGGTTTGCCATGTTTTTCCCAACAAGTGCCTTCAGAGTGGCCCCTTTAACCACCGTACTGACAGGCACAAGTGGGCTTCCCGTTGTTCGGTTTCCGCCCCCTACAATCCCGGACAAGGTGCCCTTGTCTTGTCACATCTGTGACACATGGGTCTGGATTTTGTCTTTGTGACGGTGCCCAGATTTTCCTGCTTTACACGCGGGGGTTGGAGGGTTTCCTCCTGTGTCCTCCTTAACATCTGCTGCCCACTCTACCAGGGCATCATAGTCTTGGAGAAGTCTTGGACCCCCATATTTAGGACGGCCTGGTGCGCGGGAGTCAGCCCGTCTTTGAGAGCCTGAATGAAAGCCTGGTCAGAGTGGTCTGTCTGGGGAATCCCTGAACACTCTGGGTAGACCCTAAAGAGTCGTTGCCCTATTCTGAGGTGCCCACTCCCTTCTGTTTGCTTTGGTGCTTGTTATCTTTACCCAATTGGTGGGCGGCTTCCCCAGAACACGCTGGATTTCGGCCTTAAATCTGCCAAAGAGCTCCTGCTAATCCTCGAGATCTACTTTAATATGGGTGCCCCGGGCCGATCTGCCTCTCCTATAATCCTGGCTCCGTTGCTGAGCAGCATCGGCTATGTCAGACCCCTCAGATACCAGATGCCACTTGTCCTGGGAGCGTACAGTCCGGACCAGTTGGTGGATATCCCTTAAATGTAGTTGGTGGCCCACCCAGATGGTATCTAATTCAGCCCAAAACTTTACATTATTACTGCAGGGCTGGAACCGACCCAGGGAAGCTCAGATCTGCTGCAGCCCACCCTTTGTCAACGGCTCACATTTTGCATTTGCGTTAGCTCCTTCCTGCGAGTTACCGGGGCTACTTTAATTCCCTCGGGAGGGTCGCCCGACGATTCAGGGATGTGACCGTGCCCCCCCCCCCCCCCGACTATCCTCCAGGGACTGACTTCTTTTCCTTTAGTCGGGATTGAACCATTTGGTTTTCCTCAGTCCATGTCTTTGTGGAAATGAAGCCAGCCAATTGATGGGCCAAAAGGACACCTGTTTTCTTGGTTTTGTCTTTCTTTTCACCCAGGAGCCAATTTCACTATCGATCTAGTGTCTGGGACCGATCCCACCCACTCTTTCTTATCTGTCTAATGAGTGAATGTCTGTCTATCATATAGTGGTTAATCAGGGGGTCCCCATTGACCTCCCTGTCCTGCTATAACACTGATAGGTTTATACTCACAGATTCTCTGTCAGTCGATCGCGTTTACCCACCAGCCATGACCGCTGTGTGTTTTCCCACCCGGAATGGTTCCTATCGGAGTCCCTGTCCCCCGTATCCCGCTTATTTAACCCGGGCCTTTATCTCAGACAGGAACGATCACACTGGCATCTGAATATAACTCAACTCAGAGGCCCCACACCAGACACTCTCTCATTCACTCTTACCGCACCAACAGCTTCTGTCGTTTGACCTGTTCTTGTCCGGTATCCTGCTCCGACTCCCGGGAGGTGGCCAGCCTACCCGGACCCTGATCACAGCGCCCATTTGTTGTAGTAAAATGAATAAAACTCAAATTTAGGAGCAAGTCAATCACATTTATTAAATCAAAAAGCTTTTGGGAAGAGCAGCGTGATGCTGACCCTAACTGTGGGACTTGACCAGTCTCTCCCGAACAACAGGTACAGCAGTTTTTAATAATCTCGACATATACAAAAAAAAAGCCCGTGAAAGATGGTTTCTGAGTTTTGTGCCTGGGTACGCAGAGATCACTGTATCCGGGAACGGCGTACAGTGCCATTGTGTTCTGCAAGTATTTCTTCTTTGGTTAGAGTCTGTTTTCGATTCTAAATGGGACAGACCATTGATTACCATTTATAAGCCCTAGAAAAACTTTACTGTCTGATGCAATATTGTCACAATATCCTTCAAATAACAATCGTACGTTCCCGCCTGATCCAACTTATGAATAAATATTGAAACTAAAACAGAAATTGCTGGAAAAGCTCAGAGATCTGGCAACATTCGTGAAGAGAAATCAGAACTGAGGAAGGGTCACTGGACCTGAAACACTAACTCGGATTTCTCTGCACAGATGCTGCCAGACCTGCTGAGCTTTTCCAGCAACTTCTATATTTGTTTCTGAATTACAGCATCTGCAGTTCTTTCAGTTTTTATTATTAAATGTTGCTGGTTTAAAACAATCTTAGAAGGCCTTTAATTTTCCCCAAAATAGCCAATATACTTTACCAAAACTAATTTTATTAACTTAAACTCCTACCAAATCTAAATCGATTTTTAGTTGACTTGCAGATTTCTTCAAAGTTCAATTTTAACTTCTGAAAAGCTTTCTTCTCTGAAACACAATAATCAAGACCATGTAGAGTATCCTTAACCAGTTTATTTAAGTATTTCATTATCCCCTTTAATGTACAATCCCATTCAAACACTTTAAATGAGAACTCAAATTAATCTACCTTTATCAGTTCCAGTTTTAGGAAAGGAATGATGTCTAGGCCTGATGATTTTGTGGTATTTTTATATTATTGATAGATGTGCTTGCACTTGATTTGGAGGTAACTTCTATAAGTTTCCTTCTCAGGCATTCTGTATGGAATGATGATAGATACTACTGAATGAAAGAAAGATTTGTATTCATTTCATACTTTTAAGACCACCGAATGTTTCAAAGAATTTTAGGGGTAATGAGGTACTTTCTCTGAAGTGTAAGGTAAATCAAGTGCAGGCGGGGCTCCGTGGTTAGTACTGCTGCCGCACAACGCCAGGGACCTGTGTTTGATTCTCGCCTCAGGCAACTGTCTGTGTGGAGTTTGCACATTCTCCCGGTGTCTGTGTGAGGTTCCGCCCACACTCCAAAGGTTTGCGGGTCAGGTGAATTGGCTATGCTAAATTGCCCGTAGTGTTAGGTGCATTAGTCAGGAGTAAATACAAGATAGAGGAATGGGTCTGGGTGGGTTACTCTTCAGAGGGTCGGTGTGGACTTGCTGGGCTGAAGGTCCTGTTTCCATACTGTAGGGAATCTAATCTAATATACTCTCAACAAACTCCCACAAACAGCAATGTGTTAATGCACCAGCCAATTTGTTATGTGACATTGATTCAGGGATATGTATTGGCCAGGACACCAGGGGGATAACTCCCCCTGCTCTTTCAAGATATTGCCATTGATTCAGGAAGATGGGGGTGTCAGTTTAATATTTCAACTGAAATATGGAACATCTGTCAATGGAATGCTCTCTTAGTATTGCAGCAATGCTTCAGCCTTGATTTTCATGCCCAGAATGGATTCAGTCCAAATTATTTGGTCGGGAAAATCTTTTTATCCAAATCAACACCATGTTGTGATAGTTAACCTCAGTGGTTTGCCAGATTTCTTATATACTATGAATATTTATGATGTGGCCATCAATTAAAAATAGAAAAGAAAGAATCTATTATGATTCTGCTCAAGTTAAAAAGGAATAAACTCCTTTGCATGTTTAGAAAGTATTTTATATGGAATGCATTGCTTTACAGTGTGGGTGAAGCAGATTCAGTTGTGTCTTTCAGAAAGGGAATTGGATGATTACCTGATAAAGGATTTGCATTTGAAGTAGCAGAAGATTGGGATCAACTGAATTACTCTTGTACAGAGTCAGCAGGGAGTTGATTGGTCAACCAGTCTTCTTTTGTGCCAAAAGCACTCTATGATTCTATAAGGTATCACCAGGCACAAGTCTGTCATTCAACATAGGTTGAAAAAATCTCTATTGATAAGGAGCCAATCAACAGCTTAGTGTTATAAAAGTTTGGAATTCACATTTGCTTTTCCTACCTTTGGGAATTAAAAATAGTCTCATATCTCGAAGCAGGTACTTAGAAATAATTTAAAGTAAATGACCAGGATTTCACAGTAATCAGAATTAACTAACACTTTCTGCAGGATCCTCAGCAGTTACCATCCTTTGATTTCTCAGTTTTTTTTGTTTTGTACAAAACATATCTTATAATTCTTCCTTCGTCCTTCAGTATTCAATAGCAAATTAGATTTTTTTCCTCCCAATTTATTGATACCCTCATATTGAACTCCCCAATTAGCTTTCCAAGAGCCAAACTCCACCCGGCCCCGGCATGTTCTTTTCACATTGGTTAATTGTGTATTTGATGCACTGAATAGCTCCTTATCCCAGGTGGTGTTAAGATGGGCAATACCTCTCTTCTACACTGTTGCAGGAAGAAGGCTAAATTTCTTTGGAGGTCTATTGAATCTGAGAGTCTGATGCAGGAGTGTTGCATATGACCACAGTGGAGTGAACACACTTCACTTATCAGCCTTGAGTTCAATCATGCTGTGACCCTATTATCATGCTGACTGGTCTTGGGTGAGGTTATCTTGTGTGAGGAACTAAACTCTCCAGAATGCTGAGTCTGATCTGTTGGTAAGATTACCTCTTTATTTAATGCATCAGAACCTATTTATGCTCCTGCATCTAACACTAGACTGTCGAAAGTATCATCTCTCTCTCTGGAGTCCACTGTCACCTGATATGCGGTAAGCTGACTATTTCTCTTTCATTCATAGTGGGAATTGGGTATCACTGGCTGGGCCAGCATTGATAGCCCATCCCTATTTGCCCCTTGAGAAGGTGGGGGTGAGCTGCCTTGAATTGCTGCAGTCCACCTGCTAGGACAGGACCTATCTAGTGATGGTAATGGTGAGGTCTGGGGCATTATCTGTAAGGTATGATTCCATAAGAATGACTATGTCAGGTTGTTGGTTGATGCCAAATAAATCAGTCTGGTTTCATTTCTTTGTTGTGACTTTTTAGCAATTGATATAACGGAGTGGCTTGCTGAGCCACTTCAGAGGGCAGGTGAGAGCCAACCACATTGCTGTGGCTCTGTAGGCCAGACCAGATAAGGATGGCAGATTTCCTTCCCTAAAAGGACATTAGTGAACAACTATATACATAATGCAGGATTAACTCTTTACATCCCTCACACCCTCCAAATTCCTCTGTATCCATCTACATCTCTCCCAAACTCTGTCTCAATGGCTCAGAGTTAGTTGTAATCTGAATTTTTTTCAGATGGCATGTTAGTACAAGTACTTCCTTCCTAGTTACTGCAGATCATTCCTCCATTTCAGTTAAAGTTTTGGATGCTTAGTAATCTGGTCTACATTTCCCATCCATCTGTGCTTAGCTGGTCATTCTGGTTCACAGTGGATTAGTATATCTGAGAAGATAACTTTAATTCTTTCAAAGGATGTCATCCGTCTTTTGCACCAACACTATTCTTGATCCTGTCTAAGCAATATTTGTCAACAAAAGATTACATGGTTGTAACAGTGCACAAGAAATCTTCTAGGTATGTGGAGAGAAGAATCAATCTTTCATAAGAAATAGGATTAGGCATCAATCATTCATCCTATTAAAAACGTCTCCACCATTCGGTAGGATCATGACTGCAGCCTAAATGGCACTTTGTTCCCATCAATATTCGATACCAAATATCTGTCCAACTCAGCCTTAAATATGTTCAGATTATTGATCCTTTGAGAGAAGAAGTTCCTCTTTCTCTCAGTGTTAAATAGAAATTCCTCATCTCTAATCTGTTCCCTCATTCTAGATTGCTCCCAAGAGGGAATTTTTTTAATGCAACTACCTGTCAAGCTTCCTCAGAATTTTATATTTTGATAAGATCATCTTACTCTTTTAAACTCCATTGAGCATTGGTCTCGTTCACCCAAACTTTGATCACAAGGAAATTTCATTCATCCCACAATGAAGCCTAATGAACCTTCTCTTAACTATTTCCTTGGTAAGAATATCCTTCTTTACAGAAGGGTTAGATGTGGTTGCATCAATGTCCTATACAGCAGTTGAGAGACTTCTCTACATTTGCATTCCATCCTCCTTTCAATAAAGACCAATGTTCCATTTGCCCTCCAAATTACTTGCTAAACCAGCAAGCTAACCTTTTGTAACTCATGCACAGGGTCATCCACTGCCTTCTGAACTGCAGCTTTCTGCTACTTCTCACTTAAATAATCTGCTTTTCTGTTCTATCACCAAAGTGGACTTGCTCACATTTTCCAACATTATGCTCCATTTGCCAATTTTTGACCCATCTATGTCTCTTTACAGACTCTGCATCCTCCTCACAACTACCTTATCTGACTATCATTGTGTCACTAGCAATTTGACTACAAAATGCATTAGTCACTTGGTCCAAATTATTATAGGTCTTTAATAGTTGACATCCCAGTAATGATCCTGCTGGGCTTCAGCAGATACAGATTTCAAACCTGAGAATGACCATTTTATTTCAACTGTTTCCTGTTAGCCAATCCTCAGTCAAAGCTATTACATTACCTTCAATACCATGAGCTCTTATTGGGCATTATGCTTTTACATGGCACCTTATCAAGGAACTTTTGGAAATTCAAATACACTAGATCCACTGGCTACCCTTTATCCATCCTGCTTGCTACATTCTCAAAAAAAAAACTCAGGATTGCCCTGCCCTTTCTAAAAGCCATGCAAACTCTTCTTGAGTGTATACTTTTTCCAAATGTCCTGTTGCCACATCCTTAATGGATTCTGATATTTTCCCAATAATAAAAGTTAAAACATCTGGTCTAATTTTCCTTTAATTCCGGTCTTTTTCCTTTCTTAAATAGCAGTGTTCCATTTGGGGTTTTCCATTCTCCTGGGACCTTTACAGAAAGTGAGGAATTGTATCCATCATCTCCTACAGTCACACCTGTTAAGACCTAGCAATGGAGGCTATCACCTCCAGACAACTTGTCGAGTTTTAGTACCAATATTCGTCCAGATTGTTTCTCAAGATATCATGTTTTAAACTTATCCCTCCTTTTTAATCCCTTGTTTGTGCACTAATTTTTATGGTGATGCCTTTTCTTTGAAGAAAAATACAAAAGGAAATCTTATTCAAGCATCTTGCTCTTTCTTCAAAAGGCTTGAGGTTCTTGTTGCATGTATTAAAAGACAAGGACTGCAAGGAGGACGAGCAAAATGTCTGGCATTATAGTGCAGGACATTATCCAAGTTGGTGGGGGAGGTGTTCATCAAAGAAGAATGAAGTTGTAGGCTGAGTGATATGACAATGTCCCCAGCCCAATGCCTCATGTTCAAAAAAATTTTTATTAAATTAGCTTATTCAGAAATTCTATTGCACACCTCCGGAGCAAGTGGGATTTGAATCTGGGCCTCCTGGGTCATAGGTAAGGATACTACAACTACACTACCACTGCAACACATGTTCAATGATTAATCTCCACCTCATTAATACAGAGCTGCAGTCTTTAAGTTGCAATTAGGGAACTGTGGGTCACAATGGTGTGCATCAGCTCCCAAGTACTGTAGCTACAACACATCACCTACCCTTTCAAATTTGAATTTAACAAATAGATTTCATGGTTAGATTACTGCTAAATGATATCCATAGTTATATAATGGAATTGGCAGTGGTTAACTGTAATTAACATGTTACATTATGAATAGAATACATTTTTATCCCCCCAGTATCAGTATCAATTTTTGTTCAAGATTAGGGGGGAAAAGAAACTGAACAGATATCTGCCTTAATATCTTCTCAACATCTTAATATCTGTTCTTCAGCTTCTGGGACCAACTATTCCTGATTCTCTTTTGGGCCATTTCTTTATGTAAAAGCCCAGAACAACACTTTCTTCATTGCACCAAATTCCTTTTGTTACCATTTTTCTGGATTTTAGCACGCAGAGTCACTGTGCTCAATCTTTCTCTGCCAATTTTGCACAATTAGTCTGTGTGCCAATGTTCATGTTTTTATACGAGTTCAGCTTCCTGAGAGATGAGTCAACAATTGCTGGAGGAAGCCAGGAACCAGAGGGTGCTTCTAGAGAGAGACTTTTGCTGAATCACCAAAAATTAAAGAAACTATAATTTACTCCTAAAGTTAGTTAAATCAAAGCACCTAGATTTTACAGAGAGATCAGAATTTGAAACTCCCTTCCATACCGAACTCCTGGGTTTAAGCATGTGCTTTTCCATCTGTGACTTATTTTGCAGTTATAAACTTAGACACCACCATTCTGATGAGCTTAAAATCAGTAATACTATCTTTACAGGATGACATCAAACCACTGGTATTTGAACACAGGTAGAACTGGGACAAACCTGAGTCTGCCAAACAATGATAAATATTTGACATTTTCTAATATTCAGTCTGAGGGGAAAAAACTCACTGAAATGATAACCAACAGTCTGTGGGAAAGGGGTAAAATTAGATTGTCATGTAATTGCAAGCTCACAACTCAGCCCTCCTTTCTGTATTTAAATCCAGTTTAAACCGATAGAATGAAAATCTTGTTATTTTGGCTGCAGGGTTTCTTTGTAAGTGATTTTTGGCAGCCTTCGCAGTTCCTATTGTAGTCTGCATAGATCTTCATATAGACTCACCACTAACTGATAATTTCACTCTGCAGCTGTAAGGATTGCTGGTGTGTGAGATGGAAAGAAAATCAGCTCAGCAGAGGATACTCTTCTGTGACTGTGGCTAAGACACATTATCCAGGAATGTGGAATGAACAACTGCTAGGAATTATTAACATGCATCATCACAATTTCTCTCCATTAATTTTACTGCGGTATTTATTTACTAATAAACCTAATTCTATTTAAATTAGAGAGCATCGTCATCAAAATAGTTGACAGCAAAATTTGATACTAATGATATGAATAATTTCCATTGTTTCCAATTTGGAAAAAAGAGTAAGGCTGTTCATAATACCAAACACAGTCAGAGTTCTTGTGGTTGAGTGACTAAAGAAAAATTACATTTTCCACCTAGCACTAGCATTCCTTTTTCTTTCATAATGAAAAACAGTTGAGAACAATTTCTGAATTGCACTCCTGAACCTGCTTTTGTTTGTATATATCCTTCCAGTTGGAAAGTTCGAGTCACAAATTTTAATTATCGGAGTGACATTAAACAAAAAGCTTGTACATTCACTCAACTGACTCCAGAGAGAGATTTGACTTAATGATAAACCAGGACTTTACCCATTTGTTTCCCAGCACATTTAAAATAAAACTAAAAGAGTGGCAATGGAGGAGGGAGAGCAAACTAATTGGGAGTTATAAGAGTAAACAGCAAGTACCAACAGGCTTCCAATGCTCAATATAATCAATTCCCTGGGTGGGATGTATCCTACATAGCTGAGAGAAGTAAGCATTGAGATAACGGCAGCTCTATCCAATAACTTCCAATTTTCTTCAATGATGGAGTCGTCCAGAAATTGGGAACATTGTAAATGATACTCATGTTCAGAAATGTAGAAAGTGATAAGTCCAGAAACTACAGACAAATCAGCTTAACTGCAATGGTGTAAAAACAATTAGTTGTCTCAGAATATTTAGGTTTAACTATGACAGCATTCACAAACCTGTTAAAGAGATTTTGCATTTGACTAACTTGTTTGCATTCTTTAGTGAAGTAATGAAGAAGTCTGTTGCAGTAGTGGGCTTGATAAGATGGTTATGATTGAGGGAGGTCAACCATCTCTGCTCAAAGTCATTACTTTAAGAAACATTCAGGGTATTGTTCAGGCCCAACTAGCTTCAGATGCTCCAATGACCTTCCCTGCATTGTGTCATAGAATGAAAGATTCCCTACACAGTGCAGAAACAGGCCATTTGGCCCATTGAGGCAGGACCAAGCCTCTGAAGTGCATTATTGTAAATATCCACTTCCTCGATCACTGGGGCATGCCAGCACAGTGTACACCATTTAAGGCAGCTTCAGCGGTTTCTTCCAAACTAGAAAAGCTACAACCTGGATAGACAAGGACAGCACATACCTGTGGACACCACCACTGCAGGACTCATGACATCTCAACTTGGAACTATGTCACTCTTCTGCTGTAATTCATTAAAAACGTGGAGCTCCATTCCAAACAAGACTGTGGGTTCACCTAGACCACATGGGCTGCAAAGGTGAAAGAAGCTGGTTTGCTACTCAAGGGAAATCGGGAAGGGTAATGCATTATTACCCCCCCCCCCCCCCCCCCCGCCAATCCTGCTATTCACCTAACCATACTAACAAGAGGAGGCCCCCAGACCCTTTCAGCCTGCTCCAATGATGATCATGGCTGATCGAATTTTAACCTCAAATCTACATCCCTGCATATCCCAATAAACTTCCATCTCTTTGGTAATCAAGAATCTACCTACTTTTAACTTAGAAATGCTTCTAAGATTCTGCATCTGCTGCTTTGACAAAGGGAATGCCAAAGTCTCTCAACCATCTGAGAGAAAAAAACTCCTTAACTATTTTAAATGGGTGAGCCCTTAGTTTTAAACTGACCCCTAGTTCTAGATGCTCCCACGAGAGCAAGTATTCTTTCAACATCCACCCAGTCTTAACATGATATATAGTGTTATAGAGTCATAGATATGTACAGTATGGAAACAGATCCTTCAGTCCAATGTGTCCACTCCAACTAGACATCCTAACCTGAGGGGTCTTAGTAGTCTGGCTGTCATTTCTGAAACATCTTTGAAATTCCCCTTGGAATCCTGGTAGCACACAAACCCACCAACATTAAGAAAAACTAACAAACTTAAAAGACTCAGTACAACCCATGGACAAAACCAACATCATCTACAAAATCCCATGCAAGGACTGCCACAAACACTACGTAGGACAAACAGGAAGAAAGTTAGCCACCAGGATACACGAACACCAGCTAGCCACAAAAAGACACAGCCCTCTCTCCCTTGTAGCCCTACACACCATTTCGACTGGGACAACACATCTATCCTGGGACAGGCTAAGCAAAGACATGCTAGAGAATTCATAGAGGCATGGCACTCCAAACACAACACCATAAACAAACAGATCTAGATACCATCTATCAAGCCCTCAGAAAACAAACAGGAAATGACATCACCACAAACCCCAGGAACCCCATCCAGGACAAACATAAATAGAAAGCAGGAGACAACAGCTTTGCTTCACTTGGAGGTCACCACTGATGATGTTACCAAGCCAGGTAATAAAACATCTAGATACCAAACCTACAGCTCAGCAAGCAAAGCTACACCCTAAACTATGGCAGTTCCAGTTTATATTAAAATCCCCAATCATTACAACCCTATTATTCTTGCAGATGAGATCTCCTTACATATTATGGCACAGGGTAAACCCCATTGCTAACTTCAACCTGACACACAGAAAAGCTCACCTCACAATGTCATCTGTTAAATTTCAAGAGGCAAAGAACTATCCCAGATCTCACTAAAGAATAAAATACCAATTTTTTCTTTAGTCCAAAAGCAACCATTAAACAATAACTACTTACAAATCCTTTCTCTTCAACCTATTTCTACCTCCCCCTCTACAATCCTGGTCCATAAATTTCCTCTTAAATTTACAGCAAAATAAATTTAAAATCCAGTTATTGTCTTCAGACATTGAACTTTCTCTGCAGATTTCTCTAGCTCGACTGCAGTGTTCTGCTGCACAAACTCCATATGGACAGGTACCTTTCAGAGAGCTGTTCTACTGGCTGTTATGTTGCTTGCTTGGCTGCTCTTTGCTGTTCTCCCCCAACTGTTCAAAATGTTTGATTTTATACCCCAACACATCAGATCATTTCATTGGTTTGATGTCATCCAAAACAGTAAAATTCAAATTTGATTGGATTTTGGTCTCTGGGGCATAGTTTAAACCAATTGGCCAAATTTGCATTTGTTTTGTAACCATGGGAACACAGCTCCAGCTATTTGTGTCAACCAAGTGTTAAGTTTTTAAATCTTTCAGCACACTCTGTGTCCATGTCAGCTTCCCCTCTCTCTTAAAGGTACAGTACACACCTTCACCTTCATAACACCTCTCTCCTTAAGAAAAAATGAACCATCATAATGAAAAGATAGCTTCATTTTTTTTCTATTCCTTAACCACATTACCATGGAATATATATGACTTTAATCTAAGTTCAGCTTAACTTCTTTCCACATATATATAACATTGGATAGATACCAATCTCATCTATACTTTATCAGCTAAATCCTCTAACGCATTCTTACGAACCGCAACATGTACAATTTGTAAATTAGAAGACTGTTACATAAGAGACTAATGAAAAAGCTTCATATTCTTGTCTTTAAAACATTCTAAGAATGTAAAAGGACTGTGATCCGTGTACACTACCATCTCGGACACATTGTTCGTGACGTACACATTAAAATGTTGTAAGGCCAATACCAAACTCAACAGTTCTTTTTCGATGATGGAGTTTTTCCTCTGGTGGATGTTGAGTTTCTTCAAAGAGTAATCAACTGGCAGTTCAATCCCATCATCCTCTTCCTGTAACAGTACAACTCCAATTCCTGTGTCACTAGCATTGATGGTGACTTTAAAAGGTTTTGAAAAGTTTAGTGTAGCTAAAATTGGTTTGGTGGTTAATATTGTTTTTGAATGGTCGAATGCCTCCTGGCATGGTTCTGTCCACCAAAACTTTATGCTCTTCTTCAGCAAATCGGTTAACAGTGCCACTACACTGCTGAAGTTTGGAACAAACTTTTGATAGAATCTGCTGAGTCCTAAGAATCAAAGCACCTCTTTCTTTGAGGTTGGTTGTGGAAATTCCTCGATAGCCTTCCTCTTTATGTTCCAAGGGGTCAACCTTCCATGACCGATGTTATGTCCAAGAACGTCACCGCTGCTTTCATGAATTCTGTTTTATTTAAGTTTATCACCAGTTTTGCTTCTCGTAGATGTTCAAAGAGCTCTGCCGACTGTACCATGTGATCTTTCCAGGACTCACTAAAGATCACTACATCGTCCAAATAGACTGCACAGTTTGTTAACCCAGTCACAACTCTGTGCATGAGTCTTTGGAATGTGGCATTCTATATTCTAAAGGGCATCACTTTGAATTGATATAGCCAATTTGGGGTTACAAATGCAGAAATTTCTTTTGCCTTATCTGATAAAGCTACCTGTCAGTAACCATGCAGTAAGTCCAACTTGGTGATGTAACTGGCTTGTCCAACTTTCTTGATACAGACCTCCAATCTAGGAATTGGACATGAGTTTAATTTTGTAACAGCGTTGACCTTCCAATAATCCATGTAGAATTGTTGAGTCCCATCTGGTTTGGGAACTAAGACAATCAGTGAACTCCATTCACTCTGGCTCAGTTCAATAATATCCTTGTTGAGTATGGTCTCCACCTCCATTTCGACCTGTCTGGTCCAAAGAAATTAAGTTGATAGGGGTGTTGTTTTATTGGAACAGCCTTCCCTATGTGTACTTCATGTACAATAGCATTAGTCCTCCCTATCTGATTGCTACATATGTCCTCATACTGCAATAAGAAACATTTCAACTGCGTTCTTTGTTCCTGAGACAGTAGCTTATTAACTTACCCTACGTCTCAAGGACTTCTTCATTTTTTAACATATTTTGAGGCACATCAAAATCCAAATCATCTGGATTTGATTCCTCACTCTGCGGGACAGTGACTAACACCTGTTTCTCCAGTTCTTTCTTTCTAGTGTAATACAGTTTCAACAGTAATACAGTTTTTTTGTACCTGGCATATTTACTAAATAGTTCACCTGACTCAACTTTTTCTCAATTTGAAATGGACCACTAAACCTGGCCTTGAAGGGATCTCCTATCACTGGTGGCAGTACTAACATGTTATCCCCTTGGGAAAACATCTGAATCTCAGAGCTTTTATCTGCCACATGCTTCATTCAACACTGTGCCCTCTTTAGGTGCTGTTTAGCTAATTCACCTACTCGATGTAACCTCTCCCTCACCTCCAATACGTAATCTAATTGTGAGACCTCTGACTTTCAATTTCTGTCAATTTCTCTTTAATTAATTTCAAAGGGCCTCTCACTTCATGACTGAACATTAACTTGAAAGGAGTAACCTGAATAGATTCATTTGGGGCATCTCTCACAGTACGAATGGGATACCTTTATCCCAATCCTGACAGTATGCTCTTAACATGGTCTTCAAGGTCTGATGCCACTTTTCTAAAGCTCCCTGGGATTCAGGATGATACGCACTGAATTTAATGTGCTGTATACCTAAGCTATCCAAACCCCCCCCCCCCCCCTTAAACAGCCTAGCAGTAAAATTTGACCAGTGGTCTGACTGAATCTCTCTGGGTAGCCTATACCGTGTGAAGAAAGCTACTAACTCTTCTATCACCCTTTTTGCCTTACTACTCCCTAATGGAATTGCCTCCAGAAATCTGGTAGACATATCCATTATGGTTAACAAGTCTGGTTCCCACTTTTAGTTCTTGGGAGGGGACCTACACAATCAGTTATAACCCATGTGAAAAGTTCTTCAAATGTGGGAATTAGCAACAAAGATGCTGGTTTTATTACCGCCTTTGGCTTACCTACCATTTGGCATGTATGACATGTTTGGCAAAAGTTAACCACATCCTTATGCATTCCAGGCCAATAAAAATGTTTTTGTATCTTAGCCTGAGTTTTTCATACCCCTAGGTGACCTCCTACAGGTAGTTCATGTGCCACTCATAACACTTCCTGTCTATATAGAACATGGAACATTACAGCGAAGTACAAGCCCTTTGGCCCTCGATGTTGTGCTGTCCTGTGAAACCAATCTGAAGCCCATCTTATCTATACTATTCCACTTTCGTCCATATGCCTATCCAATAACCATTTCAATACCCTTAAAGTTGGCAAGTCTACTATTGTTGCAGGTGATGCTGAAGATCTAAACACTTCAAGAGGGGCATCTTGGTTTGAGATCAGTCAAGAGAATCAACGGAATGCAGTCTGTACAAAGGCAAAGGTCATTAGTTTATTAAATTAAGGCACCTTGACACAATTCTGTTCAGAAACACAGAGATTAAAGCTTCTGTGTTCGGTGATGAAGTTGCACAATTACATTTGAAAATTACACATTATTTATATGTTTTTTAAGAGATAGTACAGCTTTAATTACAAGAAAAGACCAATCACATATAATAAAGTGATATGATTTACAGCAAGTAAATCCAATGATATTTCCTGGGAAAGGGTTCTTAATTACAAGAGAAGTCCAATCAACTGTAATATGGTGACATGATTGACAATAGGCTAATCCAATGATATCCCTGGGAAAGGGTTCTTAATTAATGTAGATCACTATCTTATGCTCACAGTTCAAGGTTAGTTCGAATACCAAATCATTGTCTTATGATTCATTTTATGAAAAATCCATTGTTCTATCTTATCTCTAAATACAACCAAATTAGCAAAGCATCAGTTCAAGTTCACAGAGTCAAATCATTACTTGCAGCCATTTTGTTGTGTTATTTTAAATTGAAAAGCCATTTTGTGGTTAATAAAAATCCACATATACTTGTTGCTTCTGACAACAGCCTAAATTCAAATTTTAGATCCTCAATATATTCCACCCCCTTACTACTCTCTGAGTAAAGAAACTACCTCTGACATCTGTCCCTATCTATCACCCCTCAATTTAAAGTCATGCCCCCTCGTGCTAGCCATCACCATCCGAGTAAAAAGGCTCTCACAGTCTATCCTATCTAACCCTCTGATTATCTTATATATCTCGATTAAGTCACCTCTCAACCTTCTTCTCTCTAATGAAAACAGCCTCAAGTCTCTCAGCCTTTCCTCGCAAGACCATCTCTCCATACCAGGCAACATCCCAGTAAATCTTCTCTGAACCCTTTCCAAAGCTTCCAAATCCTTCCTGTAATGCGGTGACCAGAACTGTAAGCAATGTACTCAGTCCCTCTATCAATAAAAGCTAACACACCATATGCCTTCTTAACAGCCCTATCAACTTGGGTGGCAACTTTCAGGGATCTGTGTACTGGACACCAAGATCTCTCTGCTCATCTACACCACCAAGAATCTTACCATTAGCCCATTCCTGTTACTTCTTTCAAAGTGAATCACCTCACACTTTTCCACATTAAACTCCATTTGACACCTCTCAGCCCAGTTCTGTAGCTTATCTATGTCCTTCTGTAAACTAAACATTCTTCGTCACTATCTACAATTCTACCAACCTTAGTGTCATCCGCAAATTTACTAACCCAGCCTTCTACGCCCTCATCCAGGTCAAACCCAGCAGTGAACCCAAAACAGATCCTTGTGTTACACCACTAGTAGCTAAATGCCAGGATGAATATTTCCCATCAACCACCACCCTCTGTCTTCTTTCAGCTAGCCAATTTCAGATCCAAACTGTTAAATCACCCTCAATCCCATGCCTCCGCATTTTTGTGCAAACCTTATCAAACTCCTCACTGAAATCCATATACACCACATCAACCACTTTATCCTCATCCACCTGTTTGGTCACCTTCTCAAAGAACTCAATAAGATTTGTGAGGCACAACTACCCTTCACAAAACCATGTTGACTATCCCTAATCAACTTATTCCTTTCTGGATGATTATAAACCCTATCTCTTATAATCCTTTCCAACATTTTACCCACAATCCAAGTCAGGCTCACTGGTCTATAATTACCAGGGTTGTCTCTACTCTCCTTCTTGAACAAGGGGCCAACATTTGCTATCCTCCAGTTTTCTAGCACTATTCCTGTAGACAATGACGACGTAAAGATCAAAGCCAAAGGCTCAGCAATCTCCTCCCTGGTTTCCCAAAGAATCCCAGGATAAATCCCATCTGGCCCAGGGCCTTAACTATTTTTACACTTTCCAGAATTGCTAACACTTCTTCCTTGTGAACCTCAATCCCATCTAGTCTAGTATTCTGTATCTCAGTATTGTCCTTGACAACATTGTCTTTTTCCAGTGTGAATACTGTCTAGAAGTATTCATTTAGCACTTCCCTTATCTCCTCTGACTCCACGCACAACTCTCCGGCAACATAATCTGGTGCACTTTGGCCCATTTCTCCTCTGCACTAACCTGCTGTGGTCTCCATTTTCATGTTTGGATTTTGTCTTTTAGATAATGACCCTCCTTTTTGGAGTACGCATCTACATAATACATATTTTATCGCCTTGTCATTCTTTTGCAAGTCCATTAGCCTTTCAGGACCAAACACTTCTGTCTGATCCTCTGCCCATTTAGGGTTTTCCTGCACCAGTACATCAAACAGGGGGTCCACTAACTGAACCTCAACTCCTTCACCTTTCTCATTACTTTTTGCTTCGTGCTGTGACTTGATAGTGGGATCTGGTTACCACATGATCTTTTAACTCCTCAGCTTCTTGGTCTTCCTTGGGTATCTCCACAACAAGGGCTGTCACTCCCACCTTGAATCCTGCCAAATCATTCCCAAGAACAAACTGAATTCCTGGAACTGACACTCTGTCAATCATTCCTACTGTTACTTCCCCAGTCTTGAGTTGTCACTCCAACCTGATCTTACATAAGGGAATGCTAAATTTCTGTCCATTTATCCCACAAATTATCACACTCTCGGGTAACATATCAGAAAGAGTGCAAATTCACTCATCTCTGACTATCAGCAGGGTGAGGAATGGATGTGCAGGGTGAAGAATAGATGTGCAGGGTGAGGAATGGATGTTACAGGTTCCAGGGCTTAGATCTTTCATTAAGAACAGACAAGGTGGTAAAAGAGAGGGAGGTGTGGCCTTGTTAGTCAAGGACAGTATAACAGTGGCTGAAAGAACTTTTGATGAGGACTCGTCTACTGAGGTAGTGTGGGCTGAGGTTAGAAACAGGAGGGGAGAGGTCACACTCTTTGGAGTTTTCTATAGGCCTCCACAGAGTTCCAGGAAGGTGGAAGAGAGGGTTAGCAAAATTATTCTGAGTAGGAGTGAAAAGAACAGGATGGCCATTTTGGGGGACTTTAACTTCCCCAACATTGACTGGAAATGCTATAACTCTAGTACGTCAGATGGATCAGTTTGTGCCCAATGTGTACAGGAGGGTTTCCTGACACAGTATGTCGAAGGGCTGACAAGAGGGAAGGGCATACTGGATCTGGTGCTTGGTAATGAACAAGGCCAGGTGTTTGATTTAGTTGTAGGTGAGCACTTTGGAGAGAGTGACCATAATTCAGTTACGTTTAGTTTAGTGATGGAAAGGGATAGGTACCTGCCACAGGTCAAGAGTTATCGATGGGGCAAGGGCAATTATAATGCGATTAGGCAAGAATTAGGATGCAGAGAATGGGGTAGCAAAATGCAGGGGATGGGGACAATGGAAATGTGGAACTGGTTTAAGGAACTGATATTATTGTGGTTCTGTTTGCCGAGCTGGGAATTTGTGTTGCAGACGTTTCGTCCCCTGTCTAGGTGACATCCTCAGTGCTTGGGAGCCTCCTGTGAAGCACTTCTGTGATCTTTCCTCCGCCATTTATAGTGGTTTGTCTCTGCCACTTCCGGTTGTCAGTTCCAGCTGTCCGTTGCAGTGGTCGGTATATTGGGTCCAGGTCGATGTGCTTATTGATTGAATCTGTGGATGAGTGCCATGCCTCTAGGAATTCCCTGGCTGTTCTCTGTTTGGCTTGTCCTATAATAGTAGTGTTGTCCCAGTCGAACTCATGTTGCTTGTCATCTGCGAGTGTGGCTACTAAGGATAGCTGGTCATGTCGTTTCGTGGCTAGTTGGTGTTCGTGGATGCGGATTGTTAGCTGTCTTCCTGTTTGTCCTATGTAACGTTTTGTGCAGTCCTTGCATGGGATTTTGTAAGCTACGTTGGTATTTGGAACATGCTCAGGTTTCTACCTCTATCGCACAACCGATTCCCTGTCTTATCTTCTACTAGCACCAACAACACCCACACAGCTGCTGCCTGAAGTGACCAGTCCCTTGACCACCAGCTCTTTGTCTGCCCTCAGAGGATGCACATACAAAATTCCCGCTGCACCTTCCACCAGGTCAGAAACTTTCATCATGCTGGGTTTCATAATAATCATTAGTTTAATTTGCAGATTTTTGGTGAAATCGAATTCCAAATCTGCCATGGTGAGATTTGAACTAGGTCCCCAGAAGAATACTCAGGTATCTGGATTAATAGTCAAGTGAAAATACCAGAAGAGCATCACCTCCTGTGTATTGTAACACTGCTCCAGATGGACCCAACCAATTTAAACTCATGGTGATGATCCCTATAGTTTAGATTAGATTACCTACAGTGTGGAAACAGGCCTTTTTCCCCAACAAGTCCACACTGACCCTCCAAAGAGTAATCCACCCAGACCCATTCCCCTTCCCTGTATTTACCTCTGACTAATTGACTAATGCACCTAACACTATGGGCAATTTAGCATGGCCAATTCACCTAACCCACACATCTTTGCATTGTGGGAGGAAACCGGAGCACCCAGAGGGGACCCACGGGGAGAACGTGCAAACTCCACACAGACAGTCGCCTGAGGCTGGAATCGAACCCGGGTCCCTGGTGCTGTGAGGCAGCAGTGCTAACCACTGAGCCACTGTGCTGATATCGTGATGGCCTTGGTGAGAGTGTGAGCTGCATCATATCTTTGTTCTGCATCTGCCAGTGGGTTCTTAAAGGAGTCATAAGACACGGCAGGGGAAGGCAGCAACCATCTCCTGGCAACCATCTTCATATGACATTTGGCGCTTTGAATGAGGCAGGAACTTGTGAATGATCAAGAACATAGGCACCATAGCAGCTTCCAGGATACCTGGAACAGGCCTTTAAGATTTAGCAGTAATAATCAGACTGGAGTTCGACATAAACTGAATGGATCACTCTGCTGTTATTGAGCCATTTGTGATGTGGTACTCTCAACATGATGTGCATATAATTCCACAGAGCCCTGCATGTAGGGGAAACCAATGATGTTTGCAAATCTCACCACCAAGACTAGAGCACTGTGCTTTCCTCTTGTCATGGGACGAAGAGATGAAGAGGTATGATCTTGTGCAAATTGAATTTGTAACATTCTTGGTACTATTGATGATTGAGGATTAGGAGAGGGAGCACAGGTCCCCAATGGATGCTTGCAATGAGGCAGTCACAAAAACATTAAATACTACTGCCACCTTTGATGGTCATCCCATCTTCAGATCGCAAGCCTTCCTTATCTTTTATGTTATTACTTTATCCCTCTTCACATTCAATATCTCCTCTGAGTCACAGATTAATGGCTCAGATTCCCACACTAGAGTCTCCCACTATCCCCAAAGCAGCATGAATTAGCCTCTGATAGTCCCATTGATGTCTACTGCTAAATCCCTGGACTGACCATTGGGCAGACTTAACTGAAGATGGCCCAGCCCCTTACTGATGTCTCCATAGCACTCAACCAACTTGCCTGTAATACTTGGATTGGTTGGACCTGGCCTACAGGACAGAACATGGCCCAAGCCCCAGACTGGAAGGGCACAAGTCCCCAACTGGTTAAACCAGCACTAGATTGACCAACATCCCGAACTGAGATTGGGCAATACCCTTGACCTAGCGTGTCAGTCCCCCTGACTGACAATAGTCCACCTTCACTCGACGAAGGGCTACTTCCTTTAGGCATTCAGGCATGGCCATTTGTTTGAAGCTCATGCAGTGTATATGGAAGCTGGTGGAACAACTGTAGGTTTGACATTAACATACCACACTGCCTCACAGCAACATGCCCAGTCCCTTAACTGTTTAGTGCAGACAGCAAGACAAACTGCCTGTGCTGAAAGGTAACATAAAAAAGAGACGTTGTGAATGTCCAAGTGCTGATAAAGCAAACTAAGAGCCTTGAGCTGCACCCTCTGCAGATGATTGGGATGGGAGTATGTCCCTATCTGCAAAACAATCTGACAGGAGCATAGCAACGTAAGCGGTCGTTGAGCTCCAAAGTTCAGTGGTAAAGTGTTAAAGTGTCTTCTGAGGCAGTCTGAGATTGGCCATGATGATAAGTTGAGGTGTTTTGCGAATGCCAATTTCTGAGGATGAGAAGTGGAGACAGTTACTGCCCTTAGAGTATGCCATGAAATGAAAGGGAATGATGGTTAAAATGGGGGCTGGAGTACACATTGGTGTGCTGTTGCTGCTGGGTAACTGCTTGGCTTTTCAAGCCAGGAATTGACATTGTGCGGTTTCTCACTGGTTCCTGAGAGAATCACGCACTACCTAGAAACAAACTGAGATCAGCCAATATTGAGATAGGATAACATAAGGAAATAGGATCCTTGCCACTAACTAATGAGATTCTCATCCAGTCACCTGAACCTTGAGGGTAAAACCAGACTTTCTTTTCTCGACATCGTGAATCTCATTTTTCAGTTTTGCTATATTCTTTCAGATTTATCACTGCTTATGGGCTCAAGTTCTTGGATCTCAGTTAATTAAGTATTTCTTCGCGAACAGATTTAAAGTTGTACTCTCTCCTTTGCAGGGCTCTCTCTCCCATCTTGAAAACTCCTCCATACCTCTCTTGTATGGCTTATTCTTTCTTGCATTCTCCTGCTTCCTTATATCCCTCTTGCAACTGCCATTTCCCCACATCATCCCCCTCTTGCAGCTTCCTCTACCCCTTTGCATTTCTTGCTGTCTGTTTTACTGCTCACGCACCTCTTCCAGCCTCCTTTTCCACCCACACTCTTCTTGGAGTTTGCTTCTAACCCCACCCAACATTGCAACCTCTCCCCAAACCCTCCAGCCATCCCTGCCCCACTCTGACTAATGCCCTGCACCAGACCCAAGTCAATGGAACTCTTGGAGCTGGCAAAAGACACCACTTGCCCTTGACTCCCCTGCTCTTGGTCTTCATCTATCCCACACATTATCCCCCACCTCACAGGCCCTCAGCCTCTTTAGATCTAGCTCACAGCCTCCAGTACCCTGACCCCAGCCCTTGTATCTTCATCCCGAGCTCTCAGACCCACTGCAACCCCAGCCACCCCAGTAAATCCCTCAGTGCTCACACTGACTTTCTCAACTGCTCACGGCTCCTCCAATCACAGCTTGTTCCTGCCCCACATTTGTTACTGAGCATGAGCATATCAGCATTAGGAGAGGACTGGCCTCTGATTGGAGGAGAAGCTTCTCCCCATTCAATTTACAGGATGGCTTTTCTCTGGTTGGTCATTCCCCATGAATGAATTTTCCTGCAGTCTGGGACCTTTTAGTAGTGGATCCACCCAGTATCCTCATGAAGTTTGAGCATTGCACAATCACCATCCGATCTCTTCATCAAGCGTCTTTATTCCTGCATCAAAATACTGTTTAGATCAATCAAACACAATCTTCCTTTTACAAGTCTATGCTGGTTCACCTTAAATTAACTCGAATGTCTCATATTGATGTTTTTTCTCATGATTAGGCATTCCAAAACCTGACCAATCACAGATCCGAACTGGTCTGGAGTTGTTAGGGCTGTCCTTGCAGGCTTTTCTCACGGTGTCAAATCTGCCATTCTCCAGTTCTCGGGCACCTTTCCCATAACTAGAGAAGCTTAAAAAAAACCCAAGATAATCTAGTTCCACCCCTACTTCCTTTATCAACCTTGGACACATGTCATGTGGAACAGGCGGGAGGCTGGAGCTGACTGCCTAAAAGGCTGGGAGAAGCAGAAACCCTGAACACATTTACATTTTGGATTTGCACTTGAAGGAACATAATTCACAGGGCTTAGGAACCCAAAGTTGAACATGGGATAAGGCTGGATAGATTTATTGCTGACATTGACATGATTTGTCAAATGGCCTCCTTCCGCAACATGAATATTCTATATTTCTATTTTTACACAAATCCTACGATATCTGGAACTCAACCAGACTCACTAATCACCGCAGCTGAGGGCAGCTCCTATCTTGATCAAGCTACACAGGCAGCTACTTTCAACTGCAAACAACAACATACATTTACTTCAACATAGAAAAAATATCTCAAGCACTTTACAAAGAAATCAGACAAAGCAGATGCTGAGCAAAATTAAGGTTAATATATTTAGGAAGGGAATTCCAAAAAATTAGATTGGGGGACTGAAGGGGTGACCAGCAGCTGTGAGTTGGAGGTAAGATTGTATTGTACAGGAGGAACATTTAATGGTGTGGTAACTGCCTCAATATGAAAGATTATGGCAGTTAAAGGCATAGCAAATAGACAACATTTCATGTTTGTGATCTCCGAACAACTGGATATCCATTAAGTAAAATCCTTTATTGTTAATGAAACTCCAAACTCCTGCAGCCTATGGCAGATAGTCCAGCTGTCAGAAGACCACCTCCTAGTGGAGAGATGGGGAGATGTGTCCTACATTTCCAGGTTCAGCAATGAATATAGGCAAAAATCGTGAAAGTACTTTTTTATTTCGAAATTGAAAAAAGTTGAAGAGAGGTTACCTTAGGTTTGGGCACTATCTGGGCCATTTACTTGCCACAGTGTTCTGTTGCTGCTTTCAAGTGAGGATGCCTCCAGTCTAGTTCCAATAGCCTGCATGCCATCCTTAATTTAAAAGGTAGCCTACCCTTTGGCTATGATTTGGCATATTTGGGAAAAACCACAAGTGAATAACAGTGACTTCTGACCATCATTTGAACCTGAAGGCAACCTCTGAAGCCCAGGGGTAAGTCCTACCCCATGGCACATGGTAAAAATGGACATTTCTCTCATGCCAAACAATGTCAGTACTCAACTTGTAAAAGTCTTGTGTTAACAGATGTTTATTATTACAATAAAAAAAACAAGACATGTTTGTTTTAACACTTAGCTTTTGAGATTGGGATCTAGTAAAACTGGATGAAATCTTAATCTGAGTTGCTACCTGCCTCTCAGGAGGATATAATTAGATCCCCTCATATAAAATGGGTAACAAGAAATGTCTACTGGTGCCTTAACCAACATCTAGGTCTCAAACAACTTCGCTAGAAACCAAAAATCTGGTCTACAAAGACCTCAACTGGGACACTAAACCATGAGAAATCTGAAAGACTATTTCCTGTGTTGTTAGTAAAGCATTGAGACAATCACCTGAATAAAACCGTTGGAAAGAGAACATTAAAATCAAGCCACCCCGAGCCAGGAACTATGGCTAAGCTTAGTTATGCAGGCGTGAACTATCTATTCAAACATACCATGGATTTTTGAACTTCTGATGACATGTCACGAGAGGTCATGTGACCAGCCAAAGATTTTGTAGGCACACTTGGACTTAGTCTGGGAGAATCAGCAGCAGTAGAGAGGAAACGCTGCTCTCCCTACCGCGACAATCCAACAGCTAGGGTTTGAGTTTGTTGAGCTTTGAGCTATCTACATGCCCGCTAATGGAAAGCCTCTGGATTTCTGCAGCAAAACCTCGAGAAGAAAAGGGACACATCAGCCACTTGGAAACCATCATCTTAGAATCAATAGCCTTTGAATTCTACAACTGACCCAGACTCTCAGCTATAAAATTGTGAGTGGATTGTTTTATTTTTCCATGGTGACCATACTTACCACCTGTGTTTTAATTGTAATTATGTTCATGGAAGAATGCTTGCGTTGCATTTTTGGAGCATGTGTATTATCTTTTTAAAGTTATACCCAGGTTAGATTAAGAATAATAAAACCTGATCTCTCACTTTGTTAAATTCTTAAGCAAAGTGGTCTAGCTAATCTTTACAACTTGCGCGTAACAAGTCAATCCCAACAGTTGATTTCTTCAGCTTCCCTCCCATAGCAGTGCCATCGATAATCCTCTTTGACCTTTGATAGACAGACTCTTAATACTCACCATGGCCCATTCTTTGAACGATCTGAACAGACAATCCTGACTCAAGAGTGAACAGATTGCTGACTGATCTCTGTGCAGACCCTGACTGACTTCCCCTGACTCCCCAGACTGGTTGCACTGGACCTGCAAGAGTGATCATGGCCCACTTCCCAAACTATAGAAGTACAGAGTCTTACTACTCCAAGTGGCCGACTGACTATGCCCAAGCCCCCAAACTGATGTTGGCTGTTGCCTTAGACCTACTGGGCCAGAACCAGCAGATTGAAGGCTGTCTCCATTGGCCTGACTGAGAACTACTCCCCTTAGACTTTGGGCAATGGCCAATTGGTTAAAGCACAAGTCATAGGTTTTCCACATAAGCTGCTGGCACATGTTACAGGTGTGAGATTGGCATTGTGCCTGGTCATACAGCAATATGTTCACCTGGTTGACTGATCACTGCAACGACCATGTCAGACTGCCTGGCTTAGTGTTTTAGCTAGACAGAAATACTGTGAGCTTTAATCTCAGGTTGAGGTTGCAAAGTGGGTAAAAGGCCAGGCTAGGCAGAGATGCTGTGACCATTGAGCTAGTTACAAAATGAGTGAGCACAAAGAGAGTTGTTACAGGATGTTGATGAGGCCTCCTCTGGAGTACTGTGTGTAGTTCTGGTTGCCTTTCTATTGGAAGGATATTATTAAATTGAAGAGGGTTCAGAAAAGATTTACCAGGATTTTGTCAGTTATGGAGGGTTTGAGTTACAAAAATAGGCTGGGACATTTTTTGCTGGAGCGTCAGAGGCTGAGGGGTGACCTTATAGAGGTTTATAAAATCATGAGGGGCATGGATAGGGTAAATAGATGAGGGTGGGAGAGTTGAAAGCTAGGGGGCATTTTTTAAGGCAAGAGGAGAATGTTTTGAAAAGGATCTAAGGGGCAATTTGATTGCACAGATAGTGGTTTATTTGTGGAATGAACTGCCAGAGGAAGGGGTGGATGCAAGTACAGCTATAACATTTAAAACTCATCTGGAGACGTATATGAATAGGAAAAGTTTTGAAGGATATGGGCAAAATGCAAGCAAGTGGACTAGTTTAGTTTGGGAACATGGACTAGTTGGTCCGAAAAATCTGAACCCATGATATATGACTCTACGACTCTATTAATGAGGATACCTGGGCGAACCCTGCTCCAATTCATGAATTGGTGTCTGTTCCTGTGCACAAAGTGACCTGACAGTATTACAATGAAAGCTATCAGCACATTCTAATGTGTAGCATTAAATGGCTGAACTATATTGTCCGTAGATCAGAAATAGGTTCTGTTGAGGCATTGAGTCTGTGCTAACCTCTGTGGGCATGATGTGTGAGTGGTTGCTTCTCATAGAGCGTACTCTGAGATCTTGGTGACTGCTGTCCAGGATGGAGTCCCAAAGGAGCAAGCAGCAAACCAGGTTCCAACTCAGACGTTCATGTCCATCGCCATTGTCGTGGAAATTAAATCGACTTGGCTCATCTATTAGCAAGAGCAAAGAAAGGAGCTTTATTGTTACCTCTGCAGAAGTGACTCCAGTACACAAATGCTAGATGCCTTCATGTAAAGGAGTGCCTTAACATGGTACAGACACTTGCTTTATTCTGTTTCTTATCACGCTGTCATGGGCGAATCCCCTAGTCTTAGACATAGCAGTTCTTTAGCTTTCGCTGAGTTCGACTATCGCAAGGTCGAGTTGAATGTTTACAGAATTCACACAGAGATAAGGTGACTACAGGCCTTCATCAAAATATTGTTTAACTTATACAGCATTAAGTTAAAGAAAAGCATTCTGTTTCACATTTCACAGTAAATGGATAATTAATTTCACAGTAAAAGGATAATTTTCTATTACAGCCATCTAGTTTTTCTCTGGCATTACAAGATTGAAAACATGTATTTGAATGAGGTGAGATTAGGTCATAATGGCATGTAAATAGACACAACTAGGCCTCTCACTGCTTGCTGGCAAACTCTCATCTTACCCATTCACAATTTGGCTGCATCATCAGACATTTTTCTCGACATTGAGAACCTCATCACTGCCATCTCACCTTATTTTTCCAACTGACTCACCAATACCCACATTATTCAGTGTTGGGATGATTCCACCATAATGTCATCTCTCTGTGATCATGTTAATTAAGCTGAATGCAAGTAACACACTCTAAATAGGACCACTGATTTAAAATTATTCCAGACCTTCTTTGCTTGATATCTAAACTAATGCATTTGAAACCCTAACAAGCTTGACTCATAAATGTACATTTTACTCTAACATTATTAAAAACATATTTCTCAAATTCCACATTAAAACACAGAGCAAATTTTTAACATGCATCAAAAAGATTATAATTTATGGGACCAATAAAATATTGTGACATCTGTTTATAGGAGTAAATTACTGCAATTGCTGGAATCCGTACTGAAGGCAACAAATGCTGGAGATCACAGTGGGTCAGACAGCATCCATGGAGAGAGAGCAAGCTAACGTTTCCAGTCTTCTTCAGATATAATAATGCACTGTGCACTGTGATCTCCAGCATTGGTTGTTTTCAGGACATCTGATTATAGTTGTATTATCCTCCCAGTTGCCATTAAAACTGGACAAGTCAGACCTAATATCACACCTAGTTTGATCGATCCTAAATTTATATTTTTTCTCTGGAGGTCAGTTGCATTTACAAGAAGTTGCCTTGTTTAAAACAAATATATATTTAAAACAAATATCAAAATACTTACTAAACCAAAGAAAAGGACTCACACTAGACAAAACAAAATGTTGGGAAGATTTCATTATAGACATCATAAAATGATTCAAAATCACACTTCTGTTTATCCAATATCCATAAGAACACTCAATATTTCCCATTATCTCTACATTAAGGCACTTTTCTCAGACTCAAACTGACACAGCTGCAATTAATCTCCTTTTGGCAAAATTTTGTGCAGTTACAAGATGCTTTTTCCATTCTTCTGGTATCACTCTCCAAGACAGTAAAACTGGAATAACTGCCCAGAGGCTAGTGTCCCATCACCAAGTCACCCTTTCTTTACTCATACACAATACACTGGCTGTGGCCAGCCAGCTCGGAGTCAGTCCTGTCACAAAGCTGGTCCCCTTTTTCTAAAAG
This sequence comes from Chiloscyllium punctatum, assembly GCF_047496795.1. NCBI lineage: Eukaryota > Metazoa > Chordata > Chondrichthyes > Orectolobiformes > Hemiscylliidae > Chiloscyllium > Chiloscyllium punctatum. The sequence goes on from NC_092739.1 coordinate 3,631,129, forward strand.
CCTTTCCTTTTCTCAAGGATACTGTGTCCTTGATTTTTTTCAGAAGGGTCGTAAGGGGGCCAGGCTACGATTAGACTGTTTTAGTACAGAGATGATAAGGATTTTGAGAGGCCTTTTGTTTATATGTAAACAGATGAGACTTCAGACCAAAGTGGTCATGTTTTAGACATGACCTGTATAATGAAAGGGGAGTGGTCAGCTCTCTAGCTGAACAGTTCAGTCCAGAACTACGTGGAAGTTCAACAGTGAGCTATATGGAAACTCTCTCTCTCTTTCTGCCCTTCTAACTTCAACCTATTCTATTTTTCTTACTGGTCTTTAAGGGGGTTTGCTTATTGGGACTGTTGTGTATATTCGGAACAGCATAGTTAAGACTAATTTGGATAGATTGAGTTCTGTAGGGATTCTTCATTCTGTTTGTTTTATTTCATTGTGTAATTTTGTGAATAAATTTCTGTCTGTTTTAAAATCTAGTAGTCAACCTAGCTATCTTTCTCTGGGTAATTTTCACTGTACACTTACTGAATCAAATTGCAAAGTAATGGTCTGGTTGTCTGCTCAAGAATGTTTTGAGTGGTCTGGCATAGTCCATAACACTCCCCTGAACTGAGGAGATTCTAAATGTTCTGGTTATATATTTTTTCTAAATTCCCTGTTTATAATTATCATTTATTTTTCTTTTCCCTCCCTACACTACTGCCAAACAGCAGTCGTGCTTACTTTTCCCAGCACCCATATTGTGTGGGTGCAGGTGTTGGACACAGTGAAAAAAACAATGAGTGTAGAAAGTGTTATTTATGTTCCACCACCAGGAAGAAAATAAACACCCGAGTGGCCTGTGACAAGCAGAGCCCCGTTATCTCCTGGTTATACCTTGTTTTTGTCAGTCCCTTGAACTGAGGAATTCCAAATCCCCTGTTTATATTTTTTCTTTTTGTTTTGTCATGTACGGACAGGTGTAGGACACAGTGGAGAAACAGTGAGTACAGAAAACCCACTGACATTCCACCACCAGGAAGAAAGGAAACACCCGAGTGGCCCGTGACAAGCAGAGCCCCGTTATCTCCTGGTTATATACACTTCATTCTTTTTTCTCTCAGCACTAGTGGTGGTGGTGGCTGCTTGTGCAGCTGAACACAGCTCGGTGAAAGAAAAGTAAATTAAAATACAAAAACAAAGAAGAAAAAGGAAGGCAAATGTCTCCCTCATCCAGTGAAGTAACTTTTTCCCGCAGTACACTGGCTGTGGCCCTGAACTGAGGCAATACTAAATCTCCTATTAATATATATTATCTTTCCTTTTATCAACCCCGACACTACCGTCTAACAGCGGTGGTGCTTATTTTTCCCCAGCACCCATGTCATATGTGTAGGTGTAGGACACAGTAACAAAAACAATGAGTGCAGAAAACTGTCTTGGCATTCCACCACCAGGAAGAAAAGAAATACAGAAGAGACCAGTGACAAGCACCTGGTTATATTATCTCCTGGCTATTTTTAAAAAATTGCTTTTTATTTTATGAAATGGTACAAAATTCAAACAGTTAACAATAAACAGTAAGCAGCAGTTTACAAGAAACAGCACTTCACAGGGAAAGGGACAGCAGTGCCAAACCGCAAACACAGCTCCAATTAGGTTAACAGGGAAATGAGGGCGAACCTCAAATCCCACCTTACCTTATCAAAAAGCAAACAGTAACACAAACTCACACAAGACCGTCCAATCAAACAAACAATAAAACAGCACATAGAGCACAGACACCCCTGGCAACCCAGCAGACCATCCACTCCTCCCACCTTCCTGTCACAAGGCAGCCCACCCCCAGCCCTTCCGACTCTCTGTCCGCACTGACACACCTGCCGGCCACCTCAAGGACAGCCCGTCCTGTTTCCCCCACACCCCCGTCCTCATTTTAAAATTTTGTCAGTCCCCTGGTTATATTTTACTTCCTTTTTTTATCTTCTGGTTATACATTTTTTATAAACCCCACACACTACTGCTGTGTGGGACACAGAGAAGAACAATAGGTGTTTAAATCTTTATTTATATTTCACAACCAGGAAAAGTGCCAGCTTTGGCGTTCCTGCTGCTCTTTCACCCTCCCCCAACCCCCACATCTGGAAGTATCAGATTTAACCTGGTGTGGAGTTTTCTCCCCATCAGCAACTCTGCTGAAGCTATCCCCATTGTTGTATGAGGGGTTGTCCTATAATTGAACACGAACCGGGACAGTTTGGTATCTAGTGAAGCTGTAGGCTGCTTCTTTAAGTCTGCCTTCAATGTTTGGACCACTCTTTATGCCAGAACATTGGATGATGGATGGTATGGAGCTGTCCTTATGTGCCAAATGCCATTTGACTTTAGGAAATACAAAAATTCACTCCTGGTAAATGATGTCCCATTGACCATGACCAATACTTCTGAGAGTCCCGTGTATCATGAATAATACTCGCAGCTTCTCAATCATCATCCTTGAGTTTGCCAAATGATCTTTATGCATCATCTAACCACTTTGAATGGGCATCCACCATGACCAGGAACATTGAGCCCATGCAACCGACTCCAGGGTTTACCTGGCCATTCCCAGCAATGTGGGGCGCTGCCATTGGCAATTGTTGTCCTTGTTTGCACTCTGGGCACTGTCCTACCAATGCAGCTATGGAGACATCCGACTCTGGCCACCAGGCATAGCTTCTTGCTAGCTTTTTCATCCCAGAAACCCCTGGAAAACCCTGGTGGAGTTCTGCTGTTATCTGACAGCAATCTTTACTTGAGAAAATACTTGGGGCAGCACGGTGGCACAGTGGTTAGCACTGCTGCCTCACAGCGTTAGAGACCCGGGTTCAATTCCCGCCTCAGGTGACTGACTGTGTGGAGTTTGCACGTTCTCCCCGTGTCTGCGTGGGTTTCCTCCGGATGCTCCGGTTTCCTCCCACACTCCAAAGATGTGCAGGTCAGGTGAATTGGCCATGCTAAATTGCCCGTAGTGTTAGGTAAGGGGTAGATGTAGATGTAGGGGTATGGGTGGGTTACGCTTCAGCGGGGCGGTGTGGACTTGTTGGGCCGAAGGGCCTGTTTCCACACTGTAAGTAATCTAATCTAATCTAAAATCATTAATGTTCCCCACAGTAATATGCCGTCCTGTACGGTGATCTGATCTCGCTGGGTCCAAAGAGGTTCCGATCCTGGTTATAATGGCCCTTTTGTTTCTCACACTACCACCAGCTGTTTTAGTTTCACTAGGATAGGTGCTTTTTGTGTCAAGTCAGATATTGTCAGCAGTGACCGGAAGAGTGTCCAGGAAGTTTAAAACCAGAACGGAGTCTTCCAGGGGAGGCACCACTGAAGGAGTATCTGTGTGTGGGAGGTGGCTCAAGGCATTCACATTAGCCACTTGGTTTCCTGGACGGTGTTCTAACTTGTACTTATACACGCTGAGAATAAGGGCCCAACGCTGAATTCTACCGCAAGCTCCAGGCAGCACCACCTTGTCTTCATTCAGTAACCCTAGCAGGGGATTGTGACCTGTTACTATGACAAATTCCCATCTATAAAAGGTACTGGTGGAACAACCTCACACCAAATAGGATCACCAGATCTTCCTTCTCTATCTGGGCATATTTGCATTCAGCATCGGCCAAATTCTGGGAAGCTTACACGACTGGGCGTTGCTCTCTGTTGGGCCACCGGTATGTCAACATGACCCTGATACCCATATGGGGAGGCGTGGCAGGTCAGCGCTAGCTCTCGCTTCAGATCATATCGGGCCAACTCCTTAGATGTTACATACAATATTACATCCCTCAGGCAGTTGTCATCAAAAATCCAGATACAGATTTTCCCAGTTCTCTAACAGCCAAATAAAATTGATAGCGTCTCAGAATTAGAGGACATTTGGGGTCGCAATATTCCTTTACCAATTCTGGAAGGTTTTAGTGTTTGGTGCTTCGAGGAAAATTAAGTCCCTGATAACCAAAATTGCTGTGGGTCCACAAGCAGTCAGAAGGATTATTCAGTCCTTTTCATCTGCCCCAATGTCATTTGCTTGTAAAAAATATTGCCTTCTTTCCACATGCTGGGCCCAGTCTTTGATGTTAGAATTCGAATGAGTCTAGCTGCCGAAATACAGGCACGATGCCAGAAATGCTTACCCCAACTCCAAGATGACTGTTACAAGCATACTGGCACGTAATGTTTTCCCCTGTCACCACTGAAATAGCTGCACAGAGGCCAGTATTCCCTCACCAAGTCCCCCTTTATTTACTTGTGCACAGTACATTGGCTGTGGCCGGCCAGCTCAGAGTCAAACCCCTGAACTGAGGAGATTCTAAATCTCCTAAGCATTGTTTTACCAGACCATAGGCATCTCTGTCATTAGAGTTAGAGGGACAGGTCATGATTTAACTTTTCTATGTGCTTCTCAGGTTAAGAAGGAGAGTTCTTTGTGGTAACCTCAGCCAGTAGTAAGAGTTGAACCCGCTCTATTAGCATCACCATGATTTGCAAGCCAACCAACCAGCTAACTGAGCTAAACTGACCCCATGTCTTATAAGGCGAATGTGATAACCAATACACTACAGAAACATAACATCGCCGTTTTTTAAAAATTCAACATTATACAAATTGACAACACACATGACACACTAATAGTTAACAGTCAAAAGAAACTACAAAGAAATGGGTTTTCCAAAACACGTCTCAAGTCCCCTGATAAACAACAGGGAAATCAGTACACAGAACCAACAAAATAAACCACATTACAATCCTCCAACTCTGCGAACAGCTGAAAGACAGTGTTTAAAAGGAAACCCACACTCCAGCACCCCCTGCAAAACCAACTCTGTCCAGAGATATACCAAATGCAATGCACGTATGGAAACACAGTTTCAATCACAAACTACATAACAAGGTACAGTGCAAACGTGATATACGCCTAAGCATACACTGCAAACCGCGAGGGGACAGAGTCCCCTCATGAGGCAGAGTCCACTCACAAAACGTGGGCTGCCCCCTGATACAGGGGTCATTTCCAGAGTCTGCCATCTGACCCAAAATTCACTTCCCAAACTGGAACCGGCCTCCGACAGCAGGATTCGCTTCCGACGACAGGTTCTCATCCCGTTGGCATGGTGCACACTCTGCACATGAAGGCCTGGCTCTCCCGTGAGGTCCAGTCCACCCACACCGCCACAATCCCCACCCAGAGGCCAACGAATAGGCCTCCTCAATGATGTCAGACCCACCAGGGAGATTCAGTCCATGTACAGGAATCGAGGCTGGGCATCCCCTACTTATATATTTTTTTAAATTTACAGTTTTTTTTGTGTGCAGTTGTGTGACATAGTGAAAGACACGAGGTGCACAAATCTTTATTCAATTTCCACCACCAGGAAGATAGGAAAACACCCGAGTGGCCAGTGACAAGCACTGCCCTTCACATCAAAGGGCAATGCTGTGTGATCAAAACAGTGAAGGGGAGGGTAGGGACTAAATCAAAATAGAGTTGGAGGGAGAAATAATGCACTCCACTCCCTGCGGCGCCCAACTCTACTTTTGTTTTAATTAACCCCCACACTACCGCCTAACTGCGGTAGTGCTTATTTTTTCCCCAGCACCCATGGTGTGTGTGTGTGTGTAAAACACAGTGAAGGACACAAAGTGCACCAATCTTTATTCAATTGCCACCACCAGGAAGATAGGAAAAACACCCGAGTGGCCAGTGACAAGCACTGCCCTTCACATCAAAGGGTAATGCTGTGTGATCAAAACAGTGAAGGGGAGGGGAGAGACTAAATCAAAATAGAGTTGGAGGGAGAAATGATGCACTCCACTCCCTGCGGCGCCCACCTCTCCCTGAACAACTCCAGGGTGTCGGTGGACACCGCGTGCTCCTTCTCCAAGGACACCCGGGCTCTCCATCCCCTAGTTATTTTTTTTTTGAGGCAGGCCCCAAGCAGCAACAGGAACAGTCCTTGCACATACACAGAGTCACAAACCAAGCCAATTTCTCCAGGAGGGAAGGAAATACACAAGTGCATCCCCTACTTATATTTTTTTTTAGGGTGTCGGTGGACACCGCGTGCTCCTTCTCCAGAGGCACTTGGGCTCGGACGTAATCCCCTGTTTATTTATTTATTTATTTTTTCCCGGGCTTGAATCCCCTGTTTATTATTTTTTTTGTTTTTTTTTAACCCCCACACTACCGCCTAAGTGCGGTAGTGCTTATTTTTTCCCCCAGCACCCATGGTGTGTGTGCAGGTGTGAGACACAGTGAAAAGACACAAAGTGCATGAATCTTTATTCAATTTCCACCACCAGGAAGATAGGAAAAACACCCGAGTGGCGACACTCCCCTTTTTTTTTTTCTTTTTTTTCTTTTTTCTTTAATTTCCACCATCAGGAAGATAGGAAAGACACCCGAGTGGCCAGTGACAAGCACTGCCCTTCAAACCACAGGGCAATGCTGTGTGAGCAAAACAGTGAAGGGGAGGGTAGGGACTAAATCAAAATAGAGTTGGAGGGAGAAATGATGCACTCCACTCCCTGCGGCGCCCACCTCTCCCTGAACAACTCCAGGGTGTCGGTGGACACCGCGTGCTCCTTCTCCAAGGACACCCGGGCTCTCCATCCCCTAGTTATTTTTTTTTTGAGGCAGGCCCCAAGCAGCAACAGGAACAGTCCTTGCACATACACAGAGTCACAAACCAAGCCAATTTCTCCAGGAGGGAAGGAAATACACAAGTGCATCCCCTACTTATATTTGTTTTTTTTCTTTTCTTTCTTTTTTTTCTTTTTTCTTTTTTTTCTTTTTTACAAAATCACCCATGATCACAAACAACTCAACCATCCACACACACCCCCAACCAGCTCTTTTTTTTTTAATTTAACCCCCACACTACCGCCTAAGTGCGGTAGTGCTTATTTTTATTCCCCAGCACCCATGGTGTGTGTAGATGTGCGACACAGTGAAAGACACAAAGTGCACAAATCTTTATTCAATTTCCACCACCAGGAAGATATGAAAAATACCCGCGTGGCCAGTGACAAGCACTGCCCTTCAAACCACAGGGCAATGCTGTGTGAGCAAAACAGTGAAGGGGAGGGTAGGGACTAAATCAAAATAGAGTTGGAGGGAGAAATGATGCACTCCACTCCCTGCGGCACCCACCTCTCCCTGAACAACTCCAGGGTGTCGGTGGACACCGCGTGCTCCTTCTCCAAGGACACCCGGGCTCTCCATCCCCTAGTTATTTTTTTTTTGAGGCAGGCCCCAAGCAGCAACAGGAACAGTCCTTGCACATACACAGAGTCACAAACCAAGCCAATTTCTCCAGGAGGGAAGGAAATACACAAGTGCATCCCCTACTTATATTTTTTTTTTTCCTTCTTTTTTTTTTTTCTCTTTTTCTCTTTTTTAACCCCCACACTACCGCCTAAGTGCGGTAGTGCTTATTTTTTCCCCAGCACCCATGGTGTGTGTGCGCAGGTGTGAGACACAGTGAAAGGACACAAAGTGCGCAAATCTTTATTCAATTTCCACCACCAGGAAGATATGAAAAACACCCGAGTGGCCAGTGACAAGCACTGCCCTTCAAACCACAGGGCAATGCTGTGTGAGCAAAACAGTGAAGGGGAGGGTAGGGACTAAATCAAAATAGAGTTGGAGGGAGAAATGACGCACTCCACTCCCTGCGGCGCCCACCTCTCCCTGAACGACTCCAGGGTGTCGGTGGACACCGCGTGCTCCTTCTCCAAGGACACCCGGGCTCTAACGTAACCCCGGAAGAGGGGCAGGCAGTCGGCCCTAACGACCCCCTCCACGGCCCGCTGCCTGGACCTGTTGATGGCCAGTTTGGCCAGGCCCAGGAGCAGACCCACGAGGAGGTCCTCGGACCTGCCCTCCCTCCTCCGTACCGGGTGCCCGAAGATCAGGAGCGTGGGACTGAAGTGCAGCCAGAAACAGAGGAGAAGGTTCTTAAGAAAATCAAAAAGGGAGTGTAAACGCCCACACCCAATATAGACATGGTCCACGGACTCCACAGCGCCACAGAACAAGCAGTTGGGCTGGGAGTCCGTGAACCACCGCAATCTGCGGTTGCAGGGGACTGCTGCGTGCAGCACCCTCCACCCCAGATCCCCGAGAGAAAGGGGGAGGACTCCCGCGTAGAGAGCCCTCCACTGGGGATCCCCTCCGCCCGGTGGCAAATGGGCACGCCAAGGCGTGTCCGGACGGTGGATGAGGGAGAAGAGGTGGACGGTGTGTAGCAGCAGTCGATACAGGGCCCTCCTTTTTATGTCCCTAAAAGCAACAAAATTAAAATTCCGGAAGCGGCTCAGGTTGTGGGGCACAGGCTCCCGCGGGAAGTACGGGACCTTGGGGCCAATGTGAAATTCCGTCCGGGCCGGGGTGAGCGCGGACGGGATCCCACCGCACACCTGAGCGTCCTCCAACCGGTGCACTACGTCGGGTCCGAGCACCGCCGTTTTAAGGCGTCGGATGGCGGTGGCCACGTACCGGACGTCTACCGCTGCCCTGCTCGCTATGTCCTGCGGCAGCGTCCAGCCCAGGCCCCCGGCACCCAGCACGTCCCCGACCCTGGTCGCCCTCGCCGCCACGGCCCTCCCCTCCGACAGCCACTCGAACCCGCGAGTACGGAGGTGCGGATTCCTGAGCAACGGCTCCCTGACGACAGCCGCTACTCCAGCCGGAGGGTAGGCGCGACGCGATTCGACCATGTTCCAGACAGTGATCAGGTCCTGGTAAAAGACAGGCAGCACCTTGAGGGCGACCTCCAAACCGTCACGGTCGACGAACAGGAGCTGCGTGTCGTAGTTGAGGTTACGCACCTGGCGGAAAAAATACGTCGCCAGGGCGCACCACCGAGGAGGAGGCTCGACGTAAAGGTATCGCCGCAAGGTCTGAAGGCGGAACGTCGCGACCTGGGTGCGGACGCACACCAGCGACTGACCGCCCTCCTCGATAGGGAGACTCAGAACCTGCGCGGCGACCCAGTGCATCTTTTTGTCCCAGAAGAAGTCGACCAACGTTCTCTGGATGTCAGCGACAAAGCCAGGAGGAGGGACCAAAGTGACCAGCCGGTACCACAGCATGGCGGCCACCAGCTGGTTTATGACCAGCACTCGACTCCTGTAAGATAGCACTCGGAGCAGTCCTGTCCAGCGGCCCAGGCGAGCCGAGACTTTGGCCTCCAGCTCCTGCCAGTTGGCCGGCCAGGATTCCTCAGCCGGGCTGAGGTAGACCCCCAGGTAGAGGAGATGGGTGGTACTCCAGCTGAACCCCCGTAACTCCTCCGGCAGAGAGTCCACCCGCCACGGGCCGACCAGTAGTCCGGAACACTTGGCCCAGTTGATCCTGGCGGAAGACGCCGCAGAGTACACGGCCTGGCACTCGCGCATCCTCCCCAGGTCAGCCGGGTCGGTGAAAGTGAGGAGCACGTCGTCGGCGTAGGCCGAGAGGACCACCCCCGTGCCCGCGCCGCGCAGAACCAGCCCCGACAACCTCCTCCGCAAGAGGCGCAGGAAAGGCTCCACGCACAGGGAATACAGCTGGCCGGACAGGGGGCAGCCTTGACGCACTCCTCTCCCGAAGCGAAGGGGCGCCGTCAGGGACCCGTTAACTTTAACCAGACACTCTGCGGCGGCGTACAAAAGTCGGATCCGGGCGACGAACCGCGTCCCGAACCCGAACGCCCGCAGAGTCCCGAGCAGGTACTCGTGATCGACCCTGTCGAACGCCTTCTCCTGGTCGAGGGACAGGAAGGCGCTCGGCAGACCAGCCCGTCGACAGAAATGGATCAGGTCCCGGACCAGGTGGACGTTGTCGTGTATCCTCCGGCCCGGGACCGTGTAGGACTGGTCCGGGTGAATCATGTGGGCCAGCACGGAAGCCAGGCGAGAAGACAACACCCTGGCGAAAATTTTGTAATCCGTGCTGAGGAGGGAGACCGGACGCCAGTTCTTCAAAGAACGAAGGTCCCCCTTCTTCGGCAGCAGGACGATGACCGCCCTGCGCCAAGAAAGGGGCAGCTGTCCGGCATTTAGACACTCCCCCAGGACCTGTGCGTAGTCGTTCCCCAGGACGTCCCAGAACGCCCTGAAGAACTCCACAGTCAGCCCGTCCAGCCCCGGGGTTTTGCCCCTCGAGAGCCGGTCGAGGGCGCCGGTCAGCTCCTCTAAGGTGACGGGAGCGTCGAGCCTTCCGGCGTCCTCCGGGCTGAGCTGCGGCAGGTCCTCCCACAGAACTCTGCGAGCGTCCTCGCTGGACGGATCCGGAGAGAACAGAGCCGTGTAATAGTTTCGGACGTGGGCCCTGACGCCCTCCGGATCCGAGACGAGGGACCCGTCGTCGGCCAGCAGCACAAGGAGCTGCTGACGGGTGCCGCGCCTTTTTTCCAGCGAGTAGAAGAAGGGGGAGCCGCGGTCCAGGTCCTGCAGGAGCTGGATCCGCGACCTCACGTACGCGCCCCGAGCCCCGACGAGCTGCAGGTCCCGGAGCGCGGCCTTCTTCTCTTCGTACACCCCGCGCAGGGCCGGGTCCGCGTCGGGCCGACCGAGGCGTGACTCCAGGTCGAGCATCTCCCTCTCCAACTCCGCGATCCTGGATTTCCGCCTCTTGGTCGACCCCCTCGCGTACTCCTGACAGAAGACGCGGACGTGAGCCTTGCCCACGTCCCACCATAGCCTCAGGGAGGGGAAGCTTCCCCGCTTCCTTCTCCAGCCGGCCCAGAAACGACGAAACGAGTCCCGGAACCGCTCGTCCTCCAGCAGCAGGTTGTTAAAGTGCCAGTACGCGGAGCCGAGCCTGGCGCCGAACGGAAGGAGTTCCGCCCACACCAGGTGATGGTCCGTGCACGACACCTGCCGCGTGGAGGCCTTCGGAAAACAGGAGGCGTACGCCCGCGAAACGTACAGGCGGTCGATTCTGGACGCTCCGACCCCAGGCCTCACGAAGGTGAAGGCGATGGAGTCGGGATGGAGAGTCCGCCAGACGTCCACCAGGTCGAAGGACTTGACCAAGTCCCCCAACCTCTTCCCCGACGCGCAGCCAGTGCGGGTACCGCCGTGGTCCCTGCCCTCGAGGACGCAGTTAAAATCTCCCCCGAGGACGACGCACTGGTTCTCGTCGATGGAAGCCAGATGAGCGGACAGTTCTTCGAAGAAGCTCGCTTGCCTCGGCCCGGCCAGGGGAGCGTATACGTTCACCAAGTGAAGCACCGCGCCCCCCAGCCGAACCGTCAGGTGAAGCAAACGGCCTGGCACCGGCTCCCTGACCCCCAAGATCTCGGGCTGAAAATGCGGGGCCAACAGGATAGCCACCCCGCCGGATCTGCGGGTGAGGTGACTCATGTAGACCCCCCCTCGCCACTCCAGGAGCCAGGTGGCTTCGTCTCCCGGGGTAGTGTGGGTTTCTTGCAGGAAGCACACCGCATACCTCCCGTCCCGAAGGACCGAGAGGGTCTGGAATCTGCGCTGTGACTCCCTGCTGCCGTTGATGTTGAGGCTGGCTATAGTAGTCTCCATGTCGGAAGCGTTGTGCTACCACCACCAGTACAGTTAAAAAACAAGTACAATTACTGGGAGGACGAGGGAGGGGCACAGGAGTCCCTCGCCCTCACCAGGAGTGCCCCCAGGAAGTTCCTGACTCGCTTTCGCTCGTTGACGTCGAGCCCAGGCGCCTGGCGAGCAGCGTGGGCCGACCAATAAACTGTCTCAAAAGAGCTCCAGCGGTCAAGCGCCAGTTGGGCTCTATCCCGGCGACCTCGAGTTTCCTCGACAAATTCCCGGAGTTCCTCGAGGGGGATGAGGGGGAGATCGGCGGGGGGCACCTGGGACTCAAAAACGTCACTGCAGACGGAGTCCGCGTCGTCCCCGGTGTCCGCCACCGATCCCGAACCCTCCTCCGGGAGGTCGCCCTCGGTCGCCGACCCCTCCCCCACCGAGAGGATGGGGGCTGGTCCGGCGCCGCCAACAGGCCTCGAACCCCCGGCGACCCCACCCCCAGGGTCACCGGCGGTACCTTCCTCGGCGCACCCCGTCCCGGAACGCCCCGAGTTCGGGCCGTCGGGCGGCGGAGGCTCGGGGCCCCGCTCTCCTCCCGACACCGGGACGCCTGGCTCCTCGGGGAAAAGGTCATCCCCCAGGGCCAAGGCTCCCGGAAAAACAGTCTGGGAGGGAGGAGCGGGGATAACACCCACCTCCCCTCCGCCGCTCGGCGACCCAGTAAAGGGTCCTTTGTCGTCGCCCGCACCGCGGCCCTCGTGGTTGTCAAAGTCCCCCCCAGGGGCCAGTGGAGTCGAAGCAGCAGGAAGCCCTGCCGTAGCCCCTGGGGGTTTGGGCAGGTCAGGCCGCGGTGCGGGATCGTTGGTGGGTCCTGTGGGCCCATCCCCTGGAGAGGGGCAGCGCCGCCGGCGCGCTGCAGGACTGTCTCTCCCCTCCAAGGGCCAGCCCCTCTTCCCCAGAGAGACAGGGGGGGATTTATGGGCCTTCCCCTCCCCGCCCGCCTTGGTGGTCATGGGGCCTGAGGCCCCTCCCCCCAGCCTTTCCCGGAATACGATTGGCTGGGGGAAGGCAGGGGGCGTGGCCAGGGTGGGGAGGGTCAGCCGTGTCACTTCCTGCCCCGCCCCTGGTTTATCAGGTGATAGCGGGCGGGGCAGGGGCCCAGTTCCCTCTCCGGGGCCTGGAGACACGGTGGCTGCGGGAGATTGGGCAGCAGTGGTCCCCCCCAGGTTAGTGCCAGGGTGTGGCTGGGCGGGGCAGGGCTCGGGCTCGGGCTCGGGGTCCCCGGGGCCTGGTGTTGCAGGGCCTGGGGCAGGCGTCGCAGCCCCAGGGGTTTCTCCATCGGGGCAGGGGGTAGACGTGGGGTCAGGGTCGGGTACGGGTCCGGGGGTTTGGGGGTCAGGGTTCCCGCGCCGGGGCGACGCTGGCACGGCCGCAGGGGCATCGTCGTGCCGGGGCGGGGCAGGTCGTGGGCTGGGTGTTGGGGATGGGGATAGGGTGGTCTCCCCGTGGGCGGGCCTGACGCGTCGCGCCTTCCTGAGCGCCTTCCGGCCGGCTGGACGCTCACCCCCCTCCCTGCCGGAGGCTGGAGGATCGGAAGCCTCCGGCTCAGGCTCCGGTGCCGGGGCCTGTGGTGTTGACCTTGGGGGAGGGGGAGTGGGCGCGGCGGCACCACCGTCAGCCGTTGGCGAGGGCTGGGCGGCCTTCTGGGTGGGGCAGTTTCTTCTAATGTGCCCCACCTCGCGGCACAGGTGGCACCGCACGCCGTCCGCCGTCCAGAAGGCGCGGTAGGCCGCGCCCTCGTGGAGGAGGGTAAAGGAGCCCTCCGTGACCTCCTCCCGGGCCAGGCAAATAAACACCTGGCGACGGAAGGAGTAGATGTGCCGGAGGGCGGGGTCCCTCAGACCGAGCAGGAGCGGCTGGATCCCTGACCGGATCTCCCCCAAGGTGGTGAGGTGGGGGAGAAGGAGCTCGCTGGCAATAAAGGGCGGGACGTTGGAGATCACGACCCTCTGGGCCGTGACCTCCAGAGGGTCCACGGGCAAATGTGTCCCGCCCACAGCGAGCCCCCTCTCCACGGCCAGGTGGACCGCCTGCTCGGTCTTTAGGAAAAACACGGCCTTCCCGTACATCCGGGCCGCAGCGACTATGGCCAGTGGGCCGACCACACTAGCCATGGCCTTGCTGCAGGCCTCGATGCTCATGTTCGGGTGGGGATAGGCCTTGACCCCCAGGCGTTTTGTTAGGTGCCTGAAGGGGGTGTGGTTTGCAGCCGGGGCTGGGCCAGCCGAGCCTAAGGCAGCGGCTACCCCGGCGTAGGTGCGGCTGGGCCCCGCGACCTTCGGGCTCGCCATCCTCTGCTGCCGGTGGTGGAGTCGGGACTCTGGCAGCGGCAGTGGTGGAGGTCGCAGGGAGGGTCCCAGGCAGCGACGGTGGAGACCTGCCTCAGGCGACAACAGCGGTCGAGGCAGGCCTCAGGCGAGTCCCAGGTAGGCCCTCGGTCGCAGCGGTGTGGGGCAGACCTGTTGGGGAGGGTCCCCAAGGCAAGTCCCAGGCAGCCCCAAAATCGAGTCCCAGGCAGCAGATGTAGAGGCAGGCCTCAGGCAACAGCAGTGGTGGAAGGCAGGCCTCCGGCAAGTCCCAGGCAGTTCCTCCAGTCACAGCAGTGGGGGGCAGGCCTGTTGGGGAGGGTCCCCAAGGAAAGTCCCAGGCAGCCCCAAAACCGAGCCCAAGGCAGCAGTGGTGGAGGTAGGCCTCAGGCAACAGCAGCAGCGGTGGTGGTGGAGGTCCTGGGGAGGGGCCCCAAGGCGAGTCCCAGGCAGCCAAGGCGGAGGCAGGCCCCGGGCAGCAGCAGTAGAGGCAGGCCTCTCCTCAGGCCACAGCAGCAGCAGTGGTGGTGGTGGAGGTCCTGGGGAGGGGCCCCAAGGCGAGTCCCAGGCGGCAAAGGCAGAGGCAGGCCCCGGGCAGCAGCAGCAGTAGAGGCAGGCCTCTCCTCAGGCCACAGCAGCAGTGGTAGTGGTGGTGGAAGTCCTGGGGAGGGGCCCCAAGGCAAGCCCCAGGCAGCAGCAGGGAGGCAGGCCCCAAGCAGCAACAGGAACAGTCCTCGCACGGTCACAAGACGGTCCAATCTCTCCAGCAGGGAAGGAAACACACAAGTGGCCAGTCACAACTCCAGGGTGTCGGTGGACACCGCGTGCTCCTTCTCCAAGGACACCCGGGCTCTCCATCCCCTAGTTATTTTTTTTTTGAGGCAGGCCCCAAGCAGCAACAGGAACAGTCCTTGCACATACACAGAGTCACAAACCAAGCCAATTTCTCCAGGAGGGAAGGAAATACACAAGTGCATCCCCTACTTATTTTTTTTTTTTTTTTTTTTTTTTCCACACTACCGCCTAAGTGCGGTAGTGCTTATTTTTTCCCCAGCACCCATGGTGTGTGTGTGCAGGTGTGAGACACAGTGAAAGACACAAAGTGTACGAATCTTTATTCAATTTCCACCACCAGGAAGATAGGAAAAACACCCGCGTGGCCAGTGACAAGCACTGCCCTTCAAACCACAGGGCAATGCTGTGTGATCAAAACAGTGAAGGGGAGGGTAGGGACTAAATCAAAATAGAGTTGGAGGGGGAAATGAGGCACTCCACTCCCTGCGGCGCCCACCTCTCCCTGAACGACTCCAGGGTGTCGGTGGACACCGCGTGCTCCTTCTCCAAGGACACCCGGGCTCTCCATCCCCTAGTTATTTTTTTTTTGAGGCAGGCCCCAAGCAGCAACAGGAACAGTCCTTGCACATACACAGAGTCACAAACCAAGCCAATTTCTCCAGGAGGGAAGGAAATACACAAGTGCATCCCCTACTTATATTTTTTTTTTTTTTTTTTTTTTACCCAAGTGGCCAGTGATAAGCAGTGCTCCTCACAAGAGCTCTTTTATTTTTTTCTTCTTTTTTTTTTCTTCTTTTTTTTTTATTTTTAACCCCCACACTACCACCTAAGTGCGGTAGTGCTTATCTTTATCCCCAGCACCCATGGTGTGTGTGTGCAGGTGTGAGACACAGTGAAAGACACAAAGTGCACGAATCTTTATTCAGTTTCCACCACCAGGAAGATAGGAAAGACACCCGAGTGGCCAGTGACAAGCACTGCCCTTCAAACCACAGGGCAATGCTGTGTGAGCAAAACAGTGAAGGGGAGGGTAGGGACTAAATCAAAATAGAGTTGGAGGGAGAAATGATGCACTCCACTCCCTGCGGCGCCCACCTCTCCCTGAACGACTCCAGGGTGTTGGTGGACACCGCGTGCTCCTTCTCCAAGGACACCCGGGCTCTAACGTAACCCCGGAAGAGGGGCAGGCAGTCGGCCCTAACGACCCCCTCCACGGCCCGCTGCCTGGACCTGTTGATGGCCAGTTTGGCCAGGCCCAGGAGCAGACCCACGAGGAGGTCCTCGGACCTGCCCTCCCTCCTCCGTACCGGGTGCCCGAAGATCAGGAGCGTGGGACTGAAGTGCAGCCAGAAACAGAGGAGAAGGTTCTTAAGAAAATCAAAAAGGGAGTGCAAACGCCCACACCCAATATATACATGGTCCACGGACTCCACAGCGCCACAGAACAAGCAGTTGGGCTGGGAGTCCGTGAACCACCGCAACCTGCGGTTGCAGGGGACTGCTGCGTGCAGCACCCTCCACCCCAGATCCCCGAGAGAAAGGGGGAGGACTCCCACGTAGAGAGCCCTCCACTGGGGATCCCCACCGCCCAGTGGCAAATGGGCACGCCAAGGCGTGTCCGGACGGTGGATGAGGGAGAAGAGG
The DNA here is from genome assembly GCF_047496795.1 of Chiloscyllium punctatum. Taxonomy (NCBI): domain Eukaryota; kingdom Metazoa; phylum Chordata; class Chondrichthyes; order Orectolobiformes; family Hemiscylliidae; genus Chiloscyllium; species Chiloscyllium punctatum. The sequence continues at coordinate 3,647,454 of NC_092739.1, forward strand.
TGGACGGTGTGCAGCAGCAGTCTATACAGGGCCTTCCTTTTAATATCCTTAAAAGCAACAAAATTAAAATTCCGGAGGCGGCTCAGGTTGTGGGGCACAGGCTCCCGCGGGAAGTACGGGACCTTGGGGCCAATGTGAAATTCCGTCCGGGCCGGGGTGAGCGCGGACGGGATCCCACCGCACACCTGAGCGTCCTCCAACTGGTGCACTACGTCGGGTCCGAGCACCGCCGTTTTAAGGCGTCGGATGGCGGTGGCCACGTACCGGACGTCTACCGCTGCCCTGCTCGCTATGTCCTGCGGCAGCGTCCAGCCCAGGCCCCCGGCACCCAGCACGTCCCCGACCCTGGTCGCCCTCGCCGCCACGGCCCTCCCCTCCGACAGCCACTCGAACCCGCGAGTACGGAGGTGCGGATTCCTGAGCAACGGCTCCCTGACGACAGCCGCTACTCCAGCCGGAGGGTAGGCGCGACGCGATTCGACCATGTTCCAGACAGTGATCAGGTCCTGGTAAAAGACAGGCAGCACCTTGAGGGCGACCTCCAAACCGTCACGGTCGACGAACAGGAGCTGCGTGTCGTAGTTGAGGTTACGCACCTGGCGGAAAAAATACGTCGCCAGGGCGCACCACCTAGGAGGAGGCTCGACGTAAAGGTATCGCCGCAAGGTCTGAAGGCGGAACGTCGCGACCTGGGTGCGGACGCACACCAGCGACTGACCGCCCTCCTCGATAGGGAGACTCAGGACCTGCGCGGCGACCCAGTGCATCTTTTTGTCCCAGAAGAAGTCGACCAACGTTCTCTGGATGTCAGCGACAAAGCCAGGAGGAGGGACCAAAGTGACCAGCCGGTACCACAGCATGGCGGCCACCAGCTGGTTTATGACCAGCACTCGACTCCTGTAAGATAGCACTCGGAGCAGTCCTGTCCAGCGGCCTAGGCGAGCCGAGACTTTGGCCTCCAGCTCCTGCCAGTTGGCCGGCCAGGATTCCTCAGCCGGGCTGAGGTAGACCCCCAGGTAGAGGAGATGGGTGGTACTCCAGCTGAACCCCCGTAACTCCTCCGGCAGAGAGTCCACCTGCCACGGGCCGACCAGTAGTCCGGAACACTTGGCCCAGTTGATCCTGGCGGAAGACGCCGCAGAGTACACGGCCTGGCACTCGCGCATCCTCCCCAGGTCAGCCGGGTCGGTGAAAGTGAGGAGCACGTCGTCGGCGTAGGCCGAGAGGACCACCCCCGTGCCCGCGCCGCGCAGAACCAGCCCCGACAACCTCCTCCGCAAGAGGCGCAGGAAAGGCTCCACGCACAGGGAATACAGCTGGCCGGACAGGGGGCAGCCTTGACGCACTCCTCTCCCGAAGCGAAGGGGCGCCGTCAGGGACCCGTTAACTTTAACCAGACACTCTGCGGCGGCGTACAAAAGTCGGATCCGGGCGACGAACCGCGTCCCGAACCCGAACGCCCGCAGAGTCCCGAGCAGGTACTCGTGATCGACCCTGTCGAACGCCTTCTCCTGGTCGAGGGACAGGAAGGCGCTCGGCAGACCAGCCCGTCGACAGAAATGGATCAGGTCCCGGACCAGGTGGACGTTGTCGTGTATCCTCCGGCCCGGGACCGTGTAGGACTGGTCCGGGTGAATCATGTGGGCCAGCACGGAAGCCAGGCGAGAAGACAACACCCTGGCGAAGATTTTGTAGTCCGTGCTGAGGAGGGAGACCGGACGCCAGTTCTTCAAAGAACGAAGGTCCCCCTTCTTCGGCAGCAGGACGATGACCGCCCTGCGCCAAGAAAGGGGCAGCTGTCCGGCATTTAGACACTCCCCCAGGACCTGTGCGTAGTCGTTCCCCAGGACGTCCCAGAACGCCCTGAAGAACTCCACAGTCAGCCCGTCCAGCCCCGGGGTTTTGCCCCTCGAGAGCCGGTCGAGGGCGCCGGTCAGCTCCTCTAAGGTGACGGGAGCGTCGAGCCTTCCGGCGTCCTCCGGGCTGAGCTGCGGCAGGTCCTCCCACAGAACTCTGCGAGCGTCCTCGCTGGACGGATCCGGAGAGAACAGAGCCGTGTAATAGTTTCGGACGTGGGCCCTGACGCCCTCCGGATCCGAGACGAGGGACCCGTCGTCGGCCAGCAGCACAAGGAGCTGCTGACGGGTGCCGCGCCTTTTTTCCAGCGAGTAGAAGAAGGGGGAGCCGCGGTCCAGGTCCTGCAGGAGCTGGATCCGCGACCTCACGTACGCGCCCCGAGCCCCGACGAGCTGCAGGTCCCGGAGCGCGGCCTTCTTCTCTTCGTACACCCCGCGCAGGGCCGGGTCCGCGTCGGGCCGACCGAGGCGTGACTCCAGGTCGAGCATCTCCCTCTCCAACTCCGCGATCCTGGATTTCCGCCTCTTGGTCGACCCCCTCGCGTACTCCTGACAGAAGACGCGGACGTGAGCCTTGCCCACGTCCCACCATAGCCTCAGGGAGGGGAAGCTTCCCCGCTTCCTTCTCCAGCCGGCCCAGAAACGACGAAACGAGTCCCGGAACCGCTCGTCCTCCAGCAGCAGGTTGTTAAAGTGCCAGTACGCGGAGCCGAGCCTGGCGCCGAACGGAAGGAGTTCCGCCCACACCAGGTGATGGTCCGTGCACGACACCTGCCGCGTGGAGGCCTTCGGAAAACAGGAGGCGTACGCCCGCGAAACGTACAGGCGGTCGATTCTGGACGCTCCGACCCCAGGCCTCACGAAGGTGAAGGCGATGGAGTCGGGATGGAGAGTCCGCCAGACGTCCACCAGGTCGAAGGACTTGACCAAGTCCCCCAACCTCTTCCCCGACGCGCAGCCAGTGCGGGTACCGCCGTGGTCCCTGCCCTCGAGGACGCAGTTAAAATCTCCCCCGAGGACGACGCACTGGTTCTCGTCGATGGAAGCCAGATGAGCGGACAGTTCTTCGAAGAAGCTCGCTTGCCTCGGCCCGGCCAGGGGAGCGTATACGTTCACCAAGTGAAGCACCGCGCCCCCCAGCCGAACCGTCAGGTGAAGCAAACGGCCTGGCACCGGCTCCCTGACCCCCAAGATCTCGGGCTGAAAATGCGGGGCCAACAGGATAGCCACCCCGCCGGATCTGCGGGTGAGGTGACTCATGTAGACCCCCCCTCGCCACTCCAGGAGCCAGGTGGCTTCGTCTCCCGGGGCAGTGTGGGTTTCTTGCAGGAAGCACACCGCATACCTCCCGTCCCGAAGGACCGAGAGGGTCTGGAATCTGCGCTGTGACTCCCTGCTGCCGTTGATGTTGAGGCTGGCTATAGTAGTCTCCATGTCGGAAGCGTTGTGCTACCACCACCAGTACAGTTAAAAAACAAGTACAATTACTGGGAGGACGAGGGAGGGGCACAGGAGTCCCTCGCCCTCACCAGGAGTGCCCCCAGGAAGTTCCTGACTCGCTTTCGCTCGTTGACGTCGAGCCCAGGCGCCTGGCGAGCAGCGTGGGCCGACCAATAAACTTTCTCAAAAGAGCTCCAGCGGTCGAGCGCCAGTTGGGCTCTATCCCGGCGACCTCGAGTTTCCTCGACAAATACCCGGAGTTCCTCGAGGGGGATGAGGGGGAGATCGGCGGGGGGCACCTGGGACTCAAAAACGTCACTGCAGACGGAGTCCGCGTCGTCCCCGGTGTCCGCCACCGATCCCGAACCCTCCTCCGGGAGGTCGCCCTCGGTCGCCGACCCCTCCCCCACCGAGAGGATGGGGGCTGGTCCGGCGCCGCCAACAGGCCTCGAACCCCCGGCGACCCCACCCCCAGGGTCACCGGCGGTACCTTCCTCGGCGCACCCCGTCCCGGAACGCCCCGAGTTCGGGCCGTCGGGCGGCGGAGGCTCGGGGCCCCGCTCTCCTCCCGACACCGGGACGCCTGGCTCCTCGGGGAAAAGGTCATCCCCCAGGAAAAGGTCGTCCCCCAGGGCCAAGGCTCCCGGAAAAACAGTCTGGGAGGGAGGAGCGGGGATAACACCTACCTCCCCTCCGCCGCTCGGCGACCCAGTAAAGGGTCCTTTGTCGTCGCCCGCACCGCGGCCCTCGTGGTTGTCAAAGTCCCCCCCAGGGGCCAGTGGAGTCGAAGCAGCAGGAAGCCCTGCCGTAGCCCCTGGGGGTTTGGGCAGGTCAGGCCGCGGTGCGGGATCGTTGGTGGGTCCTGTGGGCCCATCCCCTGGAGAGGGGCAGCGCCGCCGGCGCGCTGCAGGACTGTCTCTCCCCTCCAAGGGCCAGCCCCTCTTCCCCAGAGAGACAGGGGGGGATTTATGGGCCTTTCCCTCCCCGCCCGCCTTGGTGGTCATGGGGCCTGAGGCCCCTCCCCCCAGCCTTTCCCGGAATACGATTGGCTGGGGGAAGGCAGGGGGCGTGGCCAGGGTGGGGAGGGTCAGCCGTGTCACTTCCTGCCCCGCCCCTGGTTTATCAGGTGACGGCGGGCGGGGCAGGGGCCCAGTTTCCTCTCCGGGGCCCGGAGACACGGTGGCTGCGGGAGGTCGGGCAATGGTGGTCCCCCCCAGGTTAGTGCCAGGGTGTGGCTGGGCGGGGCAGGGCTCGGGCTCGGGCTCGGGCTCAGGGTCCCCCGGGCCAGGTGTTGCAGCGCCCGGGGCGGGCGTCGCAGCCCCAGGGGTTTCTCCATCGGGGCGGGGGGTAGACGTGGGGTCAGGGTCGGGTACGGGTCCGGGGGTTTGGGGGTCAGGGTTCCCGCGCCGGGGCGACGCTGGCACGGCCGCAGGGGCATCGTCGTGCCGGGGCGGGGCAGGTCGTGGGCTGGGTGTCGGGGATGGGGATAGGGTGGTCTCCCCGTGGGCGGGCCTGACGCGTCGCGCCTTTCTGAGCGCCTTCCGGCCGGCTGGACGCTCACCCCCCTCCCTGCCGGAGGCTGGAGGATCGGAAGCCTCCGGCTCAGGCTCCGGTGCCGGGGCCTGCGGTGTTGACTTTGGGGGAGGGGGAGTGGGTGCGGCGGCACCACCGTCAGCCGTTGGCGAGGGCTGGGCGGCCTTCTGGGTGGGGCAGTTTCTTCTAATGTGCCCCACCTCGCGGCACAGGTGGCACCGCACGCCGTCCGCCGTCCAGAAGGCGCGGTAGGCCGCGCCCTCGTGGAGGAGGGTAAACGAGCCCTCCGTGACCTCCTCCCGGGCCAGGCAAATAAACACCTGGCGACGGAAGGAGTAGACGTGACGGAGGGCGGGGTCCTTCAGACCGAGCAGGAGCGGCTGGATCCCTGACCGGATCTCCCCCAAGGTGGTGAGGTGGGGGAGAAGGAGCTCGCTGGCAATAAAGGGCGGGACGTTGGAGATCACGACCCTCTGGGCCGTGACCTCCAGAGGGTCGACGGGCAAATGCGTCCCGCCCACAGCGAGCCCCCTCTCCACGGCCAGGTGGACCGCCTGCTCGGTCTTTAGGAAAAACACGGCCTTCCCGTACATCCGGGCCGCAGCGACTATGGCCAGTGGGCCGACCACACTAGCCATAGCCTTGCTGCAGGCCTCGATGGTCATATTGGGGTGGGGATAGGCCTTGACCCCCAGGCGTTTGGTCAGGTGCCTGAAGGGGGTGTGGTTTGCAGCCGGGGCTGGGCCAGCCGAGCCTAAGGCAGCGGCTACCCCGGCGTAGGTGCGGCTGGGCCCCGCGACCTTCGGGCTCGCCATCCTCTGCTGCCGGTGGTGGAGTCGGGACTCTGGCAGCGGCAGTGGTGGAGGTCGCAGGGAGGGTCCCAGGCAGCGACGGTGGAGACCTGCCTCAGGCGACAACAGCGGTGGAGGCAGGCCTCAGGCGAGTCCCAGGTAGGCCCTCGGTCGCAGCGGTGTGGGGCAGACCTGTTGGGGAGGGTCCCCAAGGCAAGTCCCAGGCAGCCCCAAAATTGAGTCCCAGGCAGCAGATGTAGAGGCAGGCCTCAGGCAACAGCAGTGGTGGAAAGTAGGCCTGCGGCAAGTCCTGGGCAGTTCCTCCAGTCACAGCAGTGGGGGGCAGGCCTGTTGGGGAGGGTCCCCAAGGAAAGTCCCAGGCAGCCCCAAAACCGAGCCCAAGGCAGCAGTGGTGGAGGTAGGCCTCAGGCAACAGCAGCAGCGGTGGTGGTGGAGGTCCTGGGGAGGGGCCCCAAGGCGAGTCCCAGGCAGCCAAGGCGGAGGCAGGCCCCGGGCAGCAGCAGTAGAGGCAGGCCTCTCCTCAGGCCACAGCAGCAGCAGTGGTGGTGGTGGAGGTCCTGGGGAGGGGCCCCAAGGCGAGTCCCAGGCGGCAAAGGCAGAGGCAGGCCCCGGGCAGCAGCAGCAGTAGAGGCAGGCCTCTCCTCAGGCCACAGCAGCAGTGGTAGTGGTGGTGGAAGTCCTGGGGAGGGGCCCCAAGGCAAGCCCCAGGCAGCAGCAGGGAGGCAGGCCCCAAGCAGCAACAGGAACAGTCCTCGCACGGTCACAAGACGGTCCAATCTCTCCAGCAGGGAAGGAAACACACAAGTGGCCAGTCACAACTCCAGGGTGTCGGTGGACACCGCGTGCTCCTTCTCCAAGGACACCCGGGCTCTCCATCCCCTAGTTATTTTTTTTTTGAGGCAGGCCCCAAGCAGCAACAGGAACAGTCCTTGCACATACACAGAGTCACAAACCAAGCCAATTTCTCCAGGAGGGAAGGAAATACACAAGTGCATCCCCTACTTATTTTTTTTTTTTTTTTTTTTTTTTCCACACTACCGCCTAAGTGCGGTAGTGCTTATTTTTTCCCCAGCACCCATGGTGTGTGTGTGCAGGTGTGAGACACAGTGAAAGACACAAAGTGTACGAATCTTTATTCAATTTCCACCACCAGGAAGATAGGAAAAACACCCGCGTGGCCAGTGACAAGCACTGCCCTTCAAACCACAGGGCAATGCTGTGTGATCAAAACAGTGAAGGGGAGGGTAGGGACTAAATCAAAATAGAGTTGGAGGGGGAAATGAGGCACTCCACTCCCTGCGGCGCCCACCTCTCCCTGAACGACTCCAGGGTGTCGGTGGACACCGCGTGCTCCTTCTCCAAGGACACCCGGGCTCTCCATCCCCTAGTTATTTTTTTTTTGAGGCAGGCCCCAAGCAGCAACAGGAACAGTCCTTGCACATACACAGAGTCACAAACCAAGCCAATTTCTCCAGGAGGGAAGGAAATACACAAGTGCATCCCCTACTTATATTTTTTTTTTTTTTTTTTTTTTACCCAAGTGGCCAGTGATAAGCAGTGCTCCTCACAAGAGCTCTTTTATTTTTTTCTTCTTTTTTTTTTCTTCTTTTTTTTTTATTTTTAACCCCCACACTACCACCTAAGTGCGGTAGTGCTTATCTTTATCCCCAGCACCCATGGTGTGTGTGTGCAGGTGTGAGACACAGTGAAAGACACAAAGTGCACGAATCTTTATTCAGTTTCCACCACCAGGAAGATAGGAAAGACACCCGAGTGGCCAGTGACAAGCACTGCCCTTCAAACCACAGGGCAATGCTGTGTGAGCAAAACAGTGAAGGGGAGGGTAGGGACTAAATCAAAATAGAGTTGGAGGGAGAAATGATGCACTCCACTCCCTGCGGCGCCCACCTCTCCCTGAACGACTCCAGGGTGTTGGTGGACACCGCGTGCTCCTTCTCCAAGGACACCCGGGCTCTAACGTAACCCCGGAAGAGGGGCAGGCAGTCGGCCCTAACGACCCCCTCCACGGCCCGCTGCCTGGACCTGTTGATGGCCAGTTTGGCCAGGCCCAGGAGCAGACCCACGAGGAGGTCCTCGGACCTGCCCTCCCTCCTCCGTACCGGGTGCCCGAAGATCAGGAGCGTGGGACTGAAGTGCAGCCAGAAACAGAGGAGAAGGTTCTTAAGAAAATCAAAAAGGGAGTGCAAACGCCCACACCCAATATATACATGGTCCACGGACTCCACAGCGCCACAGAACAAGCAGTTGGGCTGGGAGTCCGTGAACCACCGCAACCTGCGGTTGCAGGGGACTGCTGCGTGCAGCACCCTCCACCCCAGATCCCCGAGAGAAAGGGGGAGGACTCCCACGTAGAGAGCCCTCCACTGGGGATCCCCACCGCCCAGTGGCAAATGGGCACGCCAAGGCGTGTCCGGACGGTGGATGAGGGAGAAGAGGTGGACGGTGTGCAGCAGCAGTCTATACAGGGCCTTCCTTTTAATATCCTTAAAAGCAACAAAATTAAAATTCCGGAGGCGGCTCAGGTTGTGGGGCACAGGCTCCCGCGGGAAGTACGGGACCTTGGGGCCAATGTGAAATTCCGTCCGGGCCGGGGTGAGCGCGGACGGGATCCCACCGCACACCTGAGCGTCCTCCAACTGGTGCACTACGTCGGGTCCGAGCACCGCCGTTTTAAGGCGTCGGATGGCGGTGGCCACGTACCGGACGTCTACCGCTGCCCTGCTAGCTATGTCCTGCGGCAGCGTCCAGCCCAGGCCCCCGGCACCCAGCACGTCCCCGACCCTGGTCGCCCTCGCCGCCACGGCCCTCCCCTCCGACAGCCACTCGAACCCGCGAGTACGGAGGTGCGGATTCCTGAGCAACGGCTCCCTGACGACAGCCGCTACTCCAGCCGGAGGGTAGGCGCGACGCGATTCGACCATGTTCCAGACAGTGATCAGGTCCTGGTAAAAGACAGGCAGCACCTTGAGGGCGACCTCCAAACCGTCACGGTCGACGAACAGGAGCTGCGTGTCGTAGTTGAGGTTACGCACCTGGCGGAAAAAATACGTCGCCAGGGCGCACCACCTAGGAGGAGGCTCGACGTAAAGGTATCGCCGCAAGGTCTGAAGGCGGAACGTCGCGACCTGGGTGCGGACGCACACCAGCGACTGACCGCCCTCCTCGATAGGGAGACTCAGGACCTGCGCGGCGACCCAGTGCATCTTTTTGTCCCAGAAGAAGTCGACCAACGTTCTCTGGATGTCAGCGACAAAGCCAGGAGGAGGGACCAAAGTGACCAGCCGGTACCACAGCATGGCGGCCACCAGCTGGTTTATGACCAGCACTCGACTCCTGTAAGATAGCACTCGGAGCAGTCCTGTCCAGCGGCCTAGGCGAGCCGAGACTTTGGCCTCCAGCTCCTGCCAGTTGGCCGGCCAGGATTCCTCAGCCGGGCTGAGGTAGACCCCCAGGTAGAGGAGATGGGTGGTACTCCAGCTGAACCCCCGTAACTCCTCCGGCAGAGAGTCCACCTGCCACGGGCCGACCAGTAGTCCGGAACACTTGGCCCAGTTGATCCTGGCGGAAGACGCCGCAGAGTACACGGCCTGGCACTCGCGCATCCTCCCCAGGTCAGCCGGGTCGGTGAAAGTGAGGAGCACGTCGTCGGCGTAGGCCGAGAGGACCACCCCCGTGCCCGCGCCGCGCAGAACCAGCCCCGACAACCTCCTCCGCAAGAGGCGCAGGAAAGGCTCCACGCACAGGGAATACAGCTGGCCGGACAGGGGGCAGCCTTGACGCACTCCTCTCCCGAAGCGAAGGGGCGCCGTCAGGGACCCGTTAACTTTAACCAGACACTCTGCGGCGGCGTACAAAAGTCGGATCCGGGCGACGAACCGCGTCCCGAACCCGAACGCCCGCAGAGTCCCGAGCAGGTACTCGTGATCGACCCTGTCGAACGCCTTCTCCTGGTCGAGGGACAGGAAGGCGCTCGGCAGACCAGCCCGTCGACAGAAATGGATCAGGTCCCGGACCAGGTGGACGTTGTCGTGTATCCTCCGGCCCGGGACCGTGTAGGACTGGTCCGGGTGAATCATGTGGGCCAGCACGGAAGCCAGGCGAGAAGACAACACCCTGGCGAAGATTTTGTAGTCCGTGCTGAGGAGGGAGACCGGACGCCAGTTCTTCAAAGAACGAAGGTCCCCCTTCTTCGGCAGCAGGACGATGACCGCCCTGCGCCAAGAAAGGGGCAGCTGTCCGGCATTTAGACACTCCCCCAGGACCTGTGCGTAGTCGTTCCCCAGGACGTCCCAGAACGCCCTGAAGAACTCCACAGTCAGCCCGTCCAGCCCCGGGGTTTTGCCCCTCGAGAGCCGGTCGAGGGCGCCGGTCAGCTCCTCTAAGGTGACGGGAGCGTCGAGCCTTCCGGCGTCCTCCGGGCTGAGCTGCGGCAGGTCCTCCCACAGAACTCTGCGAGCGTCCTCGCTGGACGGATCCGGAGAGAACAGAGCCGTGTAATAGTTTCGGACGTGGGCCCTGACGCCCTCCGGATCCGAGACGAGGGACCCGTCGTCGGCCAGCAGCACAAGGAGCTGCTGACGGGTGCCGCGCCTTTTTTCCAGCGAGTAGAAGAAGGGGGAGCCGCGGTCCAGGTCCTGCAGGAGCTGGATCCGCGACCTCACGTACGCGCCCCGAGCCCCGACGAGCTGCAGGTCCCGGAGCGCGGCCTTCTTCTCTTCGTACACCCCGCGCAGGGCCGGGTCCGCGTCGGGCCGACCGAGGCGTGACTCCAGGTCGAGCATCTCCCTCTCCAACTCCGCGATCCTGGATTTCCGCCTCTTGGTCGACCCCCTCGCGTACTCCTGACAGAAGACGCGGACGTGAGCCTTGCCCACGTCCCACCATAGCCTCAGGGAGGGGAAGCTTCCCCGCTTCCTTCTCCAGCCGGCCCAGAAACGACGAAACGAGTCCCGGAACCGCTCGTCCTCCAGCAGCAGGTTGTTAAAGTGCCAGTACGCGGAGCCGAGCCTGGCGCCGAACGGAAGGAGTTCCGCCCACACCAGGTGATGGTCCGTGCACGACACCTGCCGCGTGGAGGCCTTCGGAAAACAGGAGGCGTACGCCCGCGAAACGTACAGGCGGTCGATTCTGGACGCTCCGACCCCAGGCCTCACGAAGGTGAAGGCGATGGAGTCGGGATGGAGAGTCCGCCAGACGTCCACCAGGTCGAAGGACTTGACCAAGTCCCCCAACCTCTTCCCCGACGCGCAGCCAGTGCGGGTACCGCCGTGGTCCCTGCCCTCGAGGACGCAGTTAAAATCTCCCCCGAGGACGACGCACTGGTTCTCGTCGATGGAAGCCAGATGAGCGGACAGTTCTTCGAAGAAGCTCGCTTGCCTCGGCCCGGCCAGGGGAGCGTATACGTTCACCAAGTGAAGCACCGCGCCCCCCAGCCGAACCGTCAGGTGAAGCAAACGGCCTGGCACCGGCTCCCTGACCCCCAAGATCTCGGGCTGAAAATGCGGGGCCAACAGGATAGCCACCCCGCCAGATCTGCGGGTGAGGTGACTCATGTAGACCCCCCCTCGCCACTCCAGGAGCCAGGTGGCTTCGTCTCCCGGGGTAGTGTGGGTTTCTTGCAGGAAGCACACCGCATACCTCCCGTCCCGAAGGACCGAGAGGGTCTGGAATCTGCGCTGTGACTCCCTGCTGCCGTTGATGTTGAGGCTGGCTATAGTCGTCTCCATGTCGGAAGCATTGTGCTACCACCACCAGTACAGTTAAAAACAAATACAATTACTGGGAGGACGAGGGAGGGGCACAGGAGTCCCTCGCCCTCACCAGGAGTGCCCCCAGGAAGTTCCTGACTCGCTGTCGCTCGTTGACGTCGAGCCCAGGCGCCTGGCGAGCAGCGTGGGCCGACCAATAAACTTTTTCATAAGAGCTCCAGCGGTCGAGCGCCAGTTGGGCTCTATCCCGGCGACCTCGAGTTTCCTCGACAAATTCCCGGAGTTCCTCGAGGGGGATGAGGGGGAGATCGGCGGGGGGCACCTGGGACTCAAAAACATCACTGCAGACAGAGTCCGCGTCGTCCCCGGTGTCCGCCACCGACCCCGAACCCTCCTCCGGGAGGTCGCCCTCGGTCGCCGACCCCTCCCCCACCGAGAGGATGGGGGCTGGTCCGGCGCCGCCAACCGGCCTCGAACCCCCGGCGACCCCACCCCCAGGGTCACCGGCGGTACCTTCCTCGGCGCACCCCGTCCCGGAACGCCCCGAGTTCGGGTCGGCGGGCGGCGGAGGCTCGGGGCCCCGCTCTCCTCCCGACACCGGGACGCCTGGCTCCTCGGGGAAAAGGTCATCCCCCAGGAAAAGATCGTCCCCCAGGGCCAAGGCTCCCGGAAAAACAGTCTGGGAGGGAGGAGCGGGGATAACACCTACCTCCCCTCCGCCGCTCGGCGACCCAGTAAAGGGTCCTTTGTCGACGCCCGCACCACGGCCCTCGTCGTCGTTGTTGGGCAGGTCAGGCCGCGGTGCGGGATCGTTGGTGGGTCCGTCCCCCGGAGAGGGGCAGCGCCGCCGGCGCGCTGCAGGACTGTCTCTCCCCTCCAAGGGCCAGCCCCTCTTCCCCAGAGAGACAGGGGGGGATTTATGGGCCTTTCCCTCCCCGCCCGCCTTGGTGGTCATGGGGCCTGAGGCCCCTCCCCCCAGCCTTTCCCGGAATACGATTGGCTGGGGGAAGGCAGGGGGCGTGGCCAGGGTGGGGAGGGTCAGCCGTGTCACTTCCTGCCCCGCCCTTGGTTTATCAGGTGACGGCGGGCGGGGCAGGGGCCCAGTTCCCTCTCCGGGGCCCGGAGACACGGTGGCTGCAGGAGATTGGGCAGCAGTGGTCCCCCCCAGGTTAGTGCCAGGGCGGGGCTCAGGCTCGGGGTCCCCGGGGCCAGGTGTTGCAGGGCCTGGGGCAGGCGTCGCAGCCCCAGGGGTTTCTCCATCGGGGCAGGGGGTAGACGTGGGGTCAGGGTCGGGTACGGGTCCGGGGGTTTGGGGGTCAGGGTTCACGCGCCGGGGCGACGCTGGCACGGCCGCAGGGGCATCGTCATGCCGGGGCGGGGCAGGTCGTGGGCTGGGTGTCGGGGATGGGGATAGGGTGGTCTCCCCGTGGGCGGGCCTGACGCGTCGCGCCTTCCTGAGCGCCTTCCGGCCGGCTGGACGCTTACCCCCCTCCCTGCCGGAGGCTGGAGGATCGGAAGCCTCCGGCTCAGGCCCCGGTGCCGGGGCCTGTGGTGTTGACTTTGGGGGAGGGGGAGTGGGTGCGGCGGCACCACCGTCAGCCGTTGGCGAGGGCTGGGCGGCCTTCTGGGTGGGGCAGTTTCTTCTAATGTGCCCCACCTCGCGGCACAGGTGGCACCGCACGCCGTCCGCCGTCCAGAAGGCACGGTAGGCCGCGCCCTCGTGGAGGAGGGTAAAGGAGCCCTCCGTGACCTCCTCCCGGGCCAGGCAAATAAACACCTGGCGACGGAAGGAGTAGATGTGCCGGAGGGCGGGGTCCTTCAGACCGAGCAGGAGCGGCTGGATCCCTGACCGGATCTCCCCCAAGGTGGTGAGGTGGGGGAGAAGGAGCTCGCTGGCAATAAAGGGCGGGACGTTGGAGATCACGACCCTCTGGGCCGTGACCTCCAGAGGGTCGACGGGCAAATGCGTCCCGCCCACAGCGAGCCCCCTCTCCACGGCCAGGTGGACCGCCTGCTCGGTCTTTAGGAAAAATACGGCCTTCCCGTACATCCGGGCCGCAGCGACTATGGCCAGTGGGCCGACCACACTAGCCATAGCCTTGCTGCAGGCCTCGATGCTCATATTGGGGTGGGGATAGGCCTTGACCCCCAGGCGTTTGGTCAGGTGCCTGAAGGGGGTGTGGTTTGCAGCCGGGGCTGGGCCAGCCGAGCCTAAGGCAGCGGCTACCCCGGCGTAGGTGCGGCTGGGCCCCGCGACCTTCGGGCTCGCCATCCTCTGCTGCCGGTGGTGGAGTCGGTCCTCTGGCAGCGGCAGTGGTGGAGGTCGCAGGGAGAGCCCCAAGCAGCGAAGGTGGAGACCTGCCTCAGGTGACAACAGCGGTGGAGGCAGGCCTCAGGCGAGTCCCAGGTAGGCCCTCGGTCGAAGCGGTGTGGGGCAGACCTGTTGGGGAGGGTCCCCAAGGCAAGTCCCAGGCAGCCCCAAAATTGAGTCCCAGGTAGCAGATGTAGAGGCAGGCCTCAGGCAACAGCAGTGGTGGAAAGTAGGCCTCTGGCAAGTCCCGGGCAGTTCCTCGGTTGCAGCTGTGGTGGGGGGCAGGCCTGTTGGGGAAGGCCCCCAAGGCAAGTCCCAGGCAGCCCCCAAAGTTGAGTCCCAGGCAGCAGATGTAGAGGCAGGCCTCAGGCAACAGCAGTGGTGGAAGGCGGGCCTCCGGCAAGTCCCAGGCAGTTCCTCCAGTCACAGCAGTGGGGGGCAGGCCTGCTGGGGAGGGTCCCCAAGGAAAGTCCCAGGCAGCCCCAAAACCGAGCCCAAGGCAGCAGTGGTGGAGGTAGGCCTCAGGCAACAGCAGCAGTGGTGGTGGTGGAGGTCCTGGGGAGGGGCCCCAAGGCGAGTCCCAGGCAGCGAAGGCAGAGGCAGGCCTCAGGCAGCAGCAGCAGAGGAAGGCCTCTCCAAAGTCCCAGGCAGCAGCAGGGAGGCAGGCCCCAAGCAGCAACAGGAACAGTCCTTGCACAGTCACAGTCACAGTCACAGTCACAGTCACAAAATGATCCAATCTCCAAAGGGAAGGAAACACTCAAGTGGCCAGTCACAACTCCAGGGTGTTGGTGGACACCGCGTACTCCTTCTCCAAGGACACCCGGGCTCTCCATCCCCTAGTTATTTTTTTTTTGAGGCAGGCCCCAAGCAGCAACAGGAACAGTCCTTGCACATACACAGAGTCACAAACCAAGCCAATTTCTCCAGGAGGGAAGGAAATACACAAGTGCATCCCCTACTTATTTTTTTTTTTTTTTTTTTCCCAAGTGGCCAGTGATAAGCAGTGCTCCTCACAAGAGCTCTTTTATTTTTTTCTTCTTTTTTTTTTTATTTTTAACCCCCACACTACCACCTAAGTGCGGTAGTGCTTATCTTTATCCCCAGCACCCATGGTGTGTGCGTGCAGGTGTGAGACACAGTGAAAGACACAAAGTGCACGAATCTTTATTCAGTTTCCACCACCAGGAAGATAGGAAAGACACCCGAGTGGCCAGTGACAAGCACTGCCCTTCAAACCACAGGGCAATGCTGTGTGAGCAAAACAGTGAAGGGGAGGGTAGGGACTAAATCAAAATAGAGTTGGAGGGAGAAATGATGCACTCCACTCCCTGCGGCGCCCACCTCTCCCTGAACGACTCCAGGGTGTTGGTGGACACCGCGTGCTCCTTCTCCAAGGACACCCGGGCTCTAACGTAACCCCGGAAGAGGGGCAGGCAGTCGGCCCTAACGACCCCCTCCACGGCCCGCTGCCTGGACCTGTTGATGGCCAGTTTGGCCAGGCCCAGGAGCAGACCCACGAGGAGGTCCTCGGACCTGCCCTCCCTCCTCCGTACCGGGTGCCCGAAGATCAGGAGCGTGGGACTGAAGTGCAGCCAGAAACAGAGGAGAAGGTTCTTAAGAAAATCAAAAAGGGAGTGCAAACGCCCACACCCAATATATACATGGTCCACGGACTCCACAGCGCCACAGAACAAGCAGTTGGGCTGGGAGTCCGTGAACCACCGCAACCTGCGGTTGCAGGGGACTGCTGCGTGCAGCACCCTCCACCCCAGATCCCCGAGAGAAAGGGGGAGGACTCCCGCGTAGAGAGCCCTCCACTGGGGATCCCCACCGCCCAGTGGCAAATGGGCACGCCAAGGCGTGTCCGGACGGTGGATGAGGGAGAAGAGGTGGACGGTGTGCAGCAGCAGTCTATACAGGGCCTTCCTTTTAATATCCTTAAAAGCAACAAAATTAAAATTCCGGAGGCGGCTCAGGTTGTGGGGCACAGGCTCCCGCGGGAAGTACGGGACCTTGGGGCCAATGTGAAATTCCGTCCGGGCCGGGGTGAGCGCGGACGGGATCCCACCGCACACCTGAGCGTCCTCCAACTGGTGCACTACGTCGGGTCCGAGCACCGCCGTTTTAAGGCGTCGGATGGCGGTGGCCACGTACCGGACGTCTACCGCTGCCCTGCTCGCTATGTCCTGCGGCAGCATCCAGCCCAGGCCCCCGGCACCCAGCACGTCCCCGACCCTGGTCGCCCTCGCCGCCACGGCCCTCCCCTCCGACAGCCACTCGAACCCGCGAGTACGGAGGTGCGGATTCCTGAGCAACGGCTCCCTGACGACAGCCGCTACTCCAGCCGGAGGGTAGGCGCGACGCGATTCGACCATGTTCCAGACAGTGATCAGGTCCTGGTAAAAGACAGGCAGCACCTTGAGGGCGACCTCCAAACCGTCACGGTCGACGAACAGGAGCTGCGTGTCGTAGTTGAGGTTACGCACCTGGCGGAAAAAATACGTCGCCAGGGCGCACCACCTAGGAGGAGGCTCGACGTAAAGGTATCGCCGCAAGGTCTGAAGGCGGAACGTCGCGACCTGGGTGCGGACGCACACCAGCGACTGACCGCCCTCCTCGATAGGGAGACTCAGGACCTGCGCGGCGACCCAGTGCATCTTTTTGTCCCAGAAGAAGTCGACCAACGTTCTCTGGATGTCAGCGACAAAGCCAGGAGGAGGGACCAAAGTGACCAGCCGGTACCACAGCATGGCGGCCACCAGCTGGTTTATGACCAGCACTCGACTCCTGTAAGATAGCACTCGGAGCAGTCCTGTCCAGCGGCCTAGGCGAGCCGAGACTTTGGCCTCCAGCTCCTGCCAGTTGGCCGGCCAGGATTCCTCAGCCGGGCCGAGGTAGACCCCCAGGTAGAGGAGATGGGTGGTACTCCAGCTGAACCCCCGTAACTCCTCCGGCAGAGAGTCCACCCGCCACGGGCCGACCAGTAGTCCGGAACACTTGGCCCAGTTGATCCTGGCGGAAGACGCCGCCGAGTACACGGCCTGGCACTCGCGCATCCTCCCCAGGTCAGCCGGGTCGGTGAAAGTGAGGAGCACGTCGTCGGCGTAGGCCGAGAGGACCACCCCCGTGCCCGCGCCGCGCAGAACCAGCCCCGACAACCTCCTCCGCAAGAGGCGCAGGAAAGGCTCCACGCACAGGGAATACAGCTGGCCGGACAGGGGGCAGCCTTGACGCACTCCTCTCCCGAAGCGAAGGGGCGCCGTCAGGGACCCGTTAACTTTAACCAGACACTCTGCGGCGGCGTACAAAAGTCGGATCCGGGCGACGAACCGCGTCCCGAACCCGAACGCCCGCAGAGTCCCGAGCAGGTACTCGTGATCGACCCTGTCGAACGCCTTCTCCTGGTCGAGGGACAGGAAGGCGCTCGGCAGACCAGCCCGTCGACAGAAATGGATCAGGTCCCGGACCAGGTGGACGTTGTCGTGTATCCTCCGGCCCGGGACCGTGTAGGACTGGTCCGGGTGAATCATGTGGGCCAGCACGGAAGCCAGGCGAGAAGACAACACCCTGGCGAAGATTTTGTAGTCCGTGCTGAGGAGGGAGACCGGACGCCAGTTCTTCAAAGAACGAAGGTCCCCCTTCTTCGGCAGCAGGACGATGACCGCCCTGCGCCAAGAAAGGGGCAGCTGTCCGGCATTTAGACACTCCCCCAGGACCTGTGCGTAGTCGTTCCCCAGGACGTCCCAGAACGCCCTGAAGAACTCCACAGTCAGCCCGTCCAGCCCCGGGGTTTTGCCCCTCGAGAGCCGGTCGAGGGCGCCGGTCAGCTCCTCTAAAGTGACGGGAGCGTCGAGCCTTCCGGCGTCCTCCGGGCTGAGCTGCGGCAGGTCCTCCCACAGAACTCTGCGAGCGTCCTCGCTGGACGGATCCGGAGAGAACAGAGCCGTGTAATAGTTTCGGACGAGGGCCCTGACGCCCTCCGGATCCGAGACGAGGGACCCGTCGTCGGCCAGCAGCACAAGGAGCTGCTGACGGGTGCCGCGCCTTTTTTCCAGCGAGTAGAAGAAGGGGGAGCCGCGGTCCAGGTCCTGCAGGAGCTGGATCCGCGACCTCACGTACGCGCCCCGAGCCCCGACGAGCTGCAGGTCCCGGAGCGCGGCCTTCTTCTCTTCGTACACCCCGCGCAGGGCCGGGTCCGCGTCGGGCTGACCGAGGCGTGACTCCAGGTCGAGCATCTCCCTCTCCAACTCCGCGATCCTGGATCTCCGCCTCTTGGTCGACCCCCTCGCGTACTCCTGACAGAAGACGCGGACGTGAGCCTTGCCCACGTCCCACCATAGCCTCAGGGAGGGGAAGCTTCCCCGCTTCCTTCTCCAGCCGGCCCAGAAACGACGAAACGAGTCCCGGAACCGCTCGTCCTCCAGCAGCAGGTTGTTAAAGTGCCAGTACGCGGAGCCGAGCCTGGCGCCGAACGGAAGGAGTTCCGCCCACACCAGGTGATGGTCCGTGCACGACACCTGCCGCGTGGAGGCCTTCGGAAAACAGGAGGCGTACGCCCGTGAAACGTACAGGCGGTCGATTCTGGACGCTCCGACCCCAGGCCTCACGAAGGTGAAGGCGATGGAGTCGGGATGGAGAGTCCGCCAGACGTCCACCAGGTCGAAGGACTTGACCAAGTCCCCCAACCTCTTCCCCGACGCGCAGCCAGTGCGGGTACCGCCGTGGTCCCTGCCCTCGAGGACGCAGTTAAAATCTCCCCCGAGGACGACGCACTGGTTCTCGTCGATGGAAGCCAGATGAGCGGACAGTTCTTCGAAGAAGCTCGCTTGCCTCGGCCCGGCCAGGGGAGCGTATACGTTCACCAAGTGAAGCACCGCGCCCCCCAGCCGAACCGTCAGGTGAAGCAAACGGCCTGGCACCGGCTCCCTGACCCCCAAGATCTCGGGCTGAAAATGCGGGGCCAACAGGATAGCCACCCCGCCAGATCTGCGGGTGAGGTGACTCATGTAGACCCCCCCTCGCCACTCCAGGAGCCAGGTGGCTTCGTCTCCCGGGGCAGTGTGGGTTTCTTGCAGGAAGCACACCGCATACCTCCCGTCCCGAAGGACCGAGAGGGTCTGGAATCTGCGCTGTGACTCCCTGCTGCCGTTGATGTTGAGGCTGGCTATAGTAGTCTCCATGTCGGAAGTGTTGTGCTACCACCACCAGTACAGTTAAAAAACAAGTACAATTACTGGGAGGACGAGGGAGGGGCACAGGAGTCCCTCGCCCTCACCAGGAGTGCCCCCAGGAAGTTCCTGACGCGCTTTCGCTCGTTGACGTCGAGCCCAGGCGCCTGGCGAGCAGCGTGGGCCGACCAATAAACTTTCTCAAAAGAGCTCCAGCGGTCGAGCGCCAGTTGGGCTCTATCCCGGCGACCTCGAGTTTCCTCGACAAATTCCCGGAGTTCCTCGAGGGGGATGAGGGGGAGATCGGCGGGGGGCACCTGGGACTCAAAAACGTCACTGCAGACAGAGTCCGCATCGTCCCCGGTGTCCGCCACCGATCCCGAACCCTCCTCCGGGAGGTCGCCCTCGGTCGCCGACCCCTCCCCCACCGAGAGGATGGGGGCTGGTCCGGCGCCGCCAACAGGCCTCGAACCCCCGGCGACCCCACCCCCAGGGTCACCGGCGGTACCTTCCTCGGCGCACCCCGTCCCGGAACGCCCCGAGTTCGGGTCGTCGGGCGGCGGAGGCTCGGGGCCCCGCTCCCCTCCCGACACCGGGACGCCTGGCTCCTCGGGGAAAAGGTCATCCCCCAGGAAAAGATCGTCCCCCAGGGCCAAGGCTCCCGGAAAAACAGTCTGGGAGGGAGGAGCGGGGATAACACCTACCTCCCCTCCGCCGCTCGGCGACCCAGTAAAGGGTCCTTTGTCGACGCCCGCACCGCGGCCCTCGTCGTCGTTGTCGGGCAGGTCAGGCCGCGGTGCGGGATCGTTGGTGGGTCCGTCCCCCGGAGAGGGGCAGCGCCGCCGGCGCGCTGCAGGACTGCCTCTCCCCTCCAAGGGCCAGCCCCTCTTCCCCAGAGAGACAGGGGGGGATTTATGGGCCTTTCCCTCCCCGCCCGCCTTGGTGGTCATGGGGCCTGAGGCCCCTCCCCCCAGCCTTTCCCGGAATACGATTGGCTGGGGGAAGGCAGGGGGCGTGGCCAGGGTGGGGAGGGTCAGCCGTGTCACTTCCTGCCCCACCCCTGGATTATCAGGTGACGGTGGGCGGGGCAGGGGCCCAGTTCCCTCTCCGGGGCCCAGAGACACGGTGGCTGCAGGAGATTGGGCAGCAGTGGTCCCCCCCAGGTTAGTGCCAGGGTGTGGCTGGGTGGGGTGGGGCTCGGGCTCGGGCTCAGGGTCCCCCGGGCCAGGTGTTGCAGCGCCCGGGGCGGGCGTCGCAGCCCCAGGGGTTTCTCCGTCGGGGTGGGGGTTGGAAGTGGGGTCAGTGGGGTCAGGGTCGGGTACGGGTTCGGGGGTTTGGGGGTCAGGGTTCCCGCGCCGGGGCGACGCTGGCACGGCCGCAGGGGCACCGTCGTGCCGGGGCGGGGCAGGTCGTGGGCTGGGTGTCGGGGATGGGGATAGGGTGGTCTCCCCGTGGGCGGGCCTGACGCGTCGCGCCTTTCTGAGCGCCTTCCGGCCGGCTGGACGCTCACCCCCCTCCCTGCCGGAGGCTGGAGGATCGGAAGCCTCCGGCTCAGGCTCCGGTGCCGGGGCCTGTGGTGTTGACTTTGGGGGAGGGGGAGTGGGCGCGGCGGCACCAACGTCAGCCGTTGGCGAGGGCTGGGCGGCCTTCTGGGTGGGGCAGTTTCTTCTAATGTGCCCCACCTCGCGGCACAGGTGGCACCGCACGCCGTCCGCCGTCCAGAAGGCGCGGTAGGCCGCGCCCTCGTGGAGGAGGGTAAAGGAGCCCTCCGTGACCTCCTCCCGGGCCAGGCAAATAAACACCTGGCGACGGAAGGAGTAGATGTGACGGAGGGCGGGGTCCTTCAGACCGAGCAGGAGCGGCTGGATCCCTGACCGGATCTCCCCCAAGGTGGTGAGGTGGGGGAGAAGGAGCTCGCTGGCAATAAAGGGCGGGACGTTGGAGATCACGACCCTCTGGGCCGTGACCTCCAGAGGGTCGACGGGCAAATGCGTCCCGCCCACAGCGAGCCCCCTCTCCACGGCCAGGTGGACCGCCTGCTCGGTCTTTAGGAAAAATACGGCCTTCCCGTACATCCGGGCCGCAGCGACTATGGCCAGTGGGCCGACCACACTAGCCATAGCCTTGCTGCAGGCCTCGATGCTCATATTGGGGTGGGGATAGGCCTTGACCCCCAGGCGTTTGGTCAGGTGCCTGAAGGGGGTGTGGTTTGCAGCCGGGGCTGGGCCAGCCGAGCCTAAGGCAGCGGCTACCCCGGCGTAGGTGCGGCTGGGCCCCGCGACCTTCGGGCTCGCCATCCTCTGCTGCCGGTGGTGGAGTCGGTCCTCTGGCAGCGGCAGTGGTGGAGGTCGCAGGGAGAGCCCCAAGCAGCGAAGGTGGAGACCTGCCTCAGGTGACAACAGCGGTGGAGGCAGGCCTCAGGCGAGTCCCAGGTAGGCCCTCGGTCGAAGCGGTGTGGGGCAGACCTGTTGGGGAGGGTCCCCAAGGCAAGTCCCAGGCAGCCCCAAAATTGAGTCCCAGGTAGCAGATGTAGAGGCAGGCCTCAGGCAACAGCAGTGGTGGAAAGTAGGCCTCCGGCAAGTCCTGGGCAGTTCCTCGGTTGCAGCTGTGGTGGGGGGCAGGCCTGTTGGGGAAGGCCCCCAAGGCAAGTCCCAGGCAGCCCCCAAAGTTGAGTCCCAGGCAGCAGATGTAGAGGCAGGCCTCAGGCAACAGCAGTGGTGGAAGGCGGGCCTCCGGCAAGTCCCAGGCAGTTCCTCCAGTCACAGCAGTGGGGGGCAGGCCTGCTGGGGAGGGTCCCCAAGGAAAGTCCCAGGCAGCCCCAAAACCGAGCCCAAGGCAGCAGTGGTGGAGGTAGGCCTCAGGCAACAGCAGCAGTGGTGGTGGTGGAGGTCCTGGGGAGGGGCCCCAAGGCGAGTCCCAGGCAGCGAAGGCAGAGGCAGGCCTCAGGCAGCAGCAGCAGAGGCAGGCCTCTCCAAAGTCCCAGGCAGCAGCAGGGAGGCAGGCCCCAAGCAGCAACAGGAACAGTCCTTGCACAGTCACAGTCACAGTCACAGTCACAGTCACAGTCACAGTCACAGTCACAGTCACAAAATGATCCAATCTCCAAAGGGAAGGAAACACTCAAGTGGCCAGTCACAACTCCAGGGTGTTGGTGGACACCGCGTGCTCCTTCTCCAAGGACACCCGGGCTCTCCATCCCCTAGTTATTTTTTTTTTGAGGCAGGCCCCAAGCAGCAACAGGAACAGTCCTTGCACATACACAGAGTCACAAACCAAGCCAATTTCTCCAGGAGGGAAGGAAATACACAAGTGCATCCCCTACTTATTTTTTTTTTTTTTTTTTTTTTTTTTTTTTTTTTTTTCTTCACCCGCGTGCTCCTTCTCCAAGGACACCCGGGCACTACTGCTCTTTATTTTTTTTTTTTTTTTTTTTTTTTTCTTGTTTTTTTTCTTTTTTTTTTTTTTCTCTTTTTTAACCCCCACACTACCGCCTAAGTGCGGTAGTGCTTATTTTTTCCCCAGCACCCATGGTGTGTGTGTGCAGGTGTGAGACACAGTGAGAGACACAAAGTGTACGAATCTTTATTCAATTTCCACCACCAGGAAGATATGAAAAACACCCGCGTGGCCAGTGACAAGCACTGCCCTTCAAACCACAGGGCAATGCTGTGTGAGCAAAACAGTGAAGGGGAGGGTAGGGACTAAATCAAAATAGAGTTGGAGGGAGAAATGATGCACTCCACTCCCTGCGGCGCCCACCTCTCCCTGAACGACTCCAGGGTGTCGGTGGACACCGCGTGCTCCTTCTCCAAGGACACCCGGGCTCTAACGTAACCCCGGAAGAGGGGCAGGCAGTCGGCCCTAACGACCCCCTCCACGGCCCGCTGCCTGGACCTGTTGATGGCCAGTTTGGCCAGGCCCAGGAGCAGACCCACGAGGAGGTCCTCGGACCTGCCCTCCCTCCTCCGTACCGGGTGCCCGAAGATCAGGAGCGTGGGACTGAAGTGCAGCCAGAAACAGAGGAGAAGGTTCTTAAGAAAATCAAAAAGGGAGTGCAAACGCCCACAACCAATATATACATGGTCCACGGACTCCACAGCGCCACAGAACAAGCAGTTGGGCTGGGAGTCCGTGAACCACCGCAACCTGCGGTTGCAGGGGACTGCTGCGTGCAGCACCCTCCACCCCAGATCCCCGAGAGAAAGGGGGAGGACTCCCGCGTAGAGAGCCCTCCACTGGGGATCCCCACCGCCCGGTGGCAAATGGGCACGCCAAGGCGTGTCCGGACGGTGGATGAGGGAGAAGAGGTGGACGGTGTGCAGCAGCAGTCTATACAGGGCCTTCCTTTTAATATCCTTAAAAGAAACAAAATTAAAATTCCGGAGGCGGCTCAGGTTGTGGGGCACAGGCTCCCGCGGGAAGTACGGGACCTTGGGGCCAATGTGAAATTCCGTCCGGGCCGGGGTGAGCGCGGACGGGATCCCACCGCACACCTGAGCGTCCTCCAACCGGTGCACTACGTCGGGTCCGAGCACCGCCGTTTTAAGGCGTCGGATGGCGGTGGCCACGTACCGGACGTCTACCGCTGCCCTGCTCGCTATGTCCTGCGGCAGCGTCCAGCCCAGGCCCCCGGCACCCAGCACGTCCCCGACCCTGGTCGCCCTCGCCGCCACCGCCCTCCCCTCCGACAGCCACTCGAACCCGCGAGTACGGAGGTGCGGATTCCTGAGCAACGGCTCCCTGACGACAGCCGCTACTCCAGCCGGAGGGTAGGCGCGACGCGATTCGACCATGTTCCAGACAGTGATCAGGTCCTGGTAAAAGACAGGCAGCACCTTGAGGGCGACCTCCAAACCGTCACGGTCGACGAACAGGAGCTGCGTGTCGTAGTTGAGGTTACGCACCTGGCGGAAAAAATACGTCGCCAGGGCGCACCACCTAGGAGGAGGCTCGACGTAAAGGTATCGCCGCAAGGTCTGAAGGCGGAACGTCGCGACCTGGGTGCGGACGCACACCAGCGACTGACCGCCCTCCTCGATAGGGAGACTCAGAACCTGCGCGGCGACCCAGTGCATCTTTTTGTCCCAGAAGAAGTCGACCAACGTTCTCTGGATGTCAGCGACAAAGCCAGGAGGAGGGACCAAAGTGACCAGCCGGTACCACAGCATGGCGGCCACCAGCTGGTTTATGACCAGCACTCGACTCCTGTAAGATAGCACTCGGAGCAGTCCTGTCCAGCGGCCTAGGCGAGCCGAGACTTTGGCCTCCAGCTCCTGCCAGTTGGCCGGCCAGGATTCCTCAGCCGGGCCGAGGTAGACCCCCAGGTAGAGGAGATGGGTGGTACTCCAGCTGAACCCCCGTAACTCCTCCGGCAGAGAGTCCACCCGCCACGGGCCGACCAGTAGTCCGGAACACTTGGCCCAGTTGATCCTGGCGGAAGACGCCGCCGAGTACACGGCCTGGCACTCGCGCATCCTCCCCAGGTCAGCCGGGTCGGTGAAAGTGAGGAGCACGTCGTCGGCGTAGGCCGAGAGGACCACCCCCGTGCCCGCGCCGCGCAGAACCAGCCCCGACAACCTCCTCCGCAAGAGGCGCAGGAAAGGCTCCACGCACAGGGAATACAGCTGGCCGGACAGGGGGCAGCCTTGACGCACTCCTCTCCCGAAGCGAAGGGGCGCCGTCAGGGACCCGTTAACTTTAACCAGACACTCTGCGGCGGCGTACAAAAGTCGGATCCGGGCGACGAACCGCGTCCCGAACCCGAACGCCCGCAGAGTCCCGAGCAGGTACTCGTGATCGACCCTGTCGAACGCCTTCTCCTGGTCGAGGGACAGGAAGGCGCTCGGCAGACCAGCCCGTCGACAGAAATGGATCAGGTCCCGGACCAGGTGGACGTTGTCGTGTATCCTCCGGCCCGGGACCGTGTAGGACTGGTCCGGGTGAATCATGTGGGCCAGCACGGAAGCCAGGCGAGAAGACAACACCCTGGCGAAGATTTTGTAGTCCGTGCTGAGGAGGGAGACCGGACGCCAGTTCTTCAAAGAACGAAGGTCCCCCTTCTTCGGCAGCAGGACGATGACCGCCCTGCGCCAAGAAAGGGGCAGCTGTCCGGCATTTAGACACTCCCCCAGGACCTGTGCGTAGTCGTTCCCCAGGACGTCCCAGAACGCCCTGAAGAACTCCACAGTCAGCCCGTCCAGCCCCGGGGTTTTGCCCCTCGAGAGCCGGTCGAGGGCGCCGGTCAGCTCCTCTAAGGTGACGGGAGCGTCGAGCCTTCCGGCGTCCTCCGGGCTGAGCTGCGGCAGGTCCTCCCACAGAACTCTGCGAGCGTCCTCGCTGGACGGATCCGGAGAGAACAGAGCCGTGTAATAGTTTCGGACGTGGGCCCTGACGCCCTCCGGATCCGAGACGAGGGACCCGTCGTCGGCCAGCAGCACAAGGAGCTGCTGACGGGTGCCGCGCCTTTTTTCCAGCGAGTAGAAGAAGGGGGAGCCGCGGTCCAGGTCCTGCAGGAGCTGGATCCGCGACCTCACGTACGCGCCCCGAGCCCCGACGAGCTGCAGGTCCCGGAGCGCGGCCTTCTTCTCTTCGTACGCCCCGCGCAGGGCCGGGTCCGCGTCGGGCTGACCGAGGCGTGACTCCAGGTCGAGCATCTCCCTCTCCAACTCCGCGATCCTGGATTTCCGCCTCTTGGTCGACCCCCTCGCGTACTCCTGACAGAAGACGCGGACGTGAGCCTTGCCCACGTCCCACCATAGCCTCAGGGAGGGGAAGCTTCCCCGCTTCCTTCTCCAGCCGGCCCAGAAACGACGAAACGAGTCCCGGAACCGCTCGTCCTCCAGCAGCAGGTTGTTAAAGTGCCAGTACGCGGAGCCGAGCCTGGCGCCGAACGGAAGGAGTTCCGCCCACACCAGGTGATGGTCCGTGCACGACACCCGCCGCGTGGAGGCCTTCGGAAAACAGGAGGCGTACGCCCGCGAAACGTACAGGCGGTCGATTCTGGACGCTCCGACCCCAGGCCTCACGAAGGTGAAGGCGATGGAGTCGGGATGGAGAGTCCGCCAGACGTCCACCAGGTCGAAGGACTTGACCAAGTCCCCCAACCTCTTCCCCGACGCGCAGCCAGTGCGGGTACCGCCGTGGTCCCTGCCCTCGAGGACGCAGTTAAAATCTCCCCCGAGGACGACGCACTGGTTCTCGTCGATGGAAGCCAGATGAGCGGACAGTTCTTCGAAGAAGCTCGCTTGCCTCGGCCCGGCCAGGGGAGCGTATACGTTCACCAAGTGAAGCACCGCGCCCCCCAGCCGAACCGTCAGGTGAAGCAAACGGCCTGGCACCGGCTCCCTGACCCCCAAGATCTCGGGCTGAAAATGCGGGGCCAACAGGATAGCCACCCCGCCAGATCTGCGGGTGAGGTGACTCATGTAGACCCCCCCTCGCCACTCCAGGAGCCAGGTGGCTTCGTCTCCCGGGGTAGTGTGGGTTTCTTGCAGGAAGCACACCGCATACCTCCCGTCCCGAAGGACCGAGAGGGTCTGGAATCTGCGCTGTGACTCCCTGCTGCCGTTGATGTTGAGGCTGGCTATAGTAGTCTCCATGTCGGAAGCATTGTGCTACCACCACCAGTACAGTTAAAAACAAATACAATTACTGGGAGGACGAGGGAGGGGCACAGGGGTCCCTCGCCCTCACCAGGAGTGCCCCCAGGAAGTTCCTGACGCGCTTTCGCTCGTTGACGTCGAGCCCAGGCGCCTGGCGAGCAGCGTGGGCCGACCAATAAACTTTTTCATAAGAGCTCCAGCGGTCGAGCGCCAGTTGGGCTCTATCCCGGCGACCTCGAGTTTCCTCGACAAATTCCCGGAGTTCCTCGAGGGGGATGAGGGGGAGATCGGCGGGGGGCACCTGGGACTCAAAAACGTCACTGCAGACGGAGTCCGCGTCGTCCCCGGTGTCCGCCACCGATCCCGAACCCTCCTCCGGGAGGTCGCCCTCGGTCGCCGACCCCTCCCCCACCGAGAGGATGGGGGCTGGTCCGGCGCCGCCAACAGGCCTCGAACCCCCGGCGACCCCACCCCCAGGGTCACCGGCGGTACCTTCCTCGGCGCACCCCGTCCCGGAACGCCCCGAGTTCGGGTCGTCGGGCGGCGGAGGCTCGGGGCCCCGCTCTCCTCCCGACACCGGGACGCCTGGCTCCTCGGGGAAAAGGTCATCCCCCAGGAAAAGGTCGTCCCCCAGGGCCAAGGCTCCCGGAAAAACAGTCTGGGAGGGAGGAGCGGGGATAACACCTACCTCCCCTCCGCCGCTCGGCGACCCAGTAAAGGGTCCTTTGTCGACGCCCGCACCGCGGCCCTCGTCGTCGTTGTTGTTGGGCAGGTCAGGCCGCGGTGCGGGATCGTTGGGGGGTCCCGTGGGCCCGTCCCCTGGAGAGGGGCAGCGCCGCCGGCGCGCTGCAGGACTGTCTCTCCCCTCCAAGGGCCAGCCCCTCTTCCCCAGAGAGACAGGGGGGGATTTATGGGCCTTTCCCTCCCCGCCCGCCTTGGTGGTCATGGGGCCTGAGGCCCCTCCCCCCAGCCTTTCCCGGAATACGATTGGCTGGGGGAAGGCAGGGGGCGTGGCCAGGGTGGGGAGGGTCAGCCGTGTCACTTCCTGCCCCGCCCCTGGTTTATCAGGTGACGGCGGGCGGGGCAGGGGCCCAGTTCCCTCTCCGGGGCCCGGAGACACGGTGGCTGCAGGAGAGTGGGCAGCAGTGGTCCCCCCCAGGTTAGTGCCAGGGTGTGGCTGGGCGGGGCAGGGCTCGGGCTCGGGCTCGGGGTCCCCGGGGCCAGGCGTTGCAGGGCCTGGGGCAGGCGTCGCAGCCCCAGGGGTTTCTCCATCGGGGCGGGGGGTAGACGTGGGGTCAGGGTCGGGTACGGGTCCGGGGGTTTGGGGGTCAGGGTTCCCGCGCCGGGGCGACGCTGGCACGGCCGCAGGGGCATCGTCGTGCCGGGGCGGGGCAGGTCGTGGGCTGGGTGTCGGGGATGGGGATAGGGTGGTCTCCCCGTGGGCGGGCCGGACGCGTCGCGCCTTCCTGAGCGCCTTCCGGCCGGCTGGACGCTCACCCCCCTCCCTGCCGGAGGCTGGAGGATCGGAAGCCTCCGGCTCAGGCTCCGGTGCCGGGGCCTGTGGTGTTGACTTTGGGGGAGGGGGAGTGGGCGCGGCGGCACCACCGTCAGCCGTTGGCGAGGGCTGGGCGGCCTTCTGGGTGGGGCAGTTTCTTCTAATGTGCCCCACCTCGCGGCACAGGTGGCACCGCACGCCGTCCGCCGTCCAGAAGGCGCGGTAGGCCGCGCCCTCGTGGAGGAGGGTAAAGGAGCCCTCCGTGACCTCCTCCCGGGCCAGGCAAATAAACACCTGGCGACGGAAGGAGTAGACGTGACGGAGGGCGGGGTCCTTCAGACCGAGCAGGAGCGGCTGGATCCCTGACCGGATCTCCCCCAAGGTGGTGAGGTGGGGGAGAAGGAGCTCGCTGGCAATAAAGGGCGGGACGTTGGAGATCACGACCCTCTGGGCCGTGACCTCCAGAGGGTCGACGGGCAAATGTGTCCCGCCCACAGCGAGCCCCCTCTCCACGGCCAGGTGGACCGCCTGCTCGGTCTTCAGGAAAAAAACAGCCTTCCCGTACATCCGGGCCGCAGCGACTATGGCCAGTGGGCCGACCACACTAGCCATAGCCTTGCTGCAGGCCTCGATGGTCATATTGGGGTGGGGATAGGCCTTGACCCCCAGGCGTTTGGTCAGGTGCCTGAAGGGGGTGTGGTTTGCAGCCGGGGCTGGGCCAGCCGAGCCTAAGGCAGCGGCTACCCCGGCGTAGGTGCGGCTGGGCCCCGCGACCTTCGGGCTCGCCATCCTCTGCTGCCGGTGGTGGAGTCGGGACTCTGGCAGTGGTGGAGGTCGCAGGGAGGGTCCCAGGCAGCGACGGTGGAGACCTGCCTCAGGCGACAACAGCGGTGGAGGCAGGCCTCAGGCGAGTCCCAGGTAGGCCCTCGGTCGCAGCGGTGTGGGGCAGACCTGTTGGGGAGGGTCCCCAAGGCAAGTCCCAGGCAGCCCCAAAATCGAGTCCCAGGCAGCAGATGTAGAGGCAGGCCTCAGGCAACAGCAGTGGTGGAAGGCAGGCCTCCGGCAAGTCTCAGGCAGTTCCTCCAGTCACAGCAGTGGGGGGCAGGCCTGTTGGGGAGGGTCCCCAAGGAAAGTCCCAGGCAGCCCCAAAACCGAGCCCAAGGCAGCAGTGGTGGAGGTAGGCCTCAGGCAACAGCAGCAGCGGTGGTGGTGGAGGTCCTGGGGAGGGGCCCCAAGGCGAGTCCCAGGCAGCAAAGGCGGAGGCAGGCCTCGGGCAGCAGCAGCAGTAGAGGCAGGCCTCTCCTCAGGCCACAGCAGCAGCAGTGGTGGTGGTGGAGGTCCTGGGGAGGGGCCCCAAGGCGAGTCCCAGGCAGCAAAGGCGGAGGCAGGCCCCGGGCAGCAGCAGCAGTAGAGGCAGGCCTCTCCTCAGGCCACAGCAGCAGTGGTAGTGGTGGTGGAAGTCCTGGGGAGGGGCCCCAAGGCAAGTCCCAGGCAGCAGCAGGGAGGCAGGCCCCAAGCAGCAACAGGAACAGTCCTTGCACAGTCACAAGATGGTCCAATCTCTCCAGCAGGGAAGGAAACACACAAGTGGCCAGTCACAACTCCAGGGTGTCAGTGGACACCCGCGTGCTCCTTCTCCAAGGACACCCGGGCTCTCCATCCCCTAGTTATTTTTTTTTTGAGGCAGGCCCCAAGCAGCAACAGGAACAGTCCTTGCACATACACAGAGTCACAAACCAAGCCAATTTCTCCAGGAGGGAAGGAAATACACAAGTGCATCCCCTACTTATATTGGTCAACCAGGGCATCCTGATTGGCCCAGGTTAACAACCCCAGCCAAGGATCTTGTAGTCAATCAGATCCATCTGGTTCCAATCACTTCAAAAACAAACTACAAACTAAACTCACGAAAGGTCAGAGCAATAACAGGAGTTCCTGAACCCAGTGTCTAGTGCATCACTCCCTCTGGTGTACATCACACAGACTGATTGGATTTCTAGATTGTTCTGTTTCTTTGTGTCACTTGAACGCTGTTGCCTGACAAAAGTACGTCTTTTCTTAATACATTGAATTGTTAATTTTTCCCGTTCTTTTGACCTTCAGACTTCTTAGCATCCCATGCAAAACAACTCGACAAGATTAAATTGCAAAAATGATGAACCAAGCTTTTCCTTTACCTAACACACAAAATCGAATAGGTATGTATTGTCCATGAGGACCTGGTGAAATCAGCATCATAGGACATCAAAGGAATTGCCCAGGCCAGGAAATTGTAGATTCCAATGAGCATTTAATAGGTGGCCAATACAGCTAAAAAAGGTTTCCAAGATAAAGGGTGGCACGATGGCTCAGTGGTTAGCAATGCTGCCTCACGGCACCAGGTGCCTGGTTCAATGGTAGCTTTTGGTGACTGTCCATATGGGGCTTGCAAGTTCTTGCTGTGTCTCCATGGGCTTCCTCTGGGTGCTCCAGTTTCCTCCCACAATCCAAAACTGTGCAGGTTAGGTAGTTTGATAACGCTATAGTGCCCAGAAATGTGCAGGCTCAGCCAGTTAGCTACGGGAAATGCAGGGAATAGGTAGGATGCTTTATCGGATGGTTGATTCAGACTTGATGGGCCAAATTGTCTCTTTCTACAATTTGGGAATCTATGATTCGAAGGTTAGTTTCCTAACTGTAAGAGGATCTATTCTAACATAAGTATCACCCAATTGTTCTTCAAAACACTGAGCAACCAGCCTTTTTTTTCAGGTCCATCAGCAAGTCCATTTTTAGTACAAATGTACTTATATGACAAAGCTGTTCATCACTTACCTGAGAATCAACTCCAAGCTTGCTCCAGCTTTCTAGTTGCCTTTAGTTTGCATCTTTTATTACTTTATCTTCAGGTTTATCAGTCGCCACCCAAACTTCACACCATAGAATAGAACCTCTACAGTGCAGAGCCAGGCCATTCGGCCCTACAAGTCCACACCCACCCTCTAAAGAGTAACCCACCCAGACCCATTCCCCTATCCTCTTAGTTTACATTTCCCCTGACTAATGCACCTGAACACTATGGACAATTTAGCACGGCCAATTCACCTGACCTGGACATCTTTGGACTGTGGGAGGAAACCAGAGCACCAGGAGGAAACTCACGCAGACACGGGGAGAATGTGCAAACTCCACACAGTCACCTGAGGCTGGAATCGAACCCGGGTCCCTGATGCTGTGAGGCAGCAGTGCTAACCACTGAGCCACTGTGTCACCCCCCCTCATGATGAAAGACGTTCACATCTAGTGTTGTTTTGATTCTATTTCTTATTTCAGTTTTTATTTCACTGTCTAATCTGTTCAAGTTACAGTCTCTGATTCCACATGCAGGACTATTGCTGTGAGATCTGTTCTTTCTCTGGTATGTGATTGATATAAGAATCAAGACACATTAAATACTTGAACTGTACTTTCTTACTTTCTACTCTTTCATTCCAGTTTGCTCATCCTGAGAATCACCTTTTGGCATCTGGCTGAACACTCTTCCAAAGTCGAACGTTGTCAGTAGCTTTCCTCCACTTCCAACAATTGTCACATCCCTTGACTCACTGACCCCCATGAGAATAAATGTCACCTGAGTACTCACACAGAGTGATCACATCCAAGGCCAATTGCCCAGTCACATGACTCATCATCAGTCACATGACTCACCATCACTTCCATTATCTGGCCAGCTCTTGTCACATTCACTCCCTCAGGGCCTTCATCACAAATCAACACTTGACAAACAAGGTGACCCTTTTGCTTGCATCAGCTGCTCAGAAACCAAGATAATGTAATTAGTTCCAACGAATAATGAAGAATGAATTTTGACAGTTTGATGTTCATGTTTGGTATATACTGTCTTACTATGACAATCTATCACTGAATCCTCTGTGCCTGTCTCTTTTAAATGGCACCAAATCTCCTGAATTGAATGATGCCTCAGATGGTTTTGATGCTACAATGCTCTCTGAATTATCGCCAAGGTCTCAATCAGAACAGAAGCTGGTTTCCCTGCACATAAAACACTCAAATGGATAGATAAACTGGAAATAATATGCAGTTTGATTATTGCAGAGCAACTAATTGATTGGGACTATATGCTCTAACCATCTGAAGCAAATTCTTGACGTGAACGGGTCTTGTCAGGGCAGTTGTCAGCTTGCAGTCTGGTTGATCAGCTAAACCTTCTTTTAGCATGTTATCGATCACCTCACAATTTGTTTCACTTATTGTAGAAATCTGCCGCAGTTATTACTATGTTTTCACTTGTCTCTGAACTTATTATTGGCACATTCCCATCCATCATCAGTCTGAAACTTTGCTGGTGTCCCAAATGGATGCCTCTACATTCATTTGTGATTTTGTCTATAATAACCTTTTACTAAGTAATTTGTAGAAAGCTTAAATCTAGTCATCAAGTCCATAAAATGTAGAATAAAAAAAAGTCTGGCTTTGTTCCATACTTTTAAAATTATGGCAACTCTCTTGTTGAATCAAAGTTTACAATAGGGCACAGCAGTGTCCAATGCATTTTACAGAACTTTACATTTTTCATTTAGCTCTTCTATTGCTCTCATAGACCCTCTGACTACAATTGCTTCTTATTGTCAGTTGTTTAAGTGTTGACAACTACATGTTTCTGTGAATTGATGACAATTTATTTTTCTTTCTGACTCTTATCATCTGAAAACATGAATACTAATACTGATCAAAGACATCAAGTTATATTTAGAAGATATAATAATATCCTGACTAGTTACATTACAGATCCACAGTTATTCCAAAAATAGTTGCTTTATTCTGCTCCATGTCAAGTCTTATTGGTGACTGATGGAAGGCTGGAGGAGCAAGTGATGGTTAGAAGTCACCACGTTACTGCACTGACTTTCACACTGGGAATTGTTGATATCTGTCTAGCACATTGGGAGAGTGGGAAACTATGTATCAATGGAATGAGATGGTGTCACAATGAGAATATTACTATACACTGTAATAGATCTCTCACTGCTCACTGGGAGAATCTTGTCTTGCCTTTCAGTATTTGGCTGGAAAATGGGCCTTTTTGGTTTTAATATTGGGAAGTTCCTCATAGAATTCTCTCCACTTACTTGCCATTGTCCAGGCTGGAAGATACTGTCATTTATAATTTGCAACAAATGGCAGAAAGGCTGAAGAAAACCTATCATCCAGGATTTACAAAAACAAGATGCAGACATATCTGAAATACTTAACTTTTAATCATTTCCAGGTCAATCTTTACCACATTTCCTGCTCCCTCCAGCCCACTCAGTCACAAAAGATTGAACTCTGGTGAGTGGAAAATCCAATACTTTATTAATTTATTCATCAATATGGCAATAACTACCAAAAACTTGGTCTACCAATGGGGTTGGGAGGGGGGGGAAGGAATCAGCACATTTGGTTCAATGGCTGGTTTGTAGTGACACTGCAGTGTGGGTTCTAGACCAGTTGAGGTTACCATGAAGGACGCTCCTTCTCAATATTGTCCCTTGTTTGAGACATGATGACCCTCAATGAGAATAACCTCCATTGGCACTATCTTCCGTGCTCAATGGGACAGATTTTGAGCAGATCTAGCAGCTCAAGACTGGACATCCACAAGGCACTTTGGGCTATCAACAGCAGCAGAACTGTACTCCAGCACAATCTGTAACCTCACGGCCCAACATATCCCCCACTCAACTATTCCCATCAAGCCAGGGGTTCAGCCTTGGCTCAGTGAAAAGTGCAGGAGGGCATGTCAGGAGCAGCATCAGGCATACCTGAAAATAGCATGCCAATTTGGTGGATCAAGAAAACAGGACTATTTGTGAGTCAATTAACAGCAAGTGACAGACAGAGCTATGTGACTCCAATGGGATCAGATCTAAGCTCTGCACTCTCACCGTCTGAATGGTGGTGGTCAATTAAACAACTCACTGTAGGAGGAGGCTCCACAAATATCGCCATTGTCAATGATGAAGGAGCCCAGCACATCAGTGCAGAAGATAAGTCTGAAGCATTCACGGCAATCTTCAGGCAGAAGGACCAACTGGATGATCAGTAATCTCCAGTGGTCTCCAGCATAACAGATACCAGTCTTCATCTAATTCAATTTACTCCACATGATACCAAGAAATGCTAGGGACACTGGATATTGCAAAGGTATGACCGCCCTGACAATATTCCTGCAATAGTACTGAAGATGTGTGCTCCAGAACTTGCCGCTCCCCTAGCCAAGCTGTTCCAGTACAGTTCCAACACTGGCATTTACTCGACAATCTGGAAAATTGCTCAGGTACATAGAAATCATGACAAATCTAACCCAGCCAATTACTGCCCCATCAGTCTATTCTTGATTGTCAGTAGCCCTTGATATTAAGGTTGCATTTAATCAATTTTGGTATCACGGAGCCCTGGCAAAACTAGAATCAATGTGTATCAAGGAGCAAACTCTCCACTGGTTGGAGTCATATCTGGCAAGTAGGAAAATGGTTTTCATCATTGGAAATCAGTCATCTCAGCTCCAGAACATCTCTGCAGGAGTTCCTCAGGATAGTGTCCTAAGCCCAACCATCCTCACCTGCTTCATCAATGATCTTCCTTCCATCATAAGGTCAGAAGTGAGGATGTTCGCACAGTCTTCAGCACCATTCATAACTCCTCAGATACTGAAGCAGTCCATGTTCAAATGTAACAAGATCTGGATAATATCCAAGCTTGGGCTGACAAGTGGCAAGTAATATTCGTGCTGCCAGGCAATGACCATCTCCAATCCAACCACCACCCCTTGTCATTCAATGGTGGTACTATCATTGAATAATCCACTACCTTGGGGTTACCAGAAACTCAATTGGACTTGCTGCATAAATATGATGGCTGTAAAAGCAGGCCAGAGGTTAGGAATACTGTGGCAAATTCCTCACCTCCTGACTCTTAAAGCCTGTCTAACCATCTATAAGTCACAAGTCAGGAGTGTGATGGAATACTTCCCACTTGCCTGGATGGGTGTAGCTCCAACAGCACTCAAGAAGCTTGACACCATCTAGGACAAAGCAACTTGCTTGATTGGCTCCCATCTTCCAGTTTCTGCTTCACCTTAGTGATATGCTCTTCTCAAGTTTCTGTGCACATCCTTCAAACCATCATCCCAGCACCTTCAGATAATCTGACCTGACGGTGAAGAGGATAAAGGATCAAGGGTCCAGTTGCCAAAGAACACAGCCTGGCTCTTGGCTCGACTTGGCTCTGAAGGCCAGCTCAGTGCTTACCAGTCTGCCCACTGACAGTGGATCCGAGCAGAAAATGGCAATGTCATCCATGTACATGATTATCTGGAATAATCACCCCTCTCAGGCTCACTTCCTTCCTGATGGACTCAGCAAAAGGCTCTATATGACACACAAACAAGGCAGCAGAAAGCGTGGGCAGCCCTACCTGACTTCAAATCTGATTGGGAAACTTTCTGATTCCCACCCATTGTTTGAGACTGTGCTATTGATGATGGTGTAGAGCAGGCAGATCGAATTGTGAATTCCCTCCCCTAAGCCCATTTTGGAGAGCAAATCCCACATGCAGGTGTGCGATATCCTGTCAAAGGCCTTCTCCTGGCCCAGGCTGATGAGGCAGGCGTCCATTCCACCCCTGTCCTACACATAGGCAATTGTGTCCCTGAGGAACGTGATGCTCTCAGCAATCTTCCAGTACAGCATAGATTTGGTTGAGGTGAATCAATGATCACAGAGCAGACCTGATCTGGTTGGTGATAACCTGAAACTGAATTTTGTAAGACACTTTCAACAGTAAAATTGTTCGCCAGTTTCTAATTTCCTCCCTCTTCCCCTTCCACTTGTAGATAAGGGTAATGATACCTTTCCTCATGGATTCACACAAGCAACCAGAAGCATACTGTCATCCATCTCCAGCAGGTCCTGGCCAATCACGTCCTGCGAAGCTGAATGTAACTTGGTCAGTAAGCTGTCGCTTCCAGGAGTTTTAATTTTCTCCAAGAGACTTGAGGGCATTGATTAACTCATCCAGGGCCAACAGTTGGTCATCGCAGATCTCCGTGATAGAGGACAGGAATCTGTCTCTGGGCTTTGTGTTGTTATGAATACCTTGTTGGCATTCCATCTGACCCTGGAGTAGAAGTGTGTAGGCAGTCATAGCAGCATTCAGGATGACATTTTCAAGTCTCATCTTACCAAACACTTGTTTGGTCTACCTACAGTGTAATTTACCAGAGCATGTCCAAATTTGTAATAATGATAAACACAAGGAGAGAATGTATACATTTAGAATTGAGATTGAATTATATTTGTTCATCATGGTTCAAGTATTCACCACTTCATAAAACTGTTTGACCTGAAGACAACATTTCAGTTTGTTTTTTCGATAATCAATCAATTTTATTTGACTTGAATTAAGGAGATATCATAACTGGCTGTATACTGTATATCACCACAGTTAATGAAGGAAATTAAAAATCTTTTCAGTAGGCATCCAGTAATCAACAATGCTTGCAAAGTGCTCCATACCAAGATGAAGTTGATGTATGACATTACTTTAAGAAGAGCATTAATTAAACACATACTTCGCTAAGATGTTACAATTCATAAGCAACAAAATGCACAGACTTCTGATGTCATGCCAGAGCAGGTGACTGAGTCTACATCAAGTTTCATCAAAGCTCTACTGAAAATTACAATAATTCTGTGCCAGTACTACAAAGAATAAAAGGGTTTCTGTCATAAGCATTTTTGGCTTGATCATTCTAGAATTCTCAAATTAAACTAATTTCCCCCAGCACAGTTAAACAACTAAAGCTTTTAAATAATAGTTATACATTGAAAGGTTTCCCTCTTCTGCAACATCTGTAAAGTGATGAAAGGTCTTTTTGATGAAACTGGATAATAGAACTGAGCAATTAGACTGTTTTTTGTGACTAGGAGAAAGTGAGGTCTGCAGTTGCTGGAGATCAGGGTCGAGATTGTGTTGCTGGAAAAGCCCAGCAGATCAGGCAGCATCCGAGGAGCAGGATGATCGATGTTTCATGCCGGAGCCCATAATTCCTGATGAAGGGCTCTGGCCCAAAACGTCGATTCTCCTGCTCCTCGGACTGTAAGGTTCTGCTTGATAGGATGTGCATACAGGATTAAATTCAAGAGATGTAGGAAAATGAAAGAGGATAGGTATTTACCTTGGAGATTGTGAATGATTGGATCAGAAATTACCTGCTCACTAAATTATAGATTAGCTAGATGATTGAAGGAAAGGTGAATACATGGGTATGGGAATGTGTTGAGTTCAGGGCATAGACTGGAATGAATAACTTTTCCAGTTCATTCGTGTGTTCTTTAAATATTTACCATTGCCCATGTCCTGTCATCCCTTTCAGTAAGGCTCCCCAGTTTATCGTAACTAGCTCATGTCTCATATATCAATACTGCCTTTATTTAAATTCAGGACCCGCGACTCAGAAACAACTATATCACTCTCCACCTTAATAAAGAATTTTATCCTGCTGTGGTCACTCTTCCCTAAGGGTTCACACACAAGATTATCAATTATTTTGAACCCATTACACAATACCCAGGTCAAGGATTGTCTTTTCTCTAGTTGGTTCCTCAACATATTAAAACAATTGCATATGCACACCAAGAATTCCTCTTCTATGGTATTACTATTCATTGGATTTGGCCAATCCATATGCAGATTGAAGCCACCACTGATTACAACTGTAATGTTATTACTTGCATCTTTAATTTCCTTTTCAATGCTTTCCCTAATATTAGTACTACAGTTTGAGGGTATATGTACAACCCCTCGTATTGTTTTCTATCTCTTCTAAGATCAACCCATTCAGATTCTATTTCACCAGAGCTAATCTTCTTCTATTATTGCATTCATTTCATTCTTAATCAGCAATGCTATGCCACCTCCTTTTTCCTTTTGCTAATCCTTTCTAAAAACTGAAAATCCCTGGTCACTCTGCAGCCACATCTGTAATCCCAACTACATTGTACCCCATTTAGATCTATTTGCATGATTAATTCATCCATTATATTGTGAATGCTAATGTTAAGGCACAAAGCTTTAAGGCTTGTCTTTTTAACATTCTTAGGCTCGTTCACTGTGGCCCTGCTCAATTCTAGCCCTTGAATTCTCTGGCCTATTGTTTTTCCTATTTTCCATTTGGTCTTTTTTGGTCCTCATTTTGCCATCATCCATCTCCCTCTACAGGTGCTCATTCCCTGCCATTTTCGAGTAAACCGTCCCCAACTGCACTGACAAATACATCCCCTTGGTCATTTGTTCCAGTCCTGCTCAGGTGCCACTTTTTCCAATATCCCAGAAATCTGAAACTCCACCTTACACCATCTCTCCAGCCATCTGTTCATCCAATAAATCCGACAGTTTCTACTCTGACAAGTACCTGACACTGGTCGAAATCTCAAGAGCTGTTCACTTTACTATTGAGTCTCGTATTATTATAGCACTCCCACTCCTTTTGTCACTGTCCAATGCAGCAGAGCCACCTGTGCTGCAATGAGTTTGGCTACTGCCAGTTTTCTCTGAGAGGCAATTCCCCCCAAAGGGATAACTTACAGGGGATTTTTGCACTACTTGCCTAGTCCTCTCACTCTGTCTAGGGGTCACCCATTCCTTTGCTGTCTGTGCAGTTTTAGCCTGTGGTGTGACCATCTCTCTGTACCTGCTACATACAATACCCTCAGCCTCGCAGATGCTTCAATGTCCACAGCCGGCTTGTAGCTGCAGACAGTTCATGCACACATGTTCATCTGTACACCACCGTCACACGAGTTTCTCTGGGGTTCCGTTGTTTCTAGAGTTTTATTATTACAGAAGTACCCTATTCCATCATTTTCAAATCCAAGGTGAACAACCTTACACTCACCTATATTGAAATTCATTTGTCACAGTCTAACCACATTAACTATTGATATCTCCTGCCACTCTTAAACATAAAAATTCCTGATCCAAAAGGGATGCATCCCAAATTGCTGAAGGACATAATATAAAGGATTCCAATATAATCTTTTCGTTCTCCTTGGATGGCACAGTGGCTTTGGAGGACTAGAAAGTTGGAAATATTACACGTCTGATACTTGCTCAAAGGAGGGACGTATGATAAGCCAGGTAACTGTAAGTCAGTGTAATGTACACCTTCTGGAGGCCATAATCCAGAACAAAACTGTCACTTGAAAGAACGTGGGTTAATAAATATCATCCCCACAATTTTATTCAAGATAAATTGTGGTCTGATTAGCAAAATCTGAGTTATTTGTTGAAAGAACGAAAAGCATTAATGAAGGTGGCGCAGCTGATCTTCCTTTTTTGATACTTTCAAATAACTTTGATAAATTATCACAGAATAAACTCGTTAGTAAAATTAAAACCCACAAACTTGAAGAGGCTGTGAAACTGAAATTTATTCAAGGAACAGATAGCCATCATAGAATCTCTACAGTGTGGAAACAGGCCCTTCAGCCCAACGAAGTCCACACTGACCCTCTGAAGAGTAACCTGCACAGACCCATTCCCCTTCTACTCTAACATTTACCCTCTGACTAATGCACCTAACCTACACATTCTTGAACACTATGGGCAATTTAGCACAGCCAATTCACTTAACCTGCACATCTTTGGATTGTGGGAGGAAACCCACGCAGATACAGGGAGAATGTGCAAACTCCACACAGAGTGTCACCCAAGACAGGAATTGAACCAAGGTCCCTGGCACTATGAGGTAGCAGTGCTAACCACTGAGCCACCATGTCATCCCAAGCCATGAGCAGTAACTTTTCAAACATGAGGGAAGTATGCAGTTATGACTCCCAGATGTTGGCATTAGGACCAATGTTCTTTTTGATATATATTAGTGACCTGAACTTGGGAATGAGAAATGTAACTTCAAAGCTGGCAGATGACACAAAATGTAGAAATGAAATATACAGCAACCAGGAGGACATTGACAGACTGATCAATTGGGCAGCTACACGACAAATGGAATTTAAGAGGTATGAAGTCACCCAGTTTGGAT
The DNA here is from genome assembly GCF_047496795.1 of Chiloscyllium punctatum. NCBI lineage: Eukaryota > Metazoa > Chordata > Chondrichthyes > Orectolobiformes > Hemiscylliidae > Chiloscyllium > Chiloscyllium punctatum. The sequence continues at coordinate 3,687,487 of NC_092739.1, forward strand.
GGAAAGGTTTTGATGGGCAGTATAAACTAAATAGTGAAGTTTAAATGTTCGTAGGAACAGAGAGACTGGGCTGGGAGTGGGGAGGAGAGGGTGGGATTTCACAGATTCAAATCTTTGAAGGTGGCAGTGCAAGTTAGTGACATAGTTACTTTACTTTTAAATTGTTTTTGTAAGTAGAGGCATAAATAATAAATGAAAATAAACTCTGATAAATTCTTATGAATTAATAGCTAAACCTTAGCTAGAATATTCTGTCCAATTATAGGAACTGCTTTTATTTGGAACCTTATCAAGTGTTTATGGAAGTTCGTATAAATAACATCCATAGTCACAGTCATGTCTGCCACAATAGTTGGCTCCTCAAAATACCAATGAGGGCCACTTTACCGAACTTACCCTTTCCAAACCCAAACTAGCTGTTCCTGATCGACTTATCTTTATTCAATGCCCAATCACTGTACTCCTAACAACACTGTCATGACTTTTCCATAATAGGCTAATAGACCGATAATTGTTTATCTCTCCCATCCTGCTACAACAATGGAAGACATTGTTTCCTAAGGTATAATTCCTGAAACAAGAGAATTGTTTTATGAAGATTTTACCACTTTCTTACCTGCTTCTTTTTATGTACTGGATGGAAACTATAATATCTTGGAAATGTGTTTGTTTTTAGGTTAATTATTTTTACTATTACCATTTCTTAATTTATTAAATTATAATAAATCTAATAAATTTCTCCACTTGCATTGCTTTTCATTTTCTTTGTACTTGTGGCATGGTGTCCTCACCTTTTCTCGTGGAAGGTAAAGCAATGCAAGCCCCTCTGACATTTCCTGATTTTAAATCACAGTATCATCTCTGTCTGATTTTAATTGAATAATTTTTTGCGAGGTGTATCGGCTGTATTTTGCGCATGTGGTCGCATAATGGGACTGACCTAGTACACCATCCACTGTGATCATGTATGGACACCATATTCTTGATAATGCTTGTACCTTGTTGACATTTGTGGTCTGGACCACACATTCTCCATTTCCTGCCAGAAGAGAAAGTCGGGGGGGCTGGAGAGGGAGAAAAGGTGGAACTGGGTCCTCAGGAGAAGACGTTCTGCAACTCGTAAGGGTGAGTATTGACAGTTGAAGGCTTTTAGAGACCATGTATTCCAGGGGAAAGCAGAAAGGATGAGGACATACAAATAAAACCAAGTAGTATTATTTCAAAAGAGGTGCAGGAATAGAGAGATCTATGGGTGTACTAAATCAGTCTTTGAAGTTGAGAAGACTGTTTAAAAATGATTAGATCCTCTGCTTTATTAAAAGACGTGTAAGAAGTTATGTTAAACATTTATAAACACTGCTTAGGTTTCACCTCTGATGCTGTGGCCAATTCTGAGTACCACAATTTAAGAAAAAGTTAAGGCCTGAGACAAGCTATCGAGGAAGTTTACTAGAGCATTACTCGGGTGAAAAAGTTTGGTTATATGGAGCAACTAGAGAGGCCAAGATTGTTTTCCTTAAAAAAAAAGAGTCTGTTCAGTATTCCTACTAATATTCACACACTGCATTTATGGGTTATTTGCCAGACTTGACTTCTCCAATTTTCTCATGTCATCCCCAACCTCTTGCCCAATGTCAGTTATGGTGTAGTTGAGAACACGCTCACCTTAAAGTCAGGAGGTTGTCAGGGTATACTTCAAGGTATGAACACAAAAATTAAAACTGGCACACCAGTGAGAGAATCCTGCAATGTTGGTGGTGCATGTTTTTCAGACGAGACTTAAATAAAGCTGCATCTACCCTCTCTGATGGACATGAGCCAATTACAAAGCTGGGGGTACTTTCCAGTTTCCTTGCCAGTATTTATCCTTCAAATGACAACACAAAACAAAATTCTCTGGTCATTATCGCACAGATTTTTGGGATTTGCCAAGTGCAAATTGACACATTAATTTCCTAAATCACAGAACTGCTATAGTGCTGAAGGAGGCCATTTGGCCCATTGTATCAACATCAATTCTCTGAGTATTCTGACACAAACAGCTACCTTTTCCCCACATCCCCACACATTGTTTCTATTTAAAGAATCATCAAATGCCTTCTTGAATACATCAATTGTACTTGCCTTGACCACACTTCCGGGTGGTACATTCCAATCCAGGGCAACTTGTTGTGTGCAAAAGTTTTTCTAATCTCTATCTGCTTCTTTCAGGAAGCACTTTAAAGCCATGACCTCTATTTCTCAATCCTTTAGCAAGCAGCAGCAGCTTCTTTTTACCTCCTCCACCCAGACATCCACTGGATTTTGAAATATTCTATCAATTCTCCACTCAGTCTTCTGTTCTCCAAGAAAAACAGTCCTAATTTCTCCAGGCTCTCATGACCCAAGGAAGAGAGGTTCATGGAAGTGTAGCAAGCAGATGATAATTATACCTGTGAAGATTCAAAGTAGAAACTGTTGTCAGATATGACTCCTGAGTCACCCTGCATGAAGAAAGAACAGCGTATAATGGAACCGTGCACTGTGGTTATGTAGTGTCACATTTCTGCATGCAAATCTTTATGATTGCAGAAGATGTGCCTTGTTATATTTAAAGAAACACTTACCTTTTCATTTACCTGAATTTCCAACATATTTGACACATTATTTCTGCCGCCCTTGGTGAAGACAGAACCTGAATGTGTGTTTACTTGGTCTGTCCTCTCTTTGTTCCCCACAGGAATGACCCCAGATTCTGCTATAGTTGTTTTCATTATTTTTTTTCTCCTCACATATTTACAAAAACTTTTACAATCAGTTTACCTACAAGCTTACTCTCTTATTTTCCCCCTGTAATTAATCCTTTCCTGAAATCTAAAATGTTCCCAATCCTACTGCTCTTTTTGGTCATTCTGAAAGCCTCTTCCTTGAATCTAATTTCCTTTATTAGCCATAATCAGACCACCTCCAGGCACTCTTTAAATGTTTGCCATTGTCTATCCACGGTCACCCCTTTAAGTTCTGGAATCATAGAGGTGTACAGCACGGAAGCAGACCCTTCGATCCAACTTGTCCATGCTGACCAGATATCTGAACCTAATCTAGTCCCATTTGCCAGCACTTGGCCCAGAACCCTCCAGACCCTTCTTAATCGTATACCCATCCAGATGCCTTTTAAGTATTACAATTGTACCAGCTTCCACCACTTCCTCTGGCAGCTCATTCCACACATGCACCACTCTCTGTGTGAAAAAGTTGCCCCTTAGGTCTCTTTTATACTTTTCCCCTCTCACCCTAAACCTTTGCCCACTAGTTTGAACACTCCACACCAGGGAAAAGACCTTGTTTATTTACCCTATCCATGCCCCTCATGATTTTATAAACCTCTATAAGGTCACCCCTCAGCCTCCGAAGCTCCAAGGAAAACAGCCCCAGGCTATTCAACCTCTCCCTATAGCTTAAATCCTCCAACCCTGGCAACATCCTTGTAAATCTTTTCCAAACACTTTCAAATTTCATAACATCTTTCCATTAGGAAGGAGACCAGAACCAGAATGTCCTGTACAGCCGCAACATGACCTCCCAACTTCTATACTCAATGGTCTGACCAATAAAGGAAAGAAAACCAAACACCACCTTCACTATCCTATCTACTTGCTACTGTATTTTCAAGGAACTATGAACCTTCACTCAAAGGCCCCTTTGTTCAGCAACACTCCTTCAGACCTTACAATTAAGTGTATAAATCCTGCTCTGATTTGCTTTTCCAAAATGTATTTATGTGAATTAAACTCCATCTGCCACTTCTCAACCCAATGGCCCATCTGATTAAGATCCTGTTGTAATCTCAGATAACCTTCTTCGTTGTCCACTATACTTCTAATTTTGGTATCAACTGCAAACTTACTAACCATACCTCCTATGTTCACATTCAAATCATTTATCCAAATGATGAAAAGCATTGGACTCAGCACCGATCCTTGTGGCACTCCACTGGTCACAGGCCTCCAGTCTGAAAAACAACCCTCCACCACCATCCTCTGTCTTCTACCTTTGAGCCAGTTCTGTATCCAAATGGCTAGTTCTCCCTGTATTCCATGAGCTTTAACCTTACTAACCAGTCTACCATTGGGAACCTTGCTGAATGCCTTACTGAAGTCCATTTAGATCATGTCCTTTGCTCTGCCCTCAACAATCCTCTTTGTTACTTCTACAATAAACTCAATCAAGTTTGTGAGACATGATTTCCCACTCACAAAGCCATACTGACTATCCCTGATTAGTCCTTGCCTTCCCAAATACATGTACATCCTGTCCCTCAGGATTCCCTCCAACAACTTGCCCACCACTGATGTCAGGCTCACTGGTCTATAGTTCCCTGACTTTTCCTTATCACCTTTCTTAAATAATGACACCACATTAGACAATCTCCAGTGTTCTGGCACCTCATCTGTGACTATCGATGATACATGTATCTCAGCAAGGGGCCCAGCAATTATTTCCCTAGCTTCCCACAGAACTCTAGGGTCCTGGGGATTTATCTACTTTTATGCATTTTAAGATATCCGGCATCTCCTCCTCTGTAATATAGACATTTTTCAAGTTGTCACCATCTATTTCCCCACATTCTATATCTTCCATGTCCTTCTGCACAGTAAAGAATGATGCAAAATATTTGTTTAGTATCTCTCCCATCTCCTGTGGCTCCACACAAAGGCCGCCTTGCTGATCTTTGAGGGGCCCTAATCTGTCCCTAGTTACCCTTTTGCCCATAAAATATTTGTAAAAACCCTTTGGATTCTTCTTAATTCTGTTTGCCAAAGCTATCTCATGTCCCGTTTTTGCCCTCTTGATTTCCCTCTTAAGTAAATTCCTACTGCCTTTATACTCTTCTAAGGATTCACTTGATCTCTCTTGTCTCTACCCAACATATGCTGTAACGTTCCCCAGTTTCTCAGGGCCAGACAATATCATGACACTTTGCTTTAGTTAGATCAGGAGCCTAGTTCCAGATTTCATCCAAACTTTTAAGCAATGATCTCTGTAGCGTCAGATAATGGACGTTCAAACTTTTGTATATCCAAATCCTGGCTTGTACAAATCTATCAAATTGCCTCTCAATCTCTTTGCTTCAAAGGACAAAATCCTTATCGCTTCTCCAGACTAACAATAATAACTTCTTGAACCATGCTGGTAAATCTCCTCTGCAGCCGCTCAAAGACTGTCACATCCAACTCAAACAAGGCAAAGACCAAACACAAACTATCCAGTTCTGGCTAAACCAGTGGTTTATAAAGGTTCAGCAAAAGGTTCCTGCTTTTGGCCTTAATTCTGCTATTTATGAACCTCTTAAGGCGTTTTCCATTTTCATGTTTAAATGTGTTTGCTCTGCTTATCTACAGCACGTGCCTCATGAACCACTTTACCCACAGCACTACTCGATATAATTTTAGGTTCCAAAGGAAGTGCAGCACATTTTGATTTATGTGACACCTTATGAACCAGCACTCTCTGTAAACTGGCACAGATACTGCTAAGTTTACTGTATTATTCTGTCCAGTTATTGCAGTTTTTAAATGTATTTATTTACCTCAAAGTAAATATACTTTTTGTTCAATTGAACAGCCACACGTAATATCAATAATTGATTCAATTTCGAGTCAACTTCTCCGGAAATATCCTGAAGTCCAAGTAGTCAGTTGAGGATGTGAGGCTTACTGCCAATAAGTTTTATTTAAGGTAACATTGCATTATTATGTAAGTGATTTATGCTGTAAATAAAGTATAACAATGATGTGTATACTCCCTACATTATGTTTCTATCACTTACTGTCTATTTTTACAATGATTGTGTGGACCTCTTGATCAACCGGAGTATTGATCAACTGATTAATTGGCACATTCATGGTCCCATCATAGCTGGATAATAAAACATTTACTGTACTAACTTAACAACTGGCGTCAATAGTGGGATCCAGCTCAAACTGTGTTCAAAGACCATTCTTTGGAGGATATGTTGCCCAGACTTTGGAAACAGTACGGGATTAAGGAGGTAACATTGAGGGAAACAGCTGTGAGGTGACTTGGGCCGCGATGAACACCAGGAAAGAAGGTACTCATTGGGGAGGAGGCTGAGAATGGTGGTTGTGAGGGGACTGGGGCTGCAGGCTGAATAAAAGGGCATGCATCCGGGCGCTACTGAGGTCGCTGTGGGGAGCAGTTGAGCGGCGATTCGGGCTGCGGGTGACACCAGGGAGGATCCGTATGCTAACACAGTCAGTGAGGCCACAGCTAAACCTGAGAGGGTTCAGCAAGGGACTCAGGCTGCAAACAGCTACTAGATTCAAACAGTGGGAAAAAGGTCCATCACCGGGAAAACAAAATGGCAGGCCAGTTTGGAATGATGAAACTGTTTGAGGAAGAGTCAAAAAATTGGACTTTATACATGGAACACTTTAATATTCCTTGTTAAAAGTGAGCAAAATGGCTGAGGACATCATGGTATTAGTTTTGTTTTTAAGTACCATTGGGAGCAAGACCTTCATGATTCTGAGGAGTTTGGTGCAACCAGAGAAACCCACAGGGAAAACATTCCAAGAGCTATGTGAAGTATTAGGAGATTATTCCGCACCAAAGCCACTGATGACCACAGAATATTTCCATTTTTACAAATTGGTACAGCACAAAGGAGAGTTCATCACTCAATTTGTGGTCACTCTAAAAAGGTTAGCAGAACATTGCAGATTCAGAGAGTTCCTCCGAGATGACTTGCAGGACTGTTTGGTGTTGTGACACAGTGGTTGACCCATCTGTTAGTTAAACCAACCACCCAGAATAGCTCATCTCACATTGTAATCTGTTAAAATATGAACCATAGAATCCCAAAGTGTGGAAACAGGCCCTTCAGCCCAACATGTCCACACAGACCCTCCGAAGAGTAACCTACCCAGACCCATTAGCCGAACCAATTACTCTAAATTAACCCCAACTAATGCACCTAACCTACACATTCCTGAACACTACAGGCAATTTAGCATGGCCAATTCACCCAACCTGCACATCTCTGGATTGTGGGAGGAAACCAGAGCACCTAGAGGAAACCCAGGCAGATGTGGGGAGAATGTGCAAACTCCACAGACGGTTGCACAAGGCGGGAATCGAACCCAGGTCCCTGGCATCAGTGCTAATCACTGAGCCACTGTGCCACTCGGTGCTGCTGAGTGACAGAGAACTCCCAAATTCCATTATTTAAATAAAATAATGTCAGTTTATTCTTTAATTCTAAAGTGAACATTAAACAGCAACTATTCACAACTGTAAGCCCCCTTTCTCTTAACTGCTTATTACCTACCTCCAACTCTATAACAATATACTGTTCCAATAAAACACTTATTAGAATTACATCAACTTAAGTTCAAAAACCATACAGAGACTGTCATCTTCGATGCCCTTCTTCTTCCAGCTGAAGATCTCCCTGGGTCGACTTCTTTCTTTTTACTATGAAAATATTTCATATGTAAAGGTACTTTTGATAGAGAGTGTTCCTAAATTCTTAGCTCTCAATAGCAGTTACTTTGTCTGATTTTCAAAATGGCCAACATCGGATCGTCTCATTGGTTCGGTGTCGGCAAAACAATAAATTCAAACTCGATTGGGTTTTAGTATCCTGGGCCATAATTTAAACTGATTGGTTAAATTCCAATTGTTGTCAAAACAGCAACCAACCCAGGTATCTATTTCACAGCCAAATGTTACATATTTTCAATTTTTTAGTACACTCTGAGACTGCTCTTGTCAGCTCTCAGTGCAGAACAGCATTCACTCTTTCTTAAAGGTACAGTACATGCTTTCAACTTCATAACATTGGTTTGGCACCTCCAACATGGAGCCAATCAATGGAAGTCACTAACAAGGAGAGAATGGATTTCAAAGCAGCTTTTGAAATTGCTGGAGCTGGCCACCAGCAAAGCAAACCAGTGGAATGACAATGGCTGGGTGTGTCAAGTCATGAAAACTGGGCAGAGTGAGGTACCAACTGTAGAATACTGCTGATAAGGAAAGGAAATGACATGTTAAACTGGAGAAGCTTAGTATCGTAGTTGTAAACGAGTCAGTCATATTGCCTGAAATTTCCAAATACATCCAAACAAGAGAAGGGAGATCTGGAAGAAATGACCCTGAGGACAAGACATAAGCTACACGCCACTGGTCAGGGAATAGACTGGGAGTCAGCCAGGCCTGCAGAAGGCCCAGAATCAGCAGAGTGGGTTCTTTCCAAATTAGAGGGGAAGATAGTAAAAATGCACACCACTAGTCACAGGCCTCCGTTCTAAAAACCAATCCTCCACCACACCCTCTGTCTCCTACCTTTGAGCCAGTTCTGTATCCAAATGGTGAGTTCTCCCTACATTCCATGTGAGTTAACCTTGCTTACCAGTCTTTCACATGGAACCTTGTTGAAAACCTTACTGAAGTCCACATAGACCATGTTCATGGCTCTGCCTTCATCAATCCTCTTCGTTACTTCAAAAAACTAAATCAAGTTAAATGAGATGATTTCCTATGCACTCAGCTTAGTTGACTATCCCTAAGTGGCCTTTTTCTTTCCAAATACATGTAAATTCTGTCCTTCAGGATCCCATCCAACAACTTGCCCACCACTGATACCAGGTTCACTGGTCTATCATTCCCTGGCTTGTCCTTACCACCCTTCTTAAACAGTGACACCACTTTAGCCAATCTCCAGTCTTCCGGCACCTCACCTGTGGGCATCAATGATACAAATATCTCGGAAGAGGCCCAGCAATCACTTCCCTAGCTTCCCACAATGTTATCGAGTACACTTGATCAGGATCGGGTTTTATCCACCTTTATGCGTTTTCTGTCATCCAACACCTCCTCCTCTAGAATATGGACATTTTTCAAGATGTTGCTATTTATTTTGCCAAGTTCTCTAGCTTTCATATCCTTATCCGCAGTAAAGACTGATGTAAAATACTCATTTAGTATCTCCCCAATGCTTGCAGCTCCACACAAAGGCCACCTTGCTGATCTTAAAAGGGTCATATTCTCTCCATAGTTATCCTTTTGTTCTTAATATATTTGTAGAATCCATTTTAATTCTCCTTAACTCTATTTGTCAAAACTATCTCATGTCCTCGTTTTGCCCTCCTGATTTCCCTCTTAAATCAGGGCAGCCCAGTGGCTCAGTGGTTAGCACTGCTACCTCACAGCGCCAGGGACCCAGGTTCAATTCCAGCCTCGGGCGACTGTCTGTGTGGAGTTTGTGCATCCTTCCCCTGTCTGTGCGGGGTTTCCACCGGGTGCTCCAGTTTCCTCTCACAATCCAAAGATGTGCGGGTTAGGTGACTTGGCCATGCTAAATTGCCCGTAGTGTTAAGTGCACTAGTCAGAGGGAAATGGGTCTGGGAGGGTTACTCTTTGGAGGGTCAGTGGACTTGTTGGGCTGAAGGGCCTGTTTCCACACTGTAGGGATTCTAATCAAATATACTCTCACTGCATTAAGACTCTTCTAGGGATTCATTTGATCCCTGCTGTCTATATATGACATGTACTTCCTTCCTTCTTTTCCTCGACCAAAACCTCAATTTCTGAAGTTATCCCAGCATTCCCTGTACCTACCTGCCTAGCCTTTCACTCTAACAGGAACATACTGCTTCTGGACTCCTGTTTTCTCATTTTTGAAGGCTTCCCATTTTTCAGCTGTCCCTTCATCCGTGAACATCTGCCCCCAATCAACTTTTGAACGTTCTTGCCCAACATTGTCAAAATTGGCCCTCCACAAATTTAGAACATTAACTTTTAGATGCAGTCTATTCTTTTCCATCACTACTTTGAAACTAATAGAATTGTGATCACTGGCTCCAATGTGCTCTCCCACTGACATTTGCCCTGCCTTATTTTCCAAGAGCAAGGTCAATTTTTATTCCTCCTTGAGTAGGTAAATCCACATACTGAATCAGAAAATTTCCTTGTACACACTTAATAAGTTCCTGTCCATCCATGTCCTTAGCACTATGGCAGTTCCTGTCTATGGCTGGAAAGTTAAAATCCTTTATGATAATGACCCTATTAATCTTACAGATAACTGAGATCTCCTCACAAAATTGCCTCACAATTTCCCACTGACTGTTTGGGGGTACAAAGTTAAAAATCACACAACACTAGCTTTCAGAGCACTGCTCCACAACCACCTGAAGAAAGCTAGTGCTTCTAATTAAACCTGTTGGACTATAACCTGGTGTTGTGTGATTTTTAACTTTGTCCACCCCAGTCGACACTGGCATCTCCAAAACATGACTGTTGGGGGGGGGGGGGGTGGGGGGAGGGGGGGGGGGGGGGTTGGTGGGGAGGTGGATGGCTATACTACAATCCCAATGAGGTGATCAGCCCTTCCAGTTTACCTGGATGATATTTTGATTACTGGATCCTCTGAACAGGAGCATTCAAAAATTTAGAAGGAACTCTAAAATAAATCACAGCATCTAGGCCTGCAAGGAAAAAGAGAGGAATCTGAGTTGTTAAAGAATGCTGTTGAGTATCTGGGCCATCTAATTAATGGAGAAGGATCACACAAGACACCCAGGAAGATGGAGGCTGTCATGAAGGCCCCTCAACCCGAGATTGTGTCTCAACTGAGATCGTTCTTGGGATTTGTAAATTATTTTGGCAAATTTGTGTCTGATCTAGCAACCATGCTGAAATCCCTGCATTGTTTTCTAGGAACATTAAGCCTCGGAAATGGACCCAAGAATGTGAGGAAGTTTACTGGGAGGTGAAGCAAACTCTGTAAAGGTTGGAAGCATTAACACATTTCAACTGGAAGCTGCCACTGCAGTTTGTGTGTGACAACTCACCTTATGGGATTGGCCTGTACTGTCACACATCTTGCTGAATAGAAAGGAAAGGCCCATTACGACGGTATTGAGGGTCATTAACAAAGCCAAAGGAGAAGCATGTCCAAATGGAAAAGGATGAATTGAGCATTGCATTCGGCGTTAAGAAATTCACCAATTTCCTTTACACAGGCACTATGTGCTACTGTGCACTGCTCCACAACCACCCCTAACCTCCCATACACGGGAATACTGTCAATGGCAGCTTGCACACCTGTAAAGTGGGCACTGGGTTCTGTCAGCCTACTCATACGAGATCAAACACTGATAGGTGAAGAAGCAGAGCATGCAGATGCTGTATCAATGCTGCCACTGGTGGAGAATAAAGATTTCCCAAATGGAAAGTGAAAATTATGTACTATTCCCAGGATGAAAAGGTGCTGGTGTCAGCAAATCATGGATCGAACGTAATATGGAATGATCTGGGTGGTGAGAGGGAGGACCATTCATACAAACTGCCCAGATGTATGCACTTATCTGTCCAAGAGGTGGGAATTGTTTGTATCAGACAAGCGTTTAATGTGGGGAATGAGAGTTGTTATTCCTCCCCCATTAAGAGGAAAGGTGCTACAATAAGTGCACCCAATATGGTGCAAATGAAGGGAATATCAAGAAGCTATTTTTGGTGGTTGAATGTGGACTCCCAGATTGAGGAGAAAGTGGGATCATGCAAATGCTGCCCAGATTCATGTTGATTTTGCAGGACCAATAGAGGGACAGTGTTACTAGTGAACATGGATGCCCACTCCAAGTGCCTCAAGGTGTTGGTCATGAAGGCAGTACCATCGGAAGCAATGAAAAACCGATTGGTCAAATAATTGCCAGGCTCGGGAACACTAAACAAGTTATGAATGACTATGGCCCAGTTTATGATGCAAGTGTTCGAGCATTACCTGGAAAATCATGCAGTCAGATCCACTCTGTACTACCCTGTGATAAATGGCCAGGCGGAGAGATTTGTTCAAACCTTGGAGTAGGCCCTAAAGCCCTCACCAGGGACGGCGAATCAACACGTGCCTCAGCATGTACAGAAACACACCTCAAGGGATGACAAAGTGCTCAGTAACATCCTTAATAGAGTCATAGAGTCATCAACTTGTACAGCACGGAAAAAGATACTTTAGTCTAACTCGTCCATGCCGACCAAATATCCTAAATCATCTAGTCCCATTTGTCAGCAGTTTGCCCATATCCTTCTAAATCCTTCCTATTTATAGATCTATCCAGATCCCTTTTAATTGTTGTAATTGTACCTGCTTCTACCACTTTTTCTGGCAGCTTATTTCATACATTCACCACCCTCTCCATGAAATAGTTGCCCCTTAAGTTTTCACCTTAAACCTCTGCCTTCTCGTTTTGGAGTCCCCTACTCTTAATGTTCAACTGCCAGCTGAGAACCATATTTGACTTACTGTGGCTGGATCAGACCAGAGAGATGCTAGAGCAGGGCAGCACAGTGTCTCAGTGGTTAGCACTGCTGCCTCACAGCACCAGAGACCCGGGCTCGATTCCAACCCTGGGCAACTGTCTGGGTGCAGTTTGCACATTCTCCCCATGTCTGTGTGGTAATCTTCCGAGTGCACTGGTTTCCTCCCACAACCCAGGTTAGGTGAATTGGCCATGTTAAATTGCCCATAGTGTTCAGGGCTGTGTAGATTAGGTGCATCAGTCAGGGGTAAATGAAGCATAATAGGGTAGGGGAATGGGTCTGGGTCGATGTGGAATAGTTCGGCTGAAGGGCCTGCTTCCACACTATGGTGATTCTATGAACTCTATGAAAAAACCAAGAAGGATAAATGGTCATAAGGGCAGGATTCTCAAGGCCGAGAGTATTCCAAAGAGGAGAGATCATGTTAGCCTGAATTTATATGTCTGTGGAAAAATGGATCGTAGTAGCAGTGGTGGCTGAAATGGTACAGACTAAGGATGAACTGGTCTGGAGGAGACCTGCGAACCAGCTGGTCACCGTATCTCACCAACAGGGGCATGTCCCTCAAAATACAGGACTGGTCCAGATGGAATCAAGGGTTTGACAGTGTCATGTGTCTCCAATCCAGAATTGATCATACCCAGGGAAGATACAACAGCAACATCACAGGACAAATACAGCCAATCAGAGAGGGACATAACCAATAAAGAAAATGCTGGAAAATCTCAGCAGGCCTGGCAGCATCTGTAAGGAGAGAAAAGAGCTGACGCTTCGAGTCTAACTGACAAAGGGTTAGTTAGACTCGAAACGTCAGCTCTTTTCTCTTCTTACAGATGCTGCTAGACCTGCTGAGATTTTCCAGCATTTTCTCTTTTGGTTTCAGATTCCAGCATTTGCAGTAATTTGCTTTTATTTAGAGAGGGACATATCTGTGGAAGAAAAGATTGTACGGAAGCTGAAGATACTACAGTATATAGGCTCCCGAGACGAGGAGATGGTGTTCTCGGAACTGTTATCACCCAATAGGCTAATCATGTCAATGTAGTCTATGGACAGAACATCTTGTGAAAAGGGGAAGTGACTGTTCGTCCATTGTTTGGCTATAACGTGTACAGATCATTGGATGGGCGGAGGTGGGTACTGCAGATGCTGGAGATTAGAGTCAAGATTAGAGTGGTGCTGGAAATGCACAGCAGGTCAGGCAGCATCTGAGGACCAGAAAAATTGACGTTTCGGGCAAAGGTCATTCATCAGCCCCCAGAATCATACGATCCCTACAGTGTCAAAGCAGGCCATTTGGCCCATAGAGTTTCTACTAGCCCTCCAAAGAGTATCACATTCCTTTACCATATCCCTGTAACCTTGCATTTCCCATGGCTAATCCACCTCGCCTGCACATCCCTGAACACAATGGGGCAATTTAGCATAGCTAACCAACCTAACCTGCGCATTTTTGGACTTGATAATCTTGATAATATTTTTTATTGGTGGGATGTGGGTGTCACTCACTGGCCAGCATTTATTGCTCGTGCTAGTTAAACCATAACAGGTGGTAGTGAGCTATCTTCTTGAACTGCTGCTGTGGGTTGACCCACAATGTGGAGGGAAATGTGTATTAATGGGAACTTTAAAATAAAGGGGCAGTTGTGTTCTGTATGTAGTTGGGGGTCGGCCCCTTTAAGCTGGTCCAGTCTGGAACTGTCTGTGGAAGTGTGAGTAACATCAATAAAGTGTTCCGATTTACAATTTGTCAAACATGGGTATAATTCCAGGTTCCCAAAGTAATAGAATCACAGAATCCCTACAGTGGTGATGCAGGCCATTCGGGACATCGAGTCAGCACTGACCCTCCCAGTAACATCCCATCCAGGACCACCCTATCCCCAAAACTCGGCAATTACCATAGCTAATCTAACCTAGTTTACACACTACAGACAATTTGGCAGAACAATCCACCAACTCAAATACTGTCACATCCGTCCCCACACACTCCATCTCCAACCTTTCCACCTCCCAAATCGCCGCACCTCCGGCCCCGCCCATGCGGCCACGCCCCTCCCGTCCAGTTCACTCAGTCCCCGCCCATCCGGCCACGCCCCTCCCGTCCAGTTCACTCAGTCCCCGCCCATCCGGCCACGCCCCTCCCGTCCAGTTCACTCAGTCCCCGCCCATCCGGCCACGCCCCTCCCGTCCAGTTCACTCAGTCCCCGCCCATCCGGCCACGCCCCTCCCGTCCAGTTCACTCAGTCCCCGCCCATACGGCCACGCCCCTCCCGTCCAGTTCACTCAGTCCCCGCCCATACGGCCACGCCTCCTCCCGTCGTGTTCGCCCCGCCTCTTCCCAGGCCCCGCCCCTCCAGTCGCATTCGCCCCACCCCCATCCTCGTCCCTCCCGTCGTATTCGTCCCCGCCCCCTCCCCTCCGCCGTGCGTACAACGTGCCCGGCTCCCGGCCGGTGGGCGGAGTGTGCGCAGGCGCTATGTCTCCCCCTCCCCCTCCCAGAGGCTCGAGATGGCGGTTGTGGCGGCTCAGGTGGTGGAGCTGGACATTGAGGAGCAGCAGGTAACTGTGGGCCTGAGCCCCGGGAGCGGCGTGCTCCTGCTGTCCCCCCCATCCCCGACACTGCGAGGGTCAGGCTCCAGGTCTCCGGGGGTGGAGGGGTGTCAGAGGGTGGAGGTGATGTCGGGATAGGGAGAAGGAGGAGAGTGTTAGGGCAGAGGTGGTGGAGGAGGGAGAGGGAGGAGGGAGGAGGGAGGAGGGAGAGGGAGAGGGAGGAGGGAGGAGGGAGAGGGAGAGGGAGGAGGGAGGAGGGAGGAGGGAGGAGGGAGGTGGAGGAGGAGGAGGAGGGAGGAGGGAGGTGGTGGAGGAGGGAGGAGGAGGAGGGAGGTGGTGGAGGAGGGAGGAGGAGGAGGGAGGTGGTGGAGGAGGGAGGAGGGAGGAGGGAGGTGGTGGAGGAGGGAGGAGGGAGGTGGTGGAGGAGGGAGGAGGGAGGTGGTGGAGGAGGGAGGGGGGAGGAGGGAGGAGGGAGGTGGTGGAGGAGGGAGGGGGGAGGAGGGAGGGGGGAGGAGGGGGGAGGGAGGTGGTGGAGGAGGAGGGGGAGGAGGGAGGAGGGAGGTGGTGGAGGAGGAGGGGGAGGAGGGAGGAGGAGAGGGAGGAGGGGGAGGAGGGAGGAGGGAGGTGGTGGAGGAGGGAGGAGGGAGGTGGTGGAGGAGGGAGGGGGGAGGAGGGAGGGGGGAGGAGGGAGGGGGGAGGAGGGGGGAGGGAGGTGGTGGAGGAGGAGGGGGAGGAGGGAGGAGGGAGGTGGTGGAGGGGGAGGAGGGAGGAGGAGGGGGAGGAGGGAGGAGGAGGGGGAGGAGGAGGGGGAGGAGGAGGGGGAGGAGGAGGGGGAGGAGGGAGGTGGTGGAGGAGGAGGGGGAGGAGGGAGGAGGAGGGGGAGGAGGGAGGAGGGAGGTGGTGGAGGAGGAGGGGGAGGAGGGAGGAGGAGGGGGAGGAGGGAGGAGGGAGGAGGGAGGTGGTGGAGGAGGAGGGGGAGGAGGGAGGAGGGAGGTGGTGGAGGAGGAGGGGGAGGAGGGAGGAGGGAGGTGGTGGAGGAGGAGGAGGAGGAGGAGGGAGGAGGGAGGAGGGAGGGAGGAGGGAGGAGGAGGAGGAGGGAGGAGGGAGGAGGAGGAGGAGGGAGGAGGAGGGAGGTGGTGGAGGAGGAGAGGGAGGAGGGAGGAGGGAGGTGGTGGAGGAGGAGAGGGAGGAGGGAGGAGGGAGGTGGTGGAGGAGGAGAGGGAGGAGGGAGGAGGGAGGTGGTGGAGGAGGAGAGGGAGGAGGGAGGAGGGAGGTGGTGGAGGAGGAGAGGGAGGAGGGAGGAGGGAGGTGGTGGAGGAGGAGAGGGAGGAGGGAGGAGGGAGGTGGTGGAGGAGGAGGAGGAGGAGGGGGAGGAGGGAGGAGGGAGGTGGTGGAGGAGGAGGAGGAGGAGGAGGAGGAGGAGGAGGAGGAGGAGGGAGGTGGAGGAGGAGGAGGAGGAGGGAGGTGGAGGAGGAGGAGGAGGAGGGAGGTGGAGGAGGAGGAGGAGGAGGAGGGAGGAGGAGGGAGGTGGTGGAGGAGGAGGAGGAGGAGGGAGGAGGAGGAGGGAGGTGGTGGAGGAGGAGGAGGAGGGAGGAGGAGGAGGGAGGTGGTGGTGGAGGAGGGAGGTGGAGGGAGGTGGAGGGAGGTGGTGGAGGAGGGAGGTGGTGGAGGAGGGAGGTGGTGGAGGAGGGAGGTGGTGGAGGAGGGAGGTGGTGGAGGAGGGAGGTGGTGGAGGAGGGAGGTGGTGGAGGAGGGTGGTGGTGGAGGAGGGTGGTGGTGGAGGAGGGAGGTGGAGGAGGGTGGAGGAGGGAGGTGGAGGAGGGTGGAGGAGGGTGGAGGAGGAGGGAGGAGGGTGGGTGGAGGTGGGGGGAGGAGGGTGGAGGTGGTGGAGGAGGGGGTGGAGGTGGTGGAGGAGGGTGGAGGAGGTGGTGGAGGAGGGTGGTGGAGGTGGTGGAGGAGGGTGGTGGAGGTGGTGGAGGAGGGGGGAGGAGGGTGGAGGTGGAGGAGGGGGGAGGAGGGGGGAGGAGGGGGGAGGTGGAGGAGGGGGGAGGAGGGGGGAGGAGGGGGGAAGTGGTGGAGGAGGGTGGAGGTGGTGGAGGAGGGTGGAGGGTGGAGGAGGAGGAGGGAGGAGGGGGTGGACGGTTGGGAGGTGAGTCGCTCGGCTCAAAACAGGCCCTTCGGCCCAACTGGTCCATTCTGACCAGGTTTCCCCAAACTGTACTAGTCTGATTTGCCCAGGTTTGGGCCGTCTCCCTCTAACCTGACAGAGGGAGTAGTTGATGCAGGTGCTGTTATGACATTTAAAAGGCGTTTGGATAGATGCACGAATAGGAAATGTTTAGAGGGACAGGGGCCCAAGCACAGGCAAGTGGTTCTGGTTTAGTCTGGGAAACTTGCTTGGCATGAATGGGTTGGGCTCAGCAGTCTGTTTCTGTGCTGTATGACACTCTGATTCTCTCACTTCTGGTAGCTCATCCTAACTGCACATCATCTGTGTGAAATGTTGTTCCTCAGGTCCCTTTTGAATTGTTCCCTTCTCACCTTAAACCTATCTGCTCTCATTGTGGACTCTCCTACCTTGGGGAATAGACTTTGGCTATTCACTTTATCTGTAAACCTCTGGAAGTTCACTCTATCAGCCTCTAATGCTCCGAGGAAAAGAAAACCTGAAATCTTTGTCTCTGTAACATCCTTGTAAATCTTTTTTGCATTCTTTCCTGTTTAATTAAATCCTTCTTTTAGCACGATGACCAGAACTGTGCACAGCAATCCAAATGTGGCCTTGTCATTGTCATGTACAGGTGTAACATAGTGACCACCCCTGTATTAAATGCTCGGACCTATGAGGAAGTGGTGGTAGGGGAGAGGGCACACTGGTGACTAGAGGAGAAGGAGAGAGGGTGGGAGAGGAAGGGAAAAGTGAAGGCAGGGGAGAGAAGAGGGCCTCAAGTGAAGGAGGCCTCTTGTAGGCTGAAGTACTGAACCTTCTGAAAGTGGGCAGTGATGTTAAAGCGTACTTAAGGCTTGTCATCAACCCTGTGCCTTTTGGCAGCATTAGGCCAGTTGGTCCAGGGTGGCCTTGCCAGAGCCTCTGGACTGTGCAGTCTTCTCTCCAGTCACTACTGCTGCTTGAGAGGATGGGCATCTTGGGTTGTGACCCACAATTTGGGGAACCCTGATGTAATAATTTGAACCTGAAAATAGCAAGAGTTTGTACCTAATTGATATGTTTTTGTGTGTCCAATCCAATCCAATTCCCTGCCTTATTACTGTGGAGACACTTATCATTCAGGTGCTTGTATAGCACAAATTGCTGATTGGAATACAAATTTCTGTTCCTATTGGTATGCATGACAAATTTGGTTTCTTTTCCTCTTGGCACTAAAAACCAAAACATAAAATTCCATATTGTTACCTTAATAGTTTTATAAGATGTATAACTGAAGTACATCAGATACAGAGACAGATGATCAATATCTTGTGAAACTATGAATTCTGTCATGACTTCACTGAATATTATGCAAACCTAACAAATTCTTTTGTTCATAGATAGATCTCTTAAAATTTCCTTCAGATGACAACCAATGGAGGTAAGCAATGTTGTGATTATTACATGGTCGGTTCGGCTATAATGTGGTTGTTCCATTCTCGTGCAATCCCATGTTATAAGAAAATAGTGCAATAGCAACCACCATTCAGCTAGTAGGGCTGGAATCATATTATGACCAATACATGCTTTAAAAATTCACGCTTTAGAAAGTGTCCCCAACTTGTCTATCATGTTATAGTGAATTCACATTAACGAAACACATTTCATAGCAGAATGACCTGTAATTTTCTTTCATAAAATTTAAATGTTATAAAGAGCTTTGTTTTCTTGTATTGGAGCTAATTTAGTATATTGCACAAGTGCACTATTTGTGTGCATCCTGCTTTAAAGCTCGTGAAAATTTCTAGTTATAAGAAATCTTTTAAAATCTGGCAGGTACCTGTAAGAATAATAAAGTTTTAATGGCAGGGGATTTTAACTTTCCAAACTTAGACTGGGACTGCTGTAGTGTTTAGGGCTTGGATGGACAGGAATTTGTGTGTACAAAATTTTCTGATTCAGTATGTGGATACACCTGTTAGAGAAGGTGCATAATTTGACCTTTGCTTGGGAAATAAGGCAGGACAAGTGACTGAGGTATCATTGGGCCAGTGATCATAATTCTAGTTTTAAATAGTTATGGTAGAAGATTGACTTGATCTAAAAGTTGAAGTTCTAAATTGCACTAAGACCAAATTTGACAGTATTAGGCAAGAACTTTCAAAAGTTGATGGGGAGATATTATTCACAGGTAAAGGGACAGCTATAAAGTGGGAGATCTTTAAAAATGAGATAATGAGAGTTCAGAGATAGTTTGTTCCTGTATGTGCAAAGGCCAAGGCTGGTAGGTGTAGGAATTCTGGATGACTAGGAAAAACTGAGGTTCTGGTCAAGAAAAAGAAGGCAATCGAGGGGGGGGACAAAGGGGGACGTGAGATGGCTTTGGAAAATAGGGTTAATGAAAATCCAGAGATTCTACAAATACGTTAAGGGAAAAAGAGTAACTAGGGAGAGAATCAGTGCCCCTTAAAGATTAAATGTGTAGAACCAGAGGAGATGGATGAGATACTAAACGAGTATTTCACATGAGTATTTACTCTGGAGAAGGATATGGAAGCTAGACAACTTGGGGAAATAAGTAGTGATATTGTGAAGGGTTTCCATATTACAGAAGAGGAGGTGCTGGATGTCTTAAAAGCATTAAGGTGGCTAAATCTCTGGGACCTGATCAGGTGTATCCCAGAACTTTGTGGGTTGCCAGGGAAGAGATTGCTGGGGGCCCTTGCTGAGATATTTGTCATTGATAGCCACAAGCAAGGTGCCAGAAAACTGGAGATTGGCTAATGTGGTGCCATTATTTCAGAAAAGTGGTAAGGAAAAGCTGGGGCACTATAGACTGGTGAGCCTGATGTCAGTGGTGGGGTAATTTGTTGGAGTGAATTTTAAGACAAGAGTTGCATGCATTTGGATAGGCAAATTAGGGATATTTGGCATGGCTTTGAGAGTAGGGATTTGTCTCACTGGATAGTTTTTGAAGAGGTAGCGAAGAAGATTGATGAAGGCAGAGCAGTCGACATGTGTTTGGACCTCATCAAGGTGTTTGAGGTTCTGTATGATAGACTGGTTAGCATAGTTAGTTCAAGTGGAATCCAGTAGGAGCTAGCCAATTGGATACAAAATTGACTTGAGGGAATGAGACAGAGGGTGCTAATGGAGGGTTGTTTTTCGGATTGGAGGCTTGTGACCAACAGTGTGCCACCAGGACCGATGCTGGCTGCATTGCTTTTGACATTTATAAATGATTTAGATGTGAATATGGGAGGTAGGATTAATAACTTAGCCGATAACACCAAAATTGGTGTAGTGGCCAGTGAAGAAGATTATTTCCAAATGCAACGGGTCCTTGATCAGTTGGGTTAATGAGCAGAGTGGCAATGGAGTTTAATTTAGTTAAATGCAGGTGTTGCATTTTGGAAAGACAAATTAGGGCAAGACTTGTACAGTAGGAAAAAATGTGAAACTGGAAAGGGTTCAGAGAAGATTTACAAGGGTGTTGCCAGGATTGGGAGATTGGAGATATAGAGAGAGGCTGAATTCCCTGGAACATCGGAGGCTAAGGGGTGATCTTATAGAATTTTATAAGACTGCGGGGCATGGATAGGGTGAAAAGCCAAAATCTTTTTCCTCGGCTAGGGGAGTCTAAATGTAGAGGACATATAGGCTAAAGGTGAGAGAGGCATGATTTTAAAAGGACCTAAGGGGTAACACTTTTTTCATGCAGAAGGTGCTGCATGTATGGAGTGAGCTGCCAGAGGAAGTGGTGGAAACTGGTACAATTACAACATTTAAAAGCCATCTGGATGGGTACGTGAATAGGAGTGGTTTAGAGTGATAAACGCCAAATGCTGGAAAATGGGATTATATCAGTTTAGGATATCTGGTCAGGATGAACAAGTTGGACTGAATTATCTGTTTCAACTCTGATCAATTGTTGACTAATTTAAGCCTTTGTGTTCTTTCTCCGACCTTGATTTTTTTTAAAATTCCAAGATATTCTGATACTCTTATTGGTTTGAAAATGTTTTTGCAAACTCAGTGTTGATTTTCAGTGCTTCTGTTATTCAAAGATCATAGTAGTAGTTTAGTGTTTCACTTTTTGTCTAGGGACTAGGATGATTCACTAGTGTTTTGGTGGTTTGTCAGTCAGCTTGCTGTCTGTTCACCTTGCCAAATGTTTCTGTTGGGCTACAGTTCTTGTCTCTCACTTGCCCCCTCTGTCCTCATATCTGACTACTTCATTATGCCCATTGTCATCCAATTATCTGTTTCCTCACCTATCCTCTCCCTTATGGGAAAATCTGCACGATGTGTTACGTAACAATATTCTGTTGCCATTTTTTGATTGTTAGGTTTGAATTTGCCAGCTGCATCATGTAGGAAATAAAATTTGCTTTCAGAATAATTCATTCTTTGCTGCATACTGTATGGGCATCAGGTTGTTATCAATTTCTGATTGTTATAATTGCTACATTGTGTTTCAGTATCTCTCATCTGCTTGGTCTGCCATATTCCACCCTCTATTTTTTAGC
Source organism: Chiloscyllium punctatum (assembly GCF_047496795.1). NCBI lineage: Eukaryota > Metazoa > Chordata > Chondrichthyes > Orectolobiformes > Hemiscylliidae > Chiloscyllium > Chiloscyllium punctatum. Next base: position 3,709,042 of record NC_092739.1, read on the forward strand.
TAGGATCAAGTCCCCTTCACCCTGGGTTAGTTAAACTACATTCCTTGTTTTTTTTTTTAGTGCTTATATTTGTTTTCAGATTACTTCATCATGCCCCACCACACATCTGTAGTCTTCTGCAGCCTCTTAATTTTCTTAGATATGTTACCCTCCAATTCTCTCTCCTTGCATTTCATGATTTTAATCGCTTGACCACTGGTATTCATGCCTTCAGCTGCTGAGGCTCTAAGGTTCCTTACCTAAACTGCTGTCCCCTCTCTACTTGTGTCTCTGATTCGATATGAATCAATTTTTTGATCATCTGCCTTAACATTTATCGAATCTAGTACTAATGATTCTGAATCACTTAGTGTCAGATTTTGTTTGATAACATTCCTGTGAAGTGCATTTGGGGTCTTTTACTCTGTTTAAAGTGATGTAATTGTAAATTGTTCTATTGTATCTTGCTGTTAGAGGTAAAATAATGTTTGGGCCTTATTGAGCAAATTTCATAAGTTGGTAAAATACAGAACTATTGTATAACTAGCTGAAGTGAGAAATTGAAACTGTTTGTATGAGACTAGTAAAAATGGACATTGTTGAACTACAGCAGAGGAAATGTTTACATCTACTCTAACATACACCTAATATGAGAGCTTGATGCATAGTACAAAACAAAATAATTAATTCCCAATTAGAGTTCTTCATCTTGAACACCCAGAAAGCAAGCACTGGAAGTTCAAGTACTGTCAAATAATAAGGTTACAAGACAAATTCTTTTGTCTCCAGGTTTTTTAAATTCTTGAAAGTTTTAAATTTATTTGAGGCAAGTTATCCTGATGAAAATAGAGACATTAACCCCGGTATTGTAAATCTGGGAGTTACCTGTTTCTGTTCCCGTCATATAACCAATTGGATGCATTTTGCTTTATATAGTGAAAGATCATATGTTTTTCTGTCGAAAGCATTACAGTAATGTTGATTGAATATTTTAGCAAGCAGTGGAAAGATCTTGTTCAAGAAAAATGTGTAGGAGAAGCCACATTAGGAATAAACATGACTAATTTCATGGGCCCTTTTGAGGTAGATATGAACATTTTGTAGAAATTACAGAAAATTAATCCTTTTTTGTAAACCGAGGCCTTCACTGGAATATTACCTAATTAATTTGAAATGTTCAGCTACTTTTCTTAAGCAATATGCAATTCAATATCAACTTTTTTGCAACCTTTGTAGAGTGCATAATGCCAAGGTACATGCAAAACACCGTGGACATGAAGCTATGCATGCAGAAATGGTGCTTATTCTTATTGCCACCCTCGTAATAGCTCAGATTGTGCTAGTCCAGTGGAAACAGCATCATTGTAGATCATATAATGTGAGTTTTATTTTCAATCTTATGCCTTCAAATTTACATTTTGTTGATATACAAGCAAACACCAATTGTTTCTCCCAGTTTTTAGCAGTCTTGTTGCTCAGACCAGCAGAAGGTATCATAATAAATTTGAGATGAGGCAGACTGTTTAGCCAGAGCTTTGTCCTGTGCTGCACCTGATCTGGAATTGATAAATATTGGGTCATGGTACTATACCCAGCTTTGTCATCCTTCACCAAAAGTTAAAATCAAATATTGTAAGTCTGTGCATATAAACAATTTTGTAACAGTTCTAGCTACTTGGTTTAAATAAAGCTTGTAATTTCACAGTTTGTACATGTTAAAATCTTGACTACAGTAAGAGGAAAGCAATCAGAAGGAATAGGAAATTGAACTGTGACTTATGACCAAAAGTTATTAATTATGCTTAAGTATTCTTGACAATTTTTAAATAAGCTATGCCAATACACCCTGTTAATTGTACATACACCAGATTTGTGTGAAGGTTTAAAAATAAATTTGTATGTTTTATGCAGCAATATGTAAGGCAGCTATGACCATGTATCCATTGATTTTTGTTTTTTAATAAGTCATATAATTTCTGTGCAAACTGAACATTCACCAAATGTTTCTTTTGTCCATCTCCTTGTTGCTTTTCAATTGCAAGTATAAATATCTAACAAAGCTATGATCTGGTAATAAGAAACGTTAATATTGATCCTGTTGAAGCCTGCATACAGATGTCAGGTGGCTGTAGGCAAGTTAAGAAAATGTACCTGTTCGCAAACTAAGTTTGAACTTAACAGATGACTTGATCTGAATTGGTTCTTTATGTTCCATTATTACTAATGGCTTTAATAGAACAGCTTGTTCATATTCTGGAAATTTTGATTGGGTTTGTGCAGCTGTGATGCAGACAAACCTGTAATCCTAATGGTGTGAAACATGGATCTTAATTTGTATGCAGTTTGTTACTCAGATTTCAGTTAGTGTAATGGATCTAATGTTTGTTGCTGTTGTGAAGTTAATGGATAGCTTATTTTAGCTGTAATGATGCAATATCTGCTGTTACAGCATGGCATTTCACAATCAAATGTGTTGTCCATTTTTAAAACACCTCATTTTAACAAGTAATTTCAATTGATATTTGCCCAAAAAAAAGCATTCATTCTTGTTTTGAAATAATGGTAATAAAAAGAACAGACTTGCTTATTGGAAAGGAAATTGGGAGAGAATGCCATCTTATTCTCAGACCTTTCTGGGTTGTAATAATTGCTGCCATTTAACATAAGTTATTGCAAAACCGTACAGTAGTAAAATTGTGTGGCCCGTGGCAAAATGTGACCAGGCATTATGCAGACTTGGTACTCGGGCATTGTAATTGTAAGACAAACATTTGAGCATTCTTTGATTTTTTTAAAATTGTGAACTGTTTGTTTTACTGCCACCTTTTTTTAAAACAATCAATTTTTAAAGTGTATATGCTGTTTGATTATCCCTGCTAGCTAAGTTTTTGTATTAGTTGCAGAATGAGCTGCTGGTGGTAAAAGAAAACTAATTTTCTCCTCCTTAACCATTGGCTTACCTATCATTCACAATAAATATTATAAACTTAACGTAAAGCAATTGAAAATGTGAATTGCAACTGTTATTTATGTCTGTACACTCGCCAAACTGTAAATTCAGTCAACTTTATGAACTTCATTTGCAAGACAAGCCAGACTAAAAATCAGTAGTGATAAATTAAACGTCCTGCTGCCATCTAATTATTTAGACCCCCACTTTCGAATTTGCTTGAGTCCAGGTCCTGTTTAGCTCATTTAAGCCATTTTAATGAGAAAAACATTTAGCCTTTGGGCAACAGTCTGATTTGTCAGGAAATTCCATGGGATATGATGTATGGATAAGTAAAATTTGTGCTAATATAATCCAGATGGTAATGGTGCCATTAAACAATAAAGTAGATGATGTGTTTTTCTATATCCAGATGTTGACTGTAGCAGCACCAATACTATTGAGTGCAGATGCACAACTGTCTTGTTTTATCAACTGACTACTGAATTTTGCACAGTCCAGCAGAGAGCATATCCATAACACATTAATTGTTCTAGAAATACATATTAACACTTTTTCTGGATTCTAGAGCATTGCATAAGTTAATGTATTCCATCACACAGTTGAAATAAATTGATAGCTAATTCACTTCCCCAGTGAAATAAGCTTGGAAAGTTTGAAATTTTCCTGAATAAGAATGTATATCTTGATCAAAATAAATACATTTAATTTCAGAAGTTGTTTAACTATTCTTCCAGTTAATAGCTGTTTTTCTTTTGGAAATAAATCTATTCCTACATTGGTGTTGTGAGGCTACAATTAATCACAAGTACATTACTGCATTACAACTACAGTTTTTAAGAAAGCTTTTTTTTAGATCAGATTACTTAGTGTGGAAACAGGCCCTTCAGCCCAACAGGTCCACACCTACCCGCCGAAGCACAACCCACCCATACCCCTACATTTACCCCTTCCCTAACACTACGGGCAATTTAGCATGGCCAATTCACCTGACCTGCACATCTTTGGACTGTGGGAGGAAATCGGAGCACCCGGAGGAAATCCACGCAGACAAGTTAGTCGCCTGAGGCGGGAATTGAACCTGGGTCTCTGGCGCTGTGAGGCAGCAGTGCTAACCACTGTGCCACCGTGCCGCCCAAGTTCCTTGGCTCATTGATCTAAATGAATCAAATTATGTTGAAAATACAAAAGACACATCCACACTATACAGTAATGCTAATATTGTAATCTAAATACATTTTGTGCTTTGATTTGGATAAAAGTTATTTAATGAAGATAAAAAACTGGAATTTTTAGGCAAGGGTTACATCACCATTAGATTCATATTCTGACCTGGATGTAGATTGACTCCAACTTCTTCAATTAAGATGAACACGAAAAAGTCCTTGCCCAAAAATACCAGTTTTTCTGTTCACTATTTTTATCCAAACCAAAGTGCAAATGTATTTACATTACAATAATGATAGCATTGCTGCATAGTGTTTAAATGCTTCTTGTGTTTTCAACCAAACCTGATTCATTTAGATGGTAAATCATCAATGAGCCAAGTAAGGAACAGTTTTTCAAACTGTAGTTGTAATGTAATCACATTATACTAGCAAGCCATCAGTATGATTAGTGAGATTTGGTTAATAGATTTTCTGTAATTTTATTTTTTCAGACTTTAGAAATCCTGAATATCTTTAACATGAATAGCAAATTCTAATTGTGGCATGGTTTACAACAAATTCATGCCATGATAAAACTGGGTCATTAAAATGGATAATTTGCCAAGCTATGAAAGTAAACTGGATATACTAACTTTGTTTAATAAATGCTCATAATGGACTTATACATTTTCTTTGACAGCTCGTCACCCTGCTGCAGATGTGGATTGTTCCTTTATATTTCACAGTAAAACTTTACTGGTGGCGCTTTCTCTCCACATGGGGAATGTTCTCTGTTATAACCAGTTATGTCATCTTCAGAGCTACCCGCAAACCTCTTTCTGGAAGAACACCACGGTATGTACTTAAGTGAAAATTGGAGGGTTTTTTTCTCAGCATTGATTTCTTCTGCCTTATTATACATTGAGTGACCAAATAATGAGCAATTTATAATTAACATTGATATAAGTGATACAGGTAGATGCAGTTTTATTGCACATGTAGAGCATTTTTGAATTCCTCATGACTGGCAAGAAACAAGAGTAGACAACTTAATGATTGATACAGCAGGCTCGAAGCATTAAGATTATAGCTGATCTGATTTTTAACCTCCACTCTGTTCCTGCATACTCCAGATAATCATTCACTCCATTGATCTGCATATTGTTAACAAAAAAACTTTGTTGAAAGATCTGTAATTTTATGTACATTTTAAAAATTCTTCTTTGTGATGGTTTAACCAAAGAAGTTATTAGTATTTGTAAGGTACCATTATTGAAATCAACATTAAGCAATTCAGAATCCAGCTTGCAATTCTTGTTTGATGCAACTGTGTTTTTAAGAGTTGTATTCTCTACTCATTTGAGTATTCAGATTTTGTTTAAAAACAGTTGGAACGGTTCCACTAGCTTGTATACTAACCCTTCACCGTTTTAATCTAGTTGTATCTTTTAGTCATGGTTTATTCTTTCTTTAGCTTCTTGATGTAAACAGAATCTTGGGTAACATTTGTTCAATCAATTGATTATAAAGTCTGTGAATCACAATTTTCTAGTATACATTTATTGAAAACCTGCCACCATAACCTGAAGCATTGTATTTAGAATACAAATAATTGTTTGTATGTGCTATACATATTTTGAGATGCTGGTCACTGAGTCAGAAGGTATGTAGTTTGCAAGCATATGGGACTTTTATGTTGTGTAGGTATAAATGTCGAGGTATTGATTCACTTTGACCAAATAAGTCACATTCAGTTTGTTTTCTCATTTATTTGACCCCCACTGATGACTTTTTAGGCATAGAAATGAAAAAGAATGAACAAGTGGTCTATGAAGCACCTTTAACCTACTGAGCCATTCAGCAAGATCAGAGCTGATCTTTGGCCTCATTAAAAGCTTTTTGAAAAAAAATGGCAAGTCGTTTTTCACAGTATGAATAATTGCTCATTTAAGTGTATAGACTAACCATCAGTGAAAATTTTAGTGTTTTTTTTCTTAAGTCTACTTTAATTTTAATTCTAGAAGTTGTTTATATTTTCTCCTAATTAATGCAATCAGTTTTTAAATAGATCAGTTGTTATGAATGATGCAGTTGTTATGCTACCATTAACTCTGTAAATGACACCACCAGATTTGGTTCCATATTTATGATCTGGTGGTGAAAAGTGCTGCAATTTTATGAAATACTTTTACTGATTTAAGTGGATATTTAATGTGCTGTGTGCAAAAGTACCAATTTTTCTGGTATTTATCAAATTTTTTTTGTATGAATAGAAATTCAGAAGTACAAGTGTTAACTGTGCCAAGTAAATTAATATTGCTGTAATATTGTAATGCTTTGTTTTCCCCAACAGGATTTGATTCTATTATTCCCCAAATTTATGTTAGCCAATGAATCATTAAGCTAAGATTTGACTTTTCTTTTTGGTTGAGACCTTCTGCATTGTTGAGACTGAAAGTAAATGCACAAGTAGCCAGAAAGTAATCTCTTTTCTGTTATTTCTTTGGTGATTAACAAAATACACTTGTTTGAGAAAGTCAGTATTTATTTTTAGTATTGTGATTCTACGTGATGGTATTATTAGACCAAGTCATATCCCAGAATGAAATCTAGCTTGATCATTTTGTTTTAAATGTGGTATACATTCACTGAAACAGTCACAAAAGTCTACAAAGTTTAGTTAATAACAGAACAAAAATGTTATGTAAAGGCAAAAACAGAAAAAAAAGTTGATATAAAAAACATTCAGACAAAAATGGATTGCTGAATTTAAGATTTTCGAATACCAACACTCTAGTGATTTGCATCCGTAGAGATTGTTCCTCTGTATCAAATATTTAAGTTCAACTTAGATTCTTCCCAGTTCTTTCCTGTGAATTGTGAAGTCCACTTACTGAATACTCCCAGAACGGAGTTAAAAATCTCACAATCACCTGATGAAGGAGCAGCGCTCCAAAAGCTAGTGTGCTTCAGTTTAACCTGTTGGACTATAACTTGGTGCTGTGTGATTTTTTTAAACTTTGTACGCTCCAGTCCAACACCGGCATCTCCAAATCACAAAACGGAGAGCTTAGAAATTTGCAGGTTACTTAATGTTGAGAAAATCTTAACTCTTGGTCTGGAAGGTGCACAAGCTAAACTTTTCTCTGAATAAAACCATGTTAGCACGTGTGTAGGAGAGAACTCCAACTGCTGCTCTTAGAATTTGGCTTTGAGCTGGATTGTTGACTGGGGACACTGGAGCGTTCATGAAACTGAGAGAATTGTGGATAGCATATACAGAACAGTAGAGATGGTAAAACCGCAGGTTAAGGTTCCACAAGGAGAGAGGGTTGGGTAGCCACTAGCCAGAATAAGAGACAAAGTGAACAATGCAGGGATTCCCATTGCCATTCCTTTGCAAAACAACAGAACACTACTTTGGATTCTGTTGGCAGGAGGACAATAGCCTTCCAGGGGAAATGAGTAACATCCAAATTCTTTGCACAGCAGTTGGCTGTACTGCACGGGTGAAGAGAAAAAAAGTGTGAGATTGCAATAGTCTGGGGATTCAATTGTAAGGATAATAGCTAGATGTTTCTGTAACTGCAAACAAGACTTCAGGATGGTGTCTATTGCTGTTCTGGTGCTTAGGTCAAGAAGGAGAGAGTGGACAGCCAGTGGTCATGCTACACATTGATATCAATGGCAGGTTTATAAAATAGGATGAGGAGCTAGAAGTCAATTGAAATGTAGAATCTCAAAGGCATTGATTTCAGGATTACTGCCTATGCCATGTGCTAGTCAGTTGAAATAAGGTATCGGTTGAATGTGTGGCTAGAAAGATTGTGCAAGAGGTTGGGGTGGGGCGACAGTCAGATTCCTGGGATATTGAGACGAGTTCTGATGGAGGTAAGTGCGATACAAACTGGTGGGTTACATCTAGACAGGACCAGTGCTGAAAACGTAGGACGCAAATTTGCTAATGTGGCTGGAGCGAGTTGAATTTAGAATGGCAGGGATATGGGAAACTCACCAGAGTGACAAAGGCGGCACGGTGGCTCAGTGCTTAGCACTGCTGCCTCACGGCGCTAGGGTCCCACGTTCGATTCCAGCCTCGGGTAACTGCCTGTGTGGAATTTGCACATTCTCCTTGTGTCTGCGTGGGTGCTCTGGTTTCCTCCCTCAGTCCAAAGATGTGCAGGTTAGGTGAATTGGCCATGCTAAGTTGCCCATCCTGTTAGGGGAATGGGTCTGGGTGAGTTGCTCTTCGGAGGGTCGGTGTGGACTTGTTGGGCCGAAGGGCCTGTTTCCACACTGTCGGTAATCTAACAAAAAAAACAAGGACAGTTGTAAAAGAAAGAACAGTAAAATACAAACAAAAAACTGGTAATCCAGGACAGGAAGCAAACAGGACCATTAGGATGATTAAAGATTCGCAGAATTATACAGTGCACAAGAGGCTCATTGAGTCTGCATCAAAAAAACCTTCTCTAAATCTGCTAGTCCTACTTTCCAGTATTTGATCCATAGTCATTTCAACTGCTCATCCAAGTATTTAATGGCATGAAGGCAAGTTAAAGGCTTGGTATCTTAATACACACAACTTTCAGAATAAGTTAGAAGAACTGGCAATGCAAATCAAGGTAAAAGGATCTGATGCTGCAGTCATTATAGTGATATGATTAAGGAGATCAGAACTGGAATTTTGGAAAGACAGAATGGAAGGAAAAGGTGGTTGGATAGCACTGTTAATAAGATGAAATGAAGACAGTTGGAGTGGAGAGAATCTAGGTTTGGAGTCCATTTGGGTGGAGATTTTAAAAAGAAAAAGAAGATATTGACAGGAATAGTGTTTTAGCCCCCAAATCAGTATCCTCACTATAGGAGTGGATAGAAATGTGATTCAGGGGCAAACATTTGGCTGGAATTGTACCTGGCATATAGGAAGATGATTGTGCTTGTTGAAGGTCACTAATCTCAGTTCCAGGGCATCTCTATAGGAGTTCCTCAGAGTAGTGTTTTAGGACGAACCATTTACAGCTACTTCTTCAAAGACTTCCTTCCATCATCAGGTCAGAAGTGGGAATGTTCACCAATGAGTGCACAATGTTCAGCACCATTTGTGACTCCTCATTTTGAAGCAGTCTGTGTTCGATATTCAGGTTTGGGCTGACACGTGGCAAGTAACATGCATAGAACAGAAGTGCCAGCCAATGACTACCTCCAATAAGAAACAATAACCACCACTTTTGGACATTCAATGGTGTTACCATCAATGAATCCCACATTCTGTGGATTACCATTGACCTGAAACCCAACTGACTTGCCATAAAAATAGTGGCTACAAAAGCAAGTCACAAGGCTGGGACTACTGGATGAGTGCAGCTCTTAACAACACTCAGAAGCTTGACACCATCTAGGGCAAAGCAACCCACTTGATTGGCAGCACATCCACAAACATCCACACTCTTATTCAGTGTTGTGTACACACTGCTGCTGTTAAATGTGAAGCTGAAATTCACCAAAGATCCTTGAACAGCACCTTCCAAGCTCAGAACCACTTTTACCTTGAAGGACGAGGTCAGCAGATATGTGGAAGACAACAAGCTGCAAGTTACCCTCCAAGGCATTCACCATCCTGACTTGGAACTACATGACCATTCTTCACTGGTGCTGGGTCAAAATCCTGGACTTCCCTCCTTAGGCGCATTACGGATCAATCTGCAGCACATAACTGCCCTGTTGAACCACTGCAATCCACCATCAGCTTTAAGAGCAGCTAGCAACAGGCAAGGAAAAAAAAAGCCATAGAAGCATCTAAAAAGATAGAGCTATAATTATGAGTGACTTTAATCTTCATGTTGATTGGGTTAATCAAGTTAGAAAGTGTAGCTATGAGAGTATTTCTTGGAGCAATATGTCATGGAGCCAACCAGGGAACAGGCTATCATAAACCTGGCAATGGGTGATTGAGGCATATTTAATAAATGACCTCAGTAAAAGATCCCTGAAGAAGTTGTGCACATAACATGACACTTTAATATTTAGTTTGAGTAATTAGACTGAAATAAGGATAGTTAGCTAAAATGCATTGGATGGGAAAATTAGCTGGAAAGATGGAAAGCAAGAAGTGGCAGGGTATGAGGTAAATCATGATTCTCAGCAAAAGTATATCCCAGTAAGCAGGTAAGACCGAGGGATAGACCAACCATGGCTAACCAAGGAAATAAAGAGTATTAAGTTGAAAGGAGAAGCATGTAAAGATGCAAAAGTCAGTGATCGCCCTGAAGACTGAGATAAATTCAGAATCCAGCAAAGGAGGACTACTACAATAACAGGCAGAGAAAAATGGATTGACCCCACACTCACAAACATCCACTCCCTTCATCACCACCACTCTGTAGATAGTACACACTGCTGTTGTTAAGTGTAATGTTGAAATTCAATTAGCAAGGAATATAAAAGCATGGTCAAAGTGAACATTAGTGAAGAGTGTGGGAGTACTGTTTTTAGGATCAAGGAAATGGCAGAGGAGTTGAACAGATATTTTACATCAGTCTTTATTTGCTCATTTTGGAAGGAGAATAAAAACAGAACTCAAATATAAAGACAGCTGTACATGTTGATTGGGGAGACATGGTGTGCTTAAGTCCCATGGTTAGGGTCAGAATCACACTGCCCCTCCCAAAATCTTTTGATTTAATAAATTTGATTGACTTGCTCCTAAATTTGAGTATTATTGATTTTACTCACAACTGTTTGTGGACCACCCCAGTGACTCTGAATCCATAGATCAGCCTTACACTAATTACAAGCTTACATCTACACCAATTCTTCCAAGATAAAATGGGGATATTGGTTAAAGTCTGAGGTTGTTAACCTCTCTAAGGCTAGAGGGCTGCAGAGTACCTAATAGACAGAGGGTGCTGTTTCCCAAGCTTGTATTGAGCTTCAAACAAGCCATGAGGAAGACGAGATATCAATGTGTGTGAGAGATAGAGAATCAGTGGTACTTGGCTGGAAGAGTCAGATCTATGGCACAGAATATAGCCTTTCATACTTTGGCATGGCAAGATCATATCTAAATACTACCTGAGTGTTTTAAGGGTTTCTGCCCTCTACCACCCTTTCAGCTAGAGAGTTCATGATTCCCACTCACCTCTTTTCCTCACATCCCCATAAATCTCCTGTCCTTCAGCTTTAACCTAATGCTCCCTGGTCATTGATCTCTCCATTGAGGAGAAAGGTCTCCTCATCTACCTGATGCCCCTCATTTTTATACATCTTTGTCATGCCCAAAGAACACATCCCCCATTATCTAATCTTTCTTCATAATTAAAAATGTCCAACCCTAGCAACATGCTGGTAAATCTTCTCTGCATCTTTAGTGCAATCGTTTCCCTCCTATAATATAGGAGAAAGTGAGGACTGCAGATGCTGGAGATCATAGCTGAAAAATGTGTTGCTGGAAAAGCGCAGCAGGTCAGACAGCATCCAAGGAGCAGGAGAATTGACGTTTCGGGCATAGGCCCTTCTTCAGGAATGAGGAAGGTGTGCCGGGGAGGGGCGTTGGGAATGCGATAGGGGACAGAAGGTTAAGGTGAGAGTGATAGGCCAGAGAGGGGGTGGGGGCAGAGAGGTTGGGAAGAAGATTGCAGGTCAAGAAGGCGGTGCTGAGTCAGAGGGTTGGGACTGAGATAAAGTGGGGCGAGGGGAAGTGAGGAAGCTGGAGAAATCTGCATTCGTCCCTTGTGATTGGAGGGTTCCTAGGTGGAAGCTGAGGCACTCTTCCTTCAGGCGTCGTGTTGCCATGGTCTGGCGATGGAGGAGGCCAAGGATCTGCATGTCCTTGGTTGAGTGGGAGGGGGAGTTAGTGTTCAGCCGCGGGACGGTTGGGTTGGTTGGTGCGGCTACACTGGCACCACCCCCCCACCTTTTCCTCCGCTACATCGATGATTGCATTGGCGCTACCTTGTGCTCCCATAAGGCAGTTGAACAGTTCATCCACTTTACTAACACCTTCCACCCCGACCTCCAATTTATCTGGACCGCCTCAGACTCCTCCCTCCCCTTCCTAGACCCCTCCATTTCTATCCCGGGCGACCCACTCAACACGGACATTGACTATAAACCGACTGACTCCCACAGCTACCTAAATTACACCTCCTCCCACCCTGCCCCTTGTAAAAACACTATCCCATATTCCCAATTCCTTTGCCTCCACCGCATCTGCTCCCAGGAGGACCAATTCCAATACTGAACAACCCAGATGGCCTCCTCCTTCAAAGACCGCAATTTCCCCTCCGACATGGTTGACGATGCTCCCCACCGCATCTCCTCCACTTCCCGCACCTCTGCCCTTGAACCCCGCCCCTCCAATTGCCACCAGGACAAAACCCCACTGGTCCTCAGCTATTACCCAACCAACCTCCAGATACATCGTATCATCCTTCGTCATTTCCGCCACCTCCAAACAGACCCCACCACCAAGGATATATTTCCCTCCTCTCCCCGATCAGCATTCCGGAAAGACCACTCCCTCCGTGACTCCCTCGTCAGGTCCACACCCCCCCACCAACCCAACCTCCACTCCCGGCACCTTCCCCTGCAACCGCAAGAAATGCAAAACGTGTGCCCACACCTCCCCTCTCACTTCCCTCCAAGGCCCCAAGGGATCCTTTCATATCCATCACAAATTCACCTGCACCTCCACGCACACAATTTACTGCATCCGCTGCACCCGATGTGGCCTCCTCTACATTGGGGAGACAGCTGCCTACTTGTGGAGCATTTCAGAGAACACCTCTGGGACACCCGCACCAAGCAACCCAACCACCCCGTGACTGAACACTTTAACTCCCCCTCCCACTCCGCCAAGGACATGCAGGTCCTTTGCCTCTTCCATCGCCACCACGACACCTGGAGGAAGAGTGCCTCATCTTCCACCTAGGGACCCTCCAATCACAAGAGATGAATGCAGATTTCTCCAGCTTCCTCATTTCCCCTCCCCCCACCTTATCTCAGTCCCAACCCTCGGACTCAGCACCGCCTTCTTGACCTGCAATCTTCTTCCCGACCTCTCTGCCCCCACACCCTCTCCGCCCTATCACCCTCACCTTAACCTCCTTCTGCCTATCGGATTCCTAACGCCCCTCCCCAAGTCCCACCTCCCTACCTTTTATCTTCGCCTGCTTGGCACACTCTCATTCCTGAAGAAGGGCTTATGCCCGAAATGTCGATTCTCCTGCTCCTTGGATGCTGCCTGACCTGTGCTTTTCCAGCAACACATTTTTCAGCTCTCCTATAATATGTTGAGAATGGCAAAGAATACTGTACTTGAATGTTTTATACGGTTCTAGTATAATATCCCTGCTGTTAGAATTTGTGCCTTGTCTAATGAAGTCTGGTTTCCCATATGATGTTAATCATTTTATCTACTTGTTCCATTACATTAAAGGACTGGTGGACATGGATAGCGAAGTCCCTCTGATCCTCAGTGCTCCCCAGGGTCCCATTGTTCATATATTTACTTGCCTTTTTTGTCCAGCCCAACTGCATCATTTCCCGCTTATCTGGACTAAATTACATTTGTCACTGAGCAGTCCATCTGACCAGACTATCTATATACTCCTGTAATCTGAGGTTATCTACCTCAATATTTATTACCCCATCAGTTTTTGTAACATCAGTGAACTTACTGAGCAATCATTCTACGTTCAAATATAAATTATTTATATTTACCACAAACAGCAAAGGCCCAACAGACATTCCTACAGGACCTCGCTGGACACTGGCTTCTAGTCACAAACTCCTCTCAACCATCACCTTCCTGCTTTCAGTCAGTTGTGGATCCAATTTGCCAAATTTCCTTGAATTCCATAGACTCTTAGCTTTGCTATCAGTCTCCGATATGAGCCTTATCAAAACCCTTGAAGAAGTCCAAGTAGAATACATGAAATGCATTGCCCTCTACACACGCAATAACTACTTTGAAAAATTCAATCAAATTGGCCAGACATGACCTCACCTTAATAAAACCATGTTGACTGTTCTTGAATAGTTTAAGTGTAGATTAATTTTGGACCTCAAAATTCCATGCAATAGTTTCGCCAGCACTGAGGTTAGTCTGAGTGACTTGTAGTTGTTTGGTTTATTCCTCCCTCCCTTCTTGAATAACAGTACCACATGGCACTTCTCCAGTCCTCTGGCACTTCTGCAGTGGTCAGAGAGGAATTGAAAATTGCCAGTGCCTCTCTTCCATTGCTTACCTCACTCAGCAGCCAGGGTTACACTTCTTTCTTGCCAAATTCCCTTTTGCCTTAACTGGCCTGTACTTCCTATGCCTCCCTGACTCGCTTACTGTTTCTAATTTTGGCTCTGCGTCTCCCCGTGCTGAGCCTTTTCTCTGGATCCCACCCTTCTGCCAAGTTACTTCTCTACTTTGACATGGAACCAGAATCAATCCAGAGATTACTTCCTTTTGAGATCCTGTTTTTTTTTGATTGACCTCGTAGTTCCCCAAGTTCTACTGGCAGAACCTCATCCCTTTTCTATCTGTGTGTACCTCGACCTGTTTGCCTTCTCCATTTCAGGATGCCCTGTTAGCCAGTGACAGCCTGATCCTGGTACCAAGGAAATAACGTGTCCTGTAGTAGCCCACTTTAGAGCTATCTATTCCTGTCTGTTCCCCTAACAACTGAATCCCCCACCACTAGCCCTGCCATTCTTCATTCCCTCTTGTACAGTTGATCCTCCCATTATGCCACGAATTTGGCTGCAATTGTTTTGTCCTGCACGGTCAATCTCCCCCACCAGTATCCAAAACTATATATCCTTAAAAGTGAGATGACTGCAGGGGACTCCTGCATTGCCTGCTTTCTGCCCTCTAATCTGGCCCAATAGTCACCCATGCCCTTTTTCTTTACCTTTGGTATGAGCACCTCACTGAACGTGCTATCCATGACACAGTATTGTGGTTGCTTCATGGTCAATTCACCGGTAGCTCTGAAATGCTGTTAGCCAGTAGCTGCAGCTCGACACTTCTTGCATGCATGGTCACTATGGGAGACTGGTTAGCAAGGTTAGACCTCATGGAGAATCTAACCATGAGATTAGATAGGAGAACTAGCCATTTGGATACAAAATGTCTCGAAGAAGACAGGGTGGTGGTGGAGGGTTGTTTTTCAGACTGGAGGCCTGTGACCAGTGGAGTGCCACAAGGATCAGTGCTGGGTCCTCTACTTTTTGTCATTTCTATAAATGATTTGGATGCAAGCATAAGACGTACAGTTAGTAAGTTTGCAGATGACACCAAAATTTGAGGAGTAGTGGACAGTGAAGGAGGTTACCTCAGATTACAACAGGATCTTGACCAGATGGCCCAATGGGCTGAGGAGTGGCAGATGGAGTTTAATTCAGATAAATGTGAGGTGCTGCATTTTGGGAAAACAAATCTTGGCAGGACTTATACATGTAATGATAAGGTCCTAGATAGTGTTGCTGAACAAAGAGACTGCGGAGTACAGGTTCATCGCTTCTTGAAAGTGAAGTCGCAGGTAGATAGGATACTGAAGGAGGAGTTTGTTATGCTTTCTTTTATTGATCAGAGTATTGAGTACAGGAGTTAGGAAGTCATGTTGCGACTGTACAGGACATTAGTTAGGCCACTGTTGGAATATTGCATGCAATTCTGGTCCCCTTCCTATCAGAAAGATGTTGTGAAACTTGAAAGAGTTCAGAAAAAAATTACAAGGATGTTGCTAGGGTTGGAGGATTTGAGTTGTTTTCCTTGGAGTTTCGGAGGCTGAGGGGTGACCTTTATAGAGGTTAACAAAATTGAGGGGCATGGATAGGATGAATAGACAATGTCTTTTCCCTGGGGTTGGGAAGTCCAGAACTAGAGGGCATAGGTTTAGGGTGAGAGGGGAAAGATATAAGAGACCTAAGGGGCAACCTTTTCACAGAGGGTGTTACGTGTATGGAATGAGCTGCCAGAGGAAGTGGTGGAGGCTGGTACAATTGCAACATTTAAGAGGCATTTGGATGGTGTATGAATAGGAAGGGTTTGGAGGGATATGGGCCAGGTGCTGGCAGGCGGGTCTAGATTGGGTTGGGATATCTGGTCAGCATGGACTGGTTGGACTGAAGGGTCTATTCCCATGCTGTACGTCTCTATGACTCTATAACTGAAACTTCTGTGATTTGCCACATAGTACACAAGGGGCATTGTACGGTCTCTGCTGTCATGACCTCTGTTTAGCTCTTTAGTTCCTTCCCTTTTTAAAAACAAAAGAAATGGTTTGTATCAGCTTATTGTAATGGCTCTGAATCTTTAATCAAAAAGGAAGTCCAAAAAGGTATGAGAAATACTCTCCTACCACTTAAACATTGTGTTGGACTGGCATGTTCACTGCATTGCAGGACTGCTGCTATCTGCCATCTGTCTTTCCTGTAGTGGAGGAAGAGCTCATTCCTACAGGCAGGATAGCTGAAAGGACAAGTGCAAACAAACACGTCACCTTTTCCACTCCCCCAACTCTCACTGTCCAAACTCAAGACATCGGTCTTCAGCTACATTTGTTTGCCAGAAGCTCTGCTTCATGCATGAAGACTGAACCAAGGTATGCACCAGAACAGTCCTACCATCTGTGTTTAATCTTCCCAATGTAGAGGAGACCACATCTTGTACAATCAGTATTGTTCAGTGAATTGATAGCTGAATAAGCAAACCTTTTTTATTTAGCTGAACTGAGTGTTTGGGGCCCTGGAGAATGGAAAAGATCTCCAGAGAGGGATAGGTGTATGGGAGTTGTACCTTTGCTGAGGATAGCTACTGAACGTGTGCAAATGGAACAGTGTCATAGTGATGCTAGATCACATGGAACTCGAGCCTGGATCTATGGGACTGGGGATATGGCCCTTCTTACCATCTCCTGTATACAGTAATGTTCAATAAAGTTTGTTACCGTTCACTATAGAAGGTAGAAAGCATATTAGTATATAGTAGCAATGGTAATTAGACCTATAGAACCAGAGGTGAGTGGTTGTAAGAGCTGACAGTGAAACGCAATAGTAATATGGGAGAAGCCATTAGGCCAGGCCAGCTTTCTGAACCCAGAAGTGAGGGAGTAATGCTCAACAGTAGTTGAGGGCAGCAAATGTTGGACTTCCAGTGTCATTTGGGCACTGAACCACAGAAATGGAGAGATGTACAGAAGCTGTAAAAAAAAAAGCATAGGAGCAGTGGCAGGGTACACAGCAAGCAAGAGGGAGCAATCAGTAGGCCACAATGAGTAACAGACCTCTGTAAATCTGAAGTCCATGGAGATGAATCAACTTGAGAGAGGAAATCAGCATAATAATTGGTTAGAAAGAAAGGAATGTTTCTGACACCATAGCCCACTTTGCAGGTTCACCAATGATGGAGAGAGACTTGCCCTTACCAGGTCACATAGAAAACAGGATGTCCCTGACTAGACTGTGCATTGGATAAACTAGTGACAGCTAGTGAAGCAATTAGGGATGGGCAATAAATGTTGGCCCAGCCAACAATACTGACATCCCATGAATGTTTTTTTAAAATTTTTTTTTAGGAGGTACTTTTTTTTTTGGAAAAGGGTAGAAGTATGATTTTGTCAACTTTGACTGAGCTCGTTGACAGCATGCAGCATCCATTGCAAGCAGAAGAATAATGTTCCGTGAAAGAGATCTTTTAACTCTAATTAAAATCATGTAAAAGCTGCAATGGATTCATAGCAAACAATGAAAAGACCTATAAGAGCTAACTATTCAGGTTCTGGAACCACAATCTGCCTTGGAAAAGCTTAACGTTGAGTTTCAAACATCTTGATAATTTAGCAGGTACTGCTGACCAGAAAGTCCAGCTGTTGGCAATAGTAAAGCAGCAATCGGAAGAAATGTCTTTATTCAGGGGCACAATTCTTTTGCTCTCAAAGGCAGTCTTTTGGTTTTCAGATAGCCTTTTACTTAAGGTGGCAATTCACCCAATAAATGTGTATTTGTGTTACAGGAATAGTTGGATTCAGCAGAATTATTAGAAGGGTTCATCAATATCCTCCATAGTTAACACACATGGAAAGAATTAATTTCCTAGACACCACACTATTTAAGTTGGTGCAAGACAACAGGCATTAGTTAGCAACAAATTCTCTTTTCAAAAAAATTGACATTTATACACACACATTCTATCACCATAGGCAGGTCTTCTGCAGACCTGATGTTATGTTTCTGTCACGTATCTACAAAGCTGGAACACATTTTAACCAGGCAGTTTATGACCCTTTTCTTCAGCACCCAAGATCTTAATCTCAGATTTATATTTAACACTTAACGCTCACAATCATATCCAGCACACTTTTCTCTGGGAAAGTGAGGACTGCAGATGCTGGAGATCAGAGTCTAGGAGTGTGGCGCTGGAAAAGTGCAGGCGGTCAGGCAGCATCCAAGGAGTAGGAGAATCTGTGTTTTGGGCATAAGGTGGGCATTTTCAGGCATAATTCCTGATTAAGGACTTGCGCCCAAAACATAATTTCTCCTGCTTCTCAGATGCTGCCTGACTGGCTGTGCTTTTCTAGTCAAGTTTTCTCCCCATATGATAGACCTTGAACATAGTTTTAAATTAGAGATTCCACATTTGTTTTCATGAAATTACTGAATTAGCAAATTACAGGTTTTTCTGGCTCCCAAATAAAACAAAGAACTGTAGGTGCTGGAAATATCAAACAAAAACAGAAATAGTTTGGGAAACTCAGGTAGAGCAACATCTGTGGAGAGAGAGCAGAGTCAACAGTGACCTGTCTTCAAAACTGTTAATAGCTGGCAAAAAGTATATGTGCTGAAGGCAGGATGAGTTGGAGGGTAGAGGTTGTGAAGTGAGTGAGTAGGTGGAGACAGATATCAGATAGAGAAAGACAAGCGGATAAAGGGATGGGTAATGGTCAGCTAGAAAGAAAGAAAAGCTGATAATGGGGGACCATAAGTAGGTGGAAATGGGTTAGCTGCCCTGAAAGCAGATCATGTCATGTTGAGGCAAGGTGTCTGGGGAGTGGGTAAAGAACAAGAGGAAGGTGTTCAGGTTCTAAAATTATTGAACTCAGTATTAAGTTCTGAAGGCTACAGGATCCTCGAGGAAAACAATATACTGTTCTTCCAGATTGTGTTGGCCCTCGCTAGAGCACTGCAACAGACCCAGGACAGAGATGTTGGGCAGGGAACAGTGGGTTGTTGAAGTAACAGGAAACTAGAAGCTTGGTCATTTTTGCTAATAGAACATAGCTTTTGTCTCCCCTGTGTAGAGGAGACCACAGTGTGAGCAGTGAGGAATTGTGGCGTGATATTTGATCACATGGAACTGAAGCCTGAATCTATTCTCTCTCTCCCCACCTGTGCGCAAACATCGGAACATGGGTGCGCTGCCCTGCCATTCTAGATCATTGCTGATGTTATATTTTCCAGCCCTATATACATCACCCTTAATGTCATTAGTCTCCAGAAACATACCAATTTCTATCTCAATAATTGATACTGCTCAATGATTAAGCTTCCACGGAGCTCTGGGATGAAGAATTCTAAAGGTTTACCATCCTCTGAGTGAAGAAACTCCTTTTCTCAATGGCCTGTCCCTTATCCTGAGGAATTGACTTGGATTTTCCAGTGGCCAGATAATTGCTTTTGTAGTGTTGGTGGGAAATGCACATCAGTACCCTACAGAATCCCCACTATAGATTCCAAGGAACTACCTGATAAACTGACTATTCCAGTGGGCAGTTCCCCTGCACTTGGATTCTCCATAGAATCCGTTTAAATTGGAGATTTGTTTGCAGTTATTATTGGTTGGGAGAAGGTAGTTGACCAAGGAATAACGATTAAACTGACCTACCCCCAAAAAAAGCCTCATCATTTGAGCCCACCCCCTACCTGCATTACATCTACTTGATCCCTTACACCTCCGACAGTGACTTGAAATTCCCTACTACACCTAGTTGCTCCCAGTCTCTCTCTCTCCTCTCTCCCCACAAAACATACTGGACCCAATAGTGAAATCTGCCTGCAGTCACACCAGAATCTCCTTTCTTGCTGTAAGCCCTGATGCACTTCTTTTTTCCTTCACGAGAGCCTAAATGCCAACATAACGTTTGCCTTCCCACCTGTTTACTGCACTTGAATGTTGGAGATATCTGCAGTTAAGGATGGATTTGATACTTGGGCAAAATTTAAATCCGAAATCTGTGTGGAATAAGCTGGAGCTGGCAGTTGCTAAGAAAAGAAATGAGTATGAAAATAGGTTTTAAAGCCATGTTCAGCATAAAGAAGGAAGTGGAGAGCAATGAAGGTGAACAATAAGAGACAAAAGTCCAGTCCCAGAAAAAAGCAGAGCCTCTTCAAGGTGGGTATTTCTGGAAGGGAAGTGATCATAGTTAATGCTAAACAAAAGCAAAATTCTATGGATGCAGGAATTTGAAATAAAAACAAAATATGCTGGAAACATTTAATGTGAAGCAGCATCTCTGGAGAGTGTTGATATTCTGGTAAATGACATTTTCATAAAATTTGGAAGATGTTGGCAATAAACAGCTTTCAAGTAGATGGAAGACCAAAGAGAGAAGAGAGGGGTGGGCCAAAAATCGACAGAAGGAAGATTTATGATATGGTGAGGGCTGGGGCATGGACGATGAAAGTGTAGAGTCATTATGGTACAGGTTGTATTGAAGTGATAATCTAATTTACAGAAACAAACATAGAGTGCAGAGAAGGTGTAAATGCTGACAGCAGAGTAGCAGGGAAGAAAAGCAATGAAAATCTGGTGAAGCAAGTGTTTCCATGACCCAGAATATGGCAGAGGAATTAGCTGTCAAGTGAAAATGTTTAATGACTTCCACTGTAGTTTGGCCAATCATACTCCTATGTAAGTAAGTACATTCTTGTATGCCTTATATTTTTCTGATTAATGTATTTTTCGAAGACCTGACTTTTAGATTCACTGCACAACAAACATTAATATAGCATATTTAACATCTAAAAATAGTTGAGGCTTTTCACAGATGTGTTTAAAAAAAAATGTTGAAGCTGAACCAAAGCAGCTAAGATGTAATAAGGTGGATGATCAAAATGTTCAAGGATATGAATATTAAGGAGGATTTAGGGCATTTGCATTTGAAAGCATGTTGCGGCACGGTGGCTCAGTGGCTAACACTGCTGCCTCACAGCATCAGGGTCCCAGGTTTGATTCCAGTCTCTGGCGACTGTGCAAACTCCACACAGACATTCTCCCCGTGTCTGCGTGGGCTTCCTCTGGGTGCTCCGGTTTCCTCCCACAGTCCAATGATGTGCAGGTCAGGTGAATTGGCCATGCTAAATTGTCCATAGTGATAGGTGCATTAGTCAGAGGGAAATGGGTCTGGATGGGTTACTTTCCGGAGGGTCAGTGTGGACTTGGGCCAAAGGGCCTGTTTCCACATTGTAGGGAATCTAATCTAATATAAAAAATAATCACAGTGCTAATGAACAGAGTGCAATAGGAGGTGTATCCACAACCAAAAATAGAGGTGTTTGATTTTCAGGGTTAATTTTCAGGTGAAAGAGTTATAAAACTTGAGATTAGAGATACTGATGATGAAGTGTGTCTGGGGATGTTTTTGAAAACAACAGTTTTAAATTGATGTGAAATTAAACAGCCCTTCGCAGTTCTACAGATGATCCAGAAACAATGGTCTGAACTTTGCAGCTATGTGAACATGGGAATGTCAGCATTCTGCATCATTACTTCTCCAATATGGACAGCAGGTTCTCTGTCTGCAAATGTGCAGAATAGTGAAAAGCTAGAAGTTACTATCCATGATTATTATAATCTCCTTGGGATGCATTGGCAGCCATCACTGCTGTGTAGTCCTTAAACACTCTGCAAGTTGACTGAAGTTTATACTTATACGCTATCTTGCTGTAAATATCCTTGAAAAAGTCACACCTTGTTGAATGAAACATAACTTCATAGTTGTTGATAACTACCCTCAATGACTAGGAAAAGTTCACATTATGTAACACATCACGTTCCTCCATTAGATTACATTTCCGATTAGTATTCTTTTTAAGTTGGCTTTTATCTTAGTCCATTCAGTTTATTTGTTTTACACTCTCAGCATTTAAGTTAAAATTTTAAGATAATTAAATGCTTTAATTTCCTGATTCACTGTCAGTGAATATGGTTTCAATGTGGTTAGCTCCTTCATTCCATACTGACATCACTGTTGCTGGGCTCCTGAAAATCCCATGACTTTGTACCAGTTTAACTGCCATCAGGCAAATGGTAATCCTTGTCTTGGAGATTGCTAAATCTTTTGTAGGCAGATTTTCTAGAAGTCAAGGATGAACAATATTGCTGCTGACTGTTAAATATAAATGCAACATTCTAACAATGAAATTTCATTTTTAAAGAGTTTAAGGAAAACCAGATACATTGTTATGTTTTGTTCAATTTTTAAAATTTTCTTGATGTTTCATTGAATTGTTTTTCTTAAATATTTCACTGTTAAAGTCAGACCAGACCCCATTGACTACACAAGTTTAAGAACATAGCCTCAGAATTTGAAATCTTGATTTCACTCAATCGTGATCAGTGTAAGATATATTACTTGTGAAGATGTTATTTAAATGAAGAAGGCCATCACATTGTACCTCAAGTCGGTGGATTGTTTGGAAGCATGCAATGAGCATCTACTAACATGTGACCTCAAATTGTCCTAAAGTTCAATAAGTAATAAAACAAAGAATTTGGATGTTGGAGTTCTGAAAGAAACAAAAACAGAAATTCATGGAGAAACTTAGCAGGTCTGGCAGCATTTGTGGAGAAAGAGTTAATGTTTTAAGTCTGGTGACTCTTTCAATAAGGAATGATTTTTTATTTATGTCATTACTGATGCTCATGCCAAACTTCTTTTCAGATACCCCATGATCTCAATTGTCCCTCCCTAACCACCTTCAGCCCTACAGCCCACAATAATCTCTGCTTTCTTCCAGATATAACTACCTGTTCATTCCTGATATTCATTGCTTCACCATTGGCAGCCATGCCAACAACTACACAGTTCATAAGCTCTAAGAGCCACTGCCTCTGTGCCTTTCTGTTCTCCTTTAAGGCGGTCATTAATACCTACTTTCTTAATAGGTTTGCTTGCTGAGCTGGAAGGTTCATTTTCAGACATTGCGTCACCATACTTGGTAACGTCTTCAGAGAGCCTCTGGACGAAGCACTGCTGGTGTTTCCTTTCTATTTATATTTTTAAGTTTCCTTGGGTTGGTGATGTCGTTTCCTTTTTTTTTCCAGGGCATGGTAAATGGGATCCAAGTCAAACAAGCAGACAAAACTGGTCCACAAACCTTAGCCACTCTCCCCTACATCAAAGACCTCTCAGAAATGACTGTCATGGTAGCCCACAAACCCACCAACACACTTAAACAGCACCTAATGAACTTGAAAGACCCTATGCAGACAACAAGCAAAACTAATGTCATTTACAAAATACGATGCAAGAACTGTAACAAACGCTACATTGGACAAACAGGCAGAAAACTAGCCACCAGGATACGTAAGCATCAAGTAGCTACAAAATGACATGACCTTCTCATTAGTATTCTTACATACTGATAAGGAAGGATACCATTTCGACTGGGACAATACATCCATCCTAGGACAAGCTAAACAAAGACATGCACGAGAATTCCTAGAAGCATGGCATTCCAAACAGAATTTTATCAACAAACACACCGAGTTAGACTCCATCTACCACCCCCTGAGAAAAGGGACAGAAAATGGTGTCACCACAGGAAATGACATCACCAACCCAAGGAAACCCAAACAGAGAAATAGAAAGCGGGAAATACTAGCAGTGCTACGTCTGGAGGCTCATTGAAGATGCTTCCTAGTATGGTAATGAAATGTCTGAAAATGAACCTTCCAGCTCAGCAAGCAAACCTACATCTGTATCAAGTTATTAGATAATACACTTTGTAATACAGGTAGCTCTCCTATCACGCACTTTTATTAAGTGATTTGGTTGCAATGCGATTTATGAATTGCGGGCTTATTTCTTTTAATAAAGCAAACTCCTGTTTGCTGTTACTGCAATTCTAACCCCTGCACTAGCTGAACAGCAAAATCCAGCCTCAGGATCCTCTGTGTAAAATGCACCCTCAGTGTGTTCAGCTAAAACAGGAATGCAATCAGCTCTGCAAACCTTGAAAACCAGCTTGTAACTGGGCATTGTAGTCTACCTTTAGAAGGAACTTTATTTGAAACTGGGGGAGAATCTTGAGGACGACTGGACTTGCGCGTCGGTATCATGTAGTTAGTCGGCAGGTGTCCTTTCTGGTGAAGAGCTTGGTGAAAGGTACAGTGCCGTAGTCAGTGACTGTAATGTTACATTTGCTGTATTATCTCATTAAATTGTGTGATTTAAAGATTTACTTAGATTGTGCTATATTTTGTTAGGTTAACTATTTTTGTTTTGATTTTTACTGATATTTTTGGTGGTTCGCCCCAACCCTGTTTTTCCTATAGGCCCCATTATTTATATTGTGCAGTTTTTCATAACACTGTGTCGCACGGGAATGCAACTACTGCGTTATAGAAGAACGACCTGTATATTTAAGTTTGAATGTGCAATGTGCATGATCCCTATCAGTATTTTAAATTGTTTCTATTTGAGAATCTGGAGTAATGTCAAATTGGGAGGTTCTGGAGCAGTTCAAACTGTCAAAATGGTAAGCTACCTTTATTTTCACTTTGTGGTGCCAAAGCAGCGTGATGCACTTGTTGAGAATAATTCCTATATTTAAAAATTTGATCATCTCCTTGTTTCCGTCACAATTCACTTAGCAGCACTCTTGTCTTTAAATCAGATAATGAAGCCTTAATCCAGGATTTAAGCATCCCAATCTGGGTGATATTTTAATGCAGGACCAAAAGAATGCTGCATTTTAAATGGATGCTGTCTTTCTTTTGAGATGCTAAGTCTAGGCTTTGGCTGGCCTTTCATGTGATCTATTAGATTAACGTGACACTGTTTGAGGAAAAGCAGGCAAGTTTTCAAATATTATCTCATACTTTCTGTGAAACCTTGCTTTTCTTAAATTGTATTTCACATTTTATGAAGATATTTAATATTACTTAGAGAATTTAAGTTTTAAAGGATTCTGTAGGAAGGAATTTATTTCAAGTTTTGTAGACGTACATGAAGTAGTTTCTTTAAAAGAAATTTCATTGGAAATTTAGTGGGCATTGGCGATACTTAAACAACCTCTCCAAGAAATCATATGGCTGATTACTGCTTTCCTACTGGAATTATTTTGAATAGTGACTGCTTGGAAAGGTTCCTGTTTTATCTGGTTTATTGGAGAAAAGCTCATGAACAAGCAGTTGAGTTGGAGGGAAGCTGGGTTAGCAGTTGAGATTGTGAAGCCTATGAAGAACAAGCTGAGTTGGAGGAAAGGTCATACAAGCTGTCCAGCTGATCTCCCGTTTCTGAAAATAAAGCTCTCCAAATAGGTTTGGGTGAAACCTATTTGTTCTTTTGAATGAGAAATTGAACAACACATCGCAAGATTGTATGTCCTCGGCAAACTGTCTGAAAGACCTTTTGAAACAACCGTGCATGATTAGTGGTGTAATCACTTGTGCTGAAAGGTCAAAGCAGCAGACTCCATTACATCCTAAACCTGATACCTTTATCTTCAAAAATAAACAGTTAGCTGAAGTTTTTCAGAAAGCCAATTTCAGCAGAGAAATCTGTTGTTTTAAAACTAATTTTTCTGCAGAGAATGAGAAGGTTAGTGAGGTGGGGTATGTGTTCATTTTGTATTTATTTCATTAAAATATCAAGGCAGGTGAGGTGGCCAGAAGAAAACTGGCTGTTGCTCATGCCAAGCAGCCTAATGGGCGATGCTGATGAAGTTTATGCCTTGCTTGCTAAGAAGGCTTCTATAGTTTGAGATGGCATGAAAGGCTGTACAAGATGTCTACAAACTTAATTTAGATAAATCTGAAGTGGTGCATTTTTTTAAGACAAATCTTTTGTACACTTAATGGTAGAACCTTAGGGAGTGTTGCCGATCATAGAGCCCTTCTGGTGCGGGTTCATTGTTCTTTTGAAAATGGAGTCCCAGGTAGACAGAACAGTGAAGAAGGCATTTCATACACTTGCCTTTATTGGTCAGAGCATTAAGTATAAGAGTTGGAATGTCATTGTTGATTAGGTCACTTTTGGAATACTGCATTCAATTCTGGTCTCCTTGCTATAAGAACTCAAGAGTTCAGAAAAGGATGTTGCCAGGGTTTGAGCTATAGGTAGAGGCTGCATAGGCTTGGGCTATTTTCCCTGGAGCGTCGCAGGCTGTGGTGTAACCTTCTAGAGGTTTACAACATCATATGGGACATGAATGGAGTGAATCGACCTGCCTTTTTCACAGGATAGGGGAGTCCAAAACTAGAAGGCATAGCTTTACAGTAGGAGGGGAAAGATCTAAAAGAAGTCGGAGGTGCAACTTTTTTTACACAGAAGGTGGTGCGTTTATGGAATGAGCTGCTAGTGAAAGTGGGGGAGGCAGGTGCAATTACAATATTTAAAAGGCGTCTGGATAGGTACATGAAAGGTTTGGATAGATATGGGCCAAATACTGGCAAATGGGACTAGATTAATTTAGGATCTGTTTCCATACTGTACAGCAAACAAGTTGTTTCCTCCGGCTTACAGGCAGACTTCTACAGTATTTGAGAGGGTAAAGCAAGATAGCTGATCATTGGATGAGGTTGTTAAAGATAGAGACTACATTTGAGTCCCCTAGTGAAGTAGTTGTCCATAAAGAACATAAACCTTCAATCCCCACATTAGTAAGAACCCTTAAAACCTGTAAAAACAAGAATTTTGCAAAAGCAAGATAGCAACAAAATGAACTACTATGAGCTGGTCCAAAAATCCAAGTTTATTTCGTCAGTGTATAAACCTGAAAAAGTTAAGTGGCAAGGTGAAAGGAAGAGAAGTCGTCAGGGATGAGAAGGGAATGCTGGGAAGACAGCAGGATCTCATCCTCTGGTCAGAAAGGAAGGTGGTGAGGTTGGAAGTGATGTCCAAAGGCCTTGAGAATTTTAACTGTCACAAGGTGGGGGCCCCTTTGTGCACATTGCTGGAAGGTGTGGGTTTTGGGGTACTTAAGATCAGTATGAAGAAAGAAGCCCTGCCTCAGAACACTCTGGACTAAGCTATAGCTCTGACTGCAGCTGAGAGAGCAAATATAAACACTGCTGTCAGTGCAAGGAAATTAAAACAAGGTGCTTGGGAGTTGCAGGGAAAGTAACTCATTCCTGAAATCAAGTAAGTGAACCTATGGTTATACTTGGAGATACAGGAGCCACTCAAGATGCTTGCTGGGGAAAGGCATGACTTTACCAATAGACTAACATGAATGACGGATTTTTCATAAATGGTTTTAGCAAGGAGTATGTATACCTACCTTTATATTGGGTGCATCAAGTGTATAACCTAATGTCTGGAATAGTAACTGCATTCCAGGGTTTATCCATACATGGAGTTGACTTTACTCCTGAGGAAGAATTGGGCAAGAATGAAGATTGTAGCTTTTTCAGCAGTAATGGGAAGGCCAAGTGAAATAAAGGAAAAAGAGCAGTTGTGGGAGAAAGTTTGTATTTGTTTTTCATCATGAATAGCAACCCAAGCAATTGTTAAACAAAGTACGTTGTTGGAGGATGAACCAATGTCATATATTTTGTAAGATACTTTAGATACTCTGAAGGTCATGCTCAATGAATCCTCTCTAAGTGACATTTCTGAATCTGTTAATATGCTGTTTAACCTTGATTGTCTCAGTTGGAAACAGAGATTGTCAACTTTCAAACGGACATTCAATAGAAATCAAAACAATCTGGTATATATTTATGGAGTCTCATGGTTACTAAAAAGTCCAGTGACTTCCGCAAAGCAGCAGTGAAAGTGGCTTTCCTGTTTGGTTCTACCTAACTTTGAAAATTTGTCCTTTCCAACTTGAAATTCATCTAATCAAAATTTGAACCCACCTGAGTGACAGCATCTTATTGACCTCATCGGAGTTACATTGAAGTTACACGCTGCATCAACTGTGGACAGCGTGCAGTGCCATTTTTCACATTGAAATAAGGATCATTGTCAACTTTCCTTCATTTTCAGTATATTTTTGTAATTCAACTGTAATGGCTGAATATGTATCCTATCAATTCCTATAACTCCCATATATGTTTTAGTACATCGTAATATTTTTCATTATTCAGAAATAGCTGTCATTAAGTATAATGTTGGTGACCCCTGGTCTTGGGAGTAAGAGTTCACTCTTTCAGCCTCAATCATGGCTCATTTCATATTTTACAATCACATCAAAGCAAGTCTCCAACTGTTATATGATCTGACACATCCTGAATTTGAGAAAGATGTGATATAAGTTTCGACCCCTTTTGTTTTCTTCAAGTTCTATTTATTTGGGTTGTTTTATTTTGGTATCAAATCATTGTCCATTCCATTGACAGTAAATAACTTTTATACATCTGTCACCTTTGCTATTTTATCATGCAAATGCATAGTAATGCACTCACAACCTGATGATATTCACTGTTGCTTGCTGTTGTTTTTAACTCCTGTACACCGTATAAAGTTTTGCCCTTTTTTGGATTAGCTTTAATAATTGTTTCTTCATTCTGCAAATTGTAAATGCTTTAAGACTTCAAAAATTAAAGGGTTCAGATCTTTGTAAAGTTCATGCCTTTTTTTGTTTGTCAACGTTAAAATGTAGAAGACTTACTCCTGAATCTTCCTTTATATATTCAATCAACAGGATGGTCTACAAGTGGTTTCTTCTCATCTACAAAATAAGTTATGCAGTGGGCATTGTGGGATATTTGGCAGTAATGTTCACAATGTTTGGCTTCAATTTATTCTTCAGGTATGGTATTTTTGAGATGCTTTATTAACTATTTAAAATGATGCCTTTGTTCATAAATGCAAAACATAGTGTTTAATTTTTACCCATATTTCAGCCACAGAATTTATTGAAGCATCGATTGTTTCATGAGGCTGCTTTTCAATGAATCGGCTTCAGTTTTTTCTGCCTAATCAAATTGTAGTACGATATACTCGTGGCTGATGCTTTTTGGTGTGGTTTTTCACTCATTGTCCAGGTTTGTCAGTGCAGCGGTTATAATTAGTTTGTTTCATCTAAGAGTTTGTGTCACCAAACAAGTTTTCTGTAGTTAAGACTTTGGAATTATTGTATGTCCTATAAATAGGTGCGGGGTATTAAGAAACTCATGGCTTTATCACTTCAGTATTTCTTGACTTTAAAGTAACAGCAATCAAGGACATTTTGTGAAAATTATAGGGCAGAGCCTGGAATGGGGCATGTGATTTTTTTTTGTCTTCGGTAAAGTTTAAAAATTCAGCTCAGGATACATGGTTCCTTGTTTAATAATGTATTAGAAATATTGTCATTTGAGCACCAACCACTGGAGCTGAAAAGCTGATGGCTTAATTTTCATTTTCATTGAACATAGAATAAAGACTGAAGACTCCATGGATTTTGGTGTAATTTTGCTGTTCTATGGCTTGTATTACGGCGTTATGGGAAGAGATTTTGCTGAGATTTGCTCTGACTATATGGCTTCCACTATTGGAGTAAGTAATATTTGTCTAGCAAGGGAGTGATCTCTTTTTAAAATAAAATCAATTTCATATTTTGCTCCATAATAATTGCTATTGCTTTTCCATGTACAGTTCTATAATTTTGGTAGATTGCCATCCAAGAATCTCTCTGATGACATTTGTGCTGTGTGTGGTCAGAAAATATTTGTGGACATCAGTGAAGAAGGAATCTTAGAAGATACATACCGTCTCTCATGTAATCACGTGTATCCTTTTTGGGATGTGTACCCCTTTTCAGGTGCTATTGTAAGAATTAATTAAATCAGGATTTCTGTTTTTGCATTTTAGGAGGAACAAATGTGTGGTGGTCACTAGATTCAAATGTACATGATATAAAAAGCTGTAGTACTTATTTATTTCTGGTGATGGTGCTACCAAAATATCAGACTTTCAGAATTCAATGTTTTCTGTTTGTCATAGTTTAGTTTCTTAAATTTTGTTCTGTATATTGGAGTCAATATTGTGAAACTTATTTTACTTAATACAAGTAAAGTTGCCATAGTCCTACCAGATTGTATGGCTGCTCTTTCATTAGAGGGGGGAAGAGAGAGTGGAGTAGGAGGGGGAAACTGGTGTTTATTGTGAGGGACGGCATGCCTCAGGTGAAGAGAGCAGTTGAGAACGAAAATCCTTCACAGTAACCTCAGCTGGTATAGATATTCAACCTGCACTGTTCATATTACTCTACATTACAAACTAGCCATTCAGCTAACTGAGGTAACCAACCATTAATTTCATTCACTGTAGTTTGACTATATTTGTAGGACACATTGGCCCATGGCCAACTTTTAGATATTAAGTCACTGCCTTTTCATAGACTTACTGGTCTTCAAGTACGATGAGCCTTTAGATTATGCTGCCTACAGTATGTATATACAGCTCTGCACATGCATTGATAATTTTTTATATTAGAAGCATTTGGAACAGCTTGGATTTTCCAGTAACTAAAATAGTAAAAGCGGGAAATTAACTTTGAAGTTATCAGGCCTTCCACATAACAGCCTGGAAGCTTTTAAAAGAATTTTTGAACTCTCTGCAGTTATAGCACATTTGGTGTGATGCAAGTCCAAAGAATTTAATATTTCTTAATTTCTGGAATGTGGTCATCGCTGGCATGGTTAGCATTTACTGTCTACCCTTCAATGTTCGAGGGATAGTAGTGAGGAGTTGTTGCTGGGTCAGGAATTTGAAAACCTTGACTCAGCAATGATAACGAAATGCTGATATGTCCAAGTCAAACAGAATGCTTGAATGGTCCTTGAAGGTTTGTCTAAGAATTACTGGTGAGTTGTTGCATTGCATCTTGTTGAAGGTACACACGACAGATGCCACATCATGCAGATAGTAAGTGGAAAAGGTGGTTGACACCTTGCCACCAAATGTCGAATGTGTCTTGAATGTGTCAGGATTCTTGATGCTTGCCGCCCTAACAACAATCTAGTTGAGTAGAATAGCCTTTATTGTCACATATTAGAGTCAAAACGTGTGGCACTGGAAAAGTACCACCAGTCAGGCAGCATCCAAGGAGCAGGAGAGTCGACATTTTGAGTATACGCTCTTCATCAGGAAAGCTCAATGTCGACTGTCCTGTTGGATGCTGCCTGACTGGCTGCGCTTTTCCAGCGCTGCACGTTTTGACTCCGATTTCTAGCATCTGTAGTCCTCACTTCCTCCTTTGTTGTCATATGCACTCAACGAGTATAGTGAAAAGTTTAAATGTCACCAATTACAGTGCCAACTTTAAATCCAAAAGTACCTAAGCGCAACTTCATTAGTTTCAAGTCTTGGAGAAATAAAATGTCCAGCATTACTGATATAAAAGTTCAGTCCAACAGACCATGCTGGCACCTCAGTTCTGACTTCTGCTTTGATAAATGGTAGAAAGGCTTTGAGTCATGACAATAATTATTATTGCACAATGACCCAGACCTTCCCATATAGGCTGCACACAAGTTGACTCTTTAAATGACATGCCAATTTAAAGGAGTCCTGCACGCCAACAAATCGTACTTTTCAAAAACAAAATGGAAGGTAAATCACTCCCTGCACAATACCGAGCGTTTGACCTTAAGAAGCCACAGTATTTGCAGGCCTCTTTGAAATCTGTTATCACCAATCTTCTCAACAAATCAGTCTTTGACCCCTACTGACATTGCAAACCTTTACCCTGCCAACCTTACTTTTCACTCTCAAGTCTTTGGAAGTGTTGTTGCTTCCCAAATTCATTTACGTGTTTGAATTTCCCCAGTCAGGTTTGCATGTTTATCATGGCACAGAAACCGCTCTTATCCTTGTTACATGACATCCTACGTGAATGTAACACACCCTTGGCCTGTCTGCAGTCTTTGACACTATTGACTACACCATGCTCCATCAATAATCCTCCACCTTTATCTACCTACCAAGTATTCTATATTAGTCTAGTCCCGTTTGACAGCATTTGGCTTTTCCTTACCACCTTTCTAAAATAGTAACACCATGTTAGCCAACTGCCAGTCTCCCGGTACCTCACTGTGACTATTTATGATACAAATATCTCAGCAAGGGGCCTAGCGATTACTTCCCCAGCTTCCCACAGAGTTCTAAGGTATACTTCATCAGGTCCTGGAGATTTATCCATCTTTCTGCATTTTAAGACATCCAGCAGCACCACCACCTCTGCAATATGGACATTTTTTAAGATGTCACCATCTATTTCCCCACATTCTATATCTTCCATGTCTTTCTACACAGTAAACACTGAGGCAAAATAATTGTTTCGTATCATCCCTATCTCCTGTTGTTCCACACAGGCTGCCTTGGTGATCTTTGAGGGACCCTATTCTCTCCCTTTATTTGTCCTCTATGTATTTATAGAATCCCTTTATATTCTCCTTAACCCTATTTGCCAAAGCTATCTCATGTCCCTTTTTCTGCCCTCCTGATTTCCCTCTTCTAAGGAATCTCTTGAAACTTGACATACCCCTCATTACATTAGGACTAGTGTCAGTATCAGAAACTTGGCTGGTGGTGCTATATTCCTCTGAGAGTCCATCACCCCCGACACTTTCCAGAACTGCATATTTGTTTGAGATGGGGACTTTCACGGGAGACTCCTGTACTAACTCCCTCTCCTCTTCCCTCTCTCGTTATACTTTTAAAATTTAATCAAGAGACAGATCTCAAAAAAACATATAATCAAAGAAGAATCCACTCTACTCACTATTGTAGATTTACATAAAACAGCAAGGTTACACTTAAAAACCACACACTTACCTGCTCCCATGCTGTGAGCTCCTCCACTTCGGTTTCTCCAAGGTCAGCTGTGAATTTCACTGTTAATTTTTCTTCGCTGCACTGTGATATCCAGAGTTCCTTTAACTCAAACAGCATAGGCAGTAGCTGTACAGATTCACTGCTGCATCAGACCGCAGTGTAGGTTTCTTTTTCGTTTGATTCACTGACCATGTGCTCACTGCCTTTATCTTTCTTCCTCCTTTTAAAGTGTCATTGTTTTGATTATTTTTCCCCTGAAGTTCCAAACCAATGCAACAGCTTATGAAACAGTAAGTGCTGCTTCTGAAATTCAAGGAAATCAGCTCCAACACTGACAATGCCTCCAGAAAGGAGCAGCTCTTACAGCCACAGTTTTTTCCCCATCCTCCATCCAGGATTGTCCCAGTTTAATATTGGTGCATCTCCCAATTTGCAGTAAATTTTAAGTTAGTCATGTCTGTTCAGGCCATTTCGAGCCTCAATGATAATCCCTGGGATACGTTTTTTATCTACACACCCCACCCTTAAACTTAAATAAGTAAACCCTACTTCAACCAAATTCTTATTGCATCTGAATTAGATACAAACAACTGAACGAGGAGCTGGAGTTGGCAGTTCGGTTTCTCAAGTTTGCATATGACATGGCTGATCTGATTGTAATCTCAAATCTATATTCCTGCCTTTCACATTTTGCTCAACAAGAGTCCATCTACCTTTGCCTTAAAAATATTCAAGAACTCTGCTTCCACTACCTTTTCAGGAAGAGAATTCCAAAGCGAGACAACCTTCTGAAAGAAAAACTTACACCTCATCTCTGTTTTAAAAGGGTGATCCCTGAATTTGAAACAGCGGCTCTAGTTTTCTAGACTCTCCGGTTAGAGGAAACAGCCTCTCTACATCTAATATGTAAAGATCTCCCAGGATCTTGTGTTTGAATCTTACTGTTCTAAACTCCAATAGTTAGAGCCCTACTCTGTCTAACTTTTCCTCTGAAGGCATCCCACTCATTCCAAGTATTAGTCTGGTCAATCTTTGCTGAACTGCTTCCAATGTATTTAAATCCTTCTTTAATTAAGGTGACCAATACTCTGCACAGCAATGTTCACTCAAGGTAGCCATTCTGTTCTGTGAATGGGGATTGGTGAGGTAATGCATACTGCAGCATTTATTCCAATTACAGAAATGGCTACCACACACTGACCTCCAAAGTCTGCACAGATGAAAACAAAGTTACAGGAAACACTGGTGCACAGTACTTCAAATGGGGTCTTTATCAGTGACCTATCCCAAACTTTGAAAACCTATATAAATAAAACACAACTTTCTCAGTTGTGCATTCAATTCTCCTCACAATAAATTATAACATTTATATCAGTTTTGGATAGCTGGTCAATGTGGTCGAGTTAAACTGGCGGATCTGTTTCTGTGCTCAAATCCTGACACTGATAGGCTATTTAGTTTTCTGTGCAAGTGCTTACAGCAAGACAAAACAGTATCTATTCCTCCCCCACACCCTCCCTCACTAAACTATCCCCTATTACCCCTACATTTGTCATTACTCTCACCTCATGAAAGATATCTTGAACCAAAGTGCCCTGTTCAGTCTGCTGCTCCTTCCGAGAGAACTTGCTACAGTCCTCACAGACAAGTACCTCAAGCTTACTAGTTAGTTGCAAAGACTAAGGGTCTTACATATTTTCCTCGCCTGTATCTGCTTCATTAAGGTTGTACCCTCCTGTCCCTACCACAGAGTATCAGGATGCTCTATCCAAAGGGATTTTGCCATCTTCTGGAACAAAGTTTCCAGGTCTGTCTCCCCACCCTATGTGTTACAATGTCTTCAACTTGATCTCTACTGGTTCCTATTTGTCCACCACGTTTGTTATAAACTCAAAGTTCTCTCTACTTATTAGCGTGTGGTAACAGGTATAATCTGGAGATTATGATCTGTGGCACTTGCTTGTTAGTTTCTTCCACAACTCCCTCGATTCCACATGTCGGTAGAATTCTATTCATGGTTATTTATCCTCCTTCCACAGAATGCTCTGCAGTTGCTCAATGACGGCCTTGACCGCAGCATCACAGAAGTAACATAATATTTTGGATTCATGACTTTGACTTTAGAAGTGCCTGTGTATACCTGTATCAAAAGCCTTGTGACTATTGCTTTTCCAAATTCATTTGTTATGTACCTGACCAGACCACCTCAAAACATTTCAAGGAAGTAGCCCAGACCCTAACTTTGCTCGTTGTTTTAAGTAGGTGTAAAGTGGATGTTCCAGAAGAGATGCAGCTGGTCAAACCACTTCATTTTAAACAAAACAGAATTTATTTACAAGCTTACTGAATGAAATGAAACGCAACCAAAAGAGAACAGAATACCAAATAACTTAACCTATCTGAAAGCCCAACAGATTATCCTGACCTCATGATGCTGTTCCAAATACTTGCAACAAGCCCCATAAACACTTCTCAGTACAGAAACTCAAATCAATACAGGATCTAAGACAAGAGAGGTCAAAGAAGGGGAGGGTCAGCATGGTCCTGCTTCTCTTGGATCCAGCAGTTTTACACTGCCTGCTCTCAGAATAACCAGTTTGCTAAAGAGCCAGAGTAAAGCTGAGCTGGGAGAACTGGCTACTCCCCTTTCATTGTACAAGTGTTTTCTTTAAAACTTGAAAGCCTTTTGCCTGAGGCAGTATTTAGTTGGTCCTAAATACCTTCAAACCTAGACTTGTCAGAATCGCTGCATTTGCATCTTCTCCGAAAAAAAGAGCCAAAGACAGCACAACCTTGTTAAAGAATCAGTGTCATCTCACACCCCCATTAAAGAAAATGAATCGCCCATATCCAAAGATGGTTTCATTTTAAATCGCTTTAATCTTAAACTGTTAGTACACTACAACACACCAACAATATTATGTTGGCACTAATGATGCAAACATGCACAACTATATTCTGTCTATTTTACTCCTCCTACCAAGCATCTATTTGTCATTCAAGTCTCGACAATGCGTTGGCAATCACGTTTTCTCGTCCTGCCGCATGCACAATTTTCAAATTGAATGGCTGTAACAACAAGCTCTATCTAAACAGTCTGGCAGATGGTCCTTAAATTTCTCCACAAACTTGAATGGGTTATGGTTAGTGTATATGATTGTGTCATATGTTACTGGTAACATAAACATTGAAATGTTGTAACGCCCAACACCAAGCTCAGAGTCTCCTTCTCAACTAGTGAACATTTCTGCTGATGAATGTTCAACTTCCCGGAGAAATACTCGATAGGTCTTTGTCTTCTCATCATCTTGCAAGAGCACAGCTCCGACACCCACATCACTGGCGTTGATAGTCACCTTGAATAGTTTTGCACAATGAGTTGTGGCTAAAATGGGGACAGTGGTGAACACGGCTTTTACGCTGTCAAATGTCTTCTGTCAGTTCGCTGCCCACTGAACCTTATTGCCTTTCGTCAGTAATTCAGTGAGTGGAGCAGCCACACTGCTTAAATTTGGTACAAATTTATGGTAAAACCCACTCAATCCCAGGAATTGTAGTACTGCTGTTTTCATTGGTGGAATGGGAAGCTCCCCAGTGACCTTTGTTTTGCATCCCGAGGGGCCATTTGAGCATGTCCAATAACATGACCAAGGAATGTGACTTGGGCTTTGGCAAACTCACTTTTAGCCATGATTATCACCAAACCTGCCTTCTGCAGTCGATCAAACAAGTCTGATAAATGTTGCAAATGTTCCTTTCATGTGTGACTAAAAATCACCAGGTGATCTGTATATGCCACACAATTAGGTAATCTGGCAATGACCTTATTGGTAAGTGTCTGAACTGTGTGGTGCATTTTTCATACCAAACGGTATGACTTTAAACTGATACGGTCCATTTGGTATTATGAAAGCCAAAATACTTGCCAATATCCTCTGAGCAAGTCTAGCTAAAAAGTATAAGTTGCTTTCCCACATTTTCAATAGTCTTCCAAATGCGGAATCGGTTATGCATCAGTCTTTGTAACTGCATTAACTCTGCAATAAACCACACATCATTGTTGGTTACCAAATGGTTTTGGCGCCATTGCTACGGGTGAGCTCCAGTCATTGAGACTCACCTCGATTATGTCATTAGATTAGATTCCCTGCACTGTGGAAACATTGGAGCATGCTTTCAGTCTCCTTTGAACCTGTGCCAACTTTAGAGGGTTATGCCTATAAGGATGTTACTTAATCTGAACAGCATCTCTTATATCTACATCATACATAATTAGGTTAGTACTTCCCAGCTTATATCCACAAATCTCCCCATGTGATAGTAATACCTCTTTCAGGTCATTTCGATTTTCTTCTGGAAGGTAACTCCATTTTTGACAAATTCCTCATTTGTCCAATTTTAATTTGAGGAATGTCTAATTCAGAATCCTTTGAACTTGGTTTTCACTGTGTTCTAACCAATAATGCAGTCTCCTTTGGCTTTCCTTCCCTGACAAAATGCCTTTTGAACATATTCATATGACACACACTGAGATTTCTTTTTGTCAGGAGTCCCTATGAAATAATTCACCTCACTCAGTTTCCTTTCAACTTGGTAAGGTCCACTAAACCTTGCTTTTAAAGGTTCACAGATCACTGGAAGTAACATGACCACCTTATCCCCGATAGCAGAATTACGAATTTTTGATTCCTTGTCAGCTTCCTGTTTCATTGTATGCTGCGATACTTTTAAATGTCTTGCCAACTCCCCTGCTCTATTTGATCGTTCCCTAAAATTTGACACATAGTTCAAATATGTGTTCTCTGAACTCTGCCTTACTATTTTCTCCTTAATCAATTTTAACGGTCCTCTCACTTCATCAGAGTGTTACAAGGGGACATAAATTTAAGGTGAAGGGTGGAAGGTATAGGGGAGATGTCAGGGGTGGGTTCTTTACCCAGAGAGTGGTGGAGGCATGGAATGCGCTGCCCGTGGGAGTGGTAGAGTCAGAATCATTGGCGACCTTTAAGCGGCATTTGGATAGGTACATGGATGGGTGCTTAATCTAGGTTAGAAGTTCGGCACAACATCGTGGGCCGAAGGGCCTGTTCTGTGCTGTATTGTTCTATGTTCTATGTTCTATGTTCTAATGCCCAAAAGCTAATTCAAATTGACTGAATTTGGTCAATTCATTTGCTGCATCTCTGACCACAAAGTACAAAGGGAATTCCCTTATCCCAATCATCTGGATAGTCTTGACTATAAGCCCTCAACCTGGTATTTAATATCTGATGCTACCTTTTAGCACTCCCTGCAACTCTGAATGGTATGCAGTAGGTTTGAATTGTTTTATTCCTAAGCTGTCCATAAATTCCTTGATTAATTTTGATGTAAGGTTTGACCCTTTAAAGTTTGTATCTCCTGTGGGTAGTCTGTAGCTAGTGAAAAAATTGAGTAATTCCTCTACAATCCTTTTAGCTGTGATATTGCATATGAAATGTCCTCTGGAAATGTAGTGGATGCATCCATTGTTAACAAATACCGATTCCCACTTTTTGTTTTTGGTAGTGGTTCTACACAATCAATTAAGAGTGTTGTAAAGGGATCCTCATGCTGGAATAGGTTATTAAAGGTGCAGGTTTTATTACTGCCTGTGGTTTTCCAGTTACATGACAACATGACATATCTGGCAAAATGCAACTACATCCTTGTGCAGTCCAGGCCAGTAAAAATATTTTTGTATTTTTGGTGAAGCTTTCTGCACTCCTAAACCACCGTCCCCCCCGTTCCCCCCCCTCCCCCCCCTCCAACTGAGAGTTTGTGCACCACTTGCAGCATTTCCTTTCCATAACCCACTGGTGAAACGATTTGATAAATTTCTGGCCATTTTTCATCTGCCTGAATATGTGATGGTTTCCATTTCCTCATTAAGGCATCATTATTACAATAGTAACATTCAGGGATACATTCGGATTCTTTTTCTGTGTATGCTTTTTG
Source organism: Chiloscyllium punctatum (assembly GCF_047496795.1). NCBI lineage: Eukaryota > Metazoa > Chordata > Chondrichthyes > Orectolobiformes > Hemiscylliidae > Chiloscyllium > Chiloscyllium punctatum. The sequence continues at coordinate 3,748,083 of NC_092739.1, forward strand.
ATGCAATTGCTCTAAATTTTCATCATTCTGCTGTAACCCAGTTAATTTATCTAAGTTAAAGATGTCTGCATTGTCATCTATTTGCTGCTGGTTTGTGTTAACCATCTGATCAAACAGGGTGTCTGCTAATTCCACTTCACCTTGCTTATCGATACTCTTTGATCTCTCTTGTTTCAACTGATGACTTTGTGACCTCATTACCATACAGTCAGGAAAAATCCCAGGATATGTGTCCTGCAATAAGTTCAGTTGCCTGAGTTTCCACTGTCTTTTCAACCACAGTAGGTAACACACCTATGTATGAACCAGCTATATAGTTAGCAAGGACAAATTGTATTCCTGGAGCTGCGAGTTTGTCTAGTACTCCTACCTTGACTTCTCTACTCTTCACTGGACACTCTCTAACCTGACTTTACATAATTGAGTGCTTCTTGTCTCACAGTGAATTCCTGTTACTAGCACCTTTTCTTGCAATAGTCCTTCAGAAGTTTCCCATATCTTCCTAGTGCTTTTCCAAACCTACCAACACTGATTTCATGTAGCCTGCTTTATTGCAGTGAAAACACTGGAGCTTTTTAACTTTTCTTTTCCCTTCAAGAGTTTCCTTTTACCTCTACGTAAAAGTATCCTTATGATCTTTACCAAGATCCACCTTTCCCTTTCCATGTGAGGATTTTTCTTTCCCAATTTCTATCCCTCGTGGATTGACATTAACTTTGGAAGCTAAACTTTGATTTATGGATTAACTCATAATGGTCAGCCATTTCAGCTGCTAATCTTCCCGGTTTAACTCTGCTCTTCCACGAGATCTCACTATATCAGGAAGTGAATTTTTGAATGCCTCCAAAATAATCCTCTTTGTAACAGCAGCATAGGTTTGCTCTATTTTTTTAATGCCCTTATCCACCTATCAAAATTACTTTGTTTGATCCTTTAAAATTCAAGGTAGGTTTAACCAAAAAGTCCATGCTTAGATTCCTGAAATGTTGTCTGTAGATTTCTGGAACAAGCTGATATGCATCTGAGATGGTTTTCTTCACCTCATACGCCTCAGATACCCCTCTGATTGTGATGCAAATACCTCACTTGCTCTAACTACAAGTTTTGTTTGGTTCAACAAACCCACATGGTCACTGGCCACTGCATTTGTTTAGCCACCTTTTCAAATGAAATGAAAAAGGCTTACAAATCCTTCTCAACAAATTTTAGGCAATCCATGAATATATTTAAACAGTTTCTCACTAGGCCTTTGGCTACCATGGATTTGCTCATCCTTACTCTCTCCATCTCTAATCTCACCTTCAACCTTCATCTCCATCCTTCAAAGTTGACTTTCCTGTCTAAGTGCTGAAAATGTGTTTCTGGAAAAGCGCAGTAGGACAAGCAGCATCCAAGGAGCAGGAGAATCGACGTTTCGGGCATCAGCCCTTCTACTGCGCTTTTCCAGCAACACATTTTCAGCTCTGATCTCCAGCATCTGCAGTCCTCATTTTTTCCTGTCTAAGTGCCAATTTCTGAAGTTCAATCTCCCTCTTTCTTCCTTCCCCCCCCTCCTTTTCTCTCTTTCTCCCTTTTTCTTTTTGTTCTGCTAAAGTGATTCATTCTTTTTCTCTTTCCTCTGCTTTTAACCATAATGCAAGTTGTTTTTGTTCTATTGTTCTTTCCTTGTTTTTTGCCTTTAACTCAAGCTGCTTCATTTTCAATTAAATTTTAGCCATCTCTAAAGATTGTAACTTCTTTACTTGCTGCTCATGGCCTTTCACAGGAACATGGTTTAAGAAGATCTGGCACTCCCTCCTTAATCAACCTCCAACCAGGTTGTACATTCTGGTGCAGCAAATTTAAATGCAGAGCTATTGCTGTAATTATCTCTCTTTGTTGTGGTTCTGTTCGCCGAGCTGGGAATTTGTCTTGCAAACGTTTCGTCCCCTGTCTAGGTGACATCCTCAGTGTTTGGGAGCCTCCTGTGAAGTGCTTCTGTGCTGTTTCTTCTGGCATTTAGACAGGGGACGAAACGTTTGCAAGACAAATTCCCAGCTCGCCGAACAGAACCGCAACAACAAGCACCCGAGCTACAAATCTTCTCCCAAACTTTGAGTATCTCTCTTTGTCTCATGGCAGAAGGCAGCTCCAACCCCAGCTTGGCCTTAAACACCTTTTGCAAAACCCCCTAAGTCACTTCTTCCACCCCTACAAAACTCTTGGTGACTGAAAGGGCCATTGTTATCCCAAACACTGTTTAAACCAACCAAATTCAGCATCCAGAACAAAAGACACTAATGTCTACCACTCACTGCCTTTGAGTCCAGCAACGTTAATCCCAAATCTGAACGCTGGAACAAATTTGGATGAGCCGCCAGTCTGCTATGGACCAGCCCAGACCCCCTCAACACATTTCAAGGAAGTAGCCTTTTTCTGCAGAGAATCCACTTGACCATCAGAGTTACAACAATTCTTTTCAAACAATTTATTTCCTGAATGGGGTTTCCATATTTCCATTTTATGAAGTCAGCCATGATTTCTTTTCAGCTTCTAAGCAGTACTTGAACCTGGGTTGTCTCCCAGAGGAATGGACATGACCACTGCACCACAAGAGTTCTCACATCCTAATATAAACTACTTTATTTGTGGTTGCTAAATTGGGCCTGCTAAAGATTGAAACCAGCAAGATTTCTTCTACGTAAGTACACATCAGAGTCAGTGTTGATCGAAAAGTAGCAATACAATGCAAACCAATTTGTACCAATATTAATATTTGTATACTACTTGTGAAGGCACACTTAAGTTTCTGAAAAATTGAGTCTCCTCTTCAAAATTATTGCTAAGCATTTTTGATACCTAAATGATAGATGAATTACTATCTTTAAGACCTAATGAACAAGTAACTCTTTGGACAACTGTGCTTATTAATGTGTTAATGAACTTGAAGCCTAAACAGCAGACTGAACCTACTAAGTTATTTTTTAGTAGAGTAACACGTCATGTTGTAATGTATGTGTCTGGATTGAATTTTAAAGCGAGTAGTAGAGATAAATTTAAAAATTATTTTTTGAAAGAACCAGAGTAGGTAATGCAATGTTTACTCAACATCATTTTTAGTTCATCATTTGTATCTATTGCATGTTTTATTTCATTACCTTCATGTTTTGTGCTACACACGTGGGTTGTAGAGTTTTATTCATAAATAATTAGCTACAATTTCTTGTATAGCTGAAGGTAGGAGAAATGAAGCAAAACAAACGAGATCCATTTTAAGTTCTCAACCTAAAGAAAAAAAACCATCTTCTGAGATCTCAGAATTCACTCAATCTGGAAATGAATGACATCACAATTTAGACTTAAAATTTGAGGATCAGCGGTCAAGTCCTAAGCTAACTGCTATTAGGCATATTTTGATAATATCAACTAAAAAGTTGAAATAGTGCTTGTTTTGCAAAGATTGACTGGATAACTTACTTTGTACCATGTTTGGAGGTCAAAACATTGTACGTATCCAAACGGTAATTCATTAAAATAGAACAAATCTGAAGCAAAAACAAATTGCTGGAGAAGCCCAGCAGGGGTCTCATGGAACTTGAGGAAAAAACTGTTAATGTTTCCATTCCAGCGGAAGTCTGGAGAACCAATTCTGAGGAAAGGTCATTGGACTTGAAACATGAACTGTTTTTCTCTCTACTAATGCAGGAGACTGTGTTGCTCCAAAAATTCAGTTTTTGGTCATTTGTTATTGTGTTTTAAAATGAATTATTCACAAATGACTCCCACTATTTCAAAACTTGTTTACACTGCTGTTTGTCAAATAATGTTTCTTCAGTTAGTTATGCATCTCCGGCTTTGGCCTCTAGTTACTTTTGATAACAGGAGTTTGGAATACCATATGACTACAAGCCATTTGCATTATTAGAACAATTGTTATTGCACATTGGAGCTATGTTTTACTGTGCTCACCGATGGTAGTTAAATCGTGAATTAGCATAACGGATTGCTACTGGAATTTAGTTATGCACAAATAACAAAAAAGACTTAACTAAACATTCAGATTTCATGAATTCTGCATTCGTGGTTGGTGCATTGTAGGTAAAAAGCAGACGTGCCCATACTGTAATGAGAAGGTGGACCTTAAAAGAATGCTGAGTAATCCGTATCCTTTAAAAGTTAGTTCATAAAGTTTCTGATGAATCGTTTAATACAACTTGTAAACACCTGCACAGTTTTTTATTTATAATTTTATGCAATGGTTTTAATTTTAGTAAACCTGCTCAAAAAGGGCAAATCTATGTCACAAAATACAGTAATGACATGCTGTAAAACATCTCAGAAATATAGGTCCATCTCATTAGTATTAGCTTCCATAAGATCATGAAAGACACCTTGATTGTACATGAAAGTTTTTGAAGTGCCGTTTTTAAGGTGACTGTAGAAGATGGCCTTAGGATACGTGTTATCTGTCTCTCCATTCCCCATTAGCAACCCAACTCTCAATATTATTTGGGAACAATTTTGTCATCTTGATAAATAGCACTATCAGCTGTAATTGGCAAAAATACCATGTGGGTTTGTCTCCAATGAGACATTTTGTTCTACTAACTGATTTAGATCTGTAATCTCTCTCTCACATCAGCCTTCATTACTTCAAAGGCAAGTTAATGACAAAGCAAGCTACTTCTGAACTCTTTGATTACTTGTAATGAGAATTATATAATTGCAGGTGATATTTTGCGCAAAAATCTGTAGATGTATAACAGATTTCTTTTGGGAACTTAAAAGACAAATTCTGAGCCAATACATTGGATGCAAAATCTTAATTAACATCTGAAATATTAATCTATATTTTCTCTTTCAGGTTCTAATAGATCAGTATATTTCAGTTATTGGTACTTAGTCATAGACTCCCTACGTTGTGGAAACAGCCCATTTGGCCCATTGAGTCCACACTGACTCTCTGAAGTGCATCCCACCCAGACCCACTTCATCCATGTAGCCCTGCATTTCCCATGGCTAACCCAACTAGCCTGCTCATCTTTGGACTGTAGGAGCAAACCAAAGCATCTGATATACCTACAATGCCGTTAGGAGCTTTGACCCAGGAACAGTGATACATTTCCAAGTCAGGACAGTGAGTGACATGGAGGGGAACATATAGGGGAAACCATGTCTATAATTTTCTTTCCAAGACTCTCACTACCTGTCTTGGAAATATATCACAGTTCCCTCAGTGTCACTGGATTAAAATCCTGCAACTCTTTTCGTACTGGTATTGTGGGTGTACCTAAATGGGCTGCAGCAGTCAAGAAGGTAGCTCATCACCAACTTCATCAGGACAACTAGGGATAAGCAATAAGTGCTGTCTCAGCCAGTGATGTTCGCATCCAACAAATTAATTTTTTCAGAGTCCTGCTAGCAATACAGTTTGCTAAGACATGTTTGGCTTTTTGTTAGGGTTTTGGGACAAACCGGACAATGGAATTAAGACCACAACCAAATCATCCATTATCTCATTGATTAACAGAGCAGATAAAAAGGACCTATTCCTCCTGAGTCCTATGTTTCTATGATTCCCATTTGATTTGCCAACATGAGGAAGTTGAGAGGTGACCTTACAGAAATTTACAAAATAATGAGGGGTATAGATAGCGTTAATAGTATTTGTGTTTTCCCTAGGATGGGGGATCTCAACACTAGGGGGCACAGTTTTAACATGAGATTTAAAAAAGACATGAGGTAATATTTTGCATGTGCATGTGGGTACAATTACAATGTTTAAAAGACATTTGGATAAGTACGTGAATAGGAAAGGTTTGGTGGGATATGGGCCAGGATCAGGCAGGTGGGACTAGTTTAGTTTGGGATTATGTTTGTCATGGACTGATTGGACTAAAGGGTCTGTTTCCATGCTGTATGACACTGTATGCATTTATTTGGTTCTGGTCTTTCTTACATGGAAGAAAGAAATACAATCCATTACAAATGTTGCAATGGTGTTATAATTTGCAAGTTTACTAAGATACAAAATTTAAAATAAGTTGCTTATTATTTGGTTTTTAACCCACTTCCTACTTATGATGCCCTTCTATTAAAGCAAGCTTTCCTGGCAATTGACTTTGACAATTGACTCCGTCGTCAAAGTCAATTGCCAGGAAAGCTTGCTTTAATAGAAAGGCATCATAAGTAGGAAGTGGGTTAAAAACCAAATAATAAGCAACTTATCTTGTCTTTCTCCTTTCAATTGCAGAGTTAACAGTGCTGATTTCCTTTTGTTTACTTGATATTATCACCTTCTCCTTGAAGTTATATTTTCTAAGTACAAGATGTGAGAGTGTTCCTGGTTTGTAAAATTCTTTGCAATTCCATCAATTTTCTTTTCAATCTTGACCAGTTTATGGATATTAATTTTAAAAAGTAGTGATCCGCCCCACAGTACTTAGCAGTGTTTTCTTAAAGCTATATTTTCCACTAATTTCTCCACTATCATATAGTAGTACTTTCCTCAGCTCCCACCAGCTATTGCTATAGTAGATCATTCTCACAGTTGATGTGCACATATATATTTTTCAATCTCCCCAAATATTATTGTAGAATCATTAAAATCTACAGTATAGGAACAAAATGTTTAGTCCATCTTAAATATTTGAAAAAGAAATTACACATTGCTTTACTGCTGCCTTTTTATTTCTTCCCCCGTAATTTCCTCTTAAGTATCTGTTCAACTCCATTTTAAAAATTATTTATGGAATCTGCTTTCTGCAGGTTTTCAGTTTCAGCATTTGAGATTCTGACAACTTCTCCTCTATACATATTTTGGTTGATTTTAATGTCGTAATTTGAGAGAGGGAATAGTTTTTTTTGTCTAATCAATGAAAACCTCCTATCGTGTTGAGAATCTGAGGTTATATTTTCTCCTTCTGTTCCACAGAAGACAATCCTAATTTTCCAGCATCTTCTCATTCCTGATCAAACTTCTGTATATTTTAAGGCATTTTATATTGATTCTGAGCATTACATTTTTGATTAAACACTTCTCCCGAATTATGTTTAAATGCAGACACTTTAGTGTTAATATTAGCTCAAGTTGCAACAATTTTAATAAATCTTTAGTAGTCACATACTGTTTCTTGACATTACTAATTTAACCATTTATATTTCTAAGTATCTTTAGAACAAGGATGGGAACCATTTCAATTGATTATTTGAGAGAAAAATGGTCTTTTGCATAGAGCATTTTCAATTGGTACATTTAAAATTGAATATCTGAATGTATATGAACAGTAGAAATAGAAGCATGAATGGCTGATATAATAGAGTTAATTGATGGTAAATGTTCACATCTCCAAAAAGGTTGCTTTCAATGTGAGAGCTGCTGAAGCAGCTCTTGTCATAATTTCATTGTTCAGTTTTAGCCAGCATTGTTTTAAGTGTATACAAGATGTTTTCTTTAACTTTAATTTCAGGTGGGAGCGCACACATGTTTTATATGGCCAGCTATTAGATTGGCTGCGTTATCTAGTTGCATGGCAGCCTGTAATTATTGGAGTTGTACAAGGTATTAACTATGTATTGGGTCTAGAATAAGATCCTACCAATTTTTCTGGCACGTGCATTATAAATAAATCATTTTAAATTATGTATATTCTAGAAAATGTTTACTCTGAATTTGTCATTTAAAATTGCATAACTACAACATGTTTTGGTACCTCAATGACTGATTATGGTGATTATGCTGTCACTTAACTAACATGCAATAATGTGCATTATTTTTAAGTAATGTCAAATTTTGTAAAAGGGAGCCCTCAGTTCTTTCACAGACAAATTGTGTTTCCTTACAAAAATGTTGAAAAAAATTAAAGCATGGACGCATTCAAAGTTTGTGAGAAGATTTGTAGCTCGGGTGCTCGTTGTTGTGGTTCCGTTTGCCAAGCTGGGAATTTGTGTTGCAGACGTTTCGTCCCCTGTTTAGATGACATCCTTAGTGCTTGGGAGCCTCCTGTGAAGCACTTCTGTGATGTTTCCTCCGGCATTTATAGTGGTTTGTCTCTACCACTTCCGGTTGTCAGTTCCAGCTGTCCGTTGTAGTGGTCGGTATATTGGGTCCAGGTCGATGTGCTTATTGATTGAATCTGTGGATGAGTGCCATGCCTCTAGGAATTCCCTGGCTGTAGTGTACAGTAGTGTACAAAATCCCATGCAAGGACTGCACAAAACACTACATAGGACAAACAGGAAGATAGCGAACAATCCGCATCCATGAACACCAACTAGCCACGAAACGACACGACCAGCTATCCTTAGTAGCCCCACACACAGATGACAAGCAACATGAGTTCGACTGGGACAACACTATTAAAGGACAAGCCAAACAGAGAACAGCCAGGGAATTCCTAGAGGCATGGCACTCATCCACAGATTCAATCAATAAGCACATCGACCTGGACCCAATATACCGACCACTGCAACGGACAGCTGGAACTGACAACCGGAAGTGGTAGAGACAAACCACTATAAATGCCGGAGGAAACATCACAGAAGTGCTTCACAGGAGGCTCCCAAGCACTAAGGATGTCATCTAAACAGGGGACGAAATGTCTGCAACACAAATTCCCAGCTTGGCAAACTGAACCACAACAGCATGGATGCATTGTTGATCACCACTTATGATACTGAGTTGGAAATTGTAATTACTATTTCAAAGAAAATTTGACCATGAGATGTCTCTATATAATAGCTTATTAAGCATAGAATGAAATTCGTACTTTTTGTTATGTCACCACTAAGTAAAGTTTTGAAAAAAGTGTTCTGGTTTCATTGGCTTTATGAATCAGCAGAATTTGATTCATGCCCCATAGTGATTTATTTTTCTGGTACTTAATGTTGAGAACTCATGGAGTATTGAGTTGTTTTTGCTTCCATATTTATTCTCTAAGATGTCATTTATTTAGTTGTTCAGCTGATAATAAGTGCAATATGACTTGTTTTATTACTATGCATATATGTATATATTATTTTAAATTCTTATACTTTTGGTATTTGTATTTGTAAATTTTATTCACCTGAAACGTGAGTTTTTATCCATCTTAATGCAGTTTAATAGTAATAACTTAGATGAAATTTGATTTGGAACTTTTAATGTTACTGCTTTCTGATATGTTAATTCTGAAAACTGCTTTACAATGTGGAGTATGAATAATACTTAGAAATGTTTCAGATTTATCATTTAGATGTGCCCTTACAAATATGTGCATCATTTTTATTAATTTACAAATATTATCTAAACCATGAATGATGTAAATCAAAATAATTGAGCCTGGAAATCCGATAAATGAATCAATAAGTTTAAATTATGACTAAATCGTGTATTCTGCAGTAAACCTAAATTTTATGTTTGATGGGCAAGATATGAATTGAAAATTGGCTTTAGACATTCATAGCTGAGAGAAAAGGTTCAACTTGAACTTGAAAAGCTAACTGATTTTCTTTGTGTGTGGTTGCTGTTCAACCTACTGAGTTTCTTCAGCACTTTATTTTTATTTGTGGGGGAAGAAAATCTATCTTCGTTTCTGTAACTGGGATTTGTCAGAACACAAAACTGCCCTAATTTATCCATGGTTTGATGGAATGGCTGATTTCCTTTAGTGACTGATTTATTCTGAAAGTTGGTGGTCACAGTTGTTTAATGAGAAAAAATGATTTGAAGTGTTAGGATATGCAGGTTTGGATAATGAAGGCAGTCAACAAAATTATTGTCATCTATGAATGAGGCAGCAGGATATGTGGGGAAAAAGATAATCTTGGAAGTCTAGTCAAGACATTTTTAAAATTAGCGGATGGAATGTGGATGTTGCATTTGCTGCTCACCTACAATTACCTGTGTGATGATAGAGGTATTGGGCTGCCTTCTTGAACTGCTGGCCTTTTGGGGGCTGAGTACATCAATCCTAGCCCTAATTCTGTTAAGGAATTTTAATCCAGTAACAAAAGGATATGATAGTATAGTTACAGTGGTATCTGTGACTTAAAGGTGTAAATATTTAAGCTGGCAGATGGGATGCTCATTAAACTTGCTACTACATCCTGGAGAGTGCTGAGCTTTCTGAATGTTATTGAAGTTGCAAATATCCAGGCAATTGGAGAGTAAGCTAAAGCTTCCATAGTCTTATCAGAGTGTATGACTGCTCTCTTATCACAGTGAGATGACTGGTAGTGGTTTAACCTGAGGGTCACCATGCCTCTGGCAGGCAAGAGTCCTTCATGGTAACTTCAGCAGTGTGGGAATTGAACTCAAGCTGTTGCTCTTACCCAGTATTGCAAAGCAGCCAACTGTGTTTTAGTGTCCTAACTTCTAGAGTTATTGAGATGTACATCTCAGAAACCGACCCTTTGGTCCAACTTGTCCATGATGACCAGATATCCTAACCTAGTCTAGTCCCATCTGCCAGCACATGGCCCATATCCCTCTTAAACCCTTCCTATTCATATACCCATCCAGATGCCTTTTAAAATCTGTAATTGGACCAGCCTCCACCACTTCCTCTAGTAGTTCATTCCATACATGCACCACCCTCTGTGTGAAAACATTATCCCTTAGGTCCCTTTTATATCTTTCCCCTCTCACCCTAAATCTATGTCCTCTAGTTCTGGACTCTATTCTCCCCCCCCCTCCAAACGAAAATATATTGTCTATTCACCCTATCTATGCCCCTCATGATTTTATAAAGCTATATAAGGTCACCCGTCAGCCTCTGATGCTCCAGGGAAATTAGCCCTAGCCTATTCCGCCTCTCCCTATAGCTAAATCTTTTCTGAACCCTTTCAAGTTTCACAACATCTTTCCAATAGCAAGGAAATCAGAATTGCATGTAGTATTCCAAAAGTGGTCCAGTACAGCTGCAATATGGCCTCCCAACCCCTATACTCAATGTTCTGACCAATTAAGGGAAGCATACAAAACACTGCCTTCACTATCCTATCTATCTGTAATTCTACTTTCAAAGACCTATGAACCTGCACTCCAAAGTCTTTGTTCAGCAACACTCCCCAGGATCTTACCATTAAGTTTATAGTCCCTGCCCTGATTTGCTTTGACAAAATGCAGCACCTCAATTTATCTAAATTTAACTCCATCTGACGCTTGTCAGCCTATTGGCCGATCTGATCGAGATCCCGTTTGTAGATGGTTTATATGCTTTTAGATTTTTGGTGAGCTACTTGCCATGGGAGTTCTAGCTTCTGACATTGTTTTTTAGCTGCAGTATTTATATTGTTGGTTTGGTTCAATTTCTGATCAGTGGTAACTCACCAGGGTTTGATGATGGAGCAATGCTAATGTCATTGAAAGTCCAGGAGAGTCTGTTAGATTTTCTCCTGATGGAGGTGGTAATTGTCAGGTACTAACATGACGTGAATGTTATTTGCCACTTAGTAGCCCAAGCCTAATGTTGTCCAAGTCTTGTTGCAGTTGGACACAATACTTCAGTACCTGAGTTGTCATGAATGCTATTGAACGTTGTGTAATTATCAGTGAATATTCCCATTCTGAAGTTTTGATGGAGGGAACAAGCAGCTGATGAAGCGGCTGAAGACTGTTCAGCAGAGGACATTACCCTGAGGTGATGTCCTGGAACTGAGATGATTGGCCTCCAATAACCACACACTTTTGCAAAATATGACTCCAACCAGCAGTTTTCCCCTCAATTCCAATTGACTGCAGTCTTGATAGGCCTTCTTGATGTCATACTTGGTTGAATGCTGCCTTGATATCAAAGGCAGTCACTTAGCTTACCTTTGGAGTTTAGCATTTTTAAACATTGGTTGGACCAAAGTTCTAATGAGGTCAGGAGTTTCAATCGACTGACCTTGTACAACTTACATTCAGTTCTTCAATAATGCGTTCTTGTGCAACCCCGCGCTATAGAAAGTGTTTAAGATGTGATTTGCATTACAGTCAACACAAGCTTTTAAAGGTTCGTGCTTTAGAAACAGCATCCCCAATTCGTCAATCAAATTACACTGACTTCACATTAACAAAACATGTTATAGCAGAATGACCCTGTATTTCAATACAAAATAGTATAGGTTTAAAAGGTATTCCTAATGTAGAGCCTGTTTTCTGTAATCTACTAAGGTTTAGAATAAAAATACGAATCTAAATGCAGTTGAAAAATGATTTTCAAGATGTCACGGCTGCTCCAGGCAACAAATTACAGAATAAATTCCAAACCTTGTTTCACCCTACGTTGTGGACCAGGATAAGAACAAGAGTGGTTTTACAATGTTTAATGGATACGAATCACTGTAGGTAGCTGCTGACTGTTCTTATATGATGCTTTTTTCATTCTTGCTAATTTCCCCCAATGTTCAGGGCAATTGTCTGATTGTAATTATGATCTTTAGAATCTTTATGGGTGTCTCTAATAGAGTTGTGAAGACATTTGATGAATTCCCAAGTTGATAACAGTTGCCTCCACTCTTGTAAATTTTATTGTTTAAAATAACCTGCAAGAGACTAGATTTCAGGGCAAGCTTGGACACTTTAAACTCGACTTTCAAGGTGGAGAACATAACCCAGAAGATTCCCTGGCTTTGTACAGCCTTTAGAGAAAGCTATCAATTATTCTGGTGCGTTAATACTTAATTGTTCTTAATTACTTTTTTTCCTTTCCAGTGTTCTAATGCAAAGGAACACAAAGGAATGTATTTCTGCTGTAATGCAGATGAATGCTTCTGGAGGGCATTGTCAGATTTTCAAGGGATTAAAATTTAAAACCAATTAAATACAGCAAACCCTTTATTAGTACATGAGGTTAACACATTACATGTGAGTATTTGCAATTCCACACAGATCAACTGCTAGATTACTGGATGAGGAGTTGCATGTGCTGTCTATTCATTATCAAAATAGACATTAGACTCCATGTAGCATAATGTCCATCCATACAAGCTAAGGTACTTTTTAACTTGTCTTCTCTGTGACTCACTTAATTTTTTTCATGAAAAGTGCTGTTTATTTTACTCAATAAGACTAATTATTCAAGTTTTGTGTTTACTCAACAAATTCACATATCATAAACTCAATTTTATATACGTATTTGCCTATAAAATATTTGAAAAAACGCATCTTTCCCATGTTCGGACTGAACCAACTTCACCTACTAATAGTATTTGTAAAAGATTTTTTTTTAAAGTGCATCAGTTGCTGATATGACTTGCAAGTTTCAGTTATCACTTCTGCAGAAGACGGCGACAATGGGAGGAATCTCAGTC